>NC_133386.1:181784619-182412443 GCF_047511655.1 Castor canadensis | reverse complement strand
TGGAGTTTGGGAGGACTCGTAAGATAAAACTCTGTCCGAGAATAATACGAAACTAGGATTCCGGAGGCCATCAGGGATTCGAGTATCTGGGAAAGCGGAACTAATGTGTTTTCCCCACTTCTCTTTTTGGTGGGTGAGGAGGGGAAGAGACCAGTAGGACAGTTACACAGTCCCATCCTTGGGCAGGCATTTCGGCGGACACTTGCAGGAAGTGGGAGGGGCTTATGGAAAAGCCATGTTTGGACCGGGCAGCGAGTCGGAAGTAGATTGGAGGTGTGGCGGAAATGGTTGGGGAGCAGGGAGACCCGGAGGAGGCGGTTCCCATTTCACGGTGGAGCCGGATGTTTGCCGAGCTTTGACAGGCGTGGCAGAGAGGGAGCATTGCCCGGACGCGGTGAGCTGCAGGACGCGGTGAGCTGCAGGGCGCGGGATCTCCCGGGCGGGGTGGGGGAAGGGAAGGAGCTGGCCTGGTTATCCGAAGGGATGGGGAGGATGTAAATGGATCTAAAGAGAGAGTGCGGGAATGGAATTTGACTTGGGGCAGGGGGAGGGCTGGTTTTTCCACTGCGGGGATTCCACCCCACTTTGGCGTATGCAGTAAGAATACTGTCCCTTTCGTTAACTTCTTCCTGCCCCACCAGGGAAGAGGCCCAGACAGATCTCTATCATGAGCAAGCCCGTGGGAGGGAGAAGTCTCCCTGATAACGATCTGGCCAAGCACTAAGAACGAGAAATTTGGGGGAAATGTTCGGCGCTGCCACTTAGTAGGCTCCTCTTACATGTCACTTTCTTAATTTGTAAAATGAGATAATTATATCGAATCTTTTTTAAAGCTCTATGCAAATATGATTTTAATTTAGAGTTTTGTTATTGTAATGTGGGATTTGTGTTTTTGTAATTCTGGAGCCACTACAAGGAGTTGTGATTCCAACGACTTCAAGTTGCTTTTTCTGTTTTGTGCAAAGAGAGGGGATAGGCTTTGGTTGCCCTTTTGAGGGACCTCTTTGAGCCCTGTGAGTCATACCCTAAGACAGTCACTTAGGAAATTGACTTTCACCAAGAGACCACCTCAGACAGGTAGGCATGAATTAAAATCCTGTGTCTGTGGGTTGTTTGACCTTTAGCAATTTGCTTTTTTTTTTTTTTTCCTGCTCTGCACTTTCCTCAAACTGTAAAGTGGGCTTAGCAGTATATGGTGACCTGTAATGTGAATTTGTTTGTGCCCAGCTCATGGTGCTATATAGGCCCTGTACAAACATTGGTTTCTTTCTATACTCAGCAACTCATTCAACTAGTCAGTTAATTACTGAGCATCTACTATGTGCTTGACAATGTTCTGAATAGATTGTTTTTTGTTCTTTGCAGTGCTGGTAATGGAACCTAGGGGCTAGTACATGTAGGCAAAGTGAGCTACCACTGAGCTGTATCTTTAGCTATTGATTAGGTTTTTTTTTTTTGGTACTGGAGTTTGAACTCAGCACCTGAGGCTTGCTAGGCAGACCCTCTACCATTTGAGCCACACCTCCAGCCTCTGAATAGGTTCTTCATCCGTGGTTTCAAAGGGCTTGCAAACCCCTTAAAATTGCTTATAAGATTTCATACACCTGCTGATTTTTCTTAGAGAAAAAGCCCACAAATATCAGAATTTCAGAGAAGTTCACTATTTTCTAAAAGGTAAAAACCTCTGCCTCAAATGATTCTCAAGGATTTTTGTAAAGGTAGATGGTTTTGCCTGCTGAAAAGGAAAAGTTAATGTCAGAGTAGCAAGTATTTTGCAGAGTGAGCCTGACTTGCTGTTGGTATCTTAGGCAGCCAGGATGCTTCATTTCCACTTTAGCTTAGAATTTCCCTGACTTGGCTTTCCTCACCCCCCTGCTGAAAGGGAGCTAAACTTCCTGGCTCAGAGAAGGCAACAGCTGTGTGTTGGAGGAGGGTGAGAGAGACCAGTATGGCAGGGAGGTGGGCACCACTGTGAGTAGTTATGATGGAAGAGGTATGTGGGGATTGAAGGACATCAGGTCTGGAAGAACTGACAGACTAGAGGAGGAATTACTGGAAAAGAGGTGGAGTTCAACTTCAGCTCCCTTTTAAATGGTGTTCTTCTTCCCTCACACATAGCTCAGCTCCTAGCTGCTACTTAATCCTGGTTACTTTCACACAAAGGTTTCTGAACATTGTTGAGAGTCATATTTCTGAAGGAGCTGTTGCTTCTACAGATGAGGCCATTTAGGCCCAGAGAGGAAAAGGTTTGCCAGGATGGTTGCAACTCATTGACTTAGACAGGATTGTAACCCAGTTCTCTATATACCTGATCCCATGCTTTTTTCATCTCATTAAGCACCTACTGTGTGCAGAAAGATTTCTCTGGGGTAGCTGTGAACAGGGCTGAAGGAGCCCCTGGTGCCTGGGTAGTGACAGACAGAAGTATGGAGAGAAGGCTTAGGTATGGAGGAGGTTGCTTTGAGCTGAATTCTGTCCCTTAGTCAGCTAGGAGCCCTTGTCAGGGAGCCAACCTCCAGCCTCCTGGTTGAATGACAGAGGACCACATAGATGGGAGGGGAGTGTAGGGGGGTGAGGAGGTGGCTTCAGTCTTCCCAAGACTGAAGATTGCCTGCAATGGAGGGCTGAGGGTTGAAGAGAAATAGGAGTGGGGCTTCAGGTGGGGACATAAGAGTGCTCACAGAGGAAAATGCATTACCAGATATGACAGGATCATTCTTTGTGTTCTTGGGAAGGGACCTATGTTTTGGTGGTAAGCAAAAGCAGTGAATAGGGTAGTGGATAAGGTCAGGGCACAGGAAAAGAGAGAGACACAGAAGAGGGTTTGGGACTGTTTGGTTGCTTGGTTTTGGCTTGGGAGCGTGAAATAGCTTTTCCCGCTGACTCAGTGTGGTTGCCCTGGTAACAGGGCGATTATTGCTAGACCCAGGGAGCCAGTTCACCATCCAGAGTCCTCCGCTGTGATGTGTGCATGAGGTTGTCAGGTTGCCTCAGATGTCAGCTCTTCCCCACTCTTTCCTACCCACCCTCGGGTCCTGTCTGCTTTCCTTATCCGCCCTGCTGATTCTCTGACCATATATGTCATTTTTTTGGCTCCAGGAATGCAGTAGGCTTACGACAGGCTTTTCTCTGGGGTTGGACAAATGAGTTGAATTGAAACCTCCCTCACCCATGTGGTGAGCTTGTGGTGAGAAAGGAAGATGCTTCCTGTAGGGCTGAGGGCAGAAGGTGCCACTCCCATGACCAGGTCCTAGACCTGGGGAAGTCTGGTTTCAGTGCTGGCTCTTCTCCACCCTGCCTGCTGTTCTGTCCTTCACCTCCTCACTTCAACACTCTATATGTCACAAGCAGCCCCTTTTCCCATCTGAGCCTTCCAATCCTAGAGCAATCTGTTGTCCTTCTTACCTTGAAACTAGTGTTTGGAGTCTTCACAGATTAAGAGGGGCCTGGAGAGCCTGCAGATTGTGTTCTGAGAATGGAAGGCAGATTCTACCCATGTTGCTAGTTTCTGTCCTGGGACAAACCCAGCTGGGCCCTTCAGCCATGGCCTTTTTTCTTTGACCCTCTTGTCTCTGGCCACCTCCTCTTCCTCAGGTCAGAGGCAGAGGAATGGAATAGCCATGGCCACAGCCAGCCATTTTTAGGCATGGCATGTGGAGACCCTTAGATTCCTTAGATTTTGTAACATTCATCTCTGTAACTTCAAGGACCTGTAAGGAGAGGGACATGGACCTCTGCCCTTTGCAGCTGGGACTGCATGACTGGGCCAGTTCGGTGGCAGGCTCTTCCTGCCCAACCAAGGACCTGAAGGGAGGTGCCAAACTGTGCCATCCCCTGCTCCAGCTGCCTTTCTGGCAACATGCTCCATGAGCTCTTGGCAGGATGAGAGGTGTTGAGGAACAGAAATAAGGGAGCCAGGAGAGGGAAGAGTGGGGTCAGGAGGGCTGGTGGTAAATGTTACAGAAGATGAATGCGGGACCACTGACTACTTCCCTCCCTCCTCTCCCAGGTTTTGCTTCAGTCTCTGCTGTGGGGGACAGACTTGGCCATGGATCCACTCTCGGAACTGCAGGATGACTTGACCCTCGATGATACCAGCCAGGCCCTGAACCAGCTGAAGCTGGCCTCTATCGATGAGAAGAACTGGCCCTCAGATGAAATGCCAGACTTTCCCAAGTCAGGTGGGTATGTCATGTCTCAGGCAGCCCCAGACACCTTTCCTTCCTGCTGAAGGGACCCCAGGGGAACAGGAACACAAGACTCGCTGGGAAGGGCCAAAGAGGGTAAGTCTTAGGAAAGCACCATGTCATCCCTCAGGGGACCCCTGACTTTGCTGTGTTCCGCAGATGACTCTAAAAGCAGTTCCCCAGAGCCTGTCACACATCTGAAGTGGGATGACCCTTACTACGACATCGCCCGGCACCAGATTGTGGAGGTGGCAGGTGAGCTCCCCCAGCCATGTGCTTTTTTCCTCATGCTCTGTACTCCTGGCTTACAGAAACCACCCTTCACGCCATAAAGAAAGGGACTGGGGCATGTGTGCCTGCCCTAGGTCTGACTCAGGCCTTGCAGCTCCTGAGCACATGTGCTTTTTCTTAAAAGCAGACTTGATCGTGATGGCCACTTGACAGAGTCACCTACCACTTTCTGACCTATGGCCTGTGGTCTCTATTTATAGATAGTATGTGAGAGGCAGTGTGGTCTAGTGGCCTTACTGAGTTTGATCTCCAGCTTGGCCCTCCAAGCTCTTTCTCTCTCATTGGGTCACTGAGAGAATTACAGAAATGCGTGTATGTCAGGGCCTCGCCACAGACAGGACATAGTTCACCCTGAGTAAGTGGCCTTGTCTCTCCCTGCACTCCCTTCCCCTTTCTTCCCTCATCCCAATGTCAGCTTTTCTACTCCATCAGTTACTGGAGAGAGGGGTGTTTCAGTCCCTTCTGGGAAACCCTTCCTCCAAGGAAGTCTGGAATAGGCAGAGCCTTCTTCCAGAAGTCAGGATCCTTGGAGCATCAAACTCCTGGCAGATGTTCTGCCCTGCTGAGAACAAGTGCAGAGCCCTCCTTTGGGTCTCTGCTTCTGGAGCTCCCTCCCTGCTATTTATAAGGTATGACCCAGAAGAGTCTTGGAACAGCCATGGATGAGCTGGCTAGTGACCCAGAGTCCCACCACTAGAAGAGCCAATCATGAGGCCAGGCAACTAGAGGCAAGGAGTTAGCCTGGTTCTACTCTGAGGCACAGAGAGCCTGGTAGAATGTGGGCCCTAGGACCTAACGTGCTGGCTGAGAGGGCCCTGGAAGAAGCCACGTCCTTGAAGCACCTGTCGTGGGAAACCATCAGGGAGCTCCATTCTTCTGGATGTTTGGCTCAGAGAGGGGCAGGCTGTTGAAAGCATTACTCCTAACGTCGAAGGTGTTTCTGTGGCATCTGTGTTCTGCTGCTTTCCCTGGTCTGGTCTGGGGCCTTGGCTCTGGCCTCTGTCACTCCTACAGAGGCAAGTCTGAGAGTTTCTTCCTGGCCTGGTCCTGTTCACAGGAGAGTCACCCTGTGAACCTGAGTGGGGTGTGGGAATGTGTGACATGGAGTCTATCCTGACATCCTTCTGACCTATGTGGTCAAGTCACAAGACAGGCTGCTCCTCCTTGTCTTGTGGGTCTCCCAGAAAGCAGCTCTGCAGCTTGTTTCTGTTTCCCCAGGGTGTGATGAGCCTGAGGGGGCCCAGCCAGGTAGGTGTCAGTCCTGGTTGTCTGTGCTTGGACTCTCTGGGCTGCAGTCTCTGCTGTGAATCAGGAAGGGCTCTTGGTGGAGGCCAGTGGGGCCAGCTTAATTGCAGTCCCACTCGGGAGCTGGATGCTGGCGCAGCCTGGGAGCCGGAAATAGCAGAGTTTATGGGAGGGATGACAGGGTGGAGGCTGTGTGTGGACACACCCAGAGCCCAAAGGGTAGGAGCTCCATGAGAGGGAGGGGCCTTGTCCATAGTAGGCCAGGCCTGCACTCTGGCCTTGGGGCCCCTTGGTGGTATGTATGCCTTGCTGATTGATGCAAGGAGTCCAGGTTGGCACCACCAGAGTAAGGCTTTTTTGATGAGCCCATGGTAACATCCCCAGGGTTAGAAATGGGAAAAAAAGCCCATGTAGAAGAGACAATGGGCTGTGTCCTCCAACTCCTCTGCAGCCTGTGTTGTCCCTGTTAGCAGTGGCCATCATGCTTCTTGGTCTAATTTAACTCAGTCCAAGGGGGTTCTTTCTAGTGATGTACTGGTAAATGTTTAGCAGTGGGCTCTCTGGAAAAAAGGAAAAAAGCCATCATTTGTATCATTTACTGTTTCTGCACAGCTAGTTTCAAGCTAGTATGATGTCAGTGGGCTTGCAAAATTCCTGACAGTTTAACAATTTAACAAATGTTTGGGCCAGCACATCACTGGCTGTGTCAGGCCCAGTTCCACCTTCCATGTCCTTGGCCTGATCTGCAAGTTGTGGACAGGCTCCGGTTGGACTGGCATTGCCCAGAATACTGGCTGAAGGAGCTGTCCTGTAGCTGATTAGCACACAGTCCACCCTAGGAGAGGCCCTGACTGGGGAATGCAGAGGCCTTGCTCGCAGACAACTTGTCGTGCTGCACCCTCCTCATGGAACCCTCTCCCCAGCACTGGAAACTCACAGTTGCCAGCCCCATCTCTCCCTTAAGTCTCAAGGGCAGAATCTGCTTCTTTCTGAGAGCAGATAGGGGAGTTCTGGGCCTCTTCACGTGTGCTTTTTCTTTTTTTTTTTTTTGGTGGCACTGGGGTTTGAACTTAGGGCCTCACGCTTGCTAGGCCTTGATCCACTTCTGCAGCCCTGTTTTGTGATGGGTTTTTTCAAGGTAGGGTCTTGTGAACTATTTGCCCAGGGCTGCCTCCTTAGTAGCTGGGATTACAGACGTGAGCCACTGGTGCCTGGCCGCATGTGCTTCTCGCTACAACCGCTACCCTGCCTGCTTCTGGATTCCAGGCCACCCAAAGACATGGGTGATGAAACTCCCCTTAAGGGAGTGGGAGGAAAGGGGTGCCCATACCCTTATTCCTTGCTATCTAGGAGTTGCTGGGTAGGGGCTTCCTATCCAGCCCCTCAATGCTCCCCAGTGGCCCCTAGTCCCATTCTGGCTTCATGCAGTATACATTCCTAGAATAATATTGTAGACGTTTAGGACAAGGCTTATAGCCAGCATTGAGGACTCGTTGAGGAAAACCCCACATTCCTTCCCTCAAGAAGTTTACAATCTAGCACTTGCCCTAGCCTGTTTGAATCCCTAGGTTTAATTCCCAACACTGAAAAAAAATTATAGTCTAGTGAAGTATAGTTGTTTTTAAAACTGGTCACAGGCTTCTTTGAGACCATGAAAGGTGTTCCCAGGATGTGAGTCTCTCTAGAAAAAGTGTGCATATACTTGTAATATTTTTTTGAGTATAACATCATGGAGATGGTGGATCTGCCAAGCCCATTGGTGGAGCCCTGGTTGAGAGCCCATAGCTGCCCATTTCCAAAGTGCTATGGCCAGCTGAAAAGTAGAACCACAGGCTCCTGACTTCACCCCAGCTGTTGCATTAACCTCTTTTTGACTTTTTACATTCCAAAGCTATGAGAGCTCACAGACCTGCCTTGCTGAGTCCTTAACTCTGCCAGCCAATGAGGGCTGCCATACTGCTGGGTAGAGGATGGAAAAAAAATTTTTTTTTTGTGGTACTGGGTTTTTTTGTTTTGTTTTGTTTTGTAGTACTAGGGTTTGAACTTAGGGCCTACACCTTGAGGCACTCCACCAGCCCATTTTTGTGAAGGGTTTTTTTGAGATTGGGACTCGCACACTATTTGCCCAGCCTGGCCTCTAATCACAATTCTGATCTCTGCCTCCTGAGTAGCTAGGATTATACACGTGAGCTACTGGCGGCTGGCTGGGACTGGGGTTTGAACTCAGGGCTTCACAATTGCAAAGCAGGCAGTCTACCACTTGAGCCACACCTCTAATCCATTTGGCTCTGGTTACTTTGGAGATGAGACCTCACACATTGATTTACAAGTGTGAGCCACCAGTGTCCAGTAGAAAGTATCTTCTCAGAGCCCCCACACTCTTCCTAGAATTCCTTCCTGCGTTCTAGGCATTTCCTCTGCTTAGATGGGAGTAGGCAGATGATGCAGTCCCCTCTTTCTACACTCCTGGTGGGAGTTCCAGGGATTTCCAAAACTCCAGATTGTGTGGCTAGGCTTCCAGGCAACCCTGTGTCCTTGCTCCCTGCCAGTCTGTTCTTCCTTCCTGTCAGAGCCAGAGAAGCAAATTGGAATAGGTTCACAGCAGCCCCAGAGACAACCTTCAGCTGGCCTAGAAGGGACCTAGCACATCAGGGTCTAGACTAGGGCATGGAAGACAGCAGGAGCACCTGAACCAGGCTTGGTGGCACAGGCCTGGAACCTCAGTACTCAGGAAGCTGAAGCAGGAAGATTGTGAGTTCTAGAACAGACTGGGCTAACTAAAAATAACTCTGTGTGTGTGTGTGTATTTATATTTGTATAAAGTAGACCTTCTTCCTCTTCACACTGGCATGGAAAGGTTTCTCTGCTTATCAGTCTGGTGAAATTTGGAATTCTGCCCCAGGCTTTGGGAAACTCACTAAAAGTCTTATTTGTAACCTAAGCATCAAGAACAAACTCACAAGTTGGGCATGGTAGGTCATATCTGTAATCCTAGCTACTCAGGAGGATGATGGTTCGAGGCCAGCCATGGGAATTAGTTCTTGAGACCCTATCTCAAAACTACTCAACATAAAAAGCAGGCTAGTAGAGTGGCTCAGGTGGTAGAGCCCTTGCCTAGCAAGTGTAAGATCAAACCCCAGTACTGCAAAAACAAAAAACAAAACAAAACAAAACAAAAACCCCACAAATGGAACTATGCACCATATAATTGTGACCTGTGATTGTGCAAGCTACCAACATTTATTATTTGAAATAAGGTCTTATTAGGTTATCTATTCTTGAACTTGTGGGCTCAAATGATCAGCCGCATGCCACTGTACCCAGCTACCGACACTTACGTAATACCTGTTATCTGTAGGACCAGTACTAGAGATTCAAAGACAGACTGGATGTGTTAGTCTACAAGCCTCTCATGAGACAGTAGAAGATGGAGCATTAACAATTACACAGAAGAGCCAAAGTGTCATGGCGGGGGTAGATGACGGTTCCTGCTGGAGGCCATGAAAAGGGCCACCTTACCTGTCTGGGGGAGGAAGGGGAGGTGATCATGCCTTGGTTGAGTCTCCTGGGTTCATAGAAGTTTGGATAGAGGAAGGGAGCAGAACTGTCTTGAGAAAGGCCTGTGTGGTATGAGAAATAGCAGAGTCCCAACCCAGCCTGTGGGCTTCTGAGTTAGAAATGTGCATGGTGTAGGCCTAGAAAGAGGTGGGGTTGAGCCCTGATTGCCTCGTGAGCTGTTTTAAGAAACATTTACAGTATCAGGTCAACAGAGAGTATCTAGGGTAGGACTCAGGAGGAAAGGTGTTCCAGGACAGTTAGGGCAGGTAGGTGTTTGTAATCTTCCAGAGCTAGACATTAGGCAAGTTAGTGGGAAGGACAGAGCCTGTTTTCTGGGCTTGGTGTGCTGGGCCTCAGACACTGACCCAGGAAATTCTTGGAGGACCCTGACCAGGACCTTTCAGGGTCAACAGAGCCATGCAGTGCTTTGGGTGGAAACTGGAAGAGCTGGACAAGGTAGTCAGACTGCTAGGAGTGAGGTTCTAAATCAGGTCAAAACTCCAGGCCATGTAGCCTGCAGGCACAGGGCCACCTTGGCCACATTCCAGAAGCCTCCTTCCTCTAGTGAGCCATGCCTTAGCCCTAGGGAAAAGGGTGAGAGCCTTGGGAACTCTCTGTAAAAGTACTGACTCCCAGGTTTCATCATGGATCACAAAGGACGGTCAGGATCATGACTTGTAAGCAGGGAAGATACTCAGCCAGAGTGAGCGCCTACTAGTAGTCCTGTGATAGAGTGGAGGGACAGACTCTCCCTGCATTTCAGGGAGAAATATAGGTGGTCTTTTATTTGCCTCTAAGGCTGAAGGGTTACTTAATTGCAGCTTGGTATCTCTGTAGGGGTGAAAGGAAGGTCCCTGGGACATAGAAGAGTGGGGAGCAGTCCTTGTCCGCTTTGTTTTCCTGGAAGCCCCCATCCACGCTGTCAGTTGGGGCAACAATATGTGTCTCAAGAGCTTCCTGACTTCATGACAGAGCCAGCTGGTCAGGGGCAAACATCTCTGAGTGCTGATGCCATGGTGAGCATTTTGCCACAGCTTTACACACTCCTCTGAATTGTGTGTTCTTTAAAATATCCTTAATGGGAAAGATGATTTTTATAGGTGTCCAGAGGTAAGTCTGGTCGAGTGTGCTCAGTCATTCTAGTAATAAAATAGAAAGTGTTGTCAGTGGGCAGAAGTGAGACAGGACTATTAAGTGACCACACGATATCCTCTGTGGCCTCAGACTTGCTGAGAAGGTAGCTTCAAGAGATTTTTCCAGCTGCTCCTGCTCATACAGGGTGCGTAAATGTAGCAGAACTGGTTGGCAAGATAATAGATGCTTTGGTGAATGTGAAGGTCTTTTTAAATTGAGATAAAGTTTACAAAACAAAGTCAGTCACTTTCATGTGCACAATGCAGTGGTATTTAGCACATTGACAACTCCGTAAGCTGTCACTTCTGATGCTATTCCACACTTTCACTACCCATGGCCATATCAACTCTGTACCTGTTAAGCCCCTCATCCCAACTCCTGGAAACCACACTTTGCTTTCTCTCTTTATGGATTCACTTCTAGATAGCTCATGTAAGTGGACTTATAGTAGGTAAGCATTCTTTGGGGTGTGGCTGCTTTCACTTGGCATGTTTCCAGGGTTCACCCATTTGTGGCATTCGTCAGTACTCCATTCCTTTTTGTGACCAGGCAGAGTTCCATAGCATTGATAATCCACGTTTTCTTTATCCAGTCATTCATTGATGGGCATTTGGGTTGTTTCCAGCATGAGTCTAAAAAGTCATGTTACTTTATTGTGCGTTTTGGTGGCCCTGAAAGCAGCTAGTCCTTCTTACACAGTATTCCCAATGCATGGGACTCTTGGTCCCCTGTACTCGCTGGCACAGATCCCCGGGCTGGCCCCACCCTCATTCTTTGAGCTCCTATTTGACCCATTGTGCTCCATCTTTCTCCACACCTAGGAGATGACAAGTATGGGCGGAAGATCATTGTGTTCAGTGCTTGTCGAATGCCCCCTAGCCACCAGCTGGACCACAGCAAGCTCCTGGGGTGAGTGTACCCATGGGGAAGTGGCTGGAGCCACTTGCTTTACTGCCTCCTTTCCCCCCTTCTGGTAAGGGTGCTGTTTTACATTTGGGAGAGAGCAGAGGGCTGGAAGTCAGACCTGGTCTCTGGTCCTGGAAGATCCTGTGTGGATTTGGCAAGCGCCCTTGACACTCATTTGCTCACATTTCAAGGGGGAAACAAGTAGCACGTGAAATTCTACACGTGAAGTGACTTGAAAAGTAAAATGCCATCCAAATGATCCTAAATGGTATTTCTCATGTGATGATTGTTTCTCATTTATAGAAACAATTAGAATTATTCATAATTAGTGTTATTTTAGGTCAAATTTGGTGCTAAAGATTTCTGTACCTGTGTGGATTCTCTTTGCCATATGGATGTAGTATAGACATCTATAGGCTGGACATGTGGCAGACCATCTTCTGGAAACCATTCACTATTGAGCCAGCTCTGGACCCACAGTAGGGATCAGCGTGCCATCACCCTGGGGGTGGGATTGTCCATGGAAGCCCAACAGTTTTCTTGGAGTTTTCTCGGAGCCACCATCTTGCACATCTTTCCTGCACAGTTTAACACACTCCCTGAAATTGAAAATTTCTGCACAGCTCACAGCAGCTCTTTGAGGTCCTGAGTGTTTGTGCATGTGTACAGGGTACTTGGTGGGGACAGGCTGCTAGGTCTGAGTCTGGAGTCTCAGCTAGCTCCATGTAATCCAAGGCTGGGGCTTAGGGCAACATATCTCTGGCCTCCTGACCTCTCCTCCTGTGACTCCTCACATGAGGTAGGCAGAGTCTTGTCCAGACCTGCCACATGGCCTAGCCAGGAACAGGCCACAGCTCAGCCTGAGGGTGGCTGAGTCACAGGCCCTCTTCTTTAGCTTTCCTACCTTGTCTGGTGTGCCAGGTGACTGGCCAGATAATAGCTACAGAGGAAGGAAGTCAGACTGTGGGGCTAGGAAAGCACCTAACTTTCAGGAGACTGTTGCTAAGGAAAGCTGCAGCCATTCTGGGGTTTCCTTCAGGCTCAGGATGCCCACTGCTGTGAGCTCTCTGTCCTGTCACTGCAAACACACAGACACAGAGTCTGGTCACAATCCCTACTGAGAGCAGGGCGGCGCTTCCACCTTGAATTAGTCTTCCTGTTTTTAGTCAGATTACCTCAGATTTGGCTTTCCTAGTTCCCCACCCAGATCTGAGGGGTTGAAATGGAAAATGCCTGAAGAAAAGACCAATTAAACTTTGGCTCTGCCTCTTAACTAGCTATATGCTTTGGGGCAAGTCTTTTCTGAACCCTATAAAAATAATTGTGCTTGGGACTGGAGGTGTAGTTCAGTGGTTAAGTGTCTGCCTAGTACTTTTGGCCCTGGGTACCGAAACCTAGTAATCCTAGGTTTGGTAGTAATCCTAGCTACTGGGAGGCTGAGATAGGGAAGACTGTGGTTCAAGGCCAAGCTGGGTAAATAGTTTGAGAGACTTCCATCTCCAAAATAACCCAAGCAAAATGGACTGGAGGTGTGGCTCACGTGGTAGGAGTGCTTACTTTGCAAGCATGAAGCCCTGAGTTCAAACCCAGTCCCACCCAAAAAAGAAAATTAATAGTAATTGTGCCCACCTCACAGGGTTGTTGGCAGTAAGACAATATACATGAAATGCCATTGTATACATTTTAGAAGTATTATAATTTTGAAAGGTAAGAAAAATGTAAGAGCTATGATGAAAAAAAATAGACTACTATAAAAAATAGTCTTAATAGTTGGTTATATTCACTTCCTGTTTTTTTTATAACATATTTGGAACTGTAATTAGTTTTATGTCTTAAAAATTAAAAATTTGAGCCAGGTGTCTATAATCCTAGCTACTCAGGAGGTTAAGATCAGGAGGATCACAGTTTGAAGCCAGACCCTGACAAATTGTTCAGGAGACCCTATCTTGAAAAAACCCATCACAAAAAAAGGCTGGTGGAGTGGCTCAAGTGGTAGAGCAGATGGAGCACCTGTCAACCCTATTGCCACAAAATAAAATAAAATAAAAAATTCCTCCAAGACATCCTTTAAAAAGCATTTTATTGACATATAACATATATATAGAAAAGTGAACAAGTTGTAAATATGTTTCATAATTTTGTTTTGTTTTTGTTTTTGTTTTTTAAACAGGGTTCTGCTATGTTGTCCAGGCTGGTCTCAAACTCCTGGGCTCAAGCAGTTATCTTGCCCAGCCTCCTGAGTAGCTGGGACTATAGGCATATAACTAACAGGGCATAGTGGTGTGCTTCTGTAATCCCAGCCATTGGGAGGCAGATGCAGGAAAATTACAAGTTCAAGGCCCACCTGGGCTACATAGCAAGACTCTGTCTCAAAATCCAAAAACAAAAACAAAAACAAAAAAACCCCAAACCAAACCTGATCTCAGCCACACCCACAGACTGCCCTTTACTCTTCCAGTCTCCTCAGAGGGTAACCACTGTTCTAACATCTGACTTTACAGATGCGTCTTGTCTACAGAAACATCTTGTGAGATATCCTGTTTATAGGTGTCCCATGACTTTAACCAATTCCCTGACGTTGGACAGTTTGCTTGCTGCTCAGTGTTTTTTGTTGTTGTTGTTGTTGTTTTTATCATAAAAGTCTGGAATGAACAAATAGCTTCCTACAAAAATGTTTTTGTTCCTCTCTGTTTTCTTAGTAAAAATTCCTGGATACATTTTTACAAGATCAAAGAGGCTGAACATTTTATATCTTCTAATAAATATCACTTTATTGCCCTCCAAAAGACCAGAACATCTATCAGTAGATGAGAGTGTCTGTTTTTGACTACAATCTTTGTTATATTCATTGTAGCAAAATGCCATCATTTCTGTGACAGCTCTCTGGTTGTTACAAAGTGCTCACTGTAGATAATGGGTAACCAATTGTAGCTAGGAGTGATTAGAATCCATAATCTCTCATTAGCCAAGTCTGCTGCCTGCCTGTGCTTGCCCAACCCAGTCTAGTACCCAGGGACCAGTCTTTAGTTTTCTCTCTAGGTTAGGTCATGGATTTGGCACTTCCAGGCATTTTCTCTCCTCTCATCTCTTGGATGTCTATAGCATTTGGCCTGCCCAGTTCGGAGCTGCTCCTGCTGGAGCAAGAGGGTGTGGCTGGAACTCCCATCCTTTCCTGCATTCTCTTTTGTTCCTTCCTTATGTCTCAGGGTGCTCAGTGTCGCCTGTATTGTAGATACCCTCTTGTAAGAATAGGGAACCTGAGATGTGGCTCTTTGTTCCACTAAAAGCCTAATTATTAGAGCAGTTGACCACCCTTGCCTCTCCTGGGCACAGTGTTTTACAGTTTGTAGCACAGTTTGCATGTAAAGGCAGAGCTGTCCCAAGGTCTAGAATGCTGTGGTAGAGTTGGCTGTACTACAAGCTGTGTCACCTTGGACAGACATGGACCTCTGCTCATTGCCTCATTTGTTAAGATGGGGAAAACATCAGCATCAGATGTTTTGAGGAAATGAGATAATGTATCAGAAGCCCTTGGCAGATACTAAACCCTATGTTGAAAGCAGTGACTGTCCTTATTACTGACTCAGGTGATCCTGGGGGGAAAATGCTTTGCCCTTTTTACTGCAGGTAGGTGAAAGGTCCCAGCTTAGAGTCCAGGTCTCCTGACTTCTAGCCAGTGCCCACAATGAGAGCTGTTACTGTTTTTCCTTTGCCTAGCCCAGATGCTACCTTCTGGTGACTGATTTTACTGCCAGAATGGACACTGGGGAGGGCTCATGGGGAACGGAGTACATGCAAGCAGGAGACCCAGAGCACCGGCATCTGTCTTAACGGGCCATACTTGTGCACAGGACAGGTCTGAGCAGGGCTTTTCTTTCATTTTCTTCATGGTGCTGGGGATGGAACCCAGGGCCTGATGCATGCTAGGCAAGAACCTCATCATTGAGCTATGTCCCCAGCCCTGGGCTTTTCTCTTGAAGGTACCTGAAGCACACACTGGACCAGTATGTGGAGAGTGACTACACACTGCTCTACCTGCACCATGGCCTCACCAGTGACAACAAGCCTTCTCTCAGCTGGCTGCGGGATGCTTACCGGGAGTTTGACCGAAAGTGGGTTGGTGCATGGGGGTGGGTTCCTGGACCTGGAACAGGTAGCTTTGGGCTAGCACCTTTGTAGGCTTCAGGCTGCCCTCCACTTAGGCAGGAGCTTATTCCATGCTAGCAGGAGGCAGGGTTCCCATCTGGGTGAACACAAAGAATCTACACTCCTCTGTGACCTTTATGTTATTGAACCTTGCTGAGCCTTTTGTTTCCCAGTCCATCAAGTGGGGCAACAATGGCACTTCGAGTAGTCAAATCAGACTTAGCTTGTTTGCTAAGGAGCAGCCCTGGTTGGGCATGGTAGCTCACTCCTTTAATCCCAGCTACTCGAGAGTCAGAGATCAGAGAATCATGATTCAAGACCAGCCTGTGCAAAAAAAAGTTAGCAAGACCTTATCTCAACCAATAAGTGGGTGTGGTGGTGCAGAACTGTGATCCCAAGCTATGAGGGAGGAATAGGTAGGAGAATCTGTCTGAAGATAGCCAGGGCAAAAACTCAGGACCCTATCGGAAAAATAACTAAAGCAAAAGCCTACATAGGAAGACCCCGTCTTAAAAAGCAAACAGAATGAACCAGCCCTGTGTCTCCTGCCCTACCCACTCCCTGTCTGACCCACAGGTACAAGAAGAACATCAAAGCCCTGTACATCGTGCACCCAACCATGTTCATCAAAACCCTGCTCATCCTCTTCAAGCCCCTCATTAGGTGAGCAGGCCCCAGGAGGCAGGTGGTCTCTGAGCATGCGCCCAGGCTACCAGTTTGAGGCAAAGCCTCTGTCTGAACTGGGTGGGCTGAGGGGAGAGCTACAGCCTACCTGGAGGCCCACCCTGACCCAGGCCTTCCATTGACAGCTTCAAGTTTGGACGGAAGATCTTCTATGTGAATTACTTGAGTGAGCTGAGTGAACATGTGAAGCTGGAGCAGTTGGGAATCCCTCGCCAAGTGCTCAAGTGAGGCGGGGAAGGGTTGCTGGTGGGCAGGGACTGTGCGTGCCCACAATATGTGTATGCATGTTATGTCTGGGGGCAGGAGAAGCTGGCCAGGGGAGGGAAGTCAGCAGAGCCCAGAGTAATGGGAGAAAGCCAGTGTCATGATTCAGATGGCAAATAGTGTCAGTCATAGCAAAACCAAACCCCCATTTCTGTCACTTACAATCTGTGACTGGATCTCTTAAAGTGTGTGCTTCCTTGTGTGTCACATGAGGTAGGGTTGTTCTGAGGATTAAATGAACCTCACATGTAAAACTGCATAGTAAAGGCCTAATAAAGTTGACCTTCAAAACTACACACACAGAGCCAGAGGGCCTGATTCTCATCCCATCTGCTCCCCTAGGTACGATGACTTCCTCAAATCCACACAGAAGAGCCCTGCAACAGCCCCTAAGCCCATGCCACCACGGCCTCCCCTGCCCAACCAGCAGTTTGGTGTCTCATTGCAGCAGTGAGTATGCAAAGGGTGGACGGCCAGGGCTCTGGAGCTAGGCCAGGCCTTACACCCAGCTTGTCATCCCTGTTTCCGTAGTCTCCAAGAGAAGAACCCAGAGCAGGATCCCATTCCAATTGTGCTCAGGGAAACTGTTGCCTACCTCCAGGCCCACGGTGAGTGCCAGGGCCCTGGTCAGCAGCTGTGGGACCACTGATTTCCAAAGCCTACCTGCCTCAGCTGCCCTTGAGCTCTGGGCAGGGGTGGGGTAGGTCTGCCCCCATTGGAGCCATGAGACAGAGTGGGCAGAGTGGGTTGGGAAACCACTACTGGCCAGCGCTCTGAGGCTCACTGTTCCCCAGCTCTTACCACTGAGGGCATTTTTCGGAGATCAGCCAACACCCAAGTCGTACGGGAAGTGCAGCAGAAATACAACATGGGTGAGTGGGGGGGGGGTACAGGCCCTGTGTGTGTGTGTGTGCACGTGAGTGCATGCAAGAGAGAGAGGAGGGGTGCATAGTATAATTGTTGGGGGGAGGTGCTTGTCTCCCTTCTCCTACCTTGTTAACAATGTGCCAGCTTCTCTTCCTGTCAGAGGTTTTTGTGACTTTTGGTGTCACTACATGGTCCCACTTCTGTTTGGCTATCCCAAGCTTGCTGCCTCATCTATAGGCCCTGAGGCCCTGGGTTCAGGCTCATTCAGAGGTGAGGAGTCAATGTAATGTATGCAAAGGGTCCACTCCACCCAGCATCCCCTGCTGCAGAGGAAGAGGGGAGTCAGGTGTAAGAGGTCCCCTGGAAAGAGGGGGCTCATGCAGTGACTCAGTGGAGTGGGACCTGCCTGGCTTCCAATGGATTGCTGGCCTGGGCTGGGCCTAGCTCTCTCCCTACTGCCTCTGCCCACCCAGGCCTACCAGTGGACTTTGACCAGTACAATGAGCTGCACCTGCCAGCGGTCATCCTCAAGACCTTTCTTCGGGAGCTTCCTGAGCCCTTGCTAACCTTTGACCTCTACCTTCATGTTGTGGGCTTCCTCAGTGAGTTCTCCTCTCTTCCCTCCCCAGCCACATCTTCTGCCAGGCCTGGGACTGAACTTGGGGTGGGTGTGTTTGCTGTCTGTTCACCCACCCACACTGCCCTGGAAGCTTGTGGGCCTAGGCATCTCTAAGGAGGTCTGGTTAGGTCTCCGCACTGGCTTTGGGTCAGGGTGTCCTGAGTCAGCCTAGTATCCCTGTAACCTGGGCCCTACTCCTCATAGACATTGATGAGAGCCAGAGAGTGGAGGCGACACAGCAGGTCCTCCGGACACTGCCAGAGGAGAACTACCAGGTGCTTCGTTTTCTGACTGCCTTCCTGGTGCAGGTGAGATCTCATCCCCGCCTCTACTGCTAACCCGGGGGTGAAGGGAGGGCGGGAGGAGAGCCTACAGCTCCCCCACCGTTCCCTCCACAGATTTCTGCCCACTGTGAGCAGAACAAGATGACAAACACTAACCTGGCTGTGGTCTTCGGCCCTAACTTGCTGTGGGCCAAGGATGCTGCCATTACCCTCAAGGCCATCAACCCCATCAACACTTTCACCAAGTTCCTCCTGGATCACCAAGGGGAGTTGTTCCCCAGCACTGAGGCCAAGGGGCCCTGAGCCCAGCCCCCACCCACCTGCTCTGGCAGTCCCCGCTTGGACTCTTGCTCCTGGTGTCAGGCTTGCAGGAGCCCTGGGCTCCAGAAAGGGCTGTGAAGTCCCTGGAGATGGATGCTGGAGCCAGTCAACCAGGGAGCAACTCCTTCCTTCAGTTCATTCCAACTCACAGGCCCTGGCGGCCTCGCTGTTACCATGAGACATTTTCTTCGCCTTCTACTTCTCACTGCCTCTCCGGATGCCTGGTTTCTGCTGGGCTCTCCAGAGCTGGGTTTGGCTCTTCAACATGGAGAAGGACTGAGCCCCAGTAATCCGTTTCCTGCTTTTTCCTGCCTCTGTTTTCCTGGCAGCTGTGGACCACAAAATCACTGCTGGCTGGGCTGGTAGCTGGGGCTGGTCCTCTCCTTCCTGATTGGTAGGGAATGGACAGCTGAGGTCCTTGGCTTGGCCTGGCCGAGCTGAGGTGCCTCCCTTTCTGGGTCAGTTGCTCTGCTTTTTTAGGAGTCCACCAAGTGTTGCCTGGATGTAAGTACCCTGATCCTGTCCTGCCTACTAATGGCTCAACTTGGGTAGTTCCGCAGCTAAGGAATGACAAGGCTGGAGTCACTGTCCTATTTCTGCCTACTGGGTCCGCCTTTGCCAAGTGGTACTTACTGCCTCAACATGTCCTATCCCCCTAGTTCTCCAAGACCAGCAGCTTGGATGACAGGACTCAGAATCCCAGCAGCCATTGCAATAGGCCCCTTCCCTCCTAGGGAGAGCTCTAGCGTCAGGTGGGCATGTGGTGAGCAGTCTTTACTCTCCATGCCTTTACCTGTATTCTCTCACACGTACAGGTCCTCAGCCACAGGCTCTTGTGGATGTGTCTGTTGTGGAGTCACTCTGGTCCTTGCTCTGGCCAGAGGTGATTCAGTGCCTCTAGCCTGGGGATTCTTGAAGGGGTAGAAGCCTAGAAGGCCCATAGGAGGGGCAGAGATTTTGCTAGATCAGCCCCTGCTGGGCAAGTTCTAGCAACCTTCCTGAGAGAGAGTATGGGGCCCCAGGAATCTATTATCTTTCAGAAAACCTGGACCCCAGTGATAGTTGATCTCCCTCATTCCACTTTTTCCTGATGAACCCTGAGTTTCTCTCCCTGCAGCCTTTTCCCCTGGTTGCAGGTACGTACTTAGTGACCCTGCCACCACAGTTGTGGCCAGGCAAACCGACTCCAGAGCCTGTAGTGTGGGGATTCTCACTGAGCCGGCCCCCAGGCCTCCAGGAGTCTGGAGCTGCTACTGGTTGTCAGTCTCTGTGTTGCTAGCCTGGCCTTCCCTGGGCCACTGCTTCTGCACCCCACCCCCTCTTTTGTATATAAAGTGTTTCTCACAGTCCCAATTACTGGGGTGCCTTTTGAATATATCTTGTCTTTCTCCTGTCCCCTGATCTGTTGGTCTGAACCTGGGGGCACTTGTACTGTGAATCAAGTGTTCACATTCACACGTATGACTTCCTTGGCACCAATCATGGATTTCACCATTTGCACTTTTTGTATTTCAATAAAAATGGAGATGGAAAACTGTCCTCCAGTCCATCACTTGTGAGCAGGTCAAAGGCCATCTTCTAGGCCTGTCACTTTTTTTTTGTACCTGCAGCATTCCAGCTGGTCAGATCTGCATGTGTTGTATCTAGGACCAAGAGCCCTTGTGCTCTCACCTGGAAGGTACTGGAAGCTTGAAGGGAACTTAGATTTTTCTAAAGCCAGCAAGGGAGAAAACTAGAGTGGACTGTGGTGAACATAGGATGGCTTGGGAGTCACACTAGGGTTTGGCTCATGGTTCCATCAGTTCCCACCTCTAACAGTGACATAGTACTGGCCTCACTTTCTGAGACCATCTCATCAGAATGTGGTTCCTCTGAGGACCAAAAATACTGTCTGCGGTACCTAACACAGTGGTAACCAGGACCATGAGTGAAGTGACAGCTGGTTTGGAACCCCTGTATCCTTTTCCTTTGGCAGTATTAGGGTTTGAACTCAGGGCAGGGACTCTACCATTTGAGCCACACCTCTGCCCTTACTTTTCTCCTCACCCTGCCCTTGGCTTAGGAGGTGAAACTTTCCACCAGCCACCTACCAGGTAGAGGCTATGAAAGATCAGGTTTTCCCTTCCTCTTTCAAGCAGATTTGCTTTGCTTTAAAGGTTAAGATGGTAAATTTTGGGCTGAGTCGTTAGCTCAGTAGTAGAGCACCTGCTTACCATGTACAAGGCCCTGGCGTCCAACCCGAGCAATGAAAAACAACAAAGAAGGATGGTAAATCTTACCAGATTCTACCATGGGATTTTTTTTTTTTTAACAGTTTGTCACCGGGAGTGTAGGGGCCAAAAATTCACTTGGCACAGCTGTCAAAGCCAAGTTTCAGGTGTCTTCTGTGTGACTGCCTATTGCAATCAGATGGCCATGGTAGCCTCATCTGGGCCTGCTTTTTCCACTTCCTTGCCTGCTTGGGCTGGGCCAGCCCAGCCAGAGCACAATCAGGCAGTGATAAGATGGTGATGAACACCGGCCCTGAGCTCCAAGGAGTCCCACTGCACAACTATGGCTGTCATCTCGGAACCTTAATGCATAACACGGGTAGCCTCCTCTTACTAGCTCTGTGCAGTCCTAAGGGGGGCAACTGGAGCATCAAGGCTGTGGCCAGGGAAACAGGAAGGGAGGAGGAGAGAGAAAGAGCTGTTTACTTGGGCTGGGCTACTGGCAGAGCCTATGCTGAGGTCTTCGAGGACCAATTTCCCAAAGCTTTAGCGGCAGTGTCTCCGGGGTGGAGTGCAGAGATGTTTCACAGGAGTAGGACACCACTGCTGGTCATGGCACAGCTGAGCATTTTGCTTCTGTCAATCCCAACTCAAGGGGTGGTCAGCAGGAATGGTCCAACATTTCTGACCCACAGGTTGGGCAAATGCCCTTGCTGCAGTCAGGTTTAGGATCAGTGTCATATGTAGTTAATGTACTAACTGCAAGAGTGCACAAAACCTTTCTGGCAAGAGTGGGCTGAGGTTTGGGCTGAATTTATAATCTGAGGGTCTTTTTGTTGTTTGGTGGGACAGGGGTTTGAACTCAGGGTTTCACACTTGCAAAGCATGCGCCACTTGAGCCACACCTCTAGTCCATTTTGCTCTGGTTATTTTGGAGATGGGGGTCTTGTGAACTATTTGCCTGGGCTGACTTCATACCTTGATACTCCCAATCTCAGCCTCCCAAAATAGTATTACAGGTGTGAGCCATCATGCATGCATTGAGGGTCCCGTTTTTGTTCTGCGGTCTGACTGACTTCATTCAACAAGAAGGGAGGTGGACAGTTAGTCTCTTTTGCATCTAGAACGATTTCTGCCTTTGGCACACTGGATCCCCTCCCATGCCACCACTAAAGGCGTAAAACTAGGAACCCGTGCTAGCTTTGCCAGGGTTAGGAGGCCTGCAGGCAGAGCCCCTGGGGTCAGACAGGCCTGGTCCCTGCAGGGCCCTTCTCTTCCCAGCTCCCCTAAGAGTTCAGCACCCTTACTGGGGTCATTTATCAGATTAGGGCAGCAAAATAAACTTGCACAGGCGCTTAACTTCCTGCTACTTCCCTCACTTCCTTCCCTTCCATCAGGTTCACTCAGCCACAACCCTCTTACTAACAGTAACCGCACCCTCCTGTCTTCTGCTGGAAAATGGCAGCATCTACCACTTTTCCTTCCCTCCCAGCCAGGACCATCTCCTACAGGCAAAGTGTGTTGTGTAAGGAAGAATAAAGAGCTGATGACAGTGGTCTACCTCTCATGGAGATTTTACTGCAGGTGTACTTGTGATAAACATTTTCTTTGAATATTAAAATGCACCACTCCACTGTCATGGGAATAATACAAGGCAAATGAGGCCCTAGGAAGCTTCCTGACTAACCCAGCACTGCCAGCACCCTGTGGTCAAGCCCCAAGGACTTTCTGAGCTTCACAAGGTCCCATCCTCCCCTTTTCAGAGAGCCTGATGGTGACCCAGACCTGCCTAGAGGTGGGAAGGGGTGGGTTAGGTATCCAGACAACTTGTGGGACAGGAAGTTGTAAAGTACAGAAAAAATTTTATTGGAAATCTTTTGAATACATTTCAAAGTATAGCTCAGTTATTTCCAAAGTACACTAGATGAGGAAGAGAGCCTTTGCCACCTGGAGGCAGTTGACTGGTCCCAGCCTCTGCCTGGGGATACTGTGAGGGTCAGTCTAGGGCTCATCCTTTCCATCATGCAGGGCCAAGGGCTGCCTGGATGGCTGCCCTGCTCTTTCTCCCTGGCTCAGCTCAGTCAGGGCTCAGCCTCCCTGGCCTTTTCACAGGGAGGAATCCTGGAGAAAGGCTACTGCCCAGAAGCTATGAATAGGGAGTCAAAGACGACCTCAGACAATAGCAGGCCTTTCCCTGCAGGGGCTGGGAGGGAAGGCAGTGGCCAGGATGGGGACATCAATTTACCAGGGCTCTTCCTCCTCAGCAATGGCCCTGGGGGCAAACCTGATTGGTTCAAAAGGCCATGGATGTGCCATGGCTCAAAGACAAGATGGCCAGTTGGCCACCACGTCTGGGAACACTTCTCTGGTAGCAGAACCATGTACAGGGGCAGGGCTCCCCTCCAAAGCCCACTCCAGCCCTCAGAAATCAGCCTGGTAGTGGGAACAGGGTCACGTGCAGTTCACTAACATGCAACTGAGAGTTAAACCTACTCCACTGAAAAACAGCTGCTGCCAATGAGTACCGAGAGGGCCAGGAGCACAAGGCAGTCTGGTTCTGCTAGGCCAGGCTGGGAGAGGACAGGTAGTGAGGCACTGGACTTCCTCAAGCAAAATACCTGAAGAGTTAAGTCGATCACATGCCCCGCTTTGGTTTCTCAATAGGAAATCATTCCAGCTTGTAAACCCAGGGCAATGTACAGACCCTGGTATTAAAGAGAGGTGGTGACCAAGGCCAAGCAGAAGGAGGAGTCCAGCCTCGAGGATTAAGAACAAGTACTCCAGTAGCAGGGACACACCCATGCCTCTTGGACACTGCATGTGTGCAACTCTGAGGGGTCACTGCATTTAAAGCACCTCCAGGACTTCCTGGGCTGCCAGAGGGAGACACTGCAGAAGCTGTGTGCAAGTGATGCACTTACCATGAGTCTGTAGGTGTGCAGGGGAAAGCCTGCTGTTAGTTCAGATGCAGTTCTTGGAGGTCACTTGGCCCTCACCAGCCCCATTCTCGGATCCCACTTTCTATGCAACGGGAAGAAAGAGCCTCCATCCAAGCAGTAGCCCAGATCCCGAGGAACCTCCACAGGAGGCCTCTGTCCCAGGAAGAGGCCCTGCGCCTTCCCCAAGTGAAACATCTAACCTCAAACATATTTTCTCCTATAAAATATCTGATTTCTCTGAAAGTAATAAATATTTACCATGTCCTCTAACCAAGGAGCAGCAATCTGGAGGAGGGAGGAGAAGGGAAAAATCTTTACTGTGGCTCTTGATAATAGAATCCTAGAGACACAAGATTCAGTCCCCCTTCTCCCCGACATGGAGCTGAGGAACTGAGCAAAGGCAGCCACCAGGGCAGCTCAGACCTCTGGTAAGGGCCAGCACAGCCTGTGGTTCTTGTCATCTTGGGTAAGCATGCCTCTCTTACTGCCTAAAGCACAGGCAAGAGAAGAGAAGAGACTGAGAGAAGACCTAGGAACTAAAAGAGACACCCAGAGGGCCTACACGACCCTCGTTCTTCCTCCCAATGCTCTCCTTCCTCTTTCTGCCTTTCCCCAGCCTCTGGGCCACCAGCTGGGATGTCAAATGGTTTATGGTAAAAACATACATGCAGTTCCAGCTACAGGGCAGACAGAGAGAGGAGGCTGGCCACAGCAGGAACTGCATGACACCTTTTGTGAATCAACTTATGACGGGTGGGAATGCAGATGGCCCTGCTGAAGTTTTGTTACAATGAGTCTTCCATCTCCAAGGCCAGAGGGTGAGTCCTCTCAAAGGCAGTCACTTGGCCTGACCACCACCATGGAGTCTCCAGGAGATTCAAGAGCAGGGCTTCTGGATCCCCATGGGGAACCATCCTTCCCTCTACTCAGCTAGGAGCAGCATGAGAGACAGGAACAGCGGAGGAGTGGGAGGCTCTCTGTCCCCTGGGACCATAGAAAGGGATGCTGCTAGTGCTTGAGGAAATTACTGCAGAGTTTCTACAAAGGCATCAAATTCACGGACGTTCTTCTCATGAACAGCCAGCCTCTCTGGTAATGAGTCCTGCACCGGGAGGAGAGAAGAGGAGCTTATTCAGGCAGCCTTGTGAGAGGCAGCCAGCCAGTCACCCGGAGCTGAAGAAGAGAGCAAGACAGAGCTCACCTAGCAAGCTGTATGGGTGGGCAATGGGACAGGGGAAGGGACATATCTTTGGGGTTTTGTGGTGGCTGTGGGGTTGCGCGACAGCCTGGGGAGACAAAAGTGGACCACACACTCCACGAGACAGAAAGGGTAGAGCAGGCCAAGAATGGGATAAAATGGAGAAATTAAGCATGAAATATCCTTGGCACAGATCAGACTGACACTAGAACAAAGCTGTAAGTTTAGTGCAGTACAAATCAAGGAAAGTTTAAGGTTTTTCCACCCCCTTTCTGGGTATCAGAATGCCTGGGAGAAGAGGGACAAGGCTGCCACTGCAGTCCTAAGACTGTAACAGTACACCTGTGGGAGACCAGGCATCACAGTGGCTGGGGTGGGGCTGAGAAGGACAGTAAAACAGAGAAGCAGAGGACTGGAGGAGGTATGGCTTAAGCAGTAGAGCAACCTGCTTTGCAAGTGGAAAGCCCTGAGTTCAAACCCCAGTCTCACCAAAAAAAAAAAAAAAAAAAAGAGAACCAGAAGAAAACAGAACCATGGGCACTGCCCTTCCCTACAGTGCCACCAGCTACTAATAATACAGATTTGGCCCTTCCCAGTGGTCTGCCTCATTAGGAACAAGCAACAGAAACTGCATCTGTGGGGCCCAACTAACACAGGGAGATCTGCCTACAGTGGAGTTTAAGCACAAGGGACTTGGGAGAGGCTGGAGACTTGCCTGCTTCAGACCTCAAAGTGGCCTGGAGACCCTGACAGCAGAGGGTCACAGCTGCCCAAGTAGGAGGAAGGCCTGGGAGCCAGCTAGTACCGGCTGTGGAGCACATCAATAGCACTGGGAAGTTGGTAGTTCAGAGGGTTCAGCTCAGGAGCCAGGCCACTTGGGATGAAAGCTTTGTTTTGCCTGGCTCTGGGTGACCATGAGCAAGTTACTCACAGTTTTCTCTTCTATAAACTGAGATTAAAAAAACATTCTTTAGGGCTACTTAAGACTCAAATTAAAGCACTGAGAAAAATGCTTGATAGGAGTTGGCAGTACAGCTCAGTGGTACAGTGTTTGCCTGGCATGTGCCAAGCCAAGGGTTCGATCCCCACTACCATGGAAGGAGGGAGGGAAGGAAGGAAGAAAGGAAATCTTGGTGCTTAGGCCACTCTCATCAATGTTTTTTTTGTCTTTTTTTTTTTCAATCAATGTTAATATTATTCCTACTGAGCATCGTTTTCTGTTAAAGCAAATTAAGGCCAGATCTTCCTAGGGCCTGTAATTCCACAGTGCTACTTTAGACAGAGGGACATTGCCATTTTTGTGAAGTAGGGAACCCTGAGTTTGTGGCTTGTGCAAGGCATTCTTCTGTCCTTCAGAGGCAGGAAATAGGCAATGCCCTAAGCAGAGATGTGGTAATTATGGTCAATCTCAGGACACCTGGCCAAGCTTGAGCAACACTAGATGCAGGAGGGAGCTCGCCAAGGAAGACAAGATCACTGATCCTCGGAACCTATGTGCTCCTCTGCCCTGCAGAAAACAGCAGGCCCAGGACAAGAGTGTGTGAGAAAGAGAAGGTGCAGAGAAAAGAACAGAGCTCAAGCAAATTCAAGATAACTGTCAGGTGCCACACACATCTCAAACAGTCCTGTTTGTTACAGGAAAGATGGAGGCACAGTGGTGAAAAGAATTAACAGGAAGAAATCTGTAGGCCTGTAACACAGGAATGACCATCAAATGAAGATCTGAGGAGCAGCAATGGTGAGGAAGAACTTTCCGTACCAAGTCTTCAGCCATGGACTGGGCTCCAATATCTATGGAGAGGCTGCTCAGCTGAGGGGGGTTCTGAAATTCACGATAGAAGGTCCCCAAGTCCATTGGAAGAATGTCGTCTTTAGAGAAAGCTGGTTTCTTTAAAAATAAGACAGATTCAGTTTAGCTTGCCTTGCACAATGAAGGAAAATCATAGTGGAGAGAACTATCCTCTTTCTTTCCAGGAACTATCAAAGTAAATCTTCTTCCAAAATTATCTTAGGGAAAGGAACCTTTACACCTTGCTCTTCTGGCTACAGACTTTTAATCTTGGTGATAAAATTCCATTACCTGGTTAGGTTTGTGACCACTTCCTTCAACTCCTTTCCTAAGTGGATACTGCTGAAAACCCCATTTATAGTTGAACTGCATTATGGCTTTCAACCAAAGACATGGCACAAAGTATCTTTTAAGGCTTCCAAATGTCTCCTTAGCCAGGACAGCCCCCTCCAAACCATCCAATCCTTCTGCCTGCACCAGCCCATCTGTTCAAGTGCAACAGGTGTTGCTAGGTTTATCTTTCTGGAACAGCAAAGGTTGAGGGAGGGGATACCAACTTACAAAGTCGATCATCACAAAGTCGTCATGGGCATTACTGCTGCTGTCCCCACTGGAGCCATTTGAGTGCAGGCTGCCATGGAGAGGAGATGTTGTTTCTGGGGAGTCTGGAGGGTTCACCTGGTTCAGAATAAGGCAGAGTCAGGGTTAAGTCTGTGAACCAAAAGCATGTTACTGTGAGCTACATGACGGCTGAATAAGGAACCTAATGCTGGCTGCAAATCCAGAAGCCAAGGGGTGTGGCTTACACTCTGTGTAGGACCTATTGACTGTGTGGCCTAGGAAGGATGATGACTACTGTACCATCTACTGGAAACTAGTAGTCACTGGTGGGCTCACCATAGGATCAGCATCTTCCAGCTCCAAATTCTTAGGAGCAAACATGGCAAAGGGGATGTCCAAACTTGTCAGAGTCACCTGAAGAGACACAGGAGAGAAGCATTCATGTAGGCCCCTCCCCAGGCTCTCAGGCTCCTTATAGGCCATCAGAAGCCCAGAGGTCCAGCAGGTTCCCACACCTAGGCTGACCATGCTGTCCTGGCTTCCTTGTCTTCTTGTCCCATATCACATTAAGCCCACAGCAGGGGACCCTGGTAATTCTGCTGGGGAAACTTGATACACAGCAACTCAGGAACAATGTGTGTCACTGGCTCCATGGAGGAGGAATTTCCCATTTCAAGATTAAGGTTAAGGCAAGAGCACAGTACATGGTTGTGTACTAAATAATGTCTAGATTCCAAGACAGAGGTGGGGGGAATCACAAATAATTAGTCCTCTCCCAGAAAAATTTATCTCTCTCTCTCTCGCTCTCTCTCTCTCTCATACACACACACAAGTTTGCAAGCAGTCTCAGTACTTGCACAAGATGCTGTCCATAGAGCCTTACTCTAAGGACACAGACATTCTCACAGGTGACAGTGGCAGATGGTGACCTGGTTGATGGGTTTGTTGACAAAAGCTCCCACTTTTCGGACAAAGATTGTCTCCAAGACATCATGTGGGGAGGCCCGTCCCTCGCTGCTGTTGGATACAGTTTCAGTGTCCTCACTAGAAGAGAAAATGTTGCTCATTCTCAAACCACAGAACAACTTGGTTCCCCATAAGTCTACACTCTTGTGAGGCTGTGGCCAGGGCAGGAATTGGCTGCTGCCACTGTCCCCTGCCTGATGAGTTAAAAGTAGACTGCTCTGGCTATAGCAACTAAATATGTGAATAAAATTCTGGGCTCAAGGAATTGCTCAAGTGGTAGAATGCCTGCTTAGCAAGGCTGGACTAGATGACCTTCGGCCAATCGGTTAACCCTGAGGTTCATTGTCTTTATTTAGTTTATAGCACTAAGGATGCAACCAGGCCTTGTGCATGCCACAAGTTATGCTGCAGCCTTCTAGTCTTTACACAAGTGATTATGTAAAGTGATTGAAATTCATAGAATCTACTACTTCAATCATCAGAAAAGATAGGGTCTATGTAGCCCAAGCTAACCTTGAACTCTCCATTCTCCTGCCTCAGCCTCCTGAATGGCTGGTATTACAGGCATGCCACCAAGCCTGGCTTAATTTCTTTGTTTAATGGGGGAAACAGGCATTTTCAGAGTTTCCGTGAGGCTCTAATACAGCAGAAAAAGAAAAATCAGTCCCAACCCCAATCACAGATATCCCATGGCCTTTGACTTCAGAGCTGTGGAAAACATCTTGTTTTGGTCCTTAGGAACCAGGAACTTTTTTGGGGTGGCGGGGAGGCAGTACTGTAGTTTCTGGAGTTTGAACTCAGGGCTTCATGCTTGCTAGGTAGGCACTTTACCACTTGAGCAGCTCTTTTGTATGTGTTGAGTATTTTCGAGATAGGGTCTCATGAACTATTTCCCTAGGACTGGCTTTGAACAACGATCCTCCTGATCGCTGCTTCCTGAGTAGCTAGGATTATAGGCATCAGCCACCAGCTGACATCTGACAACATCTTCACTGGATGGGGTAATAAGAACCAAGTCCTTGCTGTTCCTTGTAAAGCCCTGAGCCAGCTTCCTTACATATCAGCTGTAATACCAGATTTTTATCAGGGAACTTTAAGAATTTCCCAGTTAGGGCACAAATGCCAAGCCCAAACCCCTGTGTGTCAGGGTATCCAGGGCCCTGGCTGGCCTCACCAGTGGCAGAGCCACAACAGGGACTCACCTGCTGGAAGGTGTGGCAGCACAGTGGATACCATCAGCAGGAGTGTGAGTTGCCAGTCTCTCTTGCTCAGCCTGGGCAGCGTGTACGGGCTGGGTGGGAGCAAGGGGTACTCCACCTTCCTTCCCAGGAACCATAAGCTTAGGGGGGAAATGGAAAGATACAGTGAATCACGGCAGTGTCAGGCTAAAGGGGAACTTCCTATCCTAACTTGACGGTGTCTACTTTCAAGAGGTAGGTAGACATCCTGAATCTTTTATCCTCTGAGGATGTGCCTGTTGGAAGACATGTGTGGAGATGACTATAGAAGGAGAAGGAAAGAAGGAGAGAAGCCCTAGGAAAGTCATCTTTTCCTCTCTGAAGTCTTAGAGGCTCCTTCCTCTCAGAGATTCACTTTGTCCTTTAAAATTTACCAAAGAGCTTTGCTTCCAAACCCTTAGTGTACTATTTGTGTCTGAAGAGGTCCCTTGACTGCTCAAGGGCAGGGAGGCAGCCCTGGAAAGCCCATGGTCCTTCCCATCTGTAAGGTACCTGGTGAGGGTGTGTAGCATTTAAGCCAGCAGCAAACACTACTGGATAAGCCAGGTCAGCTGATCCAAGGCCCAGGACAGCAGGCTGATAGGAAAGGCGAGAGCTTGAGAGCTGAGCAAGAGAAAAACAGAAGGGCAGAGGAAAGGCAGGAAAAAACAGGCAATCCTAGCGGATGACAAACAATGGAGCTCAGCAGAAAGGAAGGATCAGATCCCAGCCCACTCACCCAATAGCACAGAGGCCTGGTACAATACAGGATAAGGTGGCCAGGCCTTTTGAGACCCCTTTTTAGATTAAAAAAAACCCACAGACACTTATTTGTACTGGGATTGGGATCTCAGTTCTGGAGCTTCCCAAAGGCCACAAATGAGCTTCTTGCTCCCCTGTTCCCAGGGGCTCAGTTAAGTGCTTCTGTTTTGAGCCCAGCAGATCTCTAAGGTATAACCCTAGGCCAAACTGGGAACCAAAGTCATCAGTTTTTCCAAAGTCATTCTATTTTCTCCTCTGTCCTTGAGGTCCCTTTGAAACAGGCCATCTTCTATAGTCACACCCTCCATCGCCCCCGGGGATGGAAGGGTTCCTATTTATATTAAAAAAGAAAGAACACCAATCTTGAATTGTTTATTTGGAAATTGGATATAAATAACTGCATGCATTTTTCACATCAGCGGAAGGAGGAGGGGCAGATGAAAATCCCTATTTTGGGCTGCTGGGTTGTGGCTGTGTCCTCTTAAAATCAATTACCAGCCTCAAAATAATCCCAAAGAACACTTAGGGACATCTAAATAACTATGCCCTGTACTCTACTTACACTTTGTAAATAGAAAGAAGACAGCTGATAATATCCCCTTCTACCCATTATGAACTCACTTGATGGGAAAAGGCCAGTCCTGCCATGGGGACCCTCAGAGTGTCCGTCACCACAGGAGTAGGGGTCTGAAAATGTGCCTTTGTGACAGTAAACACACACTGTGCACAGACACACATAGAAACAGGAGAAACAAGAGAAGAAAAAAGAAAAGGGACTTGAGAAAGAAGTGAAAAAACCTCCGGAAGGCTGGCAGTGAGAGGCTGGAGAGACAGGGTAACTCAGGAGTGACACAGGAGAGTGGAATACGCTGGCTTCCTAAAGGGAAAACATGGGGGCGGGGAGGCCCTAGAAGTGACATTTATCCCAGTGCACATCCTGCAGGCCCATCTCCCAGACAAGCAGCTGGAAAATCAAGCTAACTCAAGTGGGTATGACTTGGAAAAACAGAGAAATCTTAACTGAGCATTGGTCTGTCTTTCATCAAAAAAGTGTGACGATTTCGAAAGCACTTATGGGCATGATGATTATTCGGGGTCTTGCTGTTCCAGATTTAAATTTGGCCAATTAACTAATCAATGCTTAGAACTAGATGAAGAGCTATAGAAAACAGCAGCAAGCTCAGGATGATGACTATCTCATGCCTCCACTCTAGGTCCAAATGACACAATGATCCTTTTTTTGTCAGCAAAACAAACATCACATTAGCATGTTTTTACTGGACTCTAGCAAAAGCTCAATAGAAGTTGCTGAATAATTATGTAAATGAATGGATTAAACTAACAAAGAAACTTAATATTAAAAGGACTGAGGAGAAATGATAACAAATGATTTTCTCTCTGTTCTATCATTGAGGTTCAAAATGAGTATTTCTTCATCAAACTGTACCAGCCTTGATTAGAGGGACTAAAGATTCACTTATGAAGTGCGTGCTGTTGTGAAATATTGGCATGGTTTAGTTTAGGTTAATCTGGTATTGCTTTGGGTTTTTTTGTTTTTTTTTTCAGTGCTAAGGATGAAAGCCAGGGCCTCACACATTAGCTAGGTAAGTGCTCTAACCACTGAACCTTATGCATGATTTAGCATTTTTTGTTTTGTTATTTTTGGTGATGCTAGGGTTTGAACTCAGGGCCTCATGCTTGCTAGATAGGCACTCTACCACTTGGGCCACATCCCCACCTCCTTACAAAGCAGGAGCTCTACATCTTGAATCACACCTCCAAGTCCATTTTGCCCTTGTTATTTTGGAGATGGGGGTCTCAGGAACTATATGCCTAGGTTGGCCTAAAACCTTGATCCTCGTGATCTCAGCTTCCCAAGTAGCTAGGATTACAAGTGTAACCACTGGCACCAAGATAACGAGTTAGTTTTAAACCATGACAAGACACAATTGGCATTTGAAATCACAAAAAACATAGCCTTTCTTTACATAAGCCAACATGCTTTTATGTAAACATCAGGTGCAGAAACTACTTAACATCTGTTTTAACCCTAAAGGGGTCCAGGGCTGGGGGTGTGGCTCAAGTGATAGAGTGCCTGAGCAAGCACAAGCACAGGTTGTGAGTTCAAACCATAATACTGCCAAAAAAAGGAAAGAAGACATTGACTATGGGGTCAAATTTCCACTGTATCAGAGAAACTGATTTGTTAGCTACTAAGCCACAACTGTATTTATTGTTTATGAACCTATCACTTGTAAAACAGAATAAAACATTTTAATGAAGTTAAATTTGACATGCCCACATTCTAGCTGGCTTTAAAGAAAAACAAACCATTAATGCACTGGTAAGAAAGTGAGCCTTGGTCCAGTCACTGTGGCTTACACTATAATCCCAGCTACTCAGGATGCAGAGATTGGAAGGATCGAGGTCTAAGGCCAGATGGGGGGAAAATTTAGTGAGCTCCCATCTCAACCCCAATGTGCTGCGTGTGGTGGTACACACCTACAAATACTTACGCTACTAGGAGGCATAAGTAGGAGGATCAAAGTCTGAGACTATCCTGGGCAAAAATGAGCCCTTTATCCAAGAAATAACTAAAAATAAAGGGTGGACTGGAGGTGTGGCTCAAACGGTAGAGAGCCTGCTTTGCAAGCGGGAAGCCCTGAATTCAAACCCTAGTCTCACCAAAAAACTAAAACAACAAAAGGGCTGAAGGTGTGTTGCAAAGTGGTAGAGTACTACCTAGTAAGTGCAAAGCCCTGATTCCAACTGCCATTTGGAAAAAAAAAAAAAAAGGAAAGAAAAGAGAAAAGGGACTGGTGGAGTAGCTCCAAGTGTGTCTTTACCCATTTTTTTTTGGTCCACTTTGTTCTGTGTTAGGAAGCATACACAGGCCACACCCCTGTTCAGAGCAATGTTGGTGCTCATGCCTACATACATTCATGGGGGGAGGGAGTCATTCCTACACTTCAAACCAAAGTCTAGACAACCTTAGAATAATTTTTTTGGTGGTATAGGGTACCGGGGTTTGAACTGAGGGTCTCACACTTGCTAGGCAGGTGCTTTACCACTTCAGTCACAATATCAGCCCTCCCACCTTTTTTTTAAACCCAGGTAAGGGGTGTACAGCTGCAATCTCCACACTTAGGAGGCGTAGACAGGAGGATTGTAAGTTTTAGACCAGCCTGGGCTACACGGGGGACCTTGTCTGAAAAAAACAGAAAATCTGCATGCGAGGTACACACTGTACCATTGAACCACACCTCCAGTCCTAGAACAAACATCCTTTTCAGGAAAACTGAAAGTGGTTCATGGATTTTGCAAATATCATTCACAGCTATTAAATCCTGCTTTTAAAACAGCTTAGAACAATGATTTTACTCTAGAATCTATTAAACTGAGGATAGAAAAAAATTTAAATTTTTCATAAAATAGCAAAGAAGATGAAAATTAATGGAGAGCTAATTAATTTGCTGCATCTACTAACTAAGATTGTGAATGACAGGGGACAATCTGGGGCTAGATTAAAGGAAAGTCGACTGAGTAGATCTAGAAGAAGCTGGCTCTGTGAAATCAAGGAGGAAGACAGTGGTGATTATGGGAGGTGCTAGCAGCAGTGAGGAAGAGGGCAAAGGGGCTGGGGTGGAAGGGGAGAACTGAAACTCTGAAAGTCAGTCAACCAGCAAAATGGCTGCCAGCTGATGTGTCTCAGACCAGGTCCATTATGCAAGACTGCGGAGAGCCTTCCTCTGAGGAAGCTGACATTGGGAGCCTGTGCTTTACTGAAGTAGATTTGCCACTGAAGGTTGACTCACGTGGAAAAGTTAATGGTTGAAAGGTTTGGATAAAGCATTTGGACAGGCAGATATGTGCGTCAACTATCAAGAAGAACTACACTACTGGTTGTTTTTTCTTTTTCTTTTTATGGAACTGGAGTCTGAACTCAGGACTTCATACTTGTTAAAGCAGGCACTCTACTGCTTGAGCCACGCCTCCAGTCCTACACTACTGGTTTCTTAATAGAATTTTATACTAAATAATTTTATACTAAATAATTATTGACTCTTTTGGGGCTTCTTCCATAATTAGAAACCAAATTTACCAGTTCGAAAGACAAGTAGGTAGTATATTAACAAGGGTAGGTTAGAGTACTTATCTGGTTCCAGAACGTATTTGGATTCTGTGACTGATTTTCTAGGGAATTTGAAAATGACAGGAAAATAAAGCTACATGCAACCCTGTGGGTTCAGAATGGTTATAGACTAGAAACACTTCCACGTATCCACTTCCTAAGGCTCTCTGTCACTCTTCAAAATATCCCCTTTGAAACAATCTCCTCCACCAACAACATGGACTGTAGCTAAATGTGGACATCAATTCATATGCCCCTATGTATATATACCCCAAATAACTTTAGCACCAGCCCAGAACCCAATTCCCCCTACCTGGGAGGGAGGAGAGGTGGAAAAGGAGGTGGTACACACTTCTTGAGAGTCTTCCACTGATGGGTATGTTATTCCAGCATCCTCACCAGCAGTTCTGAAGTAAGGAGAAAAGAAACAATGAATTCTATGGTGATGGTAGTCCAAGTCAGAAAGTATACAAAAGGTGGTTAGATAGAGCTTGCATCGAGTACTGTTTCAGGCAGAGCTCATAACACCACATGATGATCTGAAAACCATTTAATTTGGCTTGGACTATTCCACAAACTACTGGTGCTCTTGTAGCCTCCAAGTAACTTGCTACAGAGAAAAGTCCTATCACTAGCATTAAGATTCAGAATGCCCAATAATTTTCTGAGACATTCTATATACCCCCCGTCTTGGTGTACCTAACAGGCAGCAATAAGGGAAACTAGCCTCTCCATTTCTGTCCATGAGGTAAGTGGATGGTTTTGCCTAGCTGCAGTTTGGGAGAGCACCATTCACATTCCTCACCTGTAATTGCAGGGGTGCATAGGAGAGGAGCTAGCATAGGGACGGTCCACAAAATGATCAATGATAATCCCCATGATAGGTGGGGTCCTCTCAAATTGCCTGTAATGTAATAAACAAATGCAGTATTTGTTAGAATTCATTCCCAGCCCCCTGGAAGTCTTCAGAGGTTCCCTCCCTTTTTATTTTTGGCAGTACTGAGGTTTGAACTCAGGTACTCACACTTGGTAGGCAGGTGCTCTACCATGTGAGCCACTCCACCAGCCCTCCCCTCACTTTCAATCTATTGGCAGGTACTACCACAGTCTTAACTATTGCAGTCTCCAAATATAAACTATAAACTCTACATTCTGGACAAGTTGGCTCTGGGACACTCAAATGCTCCAATCTGTCAACTATTCTCTCTCTTTACTTCTTTTGAAGGGACTGCATGCAGCCAACAACAAAAGTGAACCGTAGCCTTAGTCTTGGATGCTTAAGGAAGACGGGATTTAAAATCCTTGCAAGTGTTCTTCTGGAGTAAAAGTCTCCTCCCTTACCTGGTGGACATGAATGCCAAATTAATTCTGTAAGCACAGGAAAGAGTGATGGTGCCAACAGGGGTGCCCACTGTCCCAACTCGAACTGTCTGGAAGCCTAGGAGAAGAGAGAGAGTACTAGCTTTTTTTCCAGAGAATGCAGACACTGCCCCTAGTCTCTTATTCCTGAATCTTCCAGGCTGTTATACAGTCTCTGCATTATTCGCTTTGAACATGGCAGTCTCAACTGTGTCTCTGTGTGTGTGTGCTCCCCTTTTCAATTTATTTTAGATTGACCCAATATTGGCAGAGGAAACAGCACTCTATTTTCAGTAACACTAATTTTTAACACACAAAAAAAGAGTTCTTGGAACTTCTGGGAAAATTCTTCATTCATCCTGGTAGCTCCGTCTTGGACCACCTATCTGCCATCTTATCTTCTTACTTGTAGTATATACATTGAGATTACAGGCTATGTATTATTACAGGTAACAACGAAGCCAATCACTGAAGTTAAGGGTGATCTCAACACTGCAAGTTTTCTAACCTTGATACATACCTTCTCCTAAGCCACTCAGCTGAACTTCCCCAAAATATATCCTGTAGGGAAAGAAAAGAAATGTTGCCAATTCTTTTTTTTTTCCCTTTTATTTATTCATTTGTTTTCATTTGTTATCTGATGCTTTATTATCAGGGTCTCTGTGGCCAAAACACCTAGAAACAAAATAAACAAGCTCTTCTTTCCTTAACTACAGGGACAACTCTCTTGAGAGAGCACTGATGCTACTAACCATCTCACTTAAGCCATAGGCCTGAAGCTGTATGTGGAAACGGTTGGTTGAAATGGAGGAAAATAATAAATAGAAACTGCTATTTAAGTATCTTCTCTTTGCTCCTGAAATGTGTGTTAAAAGTATACCTGCTGGAAAATAAAGAGTGTAAACAAAATTGGCAAATAGATCTGGAACTGCTACTAGAATGTATTACATTTTAACCTGGCAATGGTGTGTATGCTTGTAATACCAGCACATGAGGGGCTGAGGAGAAGAATCACTAGTTTTGCAGTATATAGGGAAATCTCATTGCCCCCCTCTTCCTGTCCCGCCCACCCACCCCCCCCAAAAAAAAGCAGGGAAGGCCCATCCAGTCTTAATTCAAAAACCTAAAATGTACTTTCTTAATTTTCTTTTTTTTTTCAAGTAATTTTGTTAAAAAAGTAAACATATTCCTGGTTTCATTCAATGAGTACTAGGGTCCAAGAATGTGCAAAGTCCCATGGTTAGAAGTTAAGGATGAGATTAGGATAAATGTGAGTCTGAGATCTCAGATTATAGTCTGCTATGTGAGAAAAGAAATGTATTTAAATTCTGAAATAAATGCACAAAAGTAAGAAACATGATAAAACAGAAATTGGAAAACTGTTTTTTTCCACTATGTAACACAGGCTGGTCTTGAACTCATGGGTTCAAGTGGTCCTCCCTCTCAGGTCAGAACTCCAAATACACACCCCCATCTTTTTGAAAGGACTTAGGCATGTGGGCCATACATTCATCCCCTCAGCTTTCTGCTGCATTGCATAAGCAGACAGACAGAGACAGGATGTAAACCAATGGGTGGCTGTGTTCTAAGATTTATTTATAAAAACAAGCAGGCTGGTGGAGTGGCTCAAGCTGTACAGTGCCTGCCTAGCAAGCACAAAGCTCAGAGTTCAAACCCCATTACCACTAGATAGATAGACAGACAGACAGAAAGATAGATAATAAAAATAAAACAAGCAGATGGCCTGGTGGCCAGGTTACTGACTCCTGACAGAATTTAAGACAGGAATAATATTAACAAAAGATTGTCCAATAAGATCTTCAGGGTACCTTTTAATAAAAAAGTTAACAATCACTTCATTATACATCTAAATGGTGGTGTAATGCTTAAAATATTTTTTCTTGCCTATATTCTTTATGGCATTTACATGTTAAAATAAATCTTTTCTTCATAAATAATAGATGATAAAACTTTAAGTCTTGATTACAACATATTCAGGATAAGCTGTTTAGTAGCAATGCAATTTTGCAGTGTCATGATGAAATCTATAGGGGTAGAAAAAAATGACACAGCTAGCAACAACAAAAAAGATAAGATGGCTGGGGATACAGCTCAGTGGTAGAGGGCTCACCCAACATGCTCAAGGCCTTGGGTTTAAACTCTAGTACCACAGGGGAAAAAAAAAGGACATACCCTGTTAAAAAGAAGAACTAAATCTCCCTCTCAGCTCACTCACCCCATATGGTTTAAGTTAGTTATTTGTATCCAAACACATGGGAAGACTTTAAGCACTGGCATTTTCTATTTATTTATATATATTTTTGGCAGCATTGGAGTTTGAACTCAGGGCCTCCTGCTTGCTAGGCAGGTGCTCTACCACTTGAGCCACTCCGCCAGCCTTCGTCCTGTGGGTATTCTCGAGACAGGGTCTCATGAACTATTTGCTCAGGCTGGCTTCAAACTGCCATCCTCCTAATTTCTGCCTCCTGAGTAGCTAGGATTACAGTTATGAACCAACAGTGCCCAGCTAGCACTGGTATTGTTAACTAAGACTAGTAGTCCCTTAAATTAGCTAAAGATTTTGGTAGTGCAGTATGGATACTTACATAAGAACCACAGGAAGAGAAGTTAGCATAGGTAAGGTGAAGGGTAGAAAGTAATTTTCTATTATATCTGAATGAAAGTCTAGTAAATTTTTCAAATGGAATGAATATATAACTTCATACCTGGGAAGACTATATACAGAAGACAACAAAATTTTCTTTGAGACTTGGAAAAATAAACCCTATACACTTAGGGTTGCTAAGTTATTGATAAGAAAGTTGGGCTAGAGGTATGGTTCAAACCCTGGTTTTACACACACACACACACACACACACACACACACACACACACACACACACACAAAATGTTAAGGTGTTAAGGATCACACACACACACACACACACACACACACACAAATGTTAAGGTGTTAAGGATCACACACACACACACACACACAAATGTTAAGGTGTTAAGGAACACACACACACACAAATGTTAAGGTGTTAAGGAACACACACACACACACACACACACACACACACACACACACACACACACACACACACACACACACAAATGTTAAGGTGTTAAGGATCACCTGGTAAGTATTCTTAAGATTTGGGAGCCCTGGTTTTCCCTGCTCTACTCTCACACTTTCCAACATACCCTGTACTGCTCTGCTCTGCTTCATCTGACAGTCTGAGTAAGGCTCTTATGCTCACCCCTACCAGGTGACAAGACTGTCACCTGTTGTACACTCCATCTGGAATGATTATTCTCCCTTACTTCTACTAGTTGAAATCTGCCTTGCCTCTTCCTCCCTGAGGCCTATCTTGTTTCTCACCACTAGTTAAAACTTCTTCCATGTTCACGTAGTAATTTTTTTCCTGATATTACTATGCAGTTTTCAAGTCCTGCTTTTAATTATAATTCTACATCTATCAAATTTCTCTTTGAACTAGAAACACCTCTAGCACAAGACTTGTACTAAAATGGCAAGCATTTTAGGTAAAATGCCCTAGGAAAATACTCAAAGTATTAACCTGTTTTTTTTTTTATAGCCATGGACAACTAATTTAATATTTAAGTTGAATTAGCACTTCATTAGACAAAAGGCTGACTGTAGCTCTGGAATCTAGGAGGTTGGGGAATCACCCCAAGAAAGCTTGTTTCATAAAGTCTTAAGCTCCTTTTTCTGCTTTGAGATGTGTATAGGTAGGGCCTCAATATTCATTCCACAGGAATCATGACTGCAGAGAAGAAAGAGTGCACCTGCTGACTCATGAAGAAAGCTCCAAGGTGATCACATAAAAGCCACAGCATCTATAATCCAATCAACTATCTGTCCAAAACGTAAACCCAAGATACCTGAATGCCAGCAGACAATGTGACTGACAGTGAATTAAGATAAGCAGCCATGCAGTTTACCTGTACAATATGACATATTCATGCCCTTGTTTTCTGGAGAGTCTGTAAGCTGGCGTCACCCTAGTTATGGCAAGAAGAGATTTCAGCAGCAGTGACAGTCTGTTGTACACCGTGTAGGAAACTTTGATTTCTTTATCACACCTGAGGAGCGCATGGACACTGTCAGTTTCTCCTATGAAGTGCTTTAACTATGCAAATTTATTATTAAAATATGTTCTGAGCTAAAGGTGAGATCAGAGTTCATTGCCAACAGACTGTGGAAGTCTGTTCAAATCTTACTTTAGGTACTAGACACAGATGAGCACCAAAAAGCACCCAATATGTTTTTTTCTAGTTTTGAAGTAGTTATTGAAGAAATAAAGCAATAGACTTAAAAACATAAATCAATATTGCAGTTATAGATACTCACTATCCTGACATATTTAAGATACTATCTTATGAGCTATCTAATTCTATACAGGAAATCTGGAGAAAAGTCTGTATGGTACTAAAATTTTGAACCCTATCTTGACAATTGCTTTCTATTTAAGAAAAAAAATAAGTTCCACACCACACACTCATCACTTAAGATTTTTCTTTTGATAGGTTGGTTTTTCCTACATACTCTTGTTAAAAACTGAAGCTTCAGACAGGAGGTAAGCTAAATCAGCCTTGAAAGAAGAAAATGGAAGATGGAGATAACATGCATTCTGATTCACAACCAACATTGTGCAAACAAAGGAGCAGCGAGGGGAAATCTTACTGGATGGCTGCCACACAGCCAAAATAGAGTAGTCATGTTATGTGAGCTCACAAGAGATTTAATCAGAGAACGAGATGTACTCTGGGCAAACAACAAATCCTTTTCAGTTTTCTGCTCCTCTCCCTCGGCTGTGAGTCTCTGGACTAATGCTCCCTCTGAAGGTCATCTCTGTGCCTAGGCTAGAAGCCAAGCATGAAGCAAACTGTAGCAAAGAGCTATTGGGTCTGCTAGGTGGTCAGAATGTGCTCCGTGAAAACAAAGTCCTGCTTTCATATAATGCCACTTGCTTTATCTGCAACCACCACACCAAGGAGTCTGAGACAGAGCACTTACTTTTCATTCATTTCAAGACACCAAATTTCCAGCTCCATGGAATCTCCCTGTAGGTGGAACAAGTGAAAAAAATTGCAGTTTTTAAAAATTACCTTAGTTTTTTATTATAAAGCATTACACAATCATAATAAAAAATACTGGAAGGTACAGATAAGCAAAAAGAAAAATGAAAATAACTTACTTAACCAGTTACTTTTCCAAAAAGTTGGATCATACTTCATGTTACTTTTATCATTTATTTTCTTAATGAATACATGATGAAATTTTCCTTATAATTAAAAATCCTGGCTAGGCATCTGTGGCTCAGGCCTGTAATCCTAGCTACTTGGGAGGCTGAAACTGAGAGGACTGAGGTTTGAGACCAGCCCACCCACATACTTTTTGAGATCTCACCTCCAAAATAACCATGACAAAATGGACTGGAGGTGTGGCTTAAGCATTAGAATGCTTTGTAAATTGAAAGTCCTGAGTTCAAATCCCAGTCACACCAAAAATAAATAAATAAAAATTCTGAATCCCTTTTGTTTTTTTTGTGGTGTGAGGGATTAAACCCAGGGCTTTACTTTAAATTAACCTCAAGAAGGAAAGTGGCTGGGCACTGGTGGCTCACGCCTACAATCCTAGCTACTTGGGAGGCAGAGAGTAGGAGGATTGTGGTCAAAGCAAGCCTGGGCAAATAGTTGTCGAGACCTTACCTCAGAAAAAACCTAACACAAAACAGGGCTGCAGGGCTGGCAGAGTGGCTCAAGTGGTACAGCACCTGCCTAACAAGCATGATGCCCTGAATACAAACCTCAGTACCACCAAAAAAAAAAAAAAAAAAAAAAAAAAAAAGGAAAGAGGTTACAGCATGCACAGAAAAGAGCTTCAAGTCTTTGTGTTCATTTTAGGAACACCTATGAAACTGCCCAGGCCATCAAGTACCTGAGAAATGTCACCTTAGAGAAGCTATGTGTACCATTCTGGAAGTATACTGGTGGAGCTGGCAGGTGTGCCCAGACCAATGCTGGACATAGGACTGGTGTCACCAGACCTATGCTGGACATAGGACTGGTGAACCAAAACAAGTGCTGAACTTCTGCTGCACATGCTTAAAATGCAGAGTAATGCAATACAGATTTAAATGTCAATTCTGTGTCACTGAACACATCCAGGTGAGCAAAGCACTCAAGATGCACTGCTGCACTTACAGAGCCAATGGTCAGGGCTGGAGGTATAGCTTAAGATCCCGCCTAGCAAGCATGAACCTCTGAGTTCAAAAACCAAGCACCACCAGAGCTAATGGTTGGATCAATCCATTCATGAGCTCCCTCTGCCACATTGGGATGATCCTTATTGAAAAAGGAACAAATTGTTCCTAAACCAGAAGAGAAAGTTGCACTGAAGAAAAAAAAGATACACCAGAAGTAACAAAAACTTTTGGCATGGGAATAAATTCAGCATGACATCAATACAAATAAAAGTAAACAAAACAAAACAAAACAGCAATCCAAATAAGGATTAAATGAAAACATCTTATAGCACTGCAATACTGAAGTGTGGTGTTAGTTTGGTAGTGCTAGTGAGGGTAAGGTTAAGTAATTTGGCTAAAGTGACTCAGCAGTGTTGTGAACTTGACTCTGTGCAGCTCCAAATTCTATTTGCCTTTTATTATTCCATACAATATCACTATCTATCTGTGACACAGATTAATAAATATACAAATTACAATGTTTGGCTTAATATCTTAATGTGGATTCAGGTGAACAAACTTTTTCTTTTTCTTTTTTGAGGTTTGGGTTTGAACTTAAGAGTCTAACGCTTGTTAGGTAGGCTCCCTGCCACTAGAACCACGCCTCCAGCTGAAAAGAAACTTTATAAAATTTGTGATACAAGTTATACTCTGGAAACGAATATAAACGAAGTACCTCAGAAGTCTAAAGGGCAGTTACTCCTCCCCCAAAATTTTGGGGATATTTTCTAGAACACATGAGTTGAAGAATGAATAGAAGTATGAAGAAAAGGGCAAAGAGCCCATTCCACATTGCTGGAACAGTAAGCACAAAAACCGTAACCATGACTGGTGCTGAGGGCATAGCTCAGTGCTGCAGAGCTTGCCTAGCACTCATGAAGCCCTGAGTTCACTCTCCAGCGTAACAAAACAAGCAAATCTTTGACCCTTCAGAGGATAATGAGAAGTTCAGAGGCAGAAGGGCCAGGGGTAAAGCTGAGGAATGAGTTGGAACGAGAGGGTGAAGAGTCTTGAGTGCACATGAGGACACCATTCCAGTCATAACCTCACCTCAGAAGTCTTGAGTGAGATCTCCACACACATAGAGCGCCCCACAGCAGGAAGCTGCCCAGCCAGTGCCTTCTTTGCTTCATGGGTAACCTCTGGGATGTCTTTGATTGCTAAATTAAACTAGAAAGAAAGAGACTTTGTGTCAAACACTCTCAAGGAACATTATGGGAACAAAAGGCAATATGCTGGGTAATACAGATATTGCTTTGACTGCTTAAGGAAAACACTCATTCACTTCTCCCTGCCCTGTAAGAAATAGCTTATGGAAAGCCCCCACACAATGGGGCCAAAGCCTCGAGTCTCAGGTTGAAAAGGCTAGCTACCTATTACAACTAGTTAATAAGATAGAATGCTTGTCTTCTAAGGACTAAACTTTGTATCTGTCACAGCAAAAAAGTCATAAATTCAGAATTTATTTCAATAAGGAATGTATTTTCCAAGTGAACAGATCAAATGAAATTATATATTTTAATGTTATGATTTAGTAATATTATAAATAGAATGCCTTACTACTGCAGTTTTGAACTTTACATTCACTCCTTGCAACAAATACCAGTGTATATACCCACTAGCAAAGAACAGGAATTTTACCCAATCTGAACCCGTTGGAGAAGAAGATGAACGAGTACAAATCTTTTCACCAAGTCGAGCCTGGACAATCACTTGGACAGTCTGAAAATAAAAAGATGAAAAGTCTTAAGGTGGGAGATGTGGCTCAGTGATAGAAGTACTTGCCTAGCACACATGTGACTATGGGTTAGAGCCTAGTACTGCCAAAAAGAAATCTATCTGGCTCTTTACCAGTGCTAAAATCCTACTAATTCAGGATAAAAGAATGCCAATTAACCATAACTCTACTTCAGGAAAGGGTAGAATTTTAACAAGAGCAGACTGAAAAAAACACACACATAGAAAATATCAAAAACATTCCTAAAAGTAGTGTTAATCGATGAGAGGAAGTATAGTTTGAGGCTTAGAATCTATAATGTTCTCACATGGCAGAAAGAAAACAACACATGGTAGCTATGATATTCACAAAGAAGTAAGTCCAACTGTGGGTTTAAATAGTCACTGCCCAAACTTATGTCATCATAATAGATCTAAAACAAGAATTCCACAATTATCCATGTAGCTTGGCCCATATGGCTAAAGTCGTCCACATAATTTTACAACTAGAATGGACACAGCATAGATTCTTCTGGCAAGGTAACTGTTGAGAGGAAGGAGTTTACGGGTAGAAAGAATTTTTAGATTTTTAGGAAATAGCATTCAGAATTGAGTTTTAATTCATTTACCAGGAAGGAACAATAAATGAAAGTTGGCCATTTTGGGGGAAGATGCCCAGAATGCTGCCCATTCCAGGTCAGTCTTTATTCCCGTCCCAAGAGAACATACGGTGCCAATAACCTGGCATAACAGTTTGACATTTCTACCAACAGCCCTGCAAAAAAAATTTTTGAACAAGAAGCTGTAGAAAATTGGAAGGTAATTTTGGTTACACCCCCAATACCGCCCCCATACTTCACAGTTTGGTTTACAGCAGACAGAAGTATTCCTTAAAATGGGCAAGCTGCAAGCTGCTATGCTACATTTGCAAAGAGGACCCTGTAAAGGGAGAAGCAGCATAGAAGCTATTTCTAATAGTGTTCAGTCAAGAGAATGGACATATTACCTTGAGGGCAAAAAATTTAATAAACTTGTCCAGGTCCTTTCTGTCCTGGGAATTAAGATCAGTTTCCATTGCCTATAGGAATCTAAAAGAGAAAAAAAGAAGTGATGAAAAAGACAACTAAGCCCTTGAAAAGGGATTGTTGCATCAAAGCATACAGAGATGGTAGCCTACTAGCTGTACCCCAGTCATGGGGAGGTGGGCGGGAAAACTTCCTTTAGCTAAAGATGCCAAAGTGGAAAATACTAAGATACTATCTCTTGAGGAAAAATAAATTCTACACAAACAGCTATATCTAGGAACCTAAGCAATAGATGGGGTTATTTTACCTGATTCTGAAACTTTGAGCATTAAATATAATTTATCTATTAAAAATGTTTTAATACCCAGTATATTTAGAATTAAGGGCTGGTTGTTTTGGTTTTTTTGCAGTAAGCACTGGGGTTTGAACTCAGGGCCTCATATTTGCCAGGCAGACACTTTACTATCAAGCCACTTCGCCAGCCCTAGAACTAAGGTGTTTGTTGTTGTTTGTGAGACAGGGGTTTGAACTCAGGGTTTTGCACTTACAAAGCAGGTGCTCTACCCCTTGAGCCACACTCCAGTCCATTTTGCTCTGGTTATTTTGAAGATAGGGGTCTCCCAAACTATCTGTCTGAACTGATCTCAAACCTGGATCCTCCTGATCTCAGCCTAAGTAGCTAAGATTACAAGGTGTGAGCCGTGGGTGCCCAGCTTAGAATTTTTTTTCCACCAAAACAAATATTTCCAGTGTTTAACTGGGTATGTACACAGGCATGACACAGGTTTGGATTCATTAAGTCCTCATAGGAATTATATTCTTCTCAATAAGAATAAGTTATAATATGATAAATTAACTGAGTTAATTTACATTATTTCAAAAGGCTACTTCTAAGAATCTGGTAACTAGAAAAGTTGTCTCTCCAGAAAAATGTACACACAGGAATGCTTACAAAATTTCCAGGGGGGTTCACAGAAAATGAATATAAATGAATATAAATGAATATAAATGGCTAATATGAAGCATATTAGCCATTTCCCGGGGGTGAAATGGTATGAGATGGGCTAATTATGAGGAATAAAGCATTTAGGAAAAGAAGAACATGAACAAGGTGTAAGTAATAGAGAGTCAAATGGGTTTGGAAATACTAAATATGCCAGTTTTCCAAATGACTGTGAACAGAGTAGTGTGGCTGGTTGGAGCCAGAGCAAAGTCTTGAATGCAAAGCTAGAGACTGATCTGCCCCTAATATACCAGAGATGGAGTCTACTCAAGTCTTCTGAGGAGAGTGTTCATTTTGTTGCAATGGTGCTGAGGAAGAATGGCTTTGCTAGCATATTGAAGGACAGTTTTCCAGTATGACAGGCAGAGGAAACCAGTTAGGTCCTTGGCAGTAATTCAAGTTTGTGGTCAAGGCTAAAACTCCTAGCACAGACATGATTTGTAAACAGTATGGATAGGAGATATTTTAAGAGGAAGGAAAATACTTTAAAGGGAAAAGCTGATAAGATTTAAAGCCCGCAGTCTTTAAAGGTGATACAGGATTGCCAGGGTTTAAAATTTGGATAATTGAGAAACAAGTTTAATAAGGTTTCATTTAACAACAGATAATCAGGAAACTAGAGGGGAAACTGGTTTAAAGAAAAAGAAATAAACAAAAGAAGAGGGTTGAAACAGGGAATGATAAGTTAAGTTATAGAACATTTCTGGTATTCCAAAAGGCTCCATTATGCATCCATCAGTCAACAGAATCAGTAAAAAATAAACATTACTCTGATTCTTATTACTATAAATTAAAGATTCACCTATATTGTGGCATAATGCAGAATTTTATTCTTTTTTGTTGCTACAAAATAAGTTTCTTATTTGTTTTGTGTCTTGTTGTATGTGTTTGTGTATGGTGGGGGGATTTTCATGAGACAGAAATAACTAGAGAGGGAGAGAGAGAGTGAGACAGATTTGTTGGTGATATAACCTAGGACTCACACATGCTAATAAGCAAGTGCTCTCCTTCCAAGCTGTACTCCTAATCCATGTATGTTCTGTTTTAATAGACGCTGCCAAGCACTTTTACTGTATCTGTACCACCAGAAATGATTGACATTTCCATTTACTCCAAATCTACACCATCACTTAGTAGTGTTAATTCCAGCCATTCTAGTGGAGATGTGTAATCTGCATTTCCCTGCTGATTGCACTTCTTCTACTAGTACCCTTCATATGCTCTTATTGCTGTTTCAAAAATATATTCTAGAGCATTGTGTAGTGGTGTACAACTTTATTCCAGCATTTCAGAGGCTGAGGCGGGAGGATCATAAGTGGGAGGTCAGCTCGGGCTACACAGAGAGACCTTGATTCAATATATATATAAAAATAATATATAATTTCTGGATACAAACATTTTGTGGATATATCTATCTTCTCCCAAATGTGGTTTGTCATTCTTAAGGAATCTAATGGTTTTGTCTGTTGTTACTGCTATTTTTTGGCAGTGCAGGGTTTGAACTCAAGTGCTCTACTATTTGAGCCACTCACCAGCCCTTTTTTGTATTGGGTATTTTCAAGATAGGGTCTCACGAGCTATTTGTCCAGGCTGGCCTCAAACCATGACCCCCCTAATGTCTGCTTCTTGAGTATTCAGGATTATAGACCTATGCCACCTGCACCTGGCAATTGTTACTGTTATTTTACAGATAGGGTCTCACTATGTAGCCCAGGATGGTCTCAACTCTGATTCTCATGCCTCAGCTTTGTGAGTGCTGGGATTACAGGTGTGTCCCACACACCCAGCTATTTTTTTTTTTTGCAGTACTAAGGATTGAACCCAGTACTAAGGACCTCACACATACTACACAAGCACTCTACCACTTGAGCTATGCCCCAGCCCTTTTGGTTTTCTTTTGCTTTTGAGACAGAATCATTCTACCTTTTCTAGGGCTGGCCTCAAACTAGCAATCTTCTTACCTCTGACTTCAAGTATCTGGGATTATAAGCATTTTAGATATATGCCACCATACCTGGCTATTTGATTGATTTTAATGAGAAACTCAATACTGCTGACAGACAAGGGCTGGGCCATGAATATAAGAAATAGGTCCGCAATCTAAAGCAACCCATCCATCAAGCTAGTACCTCCCACAACTAGACCAGGAAGCCAACTCTATCTCCCACAGAAAGCCAGGCTTTCTCTAGCAACCAGTCCAAGGAGCCAAACCAGATCCGCAATAACAACTGGCCCAAACAGTCAGGACTTGCTTAATACTCTAATTTTTGTTCCAACTAAGAAATAACCAGCTTAAACCAAGTATGCACCCTTATCCAGATACATATGAATATCTGCTTCTAGTTAGCCTCCCCAGGCCAACATCTCCATTCAGGAAACATCTTCCTCTCTGCCAAGATAAAGACTTTCTATTTCTTCTGTTGATCTCTGAGTCTCTGCCAACAAATGCAAGTGACCATAGCTGATTGTCTTGCTCTGAATAGCCTTTGCTTGTTTTCATGCCGATGGTCTTTGTTCAGTTTTATATTTAAAATACTTTTGCTGGTGGAGTGGTTCAAGTGGTAAAAGTGCCTGCCTAGCAAGCATGAGGCCCTTGGTTCAAACCCCAGTGCTGCCAATAAAAAAAAAAAATCATCTGGGTAGCATGGTGGATGTCTATAATCCCAGCACTCGGGCGGTTGAGGAAGGAGGATCATGAGCTAATCATCCTCTAAGTCACTTCTGTTATAATACTGTCTACCTGGAAAAAGTCTAAGAACCCAGAGACTCAGGGCTCAGTCCCCAAAACTGAACATTCCCCCCACTTCAGATGCTCATTTCAAGTTCCAGGTTGTTCTGCCTGTGCTTCTGACTTACTGGTCATAAATCAGGGTTCCTACAAGCTCTTTCACAGGCCCCTGCAGAGTGGTACTGGGGCTTGAACTCAGGGCTTCAAGCATGCAGGCAGGCACTCTATGGCTTGAGCCACACCTCCAGCTCTCTACCCCCAGACCTACTTATCCAAGCTGTTAATTCAAACTTTTACCATGTAAAAGTATATTAGGTTTACTTTCTAAATTTACTCTTTGTAAAGGTCCTTTTTTGAGTGTTCAAACTTTAAGATCAACACTTGAACTCTCCTTTTGTTCTGTTCTTCACTATCACTGTGTGAGTTATTAAATCATGCTATGCAAATCTTCTATTTCCTGCAGCTTCATTTCCAAGGCAGGTCTTACTGCTTTTCTGGAGGACAGTCACTTGGTTGGCTACTTTACCTTCTTCAAGCATAGGCTACAAACCTCAGGCAAGTCACTGAAAGACTAATCATGGTACAGTACTGTCGTCACATTGCTCCTATGCTCCACAATTTTTGGCAAACTTTTCAGTTTGACCTTTAACTATCCCCATGCAGTGTCAACAGAGAAAACTGGTGAAGAAATTTTAAAAGTTAATCAGAGGCCTGCAGCACATTCAGGGAATAGCTTAGTCACTAAAACTGGCAAACAGTGATACCAAGGTCCAGTATTTGGACATACATGCTCAAGAAACTCATTTTATTGATTCAGTCATGATTTAGGGGACAAGAGTGGTGGTTGACCCCTGTAATCCACTGGGGAGGTGGAGGCAGGAGAACACAAGTTCAAGACCAACTTGGGCTACAAAGTGAGAGTCTGTCCCTAATAATAATTTATATATATATATATATATATATAAAAGGCTAGAGATATAGCCTTTATATATAATTTATATATATATATATATAAAAGGCTAGAGATGTGGCTCAAGCAGTAGAACACCTGCCTAGCAAGCCCAAAAGTCATGAGTTCCAACCCCAATACTGCCAAAAAGAGAGACAGAGATAGAAACAGCATATATACCATAATTCCAGTTTATTAAAAAAATTGAGATATAAAACTGCCAAACAGATGGAAAGAAATGTCAAATGTTGAACATTAGGCCTTTCCTAAAAGGAACCCATTTTGGGAAACTAAAATAGTATCAGATAGTTAGCAGATAAACTTCACTTATCCACAACTGTAACAGGAGAGTTGTCTCTCACTTCCCTCTCCCTCCTCCCTGAGACTGCCTAAAGTTTTTGCTAAAGAGAAGCCCCACCTAAGTGGTTATGATGTTAACTCCCCTCTCCCCCATTCTTCTATGTAGCCCAAGCTTGCCTTCAACTTTGGATCTTCCTGCCTTCACCTCTCAGGCTTATGCCACCAGGCCCAGCCCTAAATTTTTTTTTTTTTAAGTGTATGGAGGGGAACGATCTGACTTAGCAGCTATCCTAAGTCAGACAGAGACCTCCATGTTTATGTAGGATTGCTGCTTTCTGTAGACAAAAGGTATTTTCTCATTTGTCCACATGGTTGGTTCCTGCAGCTTCCACCCTAAATCTTTCTTTAGATAATTTACAGAACCAAAAATATCTGATGATCTTTGCATCTCTCCTCAGTCTTTTTTGGCTCTATGCATCAACTAAAACAAAGTATGTAAACTCAAAACTAACTGATGTTCTAGAGAAGAAAAGAGGACGTATGTCCAGATGACCAAGCCTCTGCTCAGCAGGTAGCCTTCCTGCCCTGCTCCTCCTTACCTGCCCTATAAATCCTTTGTGCCTGGGAAACCCCTAAGATGGAGCTTTGAGGCAGTAGCCCATCCTATCTTCTCAAGACTACTGGCTCTTGAATAATCCTGATTCCTTTTCACCAACTCTCCTCTCCTGAATGCTGGACTTCAAGTGGCTGGTAGCCCAGATCATTAATTCTGTCAACATTACCACAGGGGCAAGTGGACTGGAATTCTGCTACCAAAGGTCTAGAAAATGCTAGGTGCTGGTAGCTCATACCTACAATCCTAGCTACTCTGGAGGCAGAGATCAGGAGCATCATGGTTCAAGGCCAGTCTGGGCAAAAAGCTCCTGAGACCCTATCTCAAAAATAACCCAACACAAGAAAGTGCTGGAGGAGTGGCTCAAGTGGTAGAGTCCCTACATAGCCCAAAAAAAAAAGAAAAAGAGACTAGACAAGCTAGGAAGATCATGTCTCAGACCAGCCTGAGCTGTGTAGTCAGACCCTGTCTTGAAAAATCTAAAAAGAATACCTGACAATTTAATGTTTCATTTCTTTAGATATTTACTGCCCACATATCTCACTGTGTAAAAACACATTTTAATGTATGACTATCTACATACATTAAGGATGGAGACTACCTGATCATGCACTTAAGAATACATATACATCAGTTGCATCAGGTCTAGGCAAGAAGTACTTTAAAGTCATCTAGTCTCTCATTTTACACGGCAACTTTTCAGAAGCTTTTCAGACTTCTTGGTCTTTTCTGATAATATCTGAATATGTAAATTCATCTGAGCTACTTACTACCTTTTTTTGGTTTTTTTGGTGATACTGGGGTTTGAACCCATGGCCTCATACTTACTAGGCAGGCACTGTACCACTTGAGCCACTCCACCAGCCCTTTTTTATGTTTGGTATTTTCAAGATGGGGGGAGAGCTTTCTAACTATTTGCCTGGACTGGCCTTGAACCATGATCCTTCTGATCTCTGTCTTCCGAGTAGCTAGGATTACAGATGTGAGCTACCAGTACCTGGCCACTTACTATCTTCTTTATATGATTTTTTTTTTTTTTGGTGCAGGAACATAACCCAATTACCACGTATAATTTCATATGCATACAAAAATTTATATGGTTATTATTCACATATATTTGATTAAATTTATCAAATGTCACCTTTTCTAAAATGGATTAAGTAGGTCAAAAATATACATAATGCCAGGCATGGTAGTGTTCACCTGTAATTCTAGCATTCATGGGACTGAGGCAAGAGGATTGGGAGTTTGAGGCCACTGTGGGAAACCCTGTCTCAAAAATAGATGAATAAAAATACAATAAACACATTATAATATTCTCACAATAGCTATCCTTTCTATTTTCATGCACACCCATTTTCCATTGTTTTTTTTTTTTACAAGAAAAAAATTTAATGAAAATGGGTCAGTGGACTGCATAATCCATAGAGGTAAACACTTGCATGGGACTGTGACAGAAATTAGAACAGATGTTGAAATGTTACATGTTATCACCATCGGATTTATCTTCCTTCAAAGATTCCTTAGCATATTTCTCTGCTTCTTCCCTTATATCTTTTGGAACAATTTCATGTCTTCTTTAGTTAATTCACCAACCCAGCTAAGCTCCAGTTCAAAAGCTTTATCCTTAACTTCATCACATACTATGCAAATGATTTCTGCAACTTCCTTAACAATACTTGACAGCCATTTCTTTCATCTGAATTTTTTCTATTTCTGTCTTTGCAGCTTGCCTGGCTTTGTAAATGGCACAACCCCAATAGCCATATGAAACACCTGATGGATCAATCATGTAGAGTTGTGCACCATCATTCGTACTGCAAGAGCCTAACATGAAACTGCAGCCAAAAGATCTAAGAGCACTGTAGAGCATTTAAGCATGTATGTGCATGGCCACTCTGCCTGCAAGATGTTTTAGTTGAATGTTATAGCCAAAATTAGATCTAAATTTGGAAGCTTCTTCTCTTGCTAGCTATGTCTGCTAAAGAACGAGCATCTGCCAACACACCTGCTACATTCCAATGTGCCGATCAACATTAAGTCACTTGTTAGAACCTTCTTCATAAAGTTTGGAAAGGACTAATTTTTCTACCCCAAAGACAATACCATCTTTACATCTGATCCCAACAGCTGTACTACTATTTTCCACAGCTTTTATAGCATATTCAACTTGAAAAACTCTTCCATCAGAAGAGAAGGTTGTGGCTGACAGATCATACCTGGTGCTGATGGAGCTCATCTTGCTAAATTCACATGGGCTCTCGGCTTCTGCAGACCTAAGATGCCTTCTGCGCACACCCTCCTTTGAGTTGCTACTTGTGACTTTCCTTGTCTGAGAAGTAACCTCATTTAATTAAGATTGTTCTTTAAGCCAGGCACTGAGACTGTAATCCTAGCTACCCAGGAGGCAGAGATCAGGAAGATCTCAGTTTGAAGCCAGCCAGGGCAAAAAGTTCCTGAGACCCTATCTCAAAACAAAACAAAACAACAACAACAACAAAAACCATCACAAAAAAGGACTCATTATCTCAAAAAACAAAACCTGTCACACTAGTGGAGTGACTCAAGGTGTAGGCCCTGAGTTCAAACCCCAGTACTGAAGAAAAAAAAAAAAAAAAAAGACTGTTCTTCAAGATGTAAGGGAAAAGCCAGACACCGGTGGCTCACACCTATATTCCTGGCTACTCAGAAGGCAGAGATCAGGAGGACTTCAGTTCTGGGCAAATAGTTTGTGAGACCCTTATCTTGAAAAAAAAAAAAAAAAACATCACAAAAAAAGGGCAGGTGTTGAGTGCCTGCCTAGCAAGCATGAAGCCCCAAGTTCAACCCCCAGTGCCAATGATAATGAGATGATGATGATGATGTAAGGGAGATAAGTAACAAAAACTATTGAATCTTAAGTACAACTAAGACTGAAGTTTCAATTTAGCAACATTATCTGCACATTACTTTTGCAAATAGAAATTCATAACAAATAACACTTTGGAGTCCCCAAATTTATGTTAGAGAACATGCATAGACTTGTAGCATACTAATGCTTTTAAACAATTATCTGGAAAAAATTAACAGTACATAATCACCAATATCCAAATGCCAGATAAAAGATTCCATAAGCACCACTTTTTTTTATTCCTGCAGTCCTGGGGTTTCAACCACCCCTCCTTTGCCCCCCCATGCCACCAAAAAAAAGGCAGATAAAAAGGGATTGCTTCTCATTCTGAGTGAGGTTAGCCTGGCCCAAAAGACCAAAAATCGTATGTTCTCCCTCATATGTGGACATTAGATCAAGGGCAAACACAACAAGGGGATTGGACTTTGAGCACATGATAAAAGCGAGAACACACAAGGGAGGGGTGAGGATAGGTAAGACACCTAAAAAACTAGCTTGCATTTGTTGGCCTTAATGCAGAGAAACTAAAGCAGATACCTTAAAAGCAACTGAGGCCAATAGGAAAGGGGACCAGGAACTACAGAAAAGGTTAGATCAAAAAGAATTAACCTAGAAGGTAACACACATGCACAGGAAATTAATGTGAGTCAACTCCCTGTATAGCTATCCTTATCTCAACCAGCAAAAACCCTTGTTCCTTCCTATTATTGCTTATACTCTCTCTACAACAAAATTAGAAATAAGGGCAAAATAGTTTCTGCTGGGTATTGAGGGGGTTGGGGGCGGAGTGGGTGGTAAGGGAGGGGGTGGGGGCAGGACGGAGAAATGACCCAAGCCTTGTATGCACATATGAATAATAATAATAAAAAAAAAAAAAAAAAAAAAAGGATTGCTCCAGTTGCTATGTAGAGACTGACTATCAGCAGGGCAAAACTAGAAACAAGATCAATAGGGAGGTGAAAGTTGTAATGTAATAACAGTAAATGGATATGCCAGGCACTGGTGGCTCATGCTTAATCCAAGCTACTTGGGAGGCTGACAGCCAGAGGATTGAGGTTCAAGACCAGCCTGCACAAATAGTTCGTGAGACCTCATCTCCAAAATACCCAGAGCAAAAACAGACAGGACATGTGGCTCAAGCAGTAGAGCACATGCTTTACAAGTGTAAAAGTTCAAACCCCAGTTCCACCTCACCCTCAAAAAAAATGGATAGCATTATAATTTAAAAATATGGATTTACAACAACTCTAACTAGATGCTAATTTTAGTTTTCTTCAAAGCACATTTATACATGAAATTAATGTTAACAGTTAAGTTAAACAATTAATACTGCATTAAAAGAATTTTTTTGACAGTACTGTAGTTTGAACTTACAGTTTGAACTTGAAAACTTCATGTTTTCAAGGCAGGTGTTCTACCACTTGAGCCATCTCTCCAGCCCTTTTTACTCTGGTTATTTTGGAAATAGGGTTTTGCATTTGCACAGACTGGTCTGGATGGTGATCTTCCATTTTATGCTCCCTACCATAGCAGACACGACAGTTGCATGCCACCACACCCAGTTTTTTCCCATTAAGATGGGATTTCACCTTTTTTTTTTTGGTGTTCAGGCAGGCCTGGAACCACAATCCTCTTAATCTCAGGCTCCTGGGTAGCTAGAATTATAGGTATGAGCCATAGGTACCTGGCGGAGGACCACGATTTAAGGTCAGCCTAGGTAAAAAGTTAGTGAGACACCACCCCCATCTCAATAAATAAGCTGGGAAAGATTGCTTGCCTGTAGGTAGGAGGTTCATAGTAATAGCTGGCCTGGACAAAAAGTGCAAGACACTGTCTAAAAAAGAACTAAAACAAAAACAGAGGCTAGTGGAGTGACTCAAGTGGTACAGCGCGTGCCTAGCAAGCATGAGGCCCTGAGTTTAAGCCCTAGATCCATCAAACAAAAGGGCTGGATGCATGGCTCAAGTGGTAGAACATCTGCCTGGCAAGTGGGGTCTGAGTTCAAATCTATTACCAGAAAACAAAAACCCTACTTTGCAGACAAATGCTAAGCATAATTCCTTTTTTCAGACAGCAATGGCTCATGCCTGTAATCTTAGCTAGTCAAGAGGCAGAGAGATCAGGAGGATTGCAGTTTAAAGCCAGACCCGATCTTGTAAAAACCTATCACAAAAATAAAGCTGGTGGAGTGGCTCAAGGTATAGGCCTTGCGTTCAAGCCCTAATACTGGAAACACAAAACAAAACAAAACAAAAAACAGTTGCTATAAGGGCAAAAGGTGTGGCTAAATGGCAAAGCACCTACCTAGCAAATTCTAAGCTCTAAGTTCAAACCCCAGTAATGCCAAATAAAATAGTGCTATAGGACTGGTGGGAGTGGCTCAAGCAGTAGAAAGCCTGTCTAGCAGGCATGAGCTCCTGCTTTCAAACCCCAGTACAAATAAATTTTAAAAAGGGGTGCTTTTTTTTAAGCTGTTATAAAGAACAGTATTGAAGCAATTGGCAACAGTTGAATATGACTATACCCTAGTAACAGTACTGCAATAATGTTAAATTTCCTAAATTTGATACAATTACACTCTAGTCAAAAATTTATTCTTAAGAGATACAAGATACAAGTAACATCTCTCAAGGGCTTGGAAAGAGGAAGGGGTAATGAGTACATCATTATACAGTATGTAACAAAAAATGGAGAAGTAATGGGTGAATCTAGGCTAAAGGTATTTGAAAAGTCACTGTAACATTCTCAGTTTTCTGGAGCTCTGAAATTTAAATAAATTTAACAAACAGAAAATTGTCATCAAATTGTCTGCAAAAGAATGAAGAGCTTAACTAATTTCCACCCAGATGGAGGTTTTCTAAAATTAGGTCCATTTTCTTGTGGACCTACTTCAAACACATGACTGTGCTGGGTGCTGGTGGCTAACGCCTATAATCCTGGCTACTCGGGAGACAGAAATCTGGAGGATCTCAGTGTAAAGCCAGACTGGGCAAACAGTTCATGATACACTATCTTGAAAATACCCAACACAAAAAAAGGCCTGGCAGAGTGGCTCAAGTAGAGATACACTTAACAAGTGTGAGGCCCTGAGTTCAAACCCCAGAACCATCAAAAACAAAACATGACTGTTCTAGCAGAACTTTCAAGATCCCAACATGAGCTTAAAATCTTTGGGAAATTTCCAATAGGTTGTATTGAACTAATGCTGTCAGTCTCCTCTCCTTCTACAAATTCATAAAAAGGCATAATAAAAAAAAAGTTTCGATACACACTCAATCAAGAAAGTCTGAGAAATCCCAGGGTCCAGAAAAGAATTAAATAGATGTAAGGACAAATTGATATCCGGAGCCAAGGTCTTTGAGGGACAAGGGTTGGGTTCTTGCAATGAACACATGAGAGCAAGAGTGGAGTTATAGGAGAAAATAACCTCAGTTTTACAGGCAGGTAGAAATTCAGTACCCTTCATAAAGCCCCAGAGCCAAGCGCTTCTTAATCACAGAAGCCAGAAGAAGCATGGAAAAGTGACAAAATGTTTGTCACCTATCATGGCAAGGATGGGAGGTAGGCATGATGCTGTCAAAAATACCAAAAGCATGAGAGTAAAGTACATAGATACAAAATTACACTATATACATGCACAGGAAGGAAATGATTAACCTAAACAACTGGTACAGAACCACTGAAAAGACTATAAACAGGTGAAACAAGAAATGAAAGACTCAGGCTTGTAAATATCTGAGCATTTAGTCCAACAAGGGGGTACATGTCTGTAATCTCAGGACTTTTTGAGTATAAGGCAGACAGAGAAAGGAAACTTTGGAAAATGAGAGTGAGTATTGGGAAGGGGTAGTGCCTTGGAGAAGGGTACTTAGACATAGCTTTTGAACTGGAGAAGTAGAGGTTGGATATTTCAGTTTGGTTTTGTTGGAGATAGGGTCTCACCATGTACCCAAAGCTGGGTCTTGAATTTCCAATCTTCCCACTTTCTCTGCCTCCACCTTCCTAGTGTATGTATCAGAACACCAGTTGATTTTTTTTTTTGAGAGGGTGGGGGTGGGACAGAGGTTTGAACTTAGGGCTTTGCACTTATAAAGCAGGTGCTCTTTCCCTTGAGCCATTACCTCCAGTCCATTTTGTGATGGTTATTTCAGAGATGAGGTCTCATGAACTATTTGCCTGGGCTGGCCTTGAGCCACGATTCTCCCCATCTCAGCCTTCCAAGTAGCTAGGATTATAGGTGTGAGCAGCCAGTACCGGCTTAAACTGCAGGGTCAAAGAGTATAGAGAATTTTTTTTTTTTTTGGTGGTACTTGGGTTTCAAACTCAGGGCATCGTGCTTACAAAGCAGGTGCTCTACCACTTGGGCCACACCTCCAGCACTGTGCACAAGTTTTTTTTTTTCTCAGTACTGGGGCTTGAACTCAGGGCCTACAACTTGAGCCATTCCACCAGCCCTTTCTCGTGATGAGTTTTTTCAAGATAGAGTCTTTTGAACCATTTGCTCAGGCTGGCTTTAAACCTCAATCTTACTGAGTAGCTGGGATTACAGGCATGAGCCACCAGTGCCTGGCTCTGTGTACAAGTTTTTATGTTAACATCTGTTTTGAATTCTCATGGGTATGTAACTAGAAGTGAAATTCTTGAACATATGGTAATACAACATTTAATTTTCTGAGGAGCTACAAATCTTATTTTCCACTCCAGCTGTACCATTTGACATTTTAGTAGTAGGTGGTGTTTTAAGATCAAGACATAAAATGAAGACAAAGGGCAGGTTGCCCATGGTTCACATCTGTAATCCTAGCAACTTGGGAGGCAAAGATCAGGAGGATTGTGGTTTGGAGCCAGATAGGGCAAGTAAATTCTCAAGACCCTATCTTAAAAATACCCAACACAAAAAAGGGCTGCTGGAGTGGCTCAAGTGGTAGAGCACCTGCCTAGCAAATGTAAGGCCCTGGATTCAAACTCCAGTACCAAAAAAAAAAAAAAAAAAAGAGGGTGGGGGAACAAAGGGGATGGAGATGAGATACTGTGTATAGGTTTCACCCTATTTCTCCAAGTAATTTCCTCTTTTTCATTGTTCCTCTGTTCCTCCATTCTTTTAATCCATTACATACAACTCAGCTAATATGCCACTGTTCTCACTGTTCTATTGTTTAAATGGATTTTTTTCAGAAACAGATTGTCATTACAAAAAAGCTTTAAAGCTTTTTGCCATTTTTTTTTTTGGGGTGTGTGTGTATGTGGTATTAGGGGTTTGAACTAAGGGCCTCAAGCTGGCTAGGTAGTTGCTCTACCACATTTCCAGGCTATTTTTTGCTTTACGTGTCATTCAGGTAGATTCTCTGTTTGCCTGGGGCTGGCTTCAGAGCATCCTCCCTACCTAGACAAAGGGCTGTACCACAACACAGGTTTATTGACTGAGATGAGTCTTGCTTAACTTTTAGCTAGGTTGGTTTCAACCTTTGATTCTTCAGATCTCTAACTCCCAAGGAGCTGGGATTACAGGTGTAAATCACTGCTCCAATTTAACTGTGGTAAAACACACATGAAAAAAAATTACCATCCTAGGGGTTTGGGGCTACATAGCTCATTTGGCAGAGCACTCACCATGTGCAAAGCCTTGAGTTCTATCTCTAGCACTGTAAATAAATAAATAAAAACTTATCATCATGCATCATCGCTGGGATGTAGCTCAGTGGTAGAGCACTTGCCTAGCATGCATGAGGCTCTGGGCTTGATCCCTAGGATCACACACACATACACAAAGAAAAAAAAATGGGGTACAATTTACCACATTATCAATTTTTAAGTGAACAGTTCAATGGTATTATAATATATCCATAATGCTGTACGACCATCACCATCATTCATTTCCAAATGTTTTCATTTTGTAAAACTAAAACCACATACCCATTAAGTGCTAACTCCCTATTCCACAACCATCCTAACCCCTGGCAATCACCATTCTAGTTTATGTCTCTGACTGAGTATTCTAAGTATCTCAGAATCATACAGTATTTGGAAGTAGAATCATATAGTATTTCTCTTTTTGTGACTGGCTTACTTCACTCAGCATAATGTCCTTGAGGTTTATTCATATTATAACATAACAGACACCTCCTTTTTTTTTTTTTTTTTTGTGGTACTGGGGCTTGAACTCAGGGCCTTCACCTTGAGCTACTCTGCCAGCTCTTTCTGTGATGGATATTTTCGAGATAGGGTCTCGCCTGTTAACTATTTTCCCTGGATGGCTTCAAACCACAATCCTCCTGATCTCTGCCTCCTGAATAGCTAGAAGTACAGGCGTGAGTCACCAGCACCTGGCACAGACACCTCCTTTTTAAGACTGAATACTGCATTATATGAATATACTATGTTTTGCTTAATCACTCACTCACTGATGGACGCTTTAGTAGCTGCCATGTTTTTACTATAGTGAAAAATGCTGCTATGGACGCTTTAGTGGCTGCCATGTTTTTACTATAGTGAAAAATGCTGCTATGAACATGGGTGTTAGTTAACTTTTCAAGATCCTGTCTTTAATTCTTTGATATCCCCAGAAGAGGAAATGCTAGATTAGTATAATCAAAATTGTTAAGAGGTGCTCAAAGTGCTTTTGCTGAAAAGCATGGACTCCATACTCAGGCCCACAAATTAACTAAAAGCAGGAGAAAAGCATGGTCTGTCTCCTTCATTGTATAGTTGTCTTTGCTCTAAACCATTGTCTCTGCAGTCATTTTACAATCACTTTGGATTTAGGAAAGACAGAATTTATAACATCTTCACAACAAGGGACAGAAACTATCCTCAACAGTAAAGCCTCCTCAGGACGGACCACCTGCCAGGCAACAATGAATCCAGATAACAATACGGAAACCTCTCCAGAACAAGAACTGAGACAATGACCAACCAGACCACACTTTTATCTTTTTTATTTTGGTGGGACTGGAGTTTGAACTCAGGGCTTTGAGCTTGCAAAGCAGGACTCTACTGCTTGAGCCACACCTCCAGTCCTAACAAAGCATACCTTTCATCCCCAGCCCCCAGTTCTTTTGTTTACTTAAACCTCTAGCTCCCTTCTACACCCTAAAATGGTTGAAGAGGAACTGAGTGCTTACTCTGCCTCTTCCCACAGCTTGCCCCAGGCCACGTAGTAAAGCTCCTTTCTCCACCTTCACCATGCCTCTTTATTTGGTGTATAAGGGAGAGTGGCCAAACCTGGCTCTTGAAATCCCAGGAGTTTGGGCTTCTGGGTCCAAAACTCCGATTTCACTATGTTTCATTTCTTAAGGAACCACTATAGTATTTTCTGTGCCAGGTGCTAATACACTCACACCAACAGTACATAGGGTTCCTCATCAACTCTGTTACATTTTAACTAGGTCCTCATACTTGCTAGGCAGGGACTCTACCAGTTGATGGTCACCTTAATGGGTGTGATGATATGGTAGAGTAAGAAATATTTAGTCTTTGGACTGGTTCAAGTGGTAATAGAGTGCCTGTCTAGCAAGTGTGAGACCTTCAGTTCAACCACCAAAATAAAAAAAAGAAAGAAGAAAGAAAACTTTGGTCTTTTGTCCCCAGTTTCTGTCACAGCTCCTGTATGAAACTCTGAGTGATTCAAAGAGCCTTTCTAGGAGTGTGGCCTTCCTAGCAAGTACTGAGTTCAAACCCCAATAAGGCCAGTAACACCTGGGTTTATGTTAATAAGGCAATTTAGGGGGGAGCCCTACTTGATCTCAGGATCTGGCTGGTTCTTTGAAAGATCTATTGACTACAAGGTTTGAATGTTCAGCCCCACCCTCTGCACCTCTGAGAAGGGGGGTGGTGGCTGGAGATTTAGCTCCATAAAGGCTCTTTAATAGCAAATGTTATGACTTCCCAGGTTGCTGAACACCAGTGCAAGTGCCAGTAGAAGAAGTACAAGAGAAAGGCGAAGAAAACAATTGGGCTGAGAGTGCCTGCCTATTAAGGCTCAAGGCTATGAATTCAAATGCCAGTACAAACAAAAAAAAAATTCAAAAGAAAATGCATTGAGCTGGGCACCAATGGCTCATGCCTGTAATTCTACCTATTCAGTTTGAAGCCAATCCAGGCAAATAGTTCCCGAGACCTATTTCAAAAATACCCAACACAAAAAAGGGTTGGAGGAGTGGCTCAAGTGGGAGAGCGCCTGCCTAGTAAGTATGAGGCCCTGAGTTCAAACGTCAGTGCTGCCCAAAAGGGAAAAAAAAATGCGGTGAAAAAGTGACAATATTGTATTACAACTTCAGTGGAGAGAGGTAATTTTAAGGGGCACTGTGTAATAATAATCTCTGGAAATATAGCCATATATTTTTACACACTAAACAACACAGCAATAAAAGAGCCTGTTAAAACCTAAAATACAGCTGAAAACTCAACACATTTCTTCAACAGCTCAAATAGATATAAACAAAGATGCAGAGGATCTGAATAATAAAACTAAGTTTAATCGGTAAGTAGTGCTATATAGGCTTTATCACTGACTTTGTACATGTCACTCAATCTTTCTGTAGCTTAGATTCCACTTATAAAACAGCAATAAACAGGTGTGGTGGTGCATGCCTGTAATCTCGGGGAGGCTGACCTGGATTGGGTCCAGGTCAGACTGAACTTCATAGTGAGACCCTTTCTCCAAAAGAAAATAAGCTGGGCCCAGTGGCTCATGACTGTCATCCCAGCTACAAAGGAGATGTAAATTATGCCAGCTGGGGCAAAAAACTGAAGGCTCCATTAGAAAAACAACTAAAGCAAAAAGGGCTGGGGTCCTGGCTAAGTGATGGAGAGCTTGCCTAGCAAGCTCCAGGCCTGGGTTCACAATCTCCGATACCTTAATATACACTGTAAGTACATTTGTTAATGTCATAATGAAACACCCCCCCCCACCATGTAACTAAAATATACTAATAAAAAACTTGTTTAAAAAAAAAAAAACCAAAGAACAAACAAATCCAGTACCACCAAAACAAAACAAAATAATAACAATAAACAATACCTACTTCTTAGGCTTAGGGTTATGATGAGGATTGAATGAGATAGTTCATCTAAAATGCCTGTAAGAATCCCTGCCACTTACTTGTGATTCTACCTTTCACATTCTGATCTCAAGTCCAAAGGACACTATAAATTGGCTATGTTCTTGGCCACAAAAAAGCGAAATTTCCAAGCCAGGCTGGGATCAGTGGTAGAGAACTTGCCTAGCAAGCATCACCAAAAAAATTAAAAAGACTATATTGCCTATAATCCTATACACTAGAAATAACACTTGACCATAACTATATGCAAATTAAGCTTCCAATGATAAACATTGAAATAAGTAAAGATTATCTAGAACAAAACATAAAATATTTGACATCAAAACAAATAAAACAGCAAAAAGAGAATTCAGAATAAAATTCATAGTTTTATCTAACTTTATAACTAATAACATTTAAATAAGTATTTAAGTTAGGAAGCCAGAAATAAAACCAAAGTAAATGAGAACAAGGAATAAAGGTCATGCTAAATTACCTAGAAAGATTTAAAACCAATCCAAAGAATAAATAAGGCCACCACCTGGTTACTTGAAAATTCCAAGCGAAATGGATTAGGGAGGGAAAACATCCTTAAGGTTACATGTAAGTCAGAGTATCTAATCTCAGTAAGTATCTTAAGTTATTTTCAAAGAACTGAAAGCTCAGGGCAATAGAAAAGGAAGGGGGAGAGGTGAAAACGCCTTAAGATTAGAAAGAATGTACAATGATTGTTAACTCTATTTCTTTGTCATGTGTATGGATCAAAAGTGGAAGCAGTATCTTCCAAAACTTCAATACTAAGTGGTGATTCGAACCTTCATTCATTCTCTTGTGATCAAGGGCAGATGGAGGGCACCATTAGGACAAGACAAATTGTGCAACCTACACTGGCCTTCAGATTTCTCTAATAAACTGACCCACATTTACTCTATAGTTAATGAATGAAAAATGGTGCTAGGGGGCCTGTGGCTCACGCCTATAATCCCAGCTACCCAGGAGGCAGAGATCAGGAGGATCACAGTTCGAAGCCAGTCCAGGCAAATAGTTCCTGGAGACCCTATCTCGAAAAACCCTTCACAAAAATAGGGCTGATGGAGTGGCTCCAGGGGAAGGCCCTGAGTTCAAGCTCCAGTACCACAAAAAAAGAAGAAAAAAAAAAAAGATGGCTCCTAGAAATTCATCTTACTAAGCTCAACACATATTGGAAATTACTTTCAAATCATCCACATACAAAATTTAGGTAAGTTTTATTCAAGAGTAAATTCCTCAGAGCTGGTAAAATGGCGCATGCCTGCAATCCTAGCTACTTGGGAGGCAGAGATTAGGAGATCTGTTAGAGGCTAGCCTGGGCAAATAGTTCTCAAGACCTTATCTCGAAAATTTCCAAACAAAAAAAGGGCTGTCAGAGTGGTGCAAGTGGTAGATCAACTGCCTAACAAGGATGAGTCTCTGAGTTCAAACTCCAGTATGAGGGAAAAAAAAAACAAAAACCAAAAAACAACGTGATGCTAGATATTAAGTACAGCAACGGTCAAGAGATTTTAAACAGTAGTTTATGGAATTTAAGTTATGAGAATTGCCAGCCTATATTTACACTTTGAAAACAGCGTGTCAAATTAGCTACATATATTTTACTACGGATTAGTATTAAAAGCATTGTTGGCTGTGGATCCAGCTCAGTGGTAAAGACCTTGCCTAGCATGTGCAAGATCCTGAGTTCAGTCCCCATACACATATGTACATATGATTCCAAGGTAGGCGAGATAGTGAGTGCCTGTAGTCCTATCTACTTAGTAAGGATGGCTGGAGCCTAGTTCTTGAAGGCCCAGCCTAGCCCAACATAGCGAGCCCCAGACCTTAGTCTCAAAAAACACTGAAAGTGAGATGCTGAATTACCCTGACTAACTGGGAACTAAATGACTGGGAAAGTGAAAACCGAGATGTGTTAGTGATTCGCCCAAGAAGATGCTTTAGCCACTTACCCAGAGATTTATTTAATGAGAAGGGATCGCAGGTTTCCACAGGTCGTTCCACTGCCAGTAAGAAGATAGTCGTGAACCTTGGGTCCCTTTTTTCACTAGTCAACAGTCACCCTCACCTACACGCGGAGTACATATTTGGCACTCAACAAATCTTGATTGAATGAAAACCTACCTCACTTATATTGGTACCCAGCCCCGTAGTTATGGCCCCACAAATAACCTCCAAAAAGTCTTATGACTTCACCCAAAGAACTGAGAAAGTAGAGAAGAAACCTCTGGGGAAATTTCAGTAAAGACTGGGAACAATCAAGAGCTAATGGGGCCTACACCAACCCGACTTCCCAAAGAAAACTCAGGGGGGGCTCAAGGGGCTGATCGGCTTGTGCTTCCATAAGTAGGTGGCCCTGGAGCCGCACATCCATAGCCTCCCACCCGGGGGCGCTGAGAGATCCGGGGCTATCCCCCCACCAAAGTTAGTACCTGTGAAGCTGCGGCACAGAGAGTGGCTCGGGGCTCTCATTACGGAGGCCGGGGCCCGGGGCCGGCCAGCCGCGCGTCCTGGGTAAGGGGCCGCGCTCCGGAGCTGCAGTGACAGCACAGGTCGCAGATAAGACACCCCACGCCTTCGGAAGCTCCGGACTCGCAGGACCCGGGCGTTCGGCTCCAAGGACTGAGCAAGTTGTCACACTCAGGGCGACTGGTTCTCTTCGCCGCTCCTGTCGCCCGTCAAGCGATCATTCTTGCCTTAACCGAGCAACCAGTCGCTTCCCGGCGCCGCCATCGTAAGTGTTTGTTTTCATCCGCTTCAGTGCAGGCGGTGGGAAGACAGAGGGCTACGAGGGCCAATCCAGCTGCCTAACCACAGCTGTACTTTCGTTACACGTTGGAAGGCCAATTCGGTCCTTTGGAGCCTCAAAAACCACCATTAAAGTTTATTAGTTTTCCATATAAGACCTCGCAGGCAATTTTTGCAAGCGTCCCAGGAGAAATTAAAGGCGAAAGTATGGAGGTCTTAGAGAGCGAGGGCGTTTGGGCTGCGTGTGGAATGTGCGGTGGTGAGGCGCAGGCTGCGGCGGCAGCGGCGGTGCTGACGCGAGGGGCGGGTGCTGACGCGGGTGCTGACGCGGAGGGGCGGTGCTGACGCGGAGGGGCGGAGCCTCTGTTGCGCTCCGTGGCGGCCTGCGTGCAGCCGCGGGTTCCGGAGGAGGGCCCGCCCGGGCGGGGTGGGTGGAGTGTGCGCGGCTGGTAGCCTGGCAGCCGCGGCGAGGTGGGTAACCAACCTTTGCGGACTCTGAATGGCTGGCGCAGTCAGACTTCAAAGTGGCGGAGTCGCCTCTCAAACCTGGCTCTTCCTGACTTCCTAGCCCTCAGCCTCAGGATTTGGATTTCTTTGGGGTGAGGGAAAACCTGTCGTTAACAGCAAATAATGTACGTTTCCAGCCTGGATCATGGCCTTTAGAAACAAAAACCAAAACCACACGCAGTCCCGTGCTCGCTCGTTAGGCTGGTTTGAGCAACCCCACATCTGGTCCCATACTTACCAGGTGGCTTTGGATAACAATCCTCGCGTGACTAATCCTTATCCAAGGTAGTGATGATTTCTCAGCTGCTCCGTGACCTGTGTAGTTAGGAGCAGACGTCTTTTACCTTGTGAATAATCATGCCATCACCTCCATTAATCTTTTTGCTCTTTTCAGTTGAAACGCCAGGCACTAAATGAGCCACCAAAATTGAATTCCCATGAACCTCAGACCAAACCAAGGTTGTCGTGCAGCCTTGAATTAGTGGAGAAAAACCCAGAGGTTCAGGTACAGAACCTCAGGCCTGAACAAGATGAGTTTGCTCCAAAGGTGCTGTTGTGGCCTTTGAGTTACTTTAACGTCTTCGGTAGGTTTCTAATTTTTTTTCTCTTTTAACCTTTACAGAGAGAAGATTCTAAATATTAAATTCTAAATACAAACTGATGGTTAGCTGTTGAATTGTGACACTTCCTTAAATACCTTCTTCACCAACATCTTTGAGAAGAATTGAGAAAAAGTATCAGAAGAGACAACGTTCACATTTGCTATGGCTATACCAATAACAGTGCTTGACTGTGATCTCTTGCTATATGGCCGAGGTCACCGGACTTTGGACCGTTTTAAGCTGGATGATGTGACTGATGAATATTTGATGTCCATGTATGGGTTTCCCAGACAGTTCATTTATTATTTGGTGGAGCTCCTGGGGGCAAGTCTTTCTAGACCTACTCAGCGATCGAGGGCTATTAGCCCTGAGACACAGATCCTTGCAGCATTGGGCTTTTATACCTCAGGTTCCTTCCAGACTCGGATGGGAGATGCTATTGGAATCAGTCAGGCCTCTATGAGTCGCTGTGTTGCCAATGTCACCGAAGCACTTGTGGAAAGGGCCTCACAGTTCATTCATTTTCCAGCTGATGAAGCCTCCATGCAAGCTCTGAAGGATGAATTCTATGGGTTGGCAGGAATGCCAGGAGTGATAGGGGTGATTGACTGTATCCACGTGGCGATCAAGGCACCAAACGCAGAAGACCTCTCCTATGTGAACCGCAAAGGACTGCATTCTTTAAACTGCCTGTTGGTGTGTGATATCAGAGGAGCACTGATGACTGTGGAGACAAACTGGCCAGGCAGTCTACAGGACTATGCTGTGCTGCAGCAGTCTTCTCTAAATAGTCAGTTTGAAGCTGGGATGCACAAAGACAGCTGGCTCCTGGGTAAGTTTTCAGGTGTAAATCTAAAAATTGTAGCTATATAAAAATTATGTGGTAGAGAAGAATGAAATATGGGAGATTCGAGTCTAAATTCTTTTATTTTTTTTGTGACACATCAGGCAACAACTCTTGGAGCCTTAATATTTTTTTTTCATTATTGTTATTATGTTTTTTCTCACCCCATTCACAATACATACCAGGCACAGGGCCTGGACTGAGGTGTCTATGGGGTAGGTTTTCTTTGCCTACTCTTCCTATAGTCAGTGTAAGAACACAGCCTGTGGTAAGCACCGGGAGGCCTATTATTACTATTATTATCACTATGCTGGGAAATCAAATCCAGGGCCTTGCACATGCCAGCCAAGTGCTCTACCACTGTGCTACATTCCCACAGCCCCTGAGCCTCATTTTCTTAAAATCAACATTTAAGCCAGGTGTGGTGGTGCACGTCTATAATCCCAGCATTGGGAAGCCTGAGGTAGGAGGGTCTCAAGTTTGAGGCCAGCCTGAGCTGTATAGGGAGACCCTGTATCAAAAAGAATTTTAAGGCATTTACTGAAATTTAAAACCATGTTATTTTTATTGGGTTTTTTTTTGGGGTGGGGGTTTGAACTCAGGGCTTTGTGCTTGCTAGGCAGGTGTTCTACCATTTGAGCCACACCTCCAGCCCCCAAACAATTATTTAACCCAGCTCTTCATTTCTAAAAATGTATCTTAGAGATACATGTTCATAAATATGCAAAACAAAATTATAAGAATTTGCATTGCAGGGCTGGGGGCATGGCTCAAGAGGTAGAGTGCTTGTCTAGCAAGTGTGAGGCCCTGGGTTCAATTCTCAGTACCTTGAAAAAAGAATTTGATCTTGGCACCAGTGATTCATGCTTGTAATTCTAGCTACTTGGGAGGCTGAGATTGATAGGATCAAGATTGTAGGCCAACCCTGACAAACAGTTCACAAGACCCTGTCTCCAAAATAACCAGAGCAAAATGGGCTGTAGGTGTGGCTTAAGCAGTAGAACACCTGCTTTGCAAGTGTGAAGCCCCGAGTTCAAACTCCACTCTTACCATAATAATAATAATAATAATAATAATAATAATTTGAATAGCAAACAGCAATAGCAACAATGAAAACAACCCTATAAAACTAATCCCCTTAATTCAGCCAAAATATTTATCAACACAGAACTGGTTAATTATTACCCATTCATACAGTTGGGCCATAATTTTTTATCATTTTTTTTTTAATTTTTATTTTTTTATTATTCATATGTGCATACAATGCTTGGGTCATTTCTCCCTCCTGCCTCCACCCCCACCCTTACCACCCACACGGCCCTGTCCCTCTCCCCCCTACCCCCTCGATACCTGGTATCATTTGTAAAATGATGAAAATAATACCAGCAGCAGTAATACCTATTGTGAGGACTAGGTAATAATATATCAAAGTTCACTATAAAGTATTGCACAAATATACAAATGATATTATTGCTATTGGTGATGATATCTATATGAAAATGATCATAAACAGTTAGATTTACACAGTTCTTATTTTAGGAATTCACAAGTCTGCTGAATTCCTGTGGACAGCCTGGCTTAGTGATCTGAACAGGATAAGAATCCATTCAATGTTAGGCCCTATACACCAGTGTCACTGTAAGGAATATTCTTAGTTAATAGTGATGAAACCCCTAAACATGATTGTTTATTGTTTTGTTTTAAGCACTACTCTTATGTCAGCAACAGGACAAGGGTTATCTTGTATACAACAATGTGACATGAGAAGTGAAAAAACTGATTGAGATAGAACTGGGCATGGTGACATGCACCTATATTCCCAGCTACTCAGAATGCTGATGCAAGAGGATCGCTTGAGTTCAGGAGTGTCAACCTAGACCAAAACATGTAAGAAAAAAGAAAAGGCTGGTGGAGTGCCTCAAGTGGTAGAGCACCTGCCTAGCAAGCACAAAGCCCTGTGTTTAAACCCCAGTACCACAAAAAAAAAAAAAAAAAAAAGATTCATAGAAATTAAAAGACCTCTCTTTCAAGACCACTAATCACAATCACAGCCGCACTGCACAAGATCAAGGTAAAGTGCTTAACATGTAGTAGATGTTCAGGAAATACCTCACTTTAATCTGTTATGCTTAACTGGCCCATTAAAGAGAAACTTCCCCTGTGCCACACTGATGGGTTTAGAACTACCAGGGTACCTTATATAAAATCTTAACTTACTAAAAAAAACGTAACTGATTTTCTTGAGATGTTACACATACCTTTTTTTTTTTTTTTCTTGGTACCAGGGTTTGAATTTAGGGTCTTATGCCAGCCCTTTTGCTTTTTAGTTATTTTGCAGATAGGGTCTCATGCTTCAGACCACTGTCCTCCTAACTGGCTTCCCCATATGTGGGATTACAGATTTGAACCAGCTTGTTTGTTGAAATGAGGTTTTGCTACCTTTTTTATGTGGGCTGGCCTCAAAGTCCTATCTTCCCAAGATCTACCTCCAGAATAGCTGGGATTATAGCTAGGAGCTGTTATGTCAACCACACATACCATTTTCAGTGTACTATTTTCTCTCTACCCTACTGGGCCTTTATCTTATTCAACTTTGTGCCCACTTTGAGCCTTCAAATTCCATTTTCATACAACTCACATGAAGAGGTGAAGGAAAAGTGTTTTGCAAGTGTCTTGTCAAACTGTTTCTTCTACAGCTGTGGGAGTTTTTTGGTTTCAGACTGATTTCCTATTAATCTTTTCACTTTGGTACCCAAACTAAAAAGTCAGACTTGAACTCTTAAGACTTAAATACTAGTTTTAGATATGGTGGCACATGCCTTTAGTCCCAGCTATTCTGGAGGCTAAATTGGGAGGATTAAAAGAGCCAACAAATTCAATATCAGCCTGAGCAATATAGTAAACCCAGCCCCTAAAAAACAAAACAAAACAAGAGTTAAATACTAATATTATCAACATTTTTACAAGAGAGTTAACTAAAGCACAGAATATTTAAGTTCCTTTTTCTTTTTGAGTTGTTTGTGTTGCCCAGATTGGCTTTGAGTTTGTGATTCTCTTGTCTCAACCTTCTCAGCTAGCTGGGATTATAGGCACACCATACCCCACTTTTAGTTCTTTTTAAAACCAGATCACGACTGGCGGAGTGACTCAAGTGGTAGAGTTCCCACCTAGCAAGTGTGAGACCTTGAGTCCAACCCCCAGTACTGCCAAAAATAAATAATATTTGTGAAACCCTGGGGTTTCAGGGGTCCTCAACTGGTTTTTCTGCTTAGGGCTCATGGAACCTTTCTAAGGGGTGTGCACTAGAACCAAGGGAGTCAGTTTCTACTTTTTCAACTTCCCTGGGTAAACCTTCCTAGTTTTCATATCCTGTATGTTTGTGGGAATTCTGTTACTTGAGCCATGCCCCCAACCCCTTTTATTTCCAGTATTTTTCAAATAGCGTTTATGCCTGGTGGTGTGTATTGAGAGCCTCCTATTTTTCCTAAGCTAGGATGATTGGCATATGCCTCATTGTCTAGCTTTTTATCAGTTGAGATGGGGGGTCAAAGTTTTTGCCTGAGCCGGCCTTCAACTGCAATCCTGCAGATCTTTGGCTCCCATATTGTCTGGCAGGATTTATTTAAAATGTTACTTCAAACCTCAGGAATGAGACTCTTCAATGAAAGAACATAGATGACTATTTTTACCAAGTACCTTAAATGCATGGGTAATGGAGTAGTTAAAAGCACATTGACAGAATTATGAACAATGAGCAATTGGTAGATTTTAGTGAAACAGAACTTAGATAGCGGATTGTATCATAATACCATCAGAATTTTGGAATAGTTATAGATTTGTCAAACCTGAAAGTAGCTTTGATCCTTCTTTCTTTCTGTAGTATTTTCACTTAGAGTGTCATCACTTCCTGTCCTCATTCTTGTCTATCCCTTTAGGGTGCATTTCCTAAATTCCCCTTCTCTAAATATACCTACTTCTGCAAACAGTTGAGCCTAAGTTCTTACTTCTTTAGCTTTTGGCCTAGTCCTGCTAAGCAGCTTTGTGTAAGATCTGTCAGAATGTCTTGTGGATGACTGATCATATAAGCAATTGTAATCTGTTTAGCAATTCTGATCCTAATCCCCTCCTGAGTGTCTGTTTTCCAGTGGTTTGGATTATAACCAGTTAATGACTATGGAGCATTTTACAAAAAGTCTAAACATTAACTAGCTTGCCTGGTATATCATCCCCCAACCCCATCTGAGGCTTAAACCATTTCTTAGAAAATTTTGAAGAAATATTATGCAGAATCTCTGTGTCTAGGCATTCATTCTAGATGTTTATCTTATTCCCTTTTATAGCATTAAGCCATTGGGATTTTTTAATTTATTTTTTATTTTTTGGCAGTACTGAGATTTGAACTCAGGGCCTCAAGCTTGTTAAGCAGGCACTCTAGCATTTGAGACACTCTACCAGCCCTTTTTTGTGTGGCTATTTTTTTTTTAATTTTATTATTGATATGTGCATACAAGGCTTGGGTCATTTCTCCCCCCTGCCCCCACCCCTCCCTTACCACCCACTCCGCCCCCTCCCTCTCCCTCCAACCCCCTCAATACCCAGCAGAAACTATTTTGCCCTTATTTCTAATTTTGTTGTAGAGAGAGTATAAGCAATAATAGGAAGGAACAAGGGTTTTTGCTGGTTGAGATAAGGATAGCTATACAGGGCATTGACTCACATTGATTTCCTGTGCGTGTGTGTTACCTTCTAGGTTAATTCTTTTTGATCTAACCTTTTCTCTAGTTCCTGGTCCCCTTTTCCTATTGGCCTCAGTTGCTTTTAAGGTATCTGCTTTAGTTTCTCTGCATTAAGGGCAACAAATGCAAGCTAGTTTTTTAGGTGTCTTACCTATCCTCACCCCTCCCTTGTGTGCTCTCGCTTTATCATGTGCTCAAAGTCCAATCCCATTGTTGTGTTTGCCCTTGATGTAATGTCCACATATGAGGGAGAACATACGATTTTTGGTCTTTTGGGCCAGGCTAACCTCACTCAGAATGTTCTCCAATTCTATCCATTTACCAGCGAATGATAACATTTCGTTCTTCTTCATGGCTGCATAAAATTCCATTGTGTATAGATACCACATTTTCTTAATCCATTTGTCAGTGGTGGGGCATCTTAGCTGTTTCCATAACTTGGCTATTGTGAATAGTGTGTGTGGCTGTTTTTCAATAGGGTCTCACAAACTATTTGCCCAGGCTGGCTTCCAACGGCAATCCTCCTGATCTTTTCTTCTTGAGTAGCGAGGATTATAGGCATGAGCCACTGGTGCCCAACTACACATTGTTTTAGTGATTCTGAGTCTGCCGTTTAGTGCCTAGCTCCTTTCCCCTGACATATCAAAAGAGGTTTAATGTATATTTTGATCTTTTCATTTGTAAAATGAGTTCAATGTCTTACCTGGCAGAGTTGAGATTAGATAATTTTGTTGAAATAGAGTCTTGCTTTGTATCCCAGGCTGACCTTAAATTTTCAGTCCTTCTGCCTCAGCCTCCCCAATGCTGGATACAGGCCTATGCCACCATGCCCAGTAAGAGAGAATATTTTCAAAGTGCCTGGGCACAGTCCCTACTACATAGTAGATGTTCAGTGAGTCCTAAGTATTATTTTTCATTATTATTTACATCAGTTTCTTAAATTTGGTATATAGTAGGAGTGAGTTCAAGAAAAAGAGTAAGTTATGCTGGGCACCAATGGCTCACTGTAATCCTAGCTTCTTTGGAGGCAGATATCAGGGGATCTTGGTTTGAGACCAGACTAGGCAGCAAAACCAAGACCTTATCTTAAAACTACTTGACACAGAAAATGCTGGCAAAATGGCTGAAGTGGTAGAGTGCCTTCCTAGAGAGTGTGAGACCCACAGTTCAAACCCCAGAACCACAAAGGGAAAAAAAAAGTAAGTTATATTAAGGAAAAAAGTCAGTGGAATACAAAATTTGAAAATTTTGTAAGATTGCTTAGTTATTTGCAGTTAATCCAGTCTTAGAAATGTAAGCGTCTAAAAGAAAGGAGCCCTCTGTTTTGGAACCTAAAAGATCCAAACTCTTTACTGAAATTAGTGATGGGTCAGGGGCATAGTGATTATGGGATTTGGTACTCTGGGGCTTGCTACCTAAGACTTCTAAGAGGTTGTGCCTCTGTGTGAGAAACTTAAACATTATAGAAACATTCTAGCTGGACACTGGCGGCTCATGCCTGTAATCCTAGCTACTCAGGAGGCAGAGATCAGGAGGATCGCAGTTCAAAGTCAGCCCGGGCAAATAGTTTGACAGACCCTATCTTGACAAACCCTTCACAAAAGTAGGGCTGGAGGACTGGCTCAAGGTGAAGGCCCTGAGTTCAAGCCCCAGTACTTCAGAAAAAAAAGAAAAAGAAAAAGAAACATTATGCTGTTGTGTTAGGACACAGTTTTGTTTGCATTTCCCCAAATCATTTGATAAGGAAGTCACTTAAAAGGAGTGCCTTGCCAGGTGCTGGTGGCTTATGCCTGTAATCCTAGCTACTCAGGAGGCAGAGATCAGGAGGATCACCGTTAGAAGCCAGCCTGGGCAACTAGTTTGAGAGACCCTATCTTGAAAAAACGCATCACAAAAAAAGGGCTGGTGGAGTGGCTCAAGGTGTAGGCCCTGAGTTCAACCCCCAGTACTGCAAAATAAATAAATAAAAGCCCATCATAAAGAAAGGACTGGTGGAGTGTCTCAAGATGTAGGCCCTGAGTTCAAACCTCAGTGCCACCAAAAAAAAAAAAATACACGTAAAAAAGAACTGGCAAAGTGGCTCAGTGGTAGAGCACCTCCCTAGCAAACATGAAGCCTTAAGTTCAAACCCCAGTACCACCAAAAAAAAAAAAGAGAGAGAGAGGAATGCTTTGTGTGTATTACTTTAATTGCCTTTTTTTTTTTTTTTAAATGTATGTGTATGATACTGGGGCTTGAACTCAGGGTCTTATCCTAGCTAGGCAGGCACTCTTCCACTTGAATCATTCTGCCAGTCGTTTTTTGATTGGGTATTTTTCAAGATAGGGTCTTGAGATCTTTTTGCCTTGGTTGGCTCCGAACTGTGATCCTCCTGATCTCTGCCTTCTAAGTAGCTAGGATTACAGGTATTAGTCATCAGTGCCCAGCAGCTATCAGCTTTTTTCTCTGGTTTTTTTTTTTTTTTTTTTTTTGGTATTGGGGTTTGAACTCATGGCCTATACATTGAGCTATTCCATCAGCCCTTTTTTGTGAGGAGTTTTTTCTAGATAGGGTCTAGCAACCTATTTGCCTGGACTGGCTTTCAACCTCAACCCTCCTGATTTCTGCCTCCTGAGTAGTTAGAACATGAGCCATCAGCACCTGGCTTCTCTGTTGTTTTTAATAAAGGGTATTCTCAAGGCAGACAGAGTGGCTCTAGTGGTAGAGTGTGTGCCTAGCAAGTGTGAAGCCCTGAGTTCAAACCCCAGTACTGCAAAAAAAAAAAAAAAAAGATATTCCCAACCAAGTTTTGTGTCTTATGCTCATGACATTTGGCCTGCTTTCTTATTATCATTAAAACTATTTTCCTGTTGGTTTTCATGATGCGCTTTGGCCAGAGGCTGTTCTATTTTCTTGTCCATCCTTAGTATATGTCTCTGAATTTTACTTCTTCTTTATGATCTACTTATAATCACTTTTGATCTTCTACACAGGTGACAGTTCATTCTTTCTCCGCACCTGGCTCATGACCCCACTTCACATTCCTGAAACTCCAGCAGAATATCGCTACAATAGGGCCCATTCTGCAACTCACAGTGTGATTGAGAAGACTTTGAGAACTCTCTACTCCCGTTTCCGCTGCCTAGATGGATCCAAGGGGGCACTGCAGTACTCACCAGAAAAGTCCAGCCACATCATCTTGGCTTGTTGTGTCCTCCACAACATCTCCTTGGAGCATGGGATGGATGTTTGGTCCTCTCCAGTGACAGGACCCATCGGACAGCCCCCTGAGGAAGAGTATGAGCACATGGAATCCCTGGACTTAGAGGCTGACCGCATCCGTCAGGAGCTTATGCTCACTCATTTTAGCTAATGTGGAAGGTGGGGAGGAGGGAGACTTTCCAGAAGGAATTGTGACAGACATTTCCCCTCACTACCCTGACACAGTTCTACCATCCAGCATGATTGAACGCATACATGTCATAAATTGACATTTAATGTGTGTTTTAGCAGGGTTGGGGCTATGTCTGAGTATCTTGACTCATTTGCAAATGAGTCAACTAAATCAAAATCAAGACAATGGTTCTCTACTAGATGGTAAACTCCTGGTTGTGTGAACATTTATGATTGTGCCTACAAAGTCCTAGTAAAGGAGAAAATAGTAAATAGCCAAAACACTGTTTTGGCTTTAATTATCTGGAGATTTCAAATGAAAACAGTATTTGTTTGTCCTGAATTAGTTGAGTGTTATTTTTGTTTTTCTACTTTGCTGCCTATGTAGGGAAATATGAAGAAAGTTTATATGGGGAGTGGTCTAATATAAATAACCGAATGCTTGCCTAGCATGTGCAAAGCCCTGGGTTTAATCCCAGGGGAAAAAAAGGAAGGAAAAAAGAACTTAAGTGAATGGCTACTAGTCTGAGTTTGCAGCTTTGGGTTTTTAGGAGGACATTAGACACTCCAAATGAAACCTCCTTCTTTAGAGTGTCTGCAATAATTAGACTGTAATTTGGACCTAGTTCTTAGGGGAAACATCTGGACTCCAGTCTCCTCAAGTCAGAGGCCAAATGGGTTTAAGAAGGACCCAGCCAGCTTAGAGAAGGTAATTAAAATACAGCTAAAATAGCCAGCATCCACTTGACAGGGGACCTGAAGACCCTCCTAGCTTGATGGACACAGGAGATTCACCCAGGTTTAGAGTTCATATCTAACTAGATCACATTTCTTACGGTCATGACGTTAGAATGCCTGTGTGGTAATTTTGTTTTGAAATTCCTTAATACAGAAGGATGGTTTGGGGAAAAAAAGTCACTAGAGCTGGGCTCTGGTGGCTCCCGCCTGTAAGCCTAGCTACTCAAGAGGCAGAGATTAGGAGGATTGCATTTCAAAGCCAGCCCAGGAAAATAGTTGTGAGACCCCATCTTGAAAAAAAAAAAAATTACAGAAAAGGGCTGGTGGAATGGCTCAAGGTATAGTCCCTGAGTTCAAACCGTAGTACTGAAAAAAAAAAAAAAAGGTATCAGAATGTATTAAAAAGGAGAGGCAAAAGGAATATAGTTGCTTGGTTTGAAATAAATTCTGGAGTTATGTATACAGAGTGACAGACACAACTTCCCAGGAAATAAATAATCCCTAACAAGTCTTGTTCTAAAATTATGCTGATATAAAAATAACCTGGTTGGAATAATAAAAGTGTGAATTAGGCTCACACATCAATGCCTTCACTGAGACAAAAAAGAGGTTTTTCTAAGGATTGTCTTGTTCCCAGTTTCTTAGCCACTTACCATATGATACCTCTGAGTTGTCCTCTTGGATCTTTTCCTACCTGCCTTTGGAGTGTTAATCTGATGATTTTCAAAGTAAAGAAATGAACAGCTGATGATAGAAGAACTTTAGAGATAAATTGAGTGCAACTCAGCCTCAAAATTAAAAACAATTATGAAGTCAGGTGCCAGCGGCTCACACCTGAAATCCTAGCTACTCAGGAGGACAGAAGTTTGAGGCCTGCCTAAACAAATAGTTCTCAAGACCCCATCTTGAAAAAACTCAACACAAGAAAGGGTTGGTGGAGGGACTCAAGTGATAGAGTGCCTGCCTAGCCAGCATGAGGCCCTGAGTTCAAACTCCAGTGCTACCAAACAAGACAAAAGAAAACAAAAAACCAAAAAGGCCAGCCAAAGCAAATAGTTCTCAAGACCCTCATCTCCAAAATAGCCAAAGCAAAATGGAATGGAGGTTTGGCTCAAGTGGTAGAGCACCTGCTTTGCAAGTATGAAGCCCTGAGTTCAAGCTCGAGTCCCACCAAATAAACAAAACCAATTACGGGTTATTATCTGCTGTTTATCTCCACTCCAAATGCTATTTCTCACCATTACCTTCCTCTATGAAGAGTGGGTCCATTTGGCGGGAGGTTGCACTAAATCTGTACGAGGACGTCACTGAGGTGGGGTGGACAATGAAGAACTGATTGAACTCTTTAGTTCTAGTTATCCTGTAACAGGTACCTTGTTATAGTTATCTTTGTGCAGATGGTTTTTCTTTTTTTTTTTTTTTTTTTGTATTGGGTTTGAACAAGACCACATGCTCACTAGGCAGGCACTCTAGTACTTCGGCCCTTTTTTTTTTTTTTGTGGTGCTGGGAATCAAACCCATGGCCCTAATATATGCTAGGCAATACTCTACCATTGAGCTATACCTTCAGACCCCTTTGTAAAATTTAACTTGTACCCTGACCTTGCTTTGTCTCTCTCATAAGGTTGTATTGCCAGGTTAGCCTCAAACAATCTTCCTGTGTCTGTGTGATGGGATTACAGGCATGCATCTCCCTTTCTGTCTGTCTGTCTCTCTCTCTGTCCTGGCAATACTGGGGTTTGAACTCGGGGCCTCACACTTGCTAAGCAGTATTCTACCACTCAAGCCACTCTGCCAGTCGTGTGTGTGTGTGTGTGTGTGTGTGTGTGTGTATTGGGTATTTTAGAGATAGGGTCGGTCCAGAGATTTCCTGGGGCTTTGAACCATGATTGTCTTGATCTCTGCCTCCTGGGTAGCTAGGATTACAGGCATGAGTTTTTGGTATCCACCTTTTATTATTTATTTATTTATTTTTGTGAGACAGAATCTCACTTTGGTGCTCAGGCTGTTCTTGAACTCCTGGGCTCAAGTCTCCTGAGTATCTGGCATTACAGGCATGTACCTTTATGCCCAGCCAAAGTTTTGGTTCTATATTCCACATATAGAAATTGCACTAGGAAAGGGTTACTGGAGAACATGTATCCTAAATAGCAAGGTGGAGTGTGAGCATGGAAAACACTCCATAATTTAGCCTTACATAACTACATATAAAAATATTTTAGGGGTTTTCACAACTTAATTCATAGGTGGTGACATTAAGCCTAGTGGGAGGGATAGTCTTGGAGAGACTGCAGAAGCCACTTCATGTCTGTTTACTTGCATACCAAGGACAATCTCTACGTGCTGAAGAGACTGAACATTGGCTGACAGTGTTTTTCCCAGGGAGCATTTTATTTCCTAACAATTCCACAGGGTACTGTTCAAATCCACACCTTTAATATAGTATTCCATGCCTGTCACATGGCTCACTGCCTGCAATCCTAGCTACTTGGGAACCGAGATGGGGAGGATTGTGGTTTGAAGCCAACCCTGGGCAAATAGTTCAAGAGACCCTACCTCGAAAATAGTCAATACAAAACAGGGCTGGTGAAATGACTCAAGAGGTAGAGCATCTGCCTAGCAAGCATGAGGTCCCAAGATCAAATCCTAGTACCCACCCCCCAGAAAAAAAATATATAATTTCTTTTAAATCTGTATTTTTACAGGCTAGGGTTTTTTTTAGTGTGTGTGTGGTATTGGGGCTTGAACTCAGGGCCTTCACCTTGAGCCACTCCACCAGCCCTCTTTTTGTGATGGCTTTTTTCAAGATAGGGTCTCTGGAACTATTTGCCTGGGCTGGCTTTGAACAGCGATCTTCTTGATATCTGCCTCCCAAGTAGCTAGGATTATAGGCGTGAGCCTCCTACACACAGCATCTAGCTCAAGATTTTACAAAATTGTGGATATGAGAGACAACAGACTCAATTAACATGCTCCAGTCCTCTTCCTTGTTTAGTGTTTCCAAATTCTTTCCATGTGATTGACAGTGGCAAGATCCATTCTTAGTGACCAACTGTTCTGGTTTGCCCAGGGCTGTCACAATTTTAGTAAGGAAAGTCCTATGTCCTGAAAAACACCTCTGTCCCAGACAAGCTGGGACAATTAGTCATCCTACTTCAGTAGAAGCATTGTCCCACCTTCGAGGGAGTGTTTCCGCCAGGAGAATCCTACCAGAATATAATGATATCAGCATAATGAGTTATTGAGCCTTCACACCAGCATGTAGGATATCAATGATATAGCCTAAAATGATCCTTTGGGCCTGCTTTCTACTTAACAGACTCCTCCTCTAGGGAGAAGACTCCTGGAGGCTTGAATGTTTCAATTCCTGATCTCTCTTATTTACTCTTTGATCCAAAATGGACTTCTCCACAAGAATAGTTTATTGTTACATTGAAGCTTTTAAGAGAAAGCAGTCTGTAAAGGAAATTGATCTGCACAGATGCAGCTCCCCTACTGCTCCAGTCTTTTTTTTTTTTTTTTTTTTTTTCTGATCCTGGGGATTGAACATAAATCTTACTCATACCAGGCAAGTGCTTTATCATTGAGCTACACCTCTGGCCCACGCACTACCCTTTCCATGGTCTCACAAAGCAGTCTAGCTTCAGTTTCTCAGATACCTTCATTTTTGGATGGTGATTTTAGATAAATTTCTATAACTTTCAAGTGTGTTTCTTAAAAGTCTTTGGTTTTTGAAAAACTGAAATCTTCTTGTAGCCTTGATATTAGTATCTTTAGCTCTTTTTCACTGCATCAAGGTTTCAAAATACTGTAGTTACTTGGGTCATTTTTTTTTTTTTTTTTTTTTTTGCAGTGCTGGGGGCTTCACGCTTGCTAGTCAGGCACTCTACTTGAGCTATGCTGCCAGCCCAGCCCTTTTTTTTGGTGAGTATTTTTGAGAGAGGGTCTTATGAACTATTTGCCTGGGCTGACCTCAAACCTCCATCCTCCTGAAATCTGTCTCTTGAGTAGCTAGGATTACAGGCAAAAGCGATGGGCGCTTAACTATTTATTTTGATCAAATATGAATGAGGACTACGTTTCTAGGCTTGCCCAACAAGCCTCCCTAAGAAGGAAACTTCTCACCCAATACTACAAAAAAAAAAAAAAAAAAAAGGGGGAGGCAGAGATCAAGAAGATTGAGGTTCAAAGTCAGCTAGGGCAAACAGAAGGACCCTATCTTGGAAAAAAACAACACAAAATGGCTGACAGAATGTCTCATGTGATAGAGTGCCTGTCTAGTAAGCATGAGGCCTGGAGTGCAAAACCTAGTACCGAGAAAACAAAACATGTATTTTAGGAGTGGATACTCACTCAACTCTGGGGAGACAACAAAAGAAAATTATTTGCCCACTTTTCATGTGACTCCAGGAATGTAATAGGTTACCAGTTTAGTTGTCACCCTAGTATCTGTTTGCCCCTTATTTATAAAGGGTACATGGTTGCGCAGGATAAAGACTAGTTCCCAGTTTCTCTTCCAGTTATTTGTGGCCATGTACTAAATTCTAACTAGGGGAATATAAGTGGAAATGTCCCATGTTATGTTCTTATGGCTAGAAGACATGCCTTTGTTCTTTCAACTTCGGTGGTTGGAATATGGACATGATGGCTGGTCTTGAGCAACAATATTGGACCTAATGTAAAAGCTGCTTATTGCAGAGATCAAAGCAATAATATAGAAGAAAACTGATTCCTGACATGAACAACACTTCTTACTCTAGACTACACATCTCTGGATTTCTTTTTCTTTTTGGTAGCATGGGGTTTGTACTCAGGGCCTCACACTTGCTAGGCATGTGCTCTACCACTTGAGTCACACCCCCATCAATTTCTTTTAAATGACAGAAATGAACCTGTAACTTGTTTCAGTGACTTTTTGTTTGCTTATGTACAATAAGACCTATTCATAAGTAATAAGGTTATGACTCCCTTTTTCTAAGAGCAGCAATATATTGTGCAAGAAGTATGTATATGCAACACACAGATTCAACAATGCAGAGCATGGTCAGTATGTTCTCTCAATGGACTATTGTGTGACTGTCAGTAACAATTATTAGTCGGGTGTGGTGGCATATGCCTGTAATCCCAGCATTTAATGGGAGGTGGAGGTAGGAGGATGGCAAAATTTAAGGCCAGCCTAGGTTACTTAGTGAGATACTGTCTTGAAAATCAGAAAGTAAGGTAGAACAAAATGATAAAACTACTAGATCCTTTAATAGGAATGATATACAATGCAAAAGAATATTGTATCTATTTGAACAAAGCCTTTAAAAAATCCATATGGATATTTCCAATGATGGCCTTGGACCCTCAACAAATTAAACCTTGTGTTTTGGAAGCATATTATTCAAGGTCTTTGATTTTTTTCAGATTTTCACAAATGTTGCTATAATATTTATCCATTTAAAAAGTTTCCTGCCAGGCACCAGTGGCTCATACCTGTAGACCTAGCTACTTGGGAGGCTGAGATTGAGAGAATCACAGTTCAAAGCCAGCCCAGGGAAATAGTTCTTGAGACCCTATCGCAAAAATATTCAAGACAGCTGGGTGCTGGTGGCTCATGTCTGTAATCCTAGCTACTTGGGAGGCAGAGATCAAGAGGATTGCATTTGGAAGCCAGCCAGAGCAAAGAGTTCTCAACCCTATCTTGAAAATACCCAACACAAAACAGGGCTCAAGTGGTGGAATGGCTTAAGTGATACAGTGCCTGCCTAGCAAATGTTGAGTCCCTAAATTCAAACCTCAGTCCCTCCTCAGTGCAAGACAAAAAAGGTTGGCAGAGTGGCTCAAGTGGTAGAACACCTGCCTAGCAAGCTAGCAAGCTTAAGGCCCCGAGTTCAAACCCCAGTCCTGCCATTAAAAAGAAAAAGAAAAAGAAAAACTCACCCCCTCAAATAACCAGAGCAAAAAAATGGACTGGAGGCGTGTCTCCTGGTAGAGAGGACCTACTTTGCAAGTGGGAATCTCTGAGTTAAACCCCAGTCTCCCCCCAACTACACACACACACAAAACCAAACAAACCCCTAAAACAGTGATAGAAAACAGAAGCCAGTTTTTTGTCAACATGAATAAAAGATTATGGATGGCCATATACTGCATTACATATATATATATATTATATATTATATTATATATATAATATATATAGCATTATATATATAATACTCCCTTAATATATAGTCCCATATATACACATTTAGATAGTCCCTTATACTGCATAATGTATGTAGTCCCTTAATATGTAGTCATTCATATATATATATATATATATATATATACTTAAATATTTTCAGTGACTTGAAGGAGATTAATTGATGGTATTGGGGATCAACCTAGGGTCTCACAGATGTCAGGGAAATGTTCTCCTACTAAGCTACACTCCTAGACTCTTATTTTCTTTTCACACCCTTCCTGAGTCTCCTTCCTCCTTAGGAGGAGGTAGGGTAAACTATTAACTGCTCCCACTTGTTAATCCATACAGTACTTGTAGTGATCTTTGAGATCTATTAAATTATACCAGGATGTGCGTACTAATTATTTGTGCGGAGCATATCCATTTGTCTACTAAGAGAGTTCCGAAAGAGGCCATTGTCATAATGATGAAAATGTCCACACATTTAGGTTCTTGAGACTTGTGATTATCACATAAGAAGCACACCTGTCGTTTCAGGCCTTTGGAAGAAAATAAAAAAGAAAAGCAATCCCCTTGCCTTAAGGTCAGAATATAAAAGCCTGGGTTTCCCTGTCTTCTCTTGGCTTTACTTGTAAGAACCAAATTGGAGCTCTCATCCTTCCTCAGTTTACATTCCGTCTTTCATCTTTCATTCACCTCATTGTTCTGCGAGGAAACTAAGAATAAGTAGAGGCGAAGGAATGTGCTCAACTGGGATGAGCACTGTTGGGTATCCAAAAAGCAGCCGCTTAATTCTATCAGACGACAGTGTCCTTGCGCTATGATTTGATCTCAACTCCAGTCCTCTAAACAACTTAAACCCCTGGTAACTGTCAGAAAATGGCCGGAGCAGCACAGGCTAAGTAGTCCCAGGCGACGATCTGGGTTGGTTCGTTCATGCCTTGAACTGGAGCGGGAGCGGCAGCAAGAGCCGCGCCGCGGCTCGGCGCTCGGCTGCACGTCCCTTGAACGACTGCTCGGCGCTCTTCCTCCGATGCCTAGGGCGCTCGCGCGCTCGGTGATCTTTTGCGCCGTCTTCTCGCTTGATGTCTCCTGAGCGGCGACGGCGGCAACGGCGCCAGGTTGAGGGCTGAAGTATCCGCGCGGGGCTCAGGCCATTTTCTCTCGCCGGTCAGTAGCGCGGACCCCTGACTTCCCTCCGACCTCTTCCTGATTCCCTTCGAGGGTCAGCCCGTCCGCTCGCCCGCCGGGCTGCAAGCCGAACCCTCGCCTGCTTCGCAGGTAGGTAGGCCCGGGAGGAGCCTGGGAGGCTCGGCCCGGCATCCTTCGGTCGCCGGGTGGCGGAGACCTGGGTGCCGGCGGGTGGGCGAGCGGGCGGGCAGACGGCCGAGACGCGGCCGGAGGAGGGGCTGCGTTTGGGGGCGCGGCCCCGAGGGCGGCCCGGAACTGCGGGAGAAGCCGGAAGGACGGAGGGATGTTCGGGCCGCCCGGTGCAGGGAGGAGGGATGTTGGGTCCTAGGCGCGTGCCGCCACCCTTGATGTGTAGGGAAAATCGCTTTCTAGGAACGGATGGACTTTTGCGCGCTTTGGCCCTCTTGCCCTGCTTCTTTTTCCCAACCTAAGGCTCCGGGTGTCTCGACCCTGTTGCCCTGGGGGCCCCCTCTCTGAGTCCGGCTCTTTCGGGGAGACCTTTGAGTAGGCGCCGGGGTGTGAAACGAGACCCTCTGGCTGGTCTGAGCTTCTTTTGAGTAGGGAAACTGAGGCTGAGTTTAGGGACGGGACTTCCCTCCATATCCCCGACAGATCACCAAATGCAATGTAAATCACTTTTTTTTTCTGTCATTTACTGGTTTTCCTTCCCCCCTCGCATTTTATACACACAGTACATTATCATTTGATTCCCCTGTGACCCCTCTTTCCCAGGAATATAGATTATGTCACTGGAGGCTTGGAAGTTGAAGGACCGTGTGATCTTTAGTATGGTTTTGCTTTTTCAAAGTCTGTATCATTATAGCGAAAGTAGTAATGATAGTTTCTTTTTGTTTCTAGTTAGATAATTGTTTGCTGACAGTTTGCCATCTGGTTGATACTGATTTCCTCCTTAGCTTGTTCTCAACTATGGTGTTAAAGTGGTTAGTGTCAGACAGAACGTGGTTAGGATTTAGAATTCATACACTTGTCTTGTGAGGGTCTGTTTTCTAGGAAGTACTCAGAGGAAACCCCTGGAATCTTTTTCGGAACAGTTTTGTCATACTTGATTAGTGGTTTAGTCACTGCATATGCTAGAGTTTAAAAAGGCCGTGTGTAGAAATCTTTCAAATATTGAAAAACTTAAATTGAAGATTAACGTTTTCTGAATTGCATTATGCCTCCCTTTTCTTTCCCAATGTGGAAACTTTAGGATCTCGGTGTTCCTCTCATTTTATTTTCATTCAGTTCAGTGTCATGATGCTAATCTGTGTCACTTTGTTGGAAAAAAAATAAATCAGCCTAGAGGTCATTCGTGTTGGATAAATTTACATAATAGGTAGAATCTGTAGGAGAATAGTTTTAAGAGGTTACAGATTAAATTTTTGATCTTGGATAGAAACTTTAAAAGTCTGCTTCTGCACAGTTTAGGATTCTAATAGTTTTGGAAAGATTACTCTGTCTCCATTTTGTGTGTGCATAGCCAGCAAGGCTTATTTATTTTTTTCTTTTTTTATGGTGTTGGGGATTTTGAACCCAGGGACTCATGCACAATAGACAAGTGCTCTACCACGGAGCTGCACTCCGAGCCAGCCCTGAAGTCAGCACAGTTTAAGTGAAGGTCCCTTTGATCACGAGCAATTTCCTAGTTACCAGGACCTCAGTGCTTCCAGTAAGGGATTATTGAAGAGCAACCAGACTATCTGTGTAGAGAATCTAGATTGGGAAATTAAACTGAGAATTTGTATTCTCTGAAAAAGCTTTTATGGTAGGAGAGAAATGTATGTCAGAAGAAAGAATTTAGAGAAGAAAGTGACGTTGTCCACTGGGAATTGATTCTGCATAGACTTTAGAGTTATAAGTAGTATCTCAGTGGCTCTTAATGAATGCTAAATAATAAATGGAGGCTGCTATGAGTGTCACAAAGAAATGTTAGCAATTTTTTTTTATGTGTCTGTAGGAAATAATTGACAGAGGTTTAAGTTGGATTGAGAATTGAGGCTATATAGCAAGTTTGAACCAGCCTGGGCTACATAGTAAGACTCTGTCTCAAAACAAAACAAAACAAAACAAAAGTTCTTGAGGGTAATTAAAGATGTGAACTTAGTTGAATGTCTTCTAGAACTTGACCTGGAACACAGTTGTTTAAACAAATTGGTTAATTTTTATTAATAAAGCAATAACTTATAATTTTATACAGTATTATTTAAAAAAATTATTAGCATATATCGTATAGGGGGATTCATTGTGACATTTACATATGTGCTTACAATATATATTAATTATATTCATCCACTTCTATTCTCCCTCATCCTCTCTCCCCCCATAAGTATAATTTTCAAAATATTTCCAGTATATTTTAAAGAGTTTATAAAAATTTTGGATCATGTTCCTTTATACAGCCTATTAATACTAAATTGGAACATTTATGGTCTTCAGTATCTTCATAAGTGTTGATAATTTAGGTCCACAATTTATTTCTCTTCCCATTTATATCAGTTTTTTGGTGATATTGGATTTGAACTCAGGGCCCCATTGCCTGTTAAGCAGGTGCTCTACACTTGAGCTATGTTCATAGTCCTTACCTCACTCTTAATTAAAAGAATTGGAGGAAAAGTTTTGTTGTTAACATTCCAAGGTCTCTTTCTAAGTTATATTTCAGCCTTGATAGAATTATTTTGGACTGGAATTCAGGGTTCCCCCCCGCCCCCAACCTAGTGGTTTGGTTTACTCAAAACACAAAACAGAAAGTTCAATAAAGTTCCTTTAATCATAGACATTCTTATTTCTTTCTCCAATTATTCTACATAAACCCAGAGAGAACTTTCAGTTTGTTATTTCTGTTGGTACCAAAGTGTACCATAGTACAGTCTGTCCTATGTTTTGGGGGCAATTTATATTTTATCTTTTCAAGCCCCTTTCTCTCCAGGTTAATTAGAGTTATTTTTTTTCCTTTTCAAAAGTTAAAATTACTCCAGTATTGCTAAAAAAAAAAAGTTAAAACTAGTTACTAATAGATAAAAAATTTGTTATCAATTATTGTCAGAATGTATTTATGTGCCCAGTAGTATGTTGCATTGTGCCAGTGCAGTGTGGTACGAAGAAAATAGGTTAAGAAATCAGAAGACCTGAGTATAAGCTCTAGTCTTACAAGTTTACTAACTTAAGAAATCTTGTACAAATTATTTGAGGAGGCTGTAGAAAAGCTTACTCTCTTTTATTGAGCATTTATTGTACTATGCGCTTTACATGTGTTATTTAATCCTCATAGCAGTCCTTTAGGGTAGATCTTATTTTCCCCATGGAGATATTATTTTCTCCACTTCTATACTGAAGCTCTGAGAGAGTGAATAATTGGATCAAGATCATTCCCCCAGGGTATATAGCAGAACAAAGAGATTCAAATCTGAGTCTTTGAATGCCTTCCTGAGTCTGGTTATTTTTTTATTTTTACTTTTTGATGCTTGGGTTTATTCTTTAAAGAATGGAAAGCTGGGTGCTGGTGGCTCACACCTGTAATTCTAGCTATTCAGGAAGCAGAGATCAGGAGTACTGATGTTCAAAGCCAGCCCAGGCAAATAGTTTGAGAGAGCTTATCAAAAAAAAACCCATCACAAAAAAGAGGAGGTGTGGCTCAAGTGGTAGAAAGCATAAGGCCCTGATCTCAAACCCCAGTACTACTAACTAACTATGTAACTAACTAAATAACTAAATAAATGGACAAACAAATAAAAGATAAATGCATCTATCAATATTTCTATTGAGAGAAAGCATGCGAGACTGTTTCAAAAAGATAAAGTGCTCTTCATATCTTAATTTCTATGCTATATTAGAACAGCAATCACATACATCATCTAGGATCTTAACTTTCTACTTTTAAGGCAGCCTTTTGTAGGTCAGTGATGGAGGAGAGGTAAATTAACTTTAGACCAGCACTGCACAATCTTATTAACATGTGGAATGGCATGTGTTTGGAAGTGCTAGTGAAAATGAAAGGTGAGAGTTTTAGATGTTCATGTTTAGTTGGGACAAGGTACAGAATATTTACCCTTTCTTGCAGTTAGTCTTGACTTGTGTGTCTGTGGTTAGGTTAGTAAGTATTAACCTTTAATTTGTTCTCTGTCTCTTCCTCTGCTCTTAGGGTTGGTAATTCACTTTTCTACCTAAACTTTTTTTTTGTGGTACTGGATTTTGAACTCAGGGCCTCACACTTGCTACCACTTGAGCCACTTGCTAGCCCTTTTCTGTATTGGGTATTTTCTTTGCTTTTTTTTTTTTGGTGGTACTGGGGTTTTGAACTCAGGCCTCCACACTGCAAGGCAGATACTCTACTGCTTGAGCCACACCTCCAGTTGTATTAGATATTTTCGAGATAGAGTCTCATGAGCTATTTGCCTGGGCTGGCCTTGAACCAAAATCCTTCTGATATCTGCCTCCTGAGTAGCCAGGATTATAGGCTTTAGCCACTGGTGCCCAGCCTAAGCATTTTTTTTTTTTTTAATCTTCTCACTACATTGTCCAGGCTGGTCTTAAATTTACTATGTAGTCCTCTGCCTCAGCTTCCTGAGTGCTAGAGTTAACTGCCTTGCTCCTCTACCTAAATTTTTTTCTTTTCTCATTGTGTATTGCTCTTGTTTTGTGTGTTTTTTCTTTTTGTTTTCCTTCCTTTCTTTTCTCCTTCTCCTCCTTCTTCCTCTTTCTCTTCTTCCACTTCTCTTTTCCACTGAACTATTCCCCCAGCCCCTGGAGCTTTTTTTTTTTGTATTGTGACTATGTTTCAGCCTTTATCTTTTCCAACTTTTGCTCATTTGGAAGTGCTGATTGAAGACTCATTAGATGCTAGGAAGGTAGAGGTGAAGGTAGAGGTGAATGTTGTGGAGTTTATTCCAGAGATGGTATAGTTGGCCAGATATTTGGTAAATATTGATATTTAGGCTGTAACAAGTATTCTGAAAGAAACAAACAAGGACTGATAGAGGGATGAAGGAGTGATGCAGGCACTGAGTATCCAGTCATGGCATCCATAATCCCCCTGAAAAGTTGTGATCAGGACATAATGATTTGGAAGGTAATGTTCCTTTCTGCTATCACAATGGTAAAATTTGTCCTTTTTCTTTTTTTCTTTCTTTCTTTTTTTTTTTTTTCTTTTTGCGGCACTGGGGTTTGAACTCAGCTTGCTAGGTAGTAAAATTCACTCTTACCTGAACTGGCCTCAAATTCGTGATCCTCCTGCCTCTGCCTCCTGAGTAGCTGGGATGTGCCTCCACATCTAGCTACAGTGGAAATTTTCATTTAAGTTTGGTGCATACATGTTATATTTGTCTGATAATGTACGATGACATTGGATTTAGCATTGTAAAGGATAACTATGACATAAATATCTGGCATACTTGACTAATGTTATATTTTTACTTCTAATGTAACCTGAATTTAATTTATTCTCATTTTTTTTTCTAAATCACATATTTTTTGAAAGTTGAGTTCAATGAATTCAGATGCTGGATTCTTGCTGTTAGGTGCATTTATAGCAGAGAATAAGCTAAGTACTTAGTTTTGTATTAGGGATAGACAGGAGAATTGTGAAATTGAGAGCAATACGTAGACCATAGTTGAATTTGTATAAATAATACCTATTCTCTTGTTTGTTGTGTTCTAAGAAATCAAAATTATTTTGCAAACAGTTTTTACTTTTGCTTGTTGGAATCATATTTCTGTCTATGGAATGAACTGAGGAAATTTCACATTTTGTGATTTCATCTTTTACCCATTACTGGAGTTTGAGTTCAGGCCCTCATGCTTGCTAGGCAGGCATTTTACTACTGAGCCATTTCTTGTGTTGGTTATTTTCTAGATAGGGTCTCCAGATCTGTTTCCCCAGGCTGACTTCGAACTGCAATCCTCCTAATCTCTGCCTCCCTAGTAGCGAGGATTACAGGCGTGAGCCACGGGCACCCGACTCTTTCCAAACTTTTGAATAGTTTCATAGTGGCACTAGTTCTGGAGCCACTGGTTCTGGCTGAATTCAAATCCCACACAACTATTGACTAGCTCTGCAACCTCCATCTGTGAGAATGAAATGAATTAATATATGTAGAGCATTTAGAATAGCATACTTATGTGTCAGCTGTTATTCTAAATGTTACTATTATGATAAATTAAAGATTATATATGTTCTTCAAAAGGAGAGCAAATAATAGTGATGCTTAGATTAACGTGTAGGTGCTTTTGGGAAAAGAAAATAAAGCAGTAAAAGGATATGTCTGTTATGAGAAGCCTAGAACCCAGGAGTAGCAAAAACAGTTTCCAGTGTAAGATAGATGGCAAATTTATGTACTATTTGTAACAAAACAGGCCAGAACTATTTTGGGAATAGAAGAACATTTCTTTGCAAAACAAGTAAAAGACATCTAAGCATGCCTCCAAATTTTGCCATTTATTTGGGCTAATTGGTGCTTAAAGATTTGAAAGAAGTTGACTAAATGAATGGAAAAAGACAATATTTAGGGGAAAATCAGGACTACAAAATCACCTTGGATATACTGAAGAGTACACATATTTGTTTCATGGTGGTCAGAGTCTGTATTTTTTTATCATTCACTTGGTAAATGTTACATGTCTACCTTTGCAGAAGGTGATGAGGATACCATAGTTCTGTGAATTACATACTGTGTTTTGTTTTGTTTTTTTTCTTGTTTCTTAGGTATGAAATATTCCTTTCAGATCTTTTAGAACTATTTTTTTTTTGGTGGTACAGGATTTGAACTCAGGGCTTCACACTTGCTGAGCAGGCACTCTACTACTTGAGCCACTGTGCCAGCCCCCACCAATCCTTTTTGCATTGGTTATTTCTGAGATAGTCTCATGTTTATGCCCAGGTTGTTGACAGACATGTGTCACAGTGCTCAGCCATTGGTTGAGATGAGTCTTGCAAACTCTTTTTGCCTGTGCTGGCCTTGAAGCTTTATCCTCGTGATCTCTACTTTCCATGTAGCTAGGATTACAGGTGTGAACCAACACGCCAGGCCTTTTTTATTTTTATTTTTGGAGGTACTGGGGTTTGAACTCAGGGCCTACACCTTGAGCCATTCCACCAGCTCTTTTTTTTGTGTGTGTGTGATGGGTTTTTACAAGATGGAGTCTTACAAACTATTTACCATCTTCTTTATCTCTGTCTTCTGAGTTGCTAGCTTTACAGGCATGAGCCACCGGTGCCTGATCTGTTTTTTGTTTGTTTGTTTGTTTGTCTTTTGAGATAGGGTGTCACTATGTAGTTCAGGCTGATGGTCTTCCTGCCACAACTTCCTGAGTGCTGGGATTACAGGTGTGAAACACCATACTGGTAATGTAGGTTCTCTTATTCTCCTCATTTTATAAATGGGGAAGTTGTGACACAGAGAGATTAAGCAATTTGCCTAAGGTATATAGCTGATAAGTGACAGAACCAGAATTTGAATCCGTAGTTTTAAAGTCTTAATCCCTAAATTAATCTGATTCTAAACTACTTTATATAGAGAGTATAGAACTACAATTCTATATACTCTACATGCTGCCATTATACTAAGACTAGAAGGAAAAATAATAGACGTTGTCCATTCCCTTGTAGAGATTATATTCAGCAGGAGAGACAATAAACAAATAATTACATCATAAAATATGCAATTGCAATGTGTGTTAAGTCTGAAGATGGGAAAGTAAAAAATTGATCATAATAGGGGAACCTAAATTATATTGGAGCTTTGGGGAATATTTCTCTGAAAGAGTGATATTTAGGTCAAGACTAAAAGAACAAAAGGGAAAGATCAAAGGAATAGCATATATGAACGTACTGAGGTGGGAGAAAACATTCGATAAACTGAAGGAATATTGGTGTGGCTGGAATCCAGTGAGCAGTGGGGGACAGAGAAGAGGGACAGAGAATGAGGATGGAGATTTAGGCAGGATTAATAATCCAAGGCTTTTGGATTATTTATTTATTAGTGTTGGAAAGATAGAAACCAGGACCTCATACATACTCACTACTGAGCTACATCTCCTGCCTAGCTTTTGGATTTTTATTCTAAGTATAATTGGAAGATTCTGAAGGTTTCTTGTTTGTTTGTTTTCTTGTTTATTTTTTGATTGTTTTGTTTTTGTTTTGAGAAGAGGTCTTGCTGTGTTGCCCAGGCTGGCCCCTGAGCTACTGGACTCAAGTAATTCTCCGACCTCAGACTCCTGAGTAGCTGGTACTACAGTGTGTGTCATTATGACCCACTTTTTGAAGTTTTTAAGCTTAAGTGTCTTGACTCTAATACAGGCTTTTAAAACATATTCTGGCTTCGAAGTGTCCCCACAATGAAAGAGTTTGGAAAGAGAAGAAATGAGGGAAGTATAGTTAGGAGGTATTATAATGATCTGGACAAAAGATAATGGTAGTTTAGGATGTAGGCAGTGGAGATGGAGAAAAGTAAAAAGATTCAGTAGGTATTTTAGAATTAGAACAGACAAGACTTAATGATAGATTGGACTTGTGGGAAGTAGGAGGTGTCAAGTATGATCCCAGATTTCTAGCATGAGCATCTGGATAGATGAAGGTGCCATTTCTCAGATGGAAACATTGGAGGAGGAGCAGATTTTGACTGGAGTTGGAGAGTGGAATGAAGACCTTAATTTTAGTCATGCTTAAGTGTGAGATGCCTGTGAAAACATACAAGTGTAGACCTTAAGTAAGCAGTTCTTTGCACAATGCTGGAAAGTAGCACTGGAGATAAATTTGGACAGTATTGGTATATAGATGGTATTTATAGCCAGGGAGAATGGATGTGCTCTTCTAGACAGTAGGAGAGCAGGATGAGAAGAGTGCCTAAGATCAAGTTTTAAGAAATTTAAAGACAAAATCTGAGATTGTATTATTTCAGAAACAGAGGAGCATATTCAGGGAGGAAATGACCAACTGTGTTTTTTTTTTTTTTTTGGATTTAGAAATACAAATCATTGATGATTATAGCAGGAATGGTATTAGGGGAACGTAGGGGCAGGAGCCAGATTGAGGTGAGTTAAAGGAATGGGAAGGGAGGAAGTGAGGATGGTCTGTATATTTTGATTATTAGCTTGTCAGTCTTCCTGTTAGAAATAATACTTGTATGACAATAAGCTCCACGAAGGTAGGGATCATACCTTCTCATTTTCGTGTTCTTGGCTGCTTATCTTCGGTGGGTTGCCAGGAAATTGTATTAAAGGAGAGGAGGTTTGCCAGATGCTGAAATAAATAATTCCTTTTATTTTATTTTATTATTATTTTTTTGTAGGACTGGGATTTGAACTTGGGGCTTCGTGCTTGCAAAGCAGGCATTCTACCACTTGAGCCACACCTCCCATCCATTTTGCTCCAGTTATTTTTGGAGGTGGGAGCTCACAAACTATATGTCCAGGCTAGCCTCAAACCTCCACCCTCCCTATTTCAGTTTCCCAAGTAGCTAGGATTACACACAGAGCCACTGGTGCCCAGTTGAGAGAAATAATTCTGGAGAAGGGGTTTTTTTTTTTGGGGGGGGGGTTGTTACTGGGGTTTGAACTCAGGGCCTCGCACTTGCTAGGTAGGTGCTCTACCGTTTGAGCTACTCCTCCAGTTCTCTCAGAGAAATTACTCTTACGGTCTTTAAGTGTTGGCCTTGGGTCTTGCCAGGCACTGGTGGCTCACACCTGTAATCCTAGCTTCTTGGGAGGCAGAGATCATGAGGCCAGCAGGGCAAGTAGTTTGAGAGACTCTATTTAGAAAATACCCAGCACAAAAAGGCTTCTTTTCATATTCTGGATATTTCATATATTTCATGTAATACGTGAACTTTGTGCTTGGCTTCCTTGACTTAGCATAATGTTTTGGGGGCTTATTTATTAACATTGGGAGTATCTATCCTTTTTTTGTTCCTTTTTTATGGCATAATATTCCACTGTATGTATGTATGTATGTATCATAATTTGTTGACTTGCCCGTGGATAGACATTTTGACATTTTTTTTCCTTTTAGCTCTTATAAATAGTGCTGCTATGGACATGTATATACATGAACTTATTTTCAGTTACTTTGAGTATACCTAGGAGCAGAATTATAGAATCCTATGGTGATGTATTACTGATGTATTATTGCTAAGATTCTTCCTAAATTAAAGGTCAGCCAGGTGCTATGACTCACATCTGTAATCCTAGCTACTTGGGAGCCAAGAGATTGGGAGGATAGCATTTTGAGTCCAGTCTTGGCAAAAAATTCATGAGACCCCCATCTCAACCAAAAAAAAGCTGGATGTTGTGGTGCAAGCACTTGTAAAAGTATAACAAAGGATCACAGTTCAGGCTGGCCCAGGCATAAATGTGAGACTCATCTCAAAAATAACCAGATAAAAAAGGGCTCAGGGTGTGGCTGAAATGTTAGAGTGCCTGCCTAGCAAGTGTGAGGCCCTGAGTTCAAACTCTAGTACTACCAAAAAAAAAAAAAAGACAAAAAACAAATCCAACACTTTCAGCTACCATAGAATATATGATTTGAGGATTACTGGATGGGTTTAGAGTGGAACTTATTCTCTTTCTTGTATATTTAACTTTGTGAGGAACTAAATTGTAACATTGTTTTTAATTCTGGTTTTAGTTTTTGCATATTACTTTTGGGATAATTGAAGCATAGCATGTGCATGGTTTTAGCTTCCTATCATACTCAGGGTAAGTCAGTGATAGAATTAGGCCTTTAAGACTCTTAATCATGTTCTTTGTCTAAGTTGGCCCATATAAAGGCATATTGCATTTATATGAAGCTGTTCGAAATGGGCTTCCTTTAAATTCTCTTTTAGAGATTTTATAATCTCTTAAAGAGATGTTGTTCAGGTGGTATTAAGCAGCAGATTTTTTCCACAGACAACAAGATAAGAGGGAATATTTTTAAAATTGTAAGGAAAGGGATATAGATTACATGTTAAAAAGAACTTCCTGATGCCAGGATATAGGAATGTTCTCAAGGGTGATTGTGAAATATCTTCCTTTAAGATTTAGTAACCAGGGCACTCTCTCTTGGAACACCCCCCTCAACCTTGGGGGCTCAACTTTCCCACTTTACACTTACCTATCTCAATAAACTCTCCTACTTTATTCAAATACAAAAAAGACATAGTAACAAAATTTTGGGGATGATGTAGTTATATGCCTGTTTAGAAATGAGACAGATGAAAAGATGACTTCCTGAGGTCCCTTGTAACCTCAGAACAGAACTTTTTTTGGTACTGGGATTTGAACTCAAGGCCTCACACTTGCTAGGCAGGTGGTCTGTCACCTGAGCCACTCTGCCAGCCCTTTTTCTGTGTTTGGTATTTTTGAGATGCCCAACCATTTGTCCCACATCGTTTCGAACTGCAATCCTCCTAATCTTTGTTTCTCAAGTAGTTAGGATTACAGGCGTGAGCTACCTGTGCCCAGCCAGAATTGTTTGGTGTTTAACCAAAACTGTATCTCTGACATTTGATGAGAATATTTTCATTTTTTTATGAAGAAATAATAGAGAGTAGGTGAATTAGTCAAGTTCTCCTGTTGAAATATAAGATTGGTATACTGAATCTTTTTGACTTCCCTGTTCATATTAAATACTCATCTCTGTGTTCCTTACCTTAAAGAAGACTTTTCTTGGCTCTTTGTTGTATTGTTACAATTTTTCTAAGCCATAGGGATCAAAGCCAACATCTTTAGCTTCCATAGAATGTGTGATTCAAAAGTTGTTGGGTGGGCTTAGGTTGGGACAGAAAATTTCTTTCTTATAAAAATTGTAGAAACGGAAATATAGTATTAGTAATAGATTGAGGAAATAGATTCTGGTTTTGTTTTGTTTTTTTGGAGACAGGGTCTCACTAAGTTGCCCAGACTGGCCTCGAACTTGTGATTCTCTTATCTCCACCTCTCTAGTATGAGATTACAGGTATGTAATGTTGAAGCATGCTTGGCAAGAGCTTTACTGCTGAGTTACATCTGTAACCCTGGTGATGGATTTTTTTTTTTTTTTTTTGGTGTTGGGAATTGAACCCAGGGCCTAGCTCATACTAGGCAAGTGCTCTACAACTGAGCTACATCTCCAGCCTAATATATTTTTTCTTTGGTGGGACTGGAGTTTCAACTCAGGGCTTCATCCTTGCAAAACTGTACCATTTTGCTCTGGTTATTTAGAGATAAGGGGGTTCTCTCCAGCTATTTGCCTAGGCTGGCCTTGAGCCTCAGTCCTTCTACCTTTGGCCTGCTAAGTAGTTAAGATTACAGGCATGAGCCACCGGCACCTGGTTCCTTAATGGATTCTCTCTCTCTCTTTTTTTTTTTTTTTTTTGGTGGTATTGGGGCTTGACTCAAGGCCCCAATACTTGCTAGGCAGGCACTGTACCACTTGAGGCTCTCTGCCAGCTCAATTCTTAATAACTAGTTTAGGCAGGGACCAGGTTAAAATTGCTTAGGTGAAGGTGGTACACACACCATAGATGTATTTTTGATTTGTTGTACCTAGAGAAATAAAAGCCCAAAAATTGGGCAAATGAACATGAGATTCTATTTAGAACATGAACATAAAATACTCATTCATGCTAGGTGTAGTGGTATACATCATCCCAGCTGTCTGGTGGCTGAAGTAGGAGGATCTAGAATTCTAGCCTGAGTTACATAGTGGTTCTTTATCTTAAAACAACAAAATATTCATTGAATGAAGAATTAAGTTGCCTGTTTAAATGCTTAGCTCAGGAAATGCCAAAGTAAATACTCAGAACGTTACTCATCTTCCTTATACTTAGTGTTTGTATTAAATGTTTCATTAAGGATTCTTAGTCTGTTCTCAGAATTGCCATTTGAGGCTCATGGTTTAGTGACTGATTGGAAGGCTAAACTGGGAGAATGCTGTGATCTTAATGTTTATATCTATTCAGAATCTGTATGTTGTCATCCTCACATACAAGGAGATGGTATTAGGAGGTGAGGCCTTTGGAAGTTATTAGATCATGGGGCAGAGCCTTCATAAATGTGATTAGTTCTGTTTTAAGAAGAGGTCTTGAAAAAACCCAACCAACCAACAATCATAAAAGGAGAACTAAAGAGCCCTCTGCTTTTCTAACATGAAAACACAGCAAGAAGGCACTATCTCTAAACCAGAATTTGGGCCCTTAGCAGACACAAAATCTACTGGCTCCCTTTTTTTTTTTGGTGGTTGTACTGGGGTTTGAACTCAGGGCTTTAGGTTTGCAGAGTAGGTGCTCTAACACTTGAGCCACACCTTCAACTCATTTTGCCCAGTTATATCTAGATCTAGATTTTTTTTGCTTGCTAGGCAGGTATTGTACCACTTGAGCCACTCTGCCAACCTCTGCTCTGGTTATTTTGCAGATGAGGGTTTTGAGAACTATTTGCCTTAGTTGGCCTCCAACCATGATCCTTCCAGTCTCAGCCTCCCAAGTAGCTAGGATTACAGGTATGAGCCGCTGGCACCCAGGCGTTTTTGGTTCCTTGATCTTGAACTTCCTAGTCTCCAAAACTGTAAGAAATAAATTTCAGTTTTTGGGCATGGTGGTGCACATCTATAAACCCAGCACTCAGGAGTCTGAGGCAGGAGGATCTTGAGTTCAAGGCCAGTCTGTGCTACATAATGAGATTCTGTCTCAAAAAACAAATAGATTACCACTTGAACCACTCTGCCAGCCCTAGAAATATGTTTTTTTTGTCATAGGTTAACCTATAGCTGATGAATGATGGAGCTGTGGTGGAGAGGTGGTAGTCTTCTGTTTTACGCCAGTGTTTTCCAAACTATTCCTTGGAGATGTCTAAAGGTTGGCCATGAGCGTAAGAAAGAGCTTTGGTTCTCCCACTCTGCTTAAATCAGAGGAGCTCAGTTTTGACCTTTTAATTTTAGTGTTTTCACATAAGATTTCATTTGAAAAAAGAGTATTACTTCTTTAAAAAAAAGGAATTATGAAAGACTGACAATCTGAGGAGTCATAAAAGAAAATTAGCTAAACTAGCCTAAAGATTGAAAATATATCTAAATTACATAACTATCAGGTTAAATTTCAACCTAAAGATTGCAAAGATGGGGCTGGAGGCGTGACTGAAATGGCAGAGTGTTTGCCTAGCATGTGCAAGGCCCAGGGTTCAGTCCCCATTATCAAAAAGAGAAAAGAAAAAAAAATATAGAAAAGCTTTATGTCCAAGTTTGAAGTGACTTGATCTCACAGCCGAACACGCAGTACACTTCTGTCCTGAGGGAACATGGTATCGTGGGAAAAGAGTGTGGTCCCTGAGTTTGAATTCTAGTCCAGCCCCTGGTAGCAGTGGGATCTGGAAATACTTCTATGGACCTGGAGGATACAAATGCACCTACTTTTCAAGAGTAGTTGTAAAGATCACAAATAGCATGTCAGGTTCCTAGCTCAGAGTAAACACCCCCAGAATCCTAGCTATTGTTAAAATGACGACGTTGCTGACGGCAATTTTATAGTGTATTGACTTTCCCTCCCAAATGCCTCTGTTGTATCAAAGGTAGAAAAGCCTAGGACTGGAGATACAGCTCAAGTGGTAGAGCACACGAAGCCCTGAGTTCAAATCTCCTTATCGCCCAAAACAAAACAAGAATAGGCAGTCTTAATTGGGTGTGGTGGTACAGACCTGTAATCCCAACATTCAAGGGGGCTGACGCAGGAGGCTCTGAGTTCAAGGTCAGCCTGAGCTACCTAGGAGACCTTGTTTCGAGGAAAAAAAATGCAGTCGTTTACTTCACAGTAGGTGCTTGGCATATTTGATTTTGATTAAGTTATTCTTTAGGCTGCTATGATGGGATAGGGGTGTAGCTCTGTGGTAAGAGCACTTGGCTAGCATGTGGGAGGCCCTGGGTTCCATCCCCAACACTACAAAACATACCAACCAACAAAAAAATGCTATGATTATTCATGGGTGTGCTTATTATTAATGATATGAGAAAACCAATTTCATCCAGTTTATTCATTTTTTTTTTCTTTTGGACAGTACTGAGGACTCAAGCTTATTAGGCAGGCACTCTACCACTTGAGCCTCACCTCCAAACCCATTCAGTTAATTTTTATAAAAGAAAGAAGCAGCAGTGGAAAGGAACTAATAATGAGTTTAGGGACCTGGGTTTATGTTTTAGGTTTGCTCTTAGAGAGTCTTGTAACAATGGCCAAGTGATTTTAACTTTTCAAGATTTTATGTTTAAATGATATCTAAGTCACATTTAACTCTCTTTCTCTTTTTTCTGCTTTTATTGGTGGTACTGGGGTTTGAACTCAGAGCCTCTGTGCCTGTTAGGCAGGTACTCTACCACTTCAGCCACACCCCTAGCCCAAAATGTAACTCTTTCACACCTGTTCTTCGACTACAAAACTTAAAGAATTTTCATTGCCAGTTTCCAAATTTTATAGTATTATTTTTGGGGAAGGAGGTTTATGCTGGCTTGAGTTGGTGGGCTTCTGTGTATGGTTACTGAACATGTCCAGTGCAGTGTTTTGTGTGTTGGGGTCCTTTTGTGCAGGGATCAGGAAGGAAAATGTATGCTTTATCAGCAAGCGGTATTGAAACTAGAACTAATGTGTGTAAGGAAGCTAATGTGAGAGATTATCTTTTGCTTTTGAGAGGGTAGCTGAAATCTTCAGACCATATAGCACTTGTACTTCCCTAAGGGTAACTTTGCCACTTTCAGCAGGGTAGTTATACTTCCATTGTATCACAGTTCCGGTCTCCTTGCTAGACTGAAAGCTCTTTTAGGTCCTTTTCTGTTTGTTTTTGCCTCTCTGTCCTGTCACTTGCAGTGGGATGTGACATACGATGTAGTCCCACAAAAATGATAAGTGAAAAAAATTAAGGTTGAACCGAGGTCAGCAGATGTATTTATATTTAGAAAATGGCTTGTGCCAAGTAACCAAACTTGTTAAATATATTGAATCTCTTCTGTTTGCATATGGAAAAACCTGAGAAAAGAAGAAAACACCAGTTTTGTAGCTTTGAACCTCAGCATACTTACTGGCTGTTTGATCATGGACAAGTAATTTCACATTGAGCCAGGTTTTTGCCTCTAAAAGGAGGATTTAGAGGTAGATTAGAGATAGAGGGGAGTAGCTGTTACTACAAATGATGTATTTAAAATGATTAGTAATTCATTTTGCATTTTTGCCTGAATGAGGAATATGTTTTCAGAGAAGTTTGTTTGCTATGGCTTGAGGATTATCTCTGCTAAAAAGAAATCATATGGCATTTCTTTCTCAGTGGGGTTTATAGGCTAGTTTCATGGAGCCATGGAGGAGGACGGGATCCTTCTGAAGACTGTATTTTTGCAGAACCCTTTAGAATGCTACTTGCATATTATAGCTCTTTTACTCTGAATGGCTGTCTCAGCTGTGTTATATTAGCATGGCAAATGTATGTCAGGTTTGCCCCGGACAGAAAGTGTCAGGTAATCTGCCATCTTGCTTAGTGCTTAGCAAAGATTAAAAAAAAAAAAATAGCTTCCTACGATTTAGTGATAATAAATGAAAAGGGTAGACTTCAGGGTAGTAGGTAGTATATATGATCCCATTTTGTTACAGAAAATAAAAACTTAAGTGCATTCATTTTTTGTAGCTGTGAGATAATGGGATTATTTTTATTATTAATTTTTTGTGGGGCTGGAGTTTGAACTCAGGACTTTACACTTGCAAATCAGGCGCTCTACCCCTTGAGCCACACCTCCAGTCCATTTTGCTTTGGTTATTACTTGAGCCACTCCACCAGCCCCCAAGTTTTTGTGTGAACACAAGTTTTCATTTCTGTGGAATAAATGTCCAAGAGAACAAATATTTCCTCCCTGTCCCCCACTGAACCTAGGGCCTTGTGTTTGCTATACAAACACTACTTTAGCCACATCTCTATCCTTTTGTTTGCAGTTTTGTTTTTGAGATGGGGTCTCCCTAATTTTGCCTGGGCAAAAAAAAAATTTTAAAGAAATTAAGGACTGAAGGAGCTTAAGCTGTAGAGTTTTTGCCAAGCAAGTGTAAAGCTCTGGGCTCAAACCCCAGAAGTTGTTAAAAGAATGATACTTCCTTTCAGAGTACTCAAAGCCTACATTCTTGGTAACTGAAACTTTTTTGCCTTGGTTTCTGGTGCTTTCTGCTAGCATCAAAGAAATAATAATAATGCTATAGATTCTCTTGCCTCTTTCATCTGATGATATGTGGATATATTAGAAATGTTAGTTTGCACAATCCCACCAGGAGGCAAGTAAAAGGTAGCTTCTGTGAGGTTAATTCCTTTATAGATAGATAGGTTGAAGCATGGTTGTCAAGGAAGTTGCCTAAAGTTGTATAATATGACTCACTTGTATTTTCAACTACATGGATTCAGATTTATTCATTCTCTTTCTTTCTTCCTCTCTCTTTGTCTCCTGATCCAGCTCTTTACAATTATGACTTTCTAGGTATGAGGACTCAGCAAACGTTTCGTGCTTCCCCTTCCCTAGTATCTAGGTACTTAATGTCTGTCCTTTATATTTTTTTAAATCATACCTGACTTATAGAAGTAGTATAGTATATAGTAGTTAGGGTATGAATTTGGCAACAGATTTAATTTTGAATCTCTTCTCCACTTAGACAAGTCACTTAACTTTTCTGAGCCTCAGGTTCTTTTCTGTGAAATGGGAACAATAATAGTACCTATCTTCATGGCATTATTGTGAGGAATAAATATGGAAGAGTGCTTAATACTGCCAGGTAACAGCACAGGTCCAGTGAATATTATATAAAAAGTAGTGTTTAAATGTATGTGTTATGTATTGTATGCCTTGTCTTTATCAGGTGGCATATAATTGTGTAAATATTAGGATTTTTTTGCCTATATACCTAGCTGATTTAAGATTGCTCATATCGGCTGGGCACTGGTGGCCCATGCCTGTATCCTAGCTATTCAGGAAGCAGAAGAGGGCAGGATCATACTGTGAGGTCACCCAGGGCAAAATGAAAGTACCCAACACAAAAAAAAGGGTTGGTGGAGTGACTCAAGCGGTAGAGAGCCTGCCTAGCAAGCGTGAGGCCCTGAGTTCAAACCCCAGTACTGCCATCAGTGTTTCACACCTGTAATCCTAGCTACCTTGGGAGGCTGAAAGCTGAAGAATGGAGGTTTGAGGCCAGCCCATCTCCAAAATAACCACAGGAAAATGGAATGGAGGCATGGCTGGTAGAGCACCTGCTTTGCAAGTGGGAAGCCCTCAGCTCTGATCCCATTCCCACCCACCCATGAAAAAATACGAAGTGATGCTGTATTTTTATTTTTACTATTACTATGTAGGATTTGAACTCAGGGCTTGTACTGATCCACATGTCCAGCACTTCCAAAATGTATTCTGAATTTCTCTACTCATCATCTCTTACATTGCTATCACCCTGGTCCAAATTCTTGTCATTTCCTTGCCTAAAATCCTCTGATTGCTAATTGGTACTCACTTGTCTCTCCCTTGTTAGCTCCAGCCACACAGGTTATATTTCTGGTCCTGTACATGTTACACTTACCTGCCTGGTTCCTTGGTACTTTTTTTTCCCTCTTGCTTTGGATTTTTATTTTTTTATTTTTTTACCTACCTCTTAAGGCTTCTGCCTCAAGATGCCAGTCTTAATTCAAATGTCATCTCAAAGAGGCATTTTTGGTCACCCTAGATTCAAAATCTGAGGACTTTTTTCCCTCAATGGCTTTCCATTTTCTCTCTCTCTCCTTTTTTTTTTTTTGAGGGAGGGTGCTATATTGGAATTTTACCTCAGGGCTTGGAGCTTGCAAGGCAAGCTCTCTATCACTTGAGCCATACCCCAGCCCTCCTTTTTGCTTTGGTTGTTTTTTGAGATAGAGCCTTCCTTTATGCCCTTGCCATCCTGGACACAAGCCTCCGGATCTCTACCTCCCAAGCTGCTAGGATTACAGGTGTGAGGTACCACCTGGTTTGTTTCCCATATTTTCTTCCTAGCATTTGTCAGTATTTGAGAGTGTTTTTAATACTTAGTTACATCCAATAATCACATAAGCTTCTTAAGGGTAGAAATAGTTTTGTTTCCTATAGTAACCTCAGTGCCTAGAACAGTGCATAGTATATGTTCAGTAAATCTTCTGTGTTTAGCTATCATTTGCTGGTTTTGTGTTCTAACCCCTTCTTAAGTGGTCCTTTTTTTGAGGGGTGGGGGGCACAGGGGTTTTTTAATCTTAGGGCTTTGTGCTTGCAAAACAGGCACTCAACCACTTGAGCTACACCTCCAGTCCGTTTTGCTCTGGTTATTTTGGAGGTGGATTTTTGACCAGGGTGGCCTCAAAATCGATCCAATCTCAGCCTCCCAAGTAGCTCAGATTACAGGCATGAACTACCATTGCCCGGCCTTAAGTGTTCTTTATTGGGAATGTTAGGGAAATGGAATCCAGCTTCTAGTCAGAGCTTAAAATGATGAGGTTCTTAAACTCATTACCTTATTTTGATTGTCTAAGAACTGTGATTGGCAAAGTAAAGGAGCATTTGGTCCTGTTAGCCTAAGAACTGTGCATTTAATAATTCACCTTTTCCTGAAGCATTGAGGACATTTTTTCCTTTCACTGTTCTAGTCAACCAAGAACCTGACCTGGGCTGACTCTAAGATTATAAAACACTGAACTCAGTATTTGTTGAGCCAAGGACTTGGGAGTCAAGCTCTGATACTATCTGAAGGCAAAGCCTGAATTCAAATTCTGCTTTGGCTACTGACTCATCTAGTGAACCTAGATGAATTTCTTAGTTTCTTCTGGTTTTGTTTTTATTTCTCTGGTGAGTAATCCCATCTGTCATGGGGCTTGGGAAGATTCCTGGGTTAATGTTGTCAAAGCTTTTATAATACGATTGCCCTAGTTCCAGGGGTTTTCTGAGAAGAATTGGGGGCACTGTGGTGCTCCTAAGAGAAGAGTTGGACTCTTTCCTAAAAGTTGTGCAGAAGACCAAAAGATGTGATCTTTCATGATTTGAAATCAACTTTAATTTAGCCTTCTAATATTGTTGGTAGATGAAAGGTTATGTTGTTGCCAAAGCCATTAGGTCTTATTTGTCTAAGCCAGAGCTGCTTTCAGTCCCCATTTCTGGGGTTAAGCTGTTTTTGTCTCTGAAATTCTTCTATCAAAAGCTACTCTTTTCTTTTTGCTTGCAAGTAGAAACTCTCTTGCTTTTTTTGTGTACTTAAGGGTAGACTTCTTGGTGTCATTGATTCTTTTGATACCTTAGGACCTTTTGGAGCTTCAATTTTTTGTTGGTTCTGTAGCTTCCTCCTTGTTCTACCTTGAGTTTCCAGGAGTCCTTGTGTTCTTGGCACACCATTTTTCTCAGAATAATTTCCAGATAAAACTTCAGTTCTTTTTTTTCTTCATCTTTCTGAGGTAAGTGGGAGTGAGGAAGATCGTTACTCTCAAATTTGGATCTTCCGGCTTTCTATTTCCAGTTTTAATCACACTTTGTTTTGAGCACAAGCTTTCCTGTGTTTCAGATGTTAGGCGACATCATTGTGAGCTACTTTAGGAATCACTCTAGTAAGCAGAATCTATAGCAGAAAAACTGGTGTTTCACCCTATCTCACAATCCCCACCTTTATTATAGCTAATTAGAATTCAGTTTGTATCTTCAAAGCATTTTGTAAGGTTATTAGCTCATTTGTGATGTACCCTATAGAGGTTTGCCTTATACTGAGTTTATATATAAAAAGCATTGGATTGGGGACAGATAGGAGAAGAAAAAAAAGGTTGCATTGTTTGCTTGATTTTTGGTGATTTAGGGCTTGCAACCTTTGTACCAGATTTCTTTTTCTTTTTCCTTTTTTTTTTTCTGTATTGAGGTTTGAACTCAGGGCTTCATACTTGCTAGGTAGACACTCTACCTGCACTGCCCCTGGCCCCCACCCCCAACCTTTTTTTTTTTTTAGTGTGTGGAGGAACAGTGAATCGCTATAAGCCCATGCTAGCCTCAAACTTTTTTTGTGTGTGGTTCTGGGGCTTAAACTCGGGGCCTACACCTTGAGTGACTCCACCAGCTCCCCACCCCCCTTTTTTTAATGGGATTTTTTCAGATAGGATCTTAAGAACTATTTGCCTGGGCTCGCTTCAAACTGTGATCCTCCTAATTTCTGCCTCCTGAGCAGCAAGTATTACAGGCATGAGCCACTGACTGGTGTCCGGCTTTTTTTTTTTTTCTTTTTTTGGGACTGGGGACTAAACTTTCTAGCTTGCTTGACAGGCACTCTACCATTTGAACCAAACCCCCAACAATTTCTGCTTTAGTTATTTTCCAAATAAGGTTTCATATTTTTGCCTGGGCATTAGTGCCTGTAGGGCCTGGAGTGCTATCCTCCCAATTTTAGCCTCTAGAGGAGCTGGGATTACAGAGGTGAGGAACCATGCCTCTGTATGGTTTTTGGTTGAGATGCGGTCTTGCTAACTGTTTGCCTGGGCTAGCCTTAAATCACTGTCCTCCTGATCTCAGCCTCCCTAATAGTTGTGATTCCAGGCATGTGCCACTACTCCCAGCTGTACCATGTCATGATTTAATATTACCTCCTACTTTTACTTTTTAGATGCATCTGAATTGTGTTAGAACAGAAATGCTATTTCTTGTGTACAGAAAACTTGAAGGCTCTATTAGCAATTTTTTCTGGGTTTTTGGCTTCTTATAAAGGAACTGTGTATAATTTTTATTTATTGGTCTAGGTCTGTCCAGTTATTTGCTTTCATTTTGTACATGACTGGTTAGAGGTACCATCTGATTCTGCTTTATAACTAATGTAGTATCCTTTGCATTCATTCTTTCAGAACTGTAGGTCCCAGATGTCCTTGTATCAACTGCCAGCCATTCCTTGTGTATTCCTACTATTGCTGGTTCCTCACTTGGCTTTTATTTTGAACAGTAGCAATCCTGCTTTGACATTTTTGTTTGTTTGTTTTTTTGACCATACTAGGTTTGAATTTAAGGTTCCACACCTGTTAGGCAGGTGCTTTACTACTTGAGTCACTCCACCAGCCCTGCCAGCCCTTTTTTGTATGGATTATTTTTGAGATGGGGTCTTCAGAATATTTGCCTAGCCTGGCTTTGAACCTCAGTCCTCTTGATCTCTTCCTCCTGTGTAGCTAGGATCACAAGTGTGAGCCACTGAAGCTTCTTACCTCTTAATCTTCTTTACCCATTAAATCAGAACACTGTTGTTACTGTCTTTACTGACCTTCCTTCCTCCACTGCAGAATCAGTGGAGAACTCAGGGAATAAGTTGAGACAAAATTTTTATATCTATTATTCTCAAGTTTGAAAGGTATAATATCTCATGTTACCATCTCTGCTGTTAATCTATCTACTGCTTCTATACACATATATATATACCTTTATACATATAAAGGTAAAAAACACTTTGTTGCCATCTTTGAGGTATGTTTTTAAAATTTTAATTTTCTTCCCTGTAGTATAATTGATGGGTTTGTCTTTTTTTTTTTTTTTTTTTGGTAGGACTGGGGGTTTGAACTCAGGGCTTCATACTTGCATAGCAGGTTCTCTACTGCTTGAGCTACACCTCCAGTCCATTTTGCTCTGGTTATTTTGGAGATGGGATCTCTCGAACTATTTGCAGCCAGTTTTGTTTTTTTTTAAAAGATATTTGAAGTCAGACATGATGATGGCCCATTTGTAATCTCAGCACTTGGGAGGTTGAGGCAGGAGGATTTCAAATTCAAGGCCAGCCTGGGCTTGGTTGAGATGAGGTCTTGTTAATTTAACCCTATCTTTAAAAAAAAAAAAAAAAAAAGGGCGGACCCTTACACCTGTTATTCTGACTACTTAGGAGGCAGAGACCAGAAGGATTGAGGTTTGAAGCCAGCCCCTGGCAAATAGTTCAGGAGACCCTATCTATCTCGAAAGTACCCAACACAAAAGACTGGTGGACTGGGTTGAAGGCTAGTATGGCCTGTAATCCTAGCTACTTGGAAGGAAGGGTCAGATAGTGGGTTCGAGGCCAGCCTGGGCAAATACTTCACAAGACATCATCTCCCAAATAACCAGATCAAAATAGACTGGAGGTGTGGCTCAAGTGATAGAGTGTCTGAGCCTTAAGTTCAAAACCCGGTCCCACAAAAAAAAATTTAAAAAACGTATTTGACTCACCGAAATTGAAGTTTTGAGCTTAAATTCATTAGCACCGTCCCATAATTGACATCATTTCTTAAAATCTAAATGTTAACTGTTGGAGTTTTTGGTTCCTTTGGGTTTTTGTCATAACTTTGGATAGACATACATAGGTATACTCTATTCTGTTCTAAGTACCCTGTTAGGAGCTATTTTTTCCTTTTATATGTCATGATACTTACTTTATTAATTTTTTGGTTGATTTTTTTTGGGAAGGGTTGGGACTGGGATTTGGATTTAGGGCTTTGTGCTTGTAGAGCATGTGCTCTACTCCTTGAGCCACACCTCCTGTCCCTTTTGTTAAGGTTATTTTGAAGATAGGGTCTTGAAAACTATTTGCCTGGGCTGGCCTCAAACTGTGATCCTCTGATCTCAGCTTTCCAAGCAACTAGGATTACAGGGAGGAGCCACTAGCACCTGTCTTGTTAGGAACTACTGCAGACATGTGCCTTCACAGAATTTATAATCTAGTGAGGAAAAAATCTTAACAAGGAACTGCATGTGTGATAAAAATTAAAAATTAAGTTTGAGATACCTTTTGTTAGCTAAATTTAATTTCATATTTTCAGGAAAAAAATTTTTTGAGTATTGAGCAGATTTTCTGTAGAAAATTTGATGTATTTATTAGAACTGGACATCAGGTAGTGTTTTAGTTATTGCTATACAAAAACTCAATTAAAAATTTGTGGCTTAAAATAGTGATTTAGTGTTTCTCAAAATTCTGTGGGTTAGGAATTGGGCAGGCCAAGCATTGAAATTATAATAATGAGCAATTTTCTTACGGGAAATTTTTTAATGTAGATGGTAACCTTATAATGTATGGTACTGTTAATAGTTACATTTTATGGATGAGGAAACTAAGGTACAGGAAGGTTAAATAATTATTCCAAGACATCAAGAAACCTTCATATACCAAGAAAATGGAGCCACGTGTTGTGGGATACACCTGTTATCCTAGTCCTGGGGAAGCTGAGGCTGGAGGATTACAAGTTGAAGGCCAGCCTGGGTTGCATAGACCTTGTTTCAAAAAAAAAAAAAAGAAAAGAAAGAAGGAAAGAAGAATTAGTTATAGAATCTATGGTTTTGTAAAGGCTAGGCAGGTATGCACTGAATTATACGCCGAGCTCTGGAGCTGGTATTTAATCCGATAGTCTGATTGCAGGGTTTATATATACATGACTATCCTGTCTCCAATTAGAAATTATGAACTAGAAAAGAATAATAAATATTACTTATTTTCCATCTAGATTTTTTTTTTTTTTGTCGGTACTGGGGTTTGAACTCGGCCTCACCCTTGTTAGGCAGGTGTTCTACATCTGAGTCATGCTCCAGACCTCCATCTAGATTTAATGACAGTGTTTTGTCATATACTAAAATGTCCTTTAGTAATCTACAGACAGTAGAAACAATTCATGGTAATAGTTGAAGTTTTTCTTCTTTCAGGTATGTTTAGCTTTAGAATTTGTTGACTTGTTTACAGTGGTGTTTTGCTCAAAATTCTCTGTTCTCTAAGTTTAGTGATAGTTAGGCAAGAGATATATGGAGGCAGGTATGGTTTCTGGTTTTGGTATTTACATTTTGAACTTGGGTTCTTCTGTATAGTGTCATTTGAATTATCCTGCAGTGCCCTGTAAGAAAGTTCTATTAATGAATGCAATTCAGACTTGGAGTGTGGGTCAAGTGGGAGCCTGCTTGCCTAGTATGCTAGGTGCCCTGGGTTTAATCTCCAGTAATGCAAAAACAGAAAACAATAAAACAAAACAACCCCTCCGCCAAACAAAACAAATAAACCCAGTGTTCCAGTATAGAAAATCTTATGTGTAGAAAACTCCAGCCACGTGGAATTTTTAGATTACTGGGCCGTTTTTAGGCCTCTAATTGAAGGCATGACATTTTGTAATTCATTTTCCACTTGTTGAGAGAACTTTACTTATGCAGCTGATCTTAGGTTTATTTAAAGGACTTTTTAAATTTACTTATGCGGTTCCTATGCCTTGTGCATTGTAAGCACTTTACCACATCCAGTCCCAGGAGTATTTGTTTTTTCTTTTTGAGATACAATCTGGTTGTTTAGCCCAGACTTACCATCCTCTTTCCTCCAGCTCTCAAGGTTTCTTTTTTTGTTTGGTGGGACTGGGGTTTGAACTCCAGACTTTGTGCTTGCAAAGCAGGCGCTCTACCACTTTACTGTTTGAGCCACACTTCCTGTCAATTTTGTGCTTGTTATTTTGGAAATGGGATCTTATGAACTATTCCATACTGACTGGCCTCAAACCAGGATCCTCCTGGTCTCAGCCTCCCGAGTAGCTAGGATTATGGGCGTGAGTTACCAGTGTCTGGCAGAAATCTTTTTTTTTTCCCTGCATAAGAAAACTTGTTTTTTCTTCCTTTTTAAAAAGGAGTAATGAAAAGCACACTTGACTGGTACTTCCTTCTCAGCCATAGGCCTGTCTGACCTCAGTGTTACTTAGCTCCTTTTATTTATAAGGGACTCAGTAAAATCTCTTGCAGGTGGCTATTAAGAGCATATCAGGACTGGAGGTGTGGCTCAAGTAGTAGCGCTCCTGCCTAGCAAGCACAAAGCCCTATGTTCATCTCCATCCCCCCCCACCCCCAAAAAATAGGAGATAAGTCCCTTGTCCTTTTACAACAACACCATTTTTTTTTTTTAGACAAAAGAGACAGGTTATTTTAGTCTCTCGACTGAATTTAGTGTCTTTAAGAATTTAGTAATCCTGAGCTTTAGCTTTTTTTTTTTTTTTAAAGTTGTCTTGATATTCTTATTTGTAACTGTTTCCTCTTCCTTTTGAATCCTGTAGGAACCTAAGGTTTCATCAGTTTTCTTTACTTTGTATGTATGTGTGTACATTGGCTCTGGAGATCAAACCCAGGGCTTGCACATGCTAGGTAACTGTCCTATACTGAGCTACATCTCCAGCCTTGTTCTTTGATTTTGGTTTTGAGACAGTCTGTCTTTGTAGCCAGGCTGGCCTCAAACTTGAGACTTGAAGCCAGGCGCTGGTGGCTCATGCCTGTAATCCTAGCTACTCAGGAGGCAGAGATCAGGAGGATCACTGTTTGAAGCCAGCCCAGGCAAATAGTTCGCGAGACCCTATCTTGAAAAACTCATCACAAAAAAGGGTTGGTGGAGTGACTCAAGATGAAGGCTCTAAAGGTTCAATCCCCAGTTATACACACACACACACACACACACACACACACACACACACACACACACAAAAAAATAAAACCCTTGAGACTTGAGATCCTTCTGCATCAGCCTCCCAGGTGCTGGGATCATACATGTGGGTGTCACAGTTTTCTGAATCATACAATGTTTATCACCTATGTTTTTCTTTTCAGGTAATGCAGTGTGAACTCAGGGATTCACACTTGCTAGGCAGGGTGCTACTACTTGAACACTCTTCTTGACTTATAGGATGTCAGAGGGTTAGGGTTTTTTTATTTGTTTGTTTGTTTGTTTTAAAGAATGGGACTGCTGCTATTTCCACCACTCATTGTAAAATTGTAAATGTTTTTAACGCAGTTCCTTGAAAATACTTTTATATTACACTGTTAGAACAAAAGACTTTAAAAGTCTTTCTTCTGAACTTCTCTATATTAGGTTAAAAAAATAACTGCTAGGAACTATACTTCTGACATTTCATTGATTAGTAATAATTCACTTATGTCGTAGTTTGACCAAAGGGCAACCTGGGACAGGTTCACATTTAGATTTTGGCCCTAATCCATGAGTTTTGAGGGTCAGCAAGAAGATTATTTCCTTCCATTATTCATCCTTAGCCTATTCAGATTGGCCTGCAGTTCTGTGTTGAGAGTTCCACTGTGTGGATATTTATATTGTTCAATAATGGAGGAGTGGGGAGCTGGGGAATGTGCTTAGCAACTGTCAGGTTGTGGGTTCAAGTCCCAACACCAAAACAAAACAAAATAAATATGATGAGAACGATATCATGAGGATACAGCCTAAAATTTGTTCCTTTAATTCTTTGTAGAGAATTGTGACTGTATGAGACTAGAAACTTGGGAGCTGTCTTACTGTGGAATCTTTCTGACTTTTTACATTTTAGTACTCTAGGGAGAAAACTCCTTCAGTGTAGGCTATAGATATTTTTCCTTCTGTCTGTTTTGAATGCATCTAGTTGTATACTTTAGATTGCAGCTTTTTGAGAAATGTAAGGAGCCAATTATATATTATTTGGCTTCTTACAATAAGCAGTTAATGCTTTTAAAATTTAAAAAGCAAAAACAGAAATAGAAAGCTGCTTTTACAAATTACGAAATTGCCTATAATCCTACCATGTAAAGACTTTCATTTTTTTTGGTAGTACTGTCATTTGAACTGAGGGTCTTTTGCTTGCTTGGCAAGTGATCTACAACTTGAGCCACTTCTTCAGCCCAACCATGTGTTTTTATTTAAAAAATTTTTTTTGTGATGCTGGGAATTGAACCCAGGGCCTCATCAATGCTAGGGAAGTACTCTACCAGTAAGCCACCACTCCAGCCCTAGTATTTCTTCTGTATCATTTTTCTCCAAGATTAAAAAAAAGTTATTATTACTATTATTTGAGAGTCATAGTAGTCTTATGTTGCCCAGACTGGGCTCCAACTCCTGGGTGCAAGTGGTCTTCCTGCCTCTGCTTTCTGGGTGTTAGACTACGGTTACACGCCACGGTGCCCTGGCTAAACAAGATATTTAAAAATCAATCAATCCTTATCTATCTACTTACCTATCTACCTATGTACCTATGTACCTACCTACCTACCTACCTACCTACTTTGCAGTTGTGGGGATTAAATCTAGGGACTCATGCATGCTAGACAAGAGTACTATCACTGTGCTACATATCCAACCCCATGTTTTGCTTTGTAAGGTAGGTTTTTAGGCATTTTCACTAGCAGGAAAATTCTTCCTGCCTGATGAAAGAATAATAACTTAAGAAAAACTACTTAAGAGAATGACCTGTTCTTTAGCTATAAAGTAGAGCCAAAGAAGATATGAGAGGATGAAATATTTTTGAAAGAAAAATTCTGGAAGAATGGCCTTTTCAGAGAAGCTGTCATTAAACAGGAAATGAATACTTTGCCCTTTGAGCTAGAATTGTATTTGCAGTGGGAAACTTTTCAGGGTGCAGAATAGGTAAGCATTCTTTGACATTATTCTCCATTCCTTAGATTTCCATGAGGACAACTGACAGGAACCTGAATGGCTTCATTTTAGCTGCTTCAGTGTGTGGAGCTATTTGTTGCTCCTTCATTTCTTGTTCCTGGTGTGACAGTGGCTACGGAGCACCATGAAGGTTGTCCCAGAGAAGAATGCTGTCCGGATACTCTGGGGACGAGAACGGGGTACTCGGGCCATGGGAGCTCAGCGCCTTCTGCAGGAGCTGGTGGAAGATAAAACCCGGTGGATGAAATGGGAAGGCAAGGTAAGAAAATGGATGTTTAAAAATTTTTTAAGTTGGTTTTTATTTTTAATTTTTATTTTATTTTTGAATTAGCATACATATATAATATGAGAGTATTTCATTATGGTAAGTCCATACCTGCATATGGTATACTTTGAATAAGCTTACCCCCTCCATTATATATTACCCCCCTTTTTTCAAACAGTGCTTTATTATGCTATCTTCATATGTATATATGAAGTGCATTTTGATCCTCTTCATCCCTCAGAATCCTTTTCTTGAAAATAGATATTTATGAGGATTATTTATATTAATAGGATTTATGGGGATGACTATAATGGAACTTTAGGCAGAGATTTGGGGTATAATTTTAATTTATCTTGTATGTGAGAATTGATATATCTAGAATGGGAAGTTGGTTTATAAATTTAATAGTTAGGGCTAGAAATATCTGTGTCCTTTAGAGCTAGACATTTTTCCTAAAGGTAATTAAGATTTTTCTTTCTCAATTTGTAACTTGATCATTGTCTCTAGCTTTTTAGCCTCTACCATGATGACTAATCTAAAATGGTTCATGTACTTTTGAGATAGAGTAAGCCATAGTTTATAAATAATGTATTTTAACTTTATTTATTTTTTTGTCTCTCAGAGAGTAGAATTGCCTGATAGTCCTCGCTCTACCTTCTTACTGGCCTTCAGCCCAGACAGGTACCTAGTACTTATCTGTAATTTAACCTTAGGTTTGTGATAGCATTGCTTTCTATTTGGATTAGCTTCATCTTCCAAGTTAATCCCTAGAGGCTCTCTGAAGTTCTGTGTAAACAGAGCTTTGCTGGTGTTCCAGAAGAGGAAAGAAAGTAGATGAACAGTGCTAACCAGAAAAATAATAGGAATAGTCAAGGAAACCATGAACAGCAAGGATCAGAACTTGAAAGTTTTTCAGTAACAGTCCCTTTGCCTTAATAATATAGACTACCAATGTCATGATGGCTTTCCTTTCTAGAAAGATTTTCTCTGAAGTTAATATGTATCATTTGGGCACAGCATGGAGAAGCTAGAAACTTTTAAAGATCAGAATATTTTTGTTGTGTGTAGATATGCTGCCTAATGTGCAAGGCTTAATTTCTTCCATGCTGGGATGGGGAATAGTATCAATTTTCTGTGTTGTCCAAAGCTGGTAGTTTGTTACCCTTGCACATGCTCTTAATTTACTCCTACTCCCTGATTCCCTAGGACTCTTTTGGCCTCCACCCACGTGAACCACAATATATATATTACGGAGGTGAAGACTGGCAAGTGTGTTCATTCTCTGATTGGACACCGTCGTACTCCCTGGTGTGTTACTTTTCATCCCACCATCTCGGGCCTTATTGCTTCTGGCTGCCTAGATGGGGAGGTTAGGATTTGGGATTTACATGTAAGTATTTTCCTAGGCTGCTCTTTTCTTTGGTATTCTAAATACAGAGACTTATTTACCACTAGGTTCTTAATTCTGGAAGAGAAACTAGGACTTCATCTGAGTAGTCATTGTTCACTTAATTGGTAGGAAGTCTAGTTTATAGTCCTCCCTTCTAAAATGAACACCCTATTTTGCTTTCCTTCCACTTACCCATTGTGACAGTATACGAGGCTCTAAGGTGTGTTCAGGATGGATTTCTATTGTCGTAGAGCAAAGATTGTATTACACTCTGATTGTGATCATCAGCAAGATGCTTCTTGTCCTTTAAACTGTCTAGTGGGTTATTCTGTACCACATTGTGCACTAAGCTGGAGTTTTAGAAGGCTTCAGAAACAGGAATTGGGCAAAGACTTGCTGCTTGTAGATTGTAAATGACTTGAAGAATTGAGCTGACAATAGTATTTGTTCAATAAATTAGTGGCACTGTCAAATTTCTGACCTTGTACATTGTTTTACACAGTATGTTTTTTAACTAGGCCCTATAAGTAGTCATTTTATCTTAAATGGAATGTTCTTAAATTTGATTCCCAGTCTATTGGCAGTTTACAACCTGAGAATATTTGTAATTGGTTCATTTGCAGGGTGGCAGTGAAAGCTGGTTCACAGATAGCAATAATGCCATTGCCTCTCTGGCTTTCCACCCTACGGCTCAGCTACTTCTGATTGCCACTGCCAATGAGATCCACTTCTGGGATTGGAGTCGACGAGAGCCCTTTGCTGTGGTGAAAACAGCCAGTGAGATGGAACGTGTCCGGTGAGTGCTGTTCCCCACCAGCGATGTCTAGCACTGCGCTGACATGACAGAAAACATTTACACTGCTGTCACCTCAGGAGGCAGGTTGTTATCCCTGCTTCAGGCAGTTGTTAGTCTTGCTCAAGGCAACTTATTATCACCTTAGCTGGTTAGCCAGGAAGCAGCAGTTTATTTCAGCCATCCTTTATTGGTTTCATTTTCTGGTTATTAGATAGAATCTTTAAGTTCAGAGACTAAAGAGTTCTTTAGTCTGAGTTTGGGATTGTCCTTCTTTGGGAAATCTGAAAAGAAGTTTGGGTGATCGTTTCTTTTCTTTTTGTGTGTGTGTGTGTGTGTGTGTGTGTGTGTGTGTGATGTATTTCAGATAGCTAGGTGGTTGATTGTTCACCATTGATTGTTTACCAAACTGGAAGATAGAGGTGTAAGCATGTATTGTATCAGATCTGCTAATTGATACTTATTAAATCTTTAAGATCAAAATATACTCAGTGACTGCTGAGGGTGGAGATACACACCTGTGATCCCAGCACTCTGGTGGCTGAGGCAGGAGGATCTTGAGTTCATATCCAGCCTGGGATACAGAGGGAGCTTAAGGTCATCCTGGACTAGTTATCAAGACCCTGTCTTAAAAACAATAGCAGTGCCAGGCACCAGTGGCTCATACTTGTTATCCTAGCTACTCAGGAGGCAGAGATCAGGAGGATTGCACTTTGAAGCCAGCCTGGGCAAATAGTTTTATGAGACCCTATCTTGAAAAAGGCCTTCACAAAACAAAAAGTGGTTCAAGGTGTAGGCTTTAGGTTCAAGCCCCAGTACCCCAAAAAAACCCAAAACAAAAGAAAACAACAGTAGCAACAACAAAAATCCCTAAAGAACAACAAAAAACACATATGGTGGGCTATGCATGTAGCTCAGTGATAGAGCTCTTGCCTAACATACATGCAGCCGAGTTAGCTTCCCAGCACTGCAAAAACAAAAATACACACTTACTTTAATTAAAGTTGATGCATTGTCTTCTTTTAATCCTTTGGTATTGTAGTTGGATATAGGCTAATTTTCTAGTTTCAGCTATGTCACTTGATGCTGAGACTTCATTATCACCAGAATGCATACTTTTTGCCAGTGTAGCTGCTGTGTGTAGGAAGAATTGAACCTGTTTTAGGGTATGAGTGCATTCTATGTTTTACCATTCCCTATGCTCTTATAGCTAGGAGCAGGTGTGTACTTAATGTAGTTGCTTCCTGTGATGCAAACTTAGGTGTTTTCTCAAAAGTGGAATTATTATTTTTGTAATATGTATTTCTTTACCTTGGCAAGAATTATTGAATCTTATTATTATTATTGTTATTATTATCATTATTTTATTATTTTTGGAGGCAGGGTTTCGCTATGTATCCTAGGCTAGCCTGTGAGTGCTGGAATTATAGGCATGCACCATCATGCCCAGTTTAAGCCTTATTATTTTAATCTCTTTGGAAGTCTTAAAAGGCTAGGAATGGTGATGCACATCTTTTATCCCAGCACTAGGAGACTGAGGCTAGAATTTTGAGTTCTAGGCTAGACTGGGCTAGCAAGACCTGTCTTAAAACAATAACAACAAAAACCCCCCAAAAAAAGTTTTGAAAAGTTTTTGAAAGCATGAAATGGTAATCCCACAATTATCAGTAACAATTTCTATAAACTTGAACATAGGTTTTCTTTTTTCTGTTAACATAATCTCTCTAAGTGTGTCTATCTCTTTCTTCTGTGTTTTCAGTCTGGTGAGGTTTGATCCACTTGGACATTATTTACTCACAGCAATTGTTAACCCCTCTAATCAGCAGGTAAGAGTCCAGTAGTTCCAATTCCATCTGAACTGCGAATTATTTTCTAAACTAGAGCTTTAATTCTGATTATATTGAATTTTAATGTTTAATACCCAAGTCTTTCCAGTCAAGATTTAAACTAGCTTCTGGTTTTGTAGCCAAAGTTACAACCATAATCTTGACAGGAGATTCAATTTTGAATGCCTTGAGTGATCACCTTATTAGAAGTTACCCTTGTCACCAGGCAGTGTTAGATGGCTTGTTGTTTATGTCCTTCTAGGTGGTTAACATTTTGTTTCCCTTCACTGCTTCCATGTCAGGAAAATGTATTTTGTAAAAAATTGACTTGCCATATATACTCATTCAGATATGTTGCTAAGTGGGAGTGAGTCAAGCGCTCTACCATTTGAGCCATGCCCCCAGCCCGCTAAGTGGGAGTGAATAATTTAATATCATATGATGATTCTGAGTAAGACGCTAGCTTTTCACGGGTAGAGTATTGTTGCCTATCTAAAACGGTGGTTCTCTTTGGAGGATTATCAGTTGTTGTTCCTATTTTACTTGGATGTTCTATCTAACTGCTTTACTCTGCCCCTTGCCACCTGCTGGTTCATGTTGCAGGGTGATGATGAACCAGAAATCCCTATAGATGGAACAGAATTATCCCACTACCGCCAGCGTGCCCTTCTGCAATCACAGCCAGTTCGCCGGACACCTCTCCTCCACAATTTCCTGCACATGCTGTCCTCCCGCTCCTCTGGCATCCAGGTGGGAGAGCAAAGCACGGTGCAAGATTCTGCTACCCCCTCACCCCCACCGCCTCCCCCTCAGCCCTCCATGGAGCGCCCCAGGACTTCCGCTTACATCAGGCTCCGACAGCGGGTCAGTTACCCTACCACAGTTGAGTGCTGCCAGCACCCTGGGATCCTGTGCCTTTGCAGCCGCTGCGCTGGCACTCGAGTTCCTTCCCTCTTGCCACACCAGGACAGTGTTCCCCCTGCTTCTGCCAGAGCTACTACCCCTTCCTTTTCTTTTGTACAGACCGAGCCCTTCCACCCCTCGGAGCAGGCTTCATCAACGCAGCAGGACCAGGGCCTCCTGAACCGGCCGTCTGCCTTCAGTACGGTCCAGAGCAGCACTGCTGGCAACACGCTCCGCAACCTCAGTCTGGGTCCCACTCGTCGCTCTTTGGGAGGCCCTCTGTCTAGCCACCCTTCTAGGTATCACCGAGAGCTAGCTCCGGGGCTGACAGGATCTGAGTGGACCCGGACAGTACTCAGTCTGAACTCGCGCTCTGAGGCAGAATCCATGCCTCCACCCAGGACCAGTGCTTCTTCAGTGAGTTTGCTGTCTGTGCTGAGACAGCAGGAAGGTGGCTCTCAGGCCTCTGTGTACACTTCAGCCACAGAAGGGAGGGGTTTTCCAGCATCAGGGCTGGCACCTGAGTCAGATGGAGGAGGGAATGGTTCTGGTCAAAACAACTCTGGCAGCATTCGCCATGAGCTTCAGTGTGACCTGAGACGGTTCTTTTTGGAGTATGACCGGCTGCAGGAGCTGGATCAGAGCCTGAGTGGTGAAGCTCCCCAGACCCAACAGGCCCAAGAAATGCTCAACAATAACATTGAATCTGAGCGGCCAGGCCCTTCTCACCAGCCCACCCCACACAGCAGTGAGAATAACTCCAACCTGTCCCGGGGCCACCTCAATCGCTGCCGTGCTTGCCACAATCTCCTGACCTTCAACAATGATACTCTGCGCTGGGAAAGAACCACACCTAACTACTCATCTGGTGAGGCTAGCTCCTCCTGGCAGGTCCCCAGCACTTTTGAGGGCATGCCATCAAGTGGCAATCAGTTACCACCTCTTGAGCGGACTGAGGGCCAAACACCCAGCTCCAGCAGGCTGGAGTTGAGCAGCTCTGCTAGTCCACAGGAGGAGAGAACTGTGGGGGTGGCCTTTAACCAGGAGACAGGCCACTGGGAAAGAATTTATACCCAGTCCAGCAGATCTGGAACTGTATCACAGGAGGCCTTACATCAGGATATGCCTGAAGAAAGCTCTGAAGAAGATTCCTTGAGGAGGTAAGCAGTTGCTTTCCTGTCTTCTGTATCCCTTCTTCTTCTCCTCATATCTCTTCCTTTAGTCCTATAGATGTTGTGGCTGAATCTGAAGTGTCTGGGGCCCATGTATCTGGTTCTGAACTCCTCCCCTTGCATTTTCTTGGAAAATTCTGCTCTGGTGACAGAGATAGGATTGGTTGTAGTGATGTGATTCAATTGCTATGCTAGCTCGATTTTTGGCTAAACCCAAGGCTCTGACTAGCCTTGAAAGGAAAGTGTAGATTGAGTTAAAGAGGTATTAGGCATGAGATAAAACCATTGGCTTTCTCTGCCCTGCTTTTTGACTTTCTTGAAAGATTGTATGTGTAGGACTAGTTAGGGTGAGATAGGAAAGTAGTGAATGAGAACCCCTCCTGGTTCAGATTTGTATATTATACTGGCTTTTCTTTGATTGTGTTGCTTTGAACAACTGTGTTCACCTCCTCATCCTTACCTCTTGGAACATGGCAACATGACAAAGGGCAAAGAATGATATATATTGTACATATATATGTACACCAAGGGAAGTTCAGTTTGTTTTTTTTTTAAACAGAATTTTGGACAGCACCTTAGTTGCTCAATTAGTTCTTTGCTGTGGAGAAAACGGAGGGAGGGAAAAAAGATTCTTTGTTTTGGGATTATTATTATTTTTTAAACATACAGGTTTTTGAACAGGACTTTAGTTGCTCAGTTAAGATTCTATGTTGTGTGGCTTTTTTTGTGTTGGTGATTAAACCCAGGGCTTTGTGTATGCTAAGCACACTGTCACTGAACTGTCACTGAACCAGCCCAAAGATCTTTGAATGGATCTACCAGATGGTCATTCACCTGGGGTGGAGAAAAAAGAATTCATTGAAGGAAGACCTTTCCATACTCTATTGGGCATCCCAGCCAACGCTTTCATGAAACAAATAGAGTGGGTGTAGTTGATTGCCCACTACATGTTCCATATATGGCTATTTGCACATCTATTTTGATTTATTAGGGACCTCTTTCTGTAATTTTTGTAAAGGTCAAATCTAGCATAATCACCACCTTCCAGAATATGTCTCTTGGATCCAAACAGCATATTGCTCTGCATTAGATCCTCTGTTGAAGCAACTGAAATTTCTCTGACATAAGCTAACAAGGGTGGAAATACGGATTGTGCACAGAATGTACTCGTTATTTTAGGAGGATGTTTTAGGCAGTCAATCAACATTAGCTGAATGGTTACAATTTTTCAGCACTGTACTAGGTGGTAGCAAGGCACTGTGCCCTCTGGAGTATATGGTGTTATTGTGGAGCAAGATATATTTACATGACATTTATCAAAAAAGTAAATGATCAGGTATGTCCTTTGGATGGTACTGATGCTAAATGTAGTGGAAACAAAAAAATTAAAATTAAGAGGTGGTCTGACTTTAGAGAAGGGGAAGTGTTATGAAACAAGGCTTTATAAAACCCAGTATTGGATGGTGGGTGAGACTTGGAGAGGGACAGACAGTACTGGTGTTAGAACTCAGGCCTCACACCTACTAGGCAGGCACTCTTAACCTGAGCCACTCCGCCATCCATTTTTTGTGTTGGGTATTTTTGAGATAGGGTCTGAATTTGAACCTTGATCTTCCTAAGTAACTAGGATTATAGGCGTGAGCTCCTGGCGTCTGGCTTATTTTCCTCTTTTAGCTTTTTATCTTATTATTCAGCTTCATATAAAGCTTAGTTTTTATCTTCATATAAAAATTAAGATGAAAGTATAATAAATTAATTTCCATATACCTAACACCTGACTTCAAAAATCATCAATGCTGGCCCGGTGCCGGTGGCTCACACCTGCAGTCCTAGTTATCTGGGAGGCTGAGATCAGGAGGATTGAGGTTCAAGGCCAGCCCAGGCAAATAGTTCTTGAGATCCCATTTCCAAAATAACCAGAGCAAAATGGACTGGAGGTGTGGCACAAGCAATAGAGGGCCTGCTTTGCAAGTATGTGCAAAGCCCTGAGTTCAAACCTCAGTCCCACCAAAACCAAAAAAATCATCAAGACTTGACCTTTCATTTGCATCTCCTATCTACTACCCTAACCCAGAGATAACATAATTCTATCTATGCATACTTCACTGTGTTTCTCTAGATCAGGGTTGTTCAATGACTTTCTGAAATGATGCTTACGTTCTGCATCTATGCTGTCCAATATAGTAGCCAGTAGCCGCATGTGACTGTTGAACAATTGAAATGCTGCTATTAGGATCTGAGGAACTAAATTTAATTTTAAAAAATTGTATTAGTTTAAATGTAAATAGCCACATGTAATTAGTAGCTACCAAAATAAACACCTAAAACACTCTTCAGTTTTTTCTTGGTTTTATTTTTGATGTACTGGGGTTTGAACTCAGGTCCTCATGCTTGCGAGGAAGGCATCCTACCCCTTGAGCCACTCTGCTAGCCCTAATCATCATTTCTTAAGTTAAAACTTAGGTAGTAAGATTGTACCAAAAACTTTTGCTTAAAATTTTTTTCTTATGATGGTAAAATATAGTTTGTGTTGTGGTTTAAATAAAGTTTAAGCATTGGAAATATATATTGTAAGACCGGGAGTGCAGCTTAGTGGTAGAGTGCTTGCCTAGCATACTCAGCCCTGAATTCTACTCTAAGCACTTAAAAAAAAAAAAAAAGTATATTGTAGAAAGTAAAATCTCTTCTCATCTTGTGATAAATAATTTTATATTTATGTTTTTTCTTTTAAGAATACAAATAACACATATTTCTCATTGTAAAGTAGTGTATTATTAGTTTTTTCCTTGGTCGTACTGGGCTTGAACTTCTCACTTGCTAGGCAGGCACTCTACTGTTTGAGCCATGCCTCCAGCCCAATATAGTAATTTATGGAGTCACTTGCAAAGCAGGTGCTCTACCGCTTGAACCACACCTCCAGTCCATTTTGGTCTGTTTATTTTGGAGATGGGTCTTGGGAACTATTTGCCTATGCTGACCTCAAACTGCTATCCTCCCGATCTCGGTCTTCCAAGTAGCTAGGATCATAGATGTGAACCACCAGTGCCCAGCTGGAGTCACCTTAAAATGTGCTAGGATATGGTGTACCATGAAGGCTGACAGGTGACTACAAAATGTGGTATATTGTAAAATATTCTAAGTGCACACATAAATTGGATGACTACATAGTGGTGTAAATCATGAATGCAAAGTGGTGCTAATCATCATCTTTCTTCTAAAGGTACTGCTAGTCTCTAAATGATGAGTCAGCCCTTGCTTTTATTTTTCCAGTAGATGTCACTGTTGGGCTACTGCTGCTAGGCTAGGATGCCAGGGAGGAAGAGGTGTCTTTACTGTTTGAGTAGGTGGTTGAATCTTACAACAAAGCCTGTTCTTGTAGGTGACTATTGTTACTAAGTGAGTAGAGTTCACAAAAGGTGATTGTACTTGAAGGGAGTGGGTTTTGTTCTTTGGCCCTGTAGTGGGAGATAGGCTAGGAGGTATGTTTTGATCCCGTGGTGCTGCAGGGATAATTAATAGTTTGTGCAAATAGTAAGATTATTAATAAGCACACACTTTTGTATTTTAGTAGAGCTCTGTGCTGTGAAGTAGTAATAACTAGCCCACAGTTTGTCTTCTTTTGTCTGTGGGCAGCAGAGAGTGAGCTGTATTTGTAGTCTGACTCGAGATTACATCTTGGGTAATGGATCTTTTGCTTCACTACCAGAAACTTCTTTTCTGGTCGGGGAGCACAGATTTCAGAATGAGATCAGGGTATTGTAGCTCCTTGCTGTAGGAGACCCTTTGCCTTTAAAGGCTTGTAGGAAAATTATTTAAATGGTCTCTTAAAATAAGAGGGAATCTAAGTAATTCAGCCTCTGTCTGTCTGTCGTCTGTCTTGTTTTGTTTTTTTAAGTGTTAGGAATCCATCCCAGGGCCTCAGGGCTTCATACATGCTAGGTAAATGTTCTACCACTGAGCTATGCTTCCAGCCCAAGTCTCTTTTTGTATAGGTAAGAAAACTTAGAGGAAGTAATTTTTAAAAGAGGTATTTGTAGCAGAGTGAGATTCAAAATACTGGGTCCTGAAGAGGGCATCCTTTTCTCCACTTTTTGTGCTTTTGTACAGTACTTTTCATGCTTTTGTATAGTACTTTTCTGCATTAAAACTACTTTTGCTTATGTATATCATCACCTGAAGGAACTCTTTCTTCAGTGAACATTCAGGGTAAGAAATTGGAGGTTTAGGATGGGGGAATAGGTCAAGTGGTAGAGTGCCTGCCTAGCAAGTATGAGGCTCTGAGGTCAAATTCCAGTACCACAAAAAAAAAAAAAAAGAAGAAGAAAGAAATTGGAGGTCTGACATAATTTTTAATTCTTATTTCTGGGTAGAAATGTAGTCAGTACAATATTTCTAGGGGAAACGCTGTTGTAATTATTTATTCGTAGTACTGCATCGATGAGCCTTATAAAGTAATCCCAGTTACAGATGTTCACTGTTAAAACCCCAACAACTGAGAGATCAAAATTTGGTCTAAATTTCCCCCACCTGAATAGTTCCTGCAGTCCTTTTCCAGATATTCAGTGTATTTTGAGAATTAATATCTTTTGATCTTTATTCTTCCTTGATGATACATGACTACCCAGCAAAGTATGTTGATGACCATAGCATTACAATTTGACTTAAAACATCCATAGTTAGATACACTTCTGAGGAAAGAGATTGAGGAAGACTATAGAAAGTGGAGAGATCTCCCATGCTCATGGATTGGTAGAATCAACATAGTAAAAATGTCGATACTCCCCAAAGTAATCTACATGTTTAATGCAATTCCCATCAAAATTCCAATGACATTCATTAAAGAGATTGAAAAATCTACTGTTAAATTTATATGGAAACACAAGAGGCCACGAATAGCCAAGGCTGACTTCAAACTATATTACAAAGCAATAACAATAAAAACAGCATGGTACTGGCACAAAAACAGACATGAAGACCAGTGGAACAGAATAGAGGATCCAGATATGAAGCCACACAACTGTGAGCAACTTATCTTTGACAAAGGAGCTAAAAATATACGATGGAGAAATAGCAGCCTCTTCAACAAAAACTGCTGGGAAAACTGGTTAGCAGTCTGCAAAGAACTGAAACTATATCCATGTATATCACCCTATACCAAGATTAACTCAAAATGGATCAAGGATCTTAATATCAGACCCCAAACTCTTAAGTTGATACAAGAAAGAGTAGGAAATACTCTGGAGTTAGTAGGTATAGGTAAGAACTTTCTCAATGAAACCCCAGCAGCACAGCAACTAAGAGATAGCATAGATAAATGGGACCTCATAAAACTAAAAAGCTTCTGTTCATCAAAAGAAATGGCCTCTAAACTGAAGAGAACACCCACAGAGTGGGAGAAAATATTTGCCAATTATACATCAGACAAAGGACTGATAACCAGAATATACAGGGAACTTAAAAAACTAAATTCTCCCAAAACTAATGAACCAATAAAGAAATGGGCATGTGCACTAAACAGAACTTTCTCAAAAGAAGAAATTCAAATGGCCAGAAAACACATGAAAAAATGCTCACCATCTCTAGCAATAAAGGAAATGCAAATTAAAACCACACTAAGATTCCACCTCACCCCTGTTAGAATAGCCATCATCAGCAACACCACCACCAACAGGTGTTGGCGAGGATGCGGGGAAAAAGGAACCCTCTTACACTGTTGGTGGGAATGTAGACTAGTACAACCACTCTGGAAAAAAATTTGGAGGCTACTTAAAAAGCTAGACATCGATCTACCATTTGATCCAGCAATACCACTCTTGGGGATATACCCAAAAGACTGTTACTCCAGAGGCACCTGCACATCCATGTTTATTGCGGCACTATTCACAATAGCCAAGTTATGGAAACAGCCAAGATGCCCCAGCACTGACGAATGGATTAAGAAAATGTGGTATCTATACACAATGGAATTTTATGCAGCCATGAAGAAGAACGAAATGTTATCATTCGCTGGTAAATGGATGGAATTGGAGAACATCATTCTGAGTGAGGTTAGCCTGGCCCAAAAGACCAAAAATCGTATGCTCTCCCTCATATGTGGACATTAGATCAAGGGCAAACACAACAAGGGGATTGGACTATGAGCACATGATAAAAGCGAGAACACACAAGGGAGGGGTGAGGAAAGGTAAGACACCTAAAAAACTAGCTAGCATTTGTTGCCCTTAATGCAGAGAAACTAAAGCAGATACCTTAAAGCAACTGAGGCCAATAGGAAAAGGGGACCAGGAACTAGAGAAAAGGTTAGATCAAAAAGAATTAACCTAGAAGGTAACACCCACGCACAGGAAATCAATGTGAGTCAATGCCCTGTATAGCTATCCTTATCTCAACCAGCAAAACCCCTTGTTCCTTCCTATTATTGCTTATACTCTCTCTACAACAAAATTAGAGATAAGGGCAAAATAGTTTCTGCTGGGTATTGAGGGGGGGGAGCGGGAGGGGGTGGAGTGGGTGGTAAGGGAGGGGGTGGGGGCAGGGGGGAGAAATGAACCAAGCCTTGTATGCACATATGAATAATAAAAGATAAAAAAAAAGATGCACATCAAAAAAAAAAAATCCATAGTTAGAATTAGATACCCTCATTGAATTTCCACATTTCTTAGACTTTTGCAAGGGAATTGCTTTTACATTTGGCACAGTCTGAAACTTCTTTCTGTGGGCCACCAAAGTTATTTGATTCCATAACTCTAGTCACATGGAAATTCTCCACAGAGCCCTCAGCCCAGACACCATTGCTGGAAGGAAATAAATGGGTTTGTATGCAGGGCTGGTCCTATGTCCAAAAGATGGAGAAGGCAATCAAGAAATTAGGAAAGCACCAGTCTTCTTGCCCTGGCTAGTTAGAGAGGGACTGAGCTTTGTAGTTTTTCTGTGCTGCTGACTTAACTGTGTCTAAAGGGTATGTATGTGTGTGTGTGTGTGTGTGTGTGTGTATATACATATATATATATATATATATATATGTATATATATATATATAATTCCTTTCAGCTTCTTTGGATTGGGAGCATACGCAATTTGTTATTTAAAATCTAGCATAGCTTTCTTTTCAGAAACCTCCCCAGCCCGTTTTGGGTTTTGGTTTTTTTTTTTTGAGGTAGGGTCTCCCGAACTATTTGCTTTGGCCTGGCGTTGAACTGCAATCCCCCTGATCTCTGCTTCCTGAGTAACTAGGATTATAGGCATGAGCCACTAACGCCCAGCACTAGATGCTGTTTTATACTGTCGCACTGGTGACAGAAAACTATTTGTTTACCTTTCGTCAGTGGGCACCCCAAAGGTAATGATTATGTCTATTTGCCTGCTATACCTTGAATACTTCATGGCACAGAGTAGTTGCTCAGTAAATATTAATTGAATTGAGTTAATGGAATTGAAATTGTATTCCTTATAATTTAGTATGAGGTACTAATCCTGTTTTTCCTTTTAAGTAAAAAAGATAAAAAGGCCCATTATTATATGATATTCTTTAGTCTTACAGGGAGTAACTACTTGTTGAATAAATGAAGTGGCCTTATCTAGAGCTTTATTTGGAGATAGTTCTGTAACTCAGTTTGCTCTTCTGATGTTTCACTGTGGTGCCATGTTCTTAACTGGCGAATTGGTTGTTATGAAGCTTGTAAGAAGGCTCTGGCATTGGGCCAGGGCCTTTTATATTGGCCATCCACTGACAGCTCAGGACCTGCACCTTCATTGAGTCCCCTGGGTGTCACACAGTTTCCCAATAGACCATTTTGTTGGTATTAACTGTGATGTCTCAGTCATATTATCTCTGCTAGTCAATGCTCTGGTATTTTTTTTTCCTCCTTAAAGACATGTCTGCAGTCTCAACAAAGGTGTACTTGATACAGTCCAAATTAGATATGAATAATCAAAATTAAATGTGTGAAAGTTCTGGTTCCCATTGGAACTTATTTTCTTTTAGTTTTTGTGGAAGACTTTCACTGAATTTGCTTATAAGTAGCTTGTTCAGGATTTCAGAAAGCATATCCTTCAACTCTTTTTGGAAGGACATTCTGAGCATCATTTAAAATTTTTTTTTTCCTTGTGCTAGGGATCTAACCTAAGACCTCTGACTGCTAGGCAAACAGTGTGCCACTGACCTATACTCCCAGCCCTTCATTTTTAATTTTGAAATGATTTTAGGTTCTTTTCTCTTATGGTGGACAGAATCCTTATAATAAGAGAGTTTTGCTTTATCTCTAATAATGCAAGATGTGACTAGTTGCCCCTAAAAGACCTGGTAGAATTGTTGTCTTTGGTATTCATGATACAACAAACCCTTACAAACTTTTTCATTCTTCTTTCTCAGATGTTTAGCATTGTTTAGGGACAAAGACTGGAGAAGAATCCTCAACCAAGAGAATTTCATTTGTGGCATGGATATATCATTACTTGTTTTTTTTCTGGGGAAAGAGAGAACCAGCTGTTGGTAAATTTCAAAAAGGGAGTAAAAATCTGTGGTAGAATTAAACAGCTTAGTTTACAGGAAAGCTGGGGGAAGGTAAATTAGAGCTTGGATGGTGAGCTGAGGAGTATGTATAGGGGCTGCCCATGTGTGACTCTGGCTCTTATTATAAACCTGAGAGTTGACTTGTAAAATGAGTTCTCTGTGATTGATTATTCATTTACTCATTCAGTTAACAGATATTTGCTAATTATATACTGTGTGCCAGATATTATTTAAGTGTAAACATTAACTTCTCTTTCTAATGTGAGAAAGACAATAAGTAAATACCTAGTATGCTAGATAGTGACAAATTCTGTGAAAAAAAGAGAAATGCTTTAATGTAGGGTCAAAGATTGCAGTTTGAAATAGAGTGATTAGAGAAAGTTTGATGAGATGACATTGGAGCAAAGACCTCAAGAAAATGTAAGAGCAAACCCTGTGGACACTGTGGGCAAGAGAATCCTTGATATGCATGCATTTAGTTAGCTGGTACAGTTGGAGCACAGCAAGGGATGGAGTGCTAGAAGGTGAAGGTGGAAAAGTGACAGGGTTGAGATTATGTAGGGTCTTTTAAACCACTTACGGGATTTTACCTTTTCCTCTGAGTGATGAGAGGCCATCAGATTGGCATGATCTTATGTTAGAGATCTTATGTTACTTATCATTATTATTATTATTATTAGGACGGTGCTGAAGATTGAACCCAGGACCTCACACATGCTAGGCAAGCAACTGAGATATGTTCCATCCCTACAGATCTTATATTATTTAAACGGTTCAGTGTCTGCCAGTTGAGGATAGACTGAGGAGGCTCTGTTAAGTGGGTAGCTTAAAGTTATGCCAATCTCACACACCTTTTAATTAATTTGTGTCTTGAGACTGTGGTGAAAAGTAAGAGGCCAGAGTCATTTTCCCTCAATCCCCAAATTGGAAGGTGTAGTATTTGAAACTATGAGGAAGGGAGAGCCTGAAAAATTTATACTGAAGAAGGGATCATAAATGAAATGAAATGGCTGGGTTTTGCTGCTACAAAGCTAATGCAAATTTATCTGTAAAAAATAAACATTTTAGAAAGTTAATGATCTTTGTATAGCCACTGCTCAAAGATAACCACAGTTAACAATTTGTATGTGTTAACTCCAGAATTTTTTCTTTAAAAAAATTATCTTCTTGATAGGACTGGGGTTTGAACTCAGGGTTTCATGCTTGCAGAGCAGGTGTTTGCAAAAGAAGGGGTTCTACTGCTTGAGCCACACTGCCAGCTCATTTTGCTTTGGCTGTTTTGGAGGTGGCATCTTGGGAACTATTTGCTGGGACTGTCCTCACACCATAATCCTCCTAATCTCAGCTTTACAAGTATCTAGATTTATAGGTATGAGAAACTGGCACCTGGCTTAAATTTTTAAAATTAACATAAATTAATTGTGCAAATTAATTGTATACAATGATAAGTGTAAATATCACTGATATTTACATACACACATGTAATGTACTTTGATCAAATTCACTCCTCCAGAATTTTTTTCTATGCAAATAGAAACCCCGTTCCGCTGCCCCCCCCCACCGTCTTTTTTTTCCTTGGTACTGGGTTTTTGTCATCAAGAGTGGTTGGACAACCAACCCATTTCTTTCCTCAGCAATATGGGGATGAGGATAGAGTGGAAGTGTTGTTAATCTTTCTCACTTGCCCAATTAGGTTACTATTTTTTGGGGCACTATGTTGCTCAGCATGGCCTCAAACTTTTGATCCTTCTGCCTCAGCAGCCTTCTGAGTAGCTGGAATTACAGGTGTGAGCCTGGTCAGGTGGGTTTTTTTTTAAAATGTGGTGCTAGAGATTGAACCCAGGGCCTCTCAAATGTTAGGCAAATGCTCTACCACTTGAGCCATGCCCCCATCCCTTCTGTTTTTTATTTGCTTGTTTTTGAGATTTTTTTGATGGTTAAGAGCAGGTTTAAGCATTTATAAAGACTTTCTTGTTTCTTGTACTGTCTGCCCTAAAGCAGTTCTTCAATCTCACTTTAAGTCTGTCTGAGTGTGAGTGAGGCAGCTTGCCCTGGGAGGTTATGAGCCTCTAGGTCCTCCAGGCCAGGTGCCTGACAGGTAACCCTTCCCTCAATGCAGGTCAAATTAACACCTGTAAGGCTGAACTCAAGTATCCTTCATGCTTCTCTGGCATAGTGTAGAATGGGCTTTGTGCTTGGAGTAGACACTGAAACATGAAAAGGTGTAATTGCTCCATCAACTCAGGCGGTTGGAGTGGCAGGGGACTACAGTGAAATCCATATGTATGCAACAAATACATTAAGAACAATTTCCCATGTGCTCATCCTTACCCCCTGCAGATCCCCTTCTCTCCTGTATCTATTCAAAGTAGTGCTCTGAAGGATGCGTTGGAAGTTGTTTGAAGACAAATAACACCAGGTTTGGGATGTTCTGTTTGCATAATATATTTTGCTTATTTTAATTGATCCCAGTCCATTAAAGCTATGCAGTATCTTGCTGCCCCTCTTACTGGATTTCTTATATATTTGTGCGGGTACAGACAAGGTCTAATACATTTTATTTCTGTTCCTTCTTGGGAGTACCCCTGACATGTTGAGTGAGCAAATTCTACTTTATTTAGTTAGTGGGCCTATTACACTAACCCAGATATTGCAAAATAATCTTTAGGTATGTTTGGCTCTTGCAATATTTCTGAACTTTTCAGTATTCCCACGTAAATCCAGATTTTTGGATTCTGTTGGAAAAAAAATTAGAAAATCTGGCAACACCTGCGTGCATTCCCACATAACAATCAGCAGAAGTTAAAATAGTTGTTGCTCTTTTAGTCAAGACACAGACTTTCTTTTTTTTTGTTTTCTGAGACAGGATCTCATTGTGTAGTCTAGGCTGGTCCTTCTGCTTCTACCTTTCAAGTGCTGGGATGTATCACCATGCCCAGCAAGGCACTGACTTTCTGGATGCCTTATTGTGCACTAGGCTATTATCATGGTTCCTACTTAAATTTGGTTTTGTGTATGTGACCATTGCATTAGCTCATGCAAAATGTGCTAATGATGAAGTGTAGACTGGTATTTCCTAGTGCCCTACCGTGTGGCTCCACCAGGGGGAGGCACTGGACACTGCAGTACCCTGGCCTCCACCCTACCCATCCTGCCTCCTACTTCACCCACAAAGACTCCCTTGCTGTCTGTGGGCTGACATGCTGACAGCCCCCTTGCCCAAGAAGCTGCCTGATTTTTTAATAGCAACAATTAACAAACTCCTCTTCTGTTTCCAAAGGGGAAAAAAGAGGGCCGGCCTCAAGCTAATTTTCTGGATGGGGCTCATTTTAGTGGAGCACATCTTCATTTTGTTAGGTTACACACCATGAGAGCAACCTTCTTTTAGACTATGTAAATGGACTACACAAAATCTTCCTCTCTTTATGAGCAGAGCACCTTGGATAGAGGGTGTAACCTTTCAGCAAAGTAAAATCAAGTTAGAACAGAGGTAGAAGTTTGTAATGATAAAGTAGTCAAAGGCTGAAAGTATGATCTTGTTGCAGCAAATTACAGCTTGTTGACATTGTGCCCTTTGCTGCACCAGAGAAGGTATAAGTGTGAATCTTTGTGTCCATCTCCTTTTTCCTCTACTACACATGTTCACATAGGTGTACTAGCTTCCTCTGCTTCTTTCTTCTTGCTGTCTCCTTGGCTACGTCACCTAGTAAGGTGACTTTTATTGTTTTCTTTCTTTGTTTTAGTGGCAGATTTAACCTTCCCCCCTTATATGTGTGTCATAGATTTACCCTCAACAGTATTTCAAGTATATATTACAGTATTTCTAGCTGTATGCACATCATTGTACAATAAATCTTGCATGACTGAAACTACACCCATTGAACAACAACTTGAGGAGCCCCTTCGCAACAACCATTTTACTTATGTTTCTATGAGTTTAAGTATTGCTTTAAAGTGTGATAAATAAATATATACATGTATACATGCATGAATTTTTTTTTTTTTGGCAGCACTGAGGTTTGAACTCAATACCCTCACACTTGGTAGGCAGATAGGTATTCTACCACTTGAGCCACTCCTACAGCCTCCTAAGTATCTAGGATTTCAGGTGTGAGCCACTGGCACCCGGCCATATTATAAAATTGTTTTTGCAGATCTGGAGGTCAAATCCAGAGTATCACACATGCTAGGCAATCACTCTACCTCTGAGCTATATTCCTACCCCCCAAGTAATTGTTACAAGTGGAATTATATAGCATTTGTCTTTTTGTGATTGACCTACTTCAGTTATCATAATAATTCTCAAGGTATATGTGCCAGAATTTCCTTCTTATCTATCTATCTATTTATTTATTTATTTTGCAGTACTGGGGTTTGAACTCAGGGCCTTCACCTTGAGCCACTCTGCCAGCCCTTTTTAGTTATTGGTTTTTTTCAAGGTAGGATGTTGGGAACTATTTGCCCTGGTTGGCTTTGAACCATAGTCATCCTGATCTCTGCTTCCTGGGTAGCTAGGATAGACGTGAGCTACTGGCTCCCGGATCCTTCTTAATTTTTAAAGGGTGGAACTGGGGATATAGCTCAGTGCTAGGGTACTTATTCAGCATGTATAAGGCCATGGGTTCAGTCCCTAGCACTGGGGGGAGAAATGGAATTTTTAAAGACTAAATAATATTCATATTCCACATTTTCTTTATTTCCTTTAAAATTTTTTTTGGTAACATTCTTATTGTGTATACTAGGCTGGCCTGGAACTCTGTGTGAACCCAGGTTGGCCTTAAATTCATAATCCTCCTGCCTCTGCCTTCTGAGTACTGGGATTACACACATGTACTATCAACCACACTTGGCACCGCATTTTCTTTATCCTTTCATCTGTCGATAGATATTTAAGTATTGTAAATTTGCTAAAATGAACATGAATGTGCAAATACCTTTTCAAGATCCTGTTTTTAATTCTTTTGGGTATATACCCACAAGTGAAATTGCTAAATCGTGTGGTGTTCTGTTTTTAATCATGGAGGCTCTATGCTGTTTTCCATAGTGGCTGAACCTTTTTATAATACCACTAGCAGTGCAGAAAGAATCTCAACTCCTTCACATTCTTCACCTGTAAAATTGGAGTTAACCAAGTAGAAAGGTATGGCTGTTGTTGTAGGACTGAGGCTAGTTAGTCTCAGTCACTTTCAGCAGATACAGATACAAAAAGATTCTATTTTAGAAAGTACTGGGCTGTGGGTATGGCTCAAGTGATAGTGTGACTACCTACTAAGTGTGAAGCCTTGAGATCAAAACCTAATACCACCAAAAAACAGAGAGAGAGAGTTCCAGAGTACAGAATGTAATTTGATCCTTAGCAAGGAAATAGGATATTATCCAAAATTTTCCTGCCTTTTTTTTTTTTTTTTTTTTTGAAAGAGAGAGTGTCTTACAATGTTGTCCAAGCTTGGAACTCCTGGATTCAAGTGAATCCTTGGTAGGGATTCAGTCTCCCCCTGAGTAACTGGCACTACAAGCCCTTGCCACTGTGCTCCTTTGCCTGGCTTCCTGTAATCTTTTTAAATGATTTGTCCTGCCTCCTTTTAAAATTTTATTTATGTATATATGTCTGCAATTATGTACTGGTGGAGTTGTTGAACTCAGGGCCCTAAGCTTGCTAGGCAGGTATTCTACCACTTGAGCCCCTCTGCTGGCCCTTTTTTGTGTTGAGTATTTTTGAGACAGGATCTTGATTTTTGCTCAAACTGGCCTTGAACCTTGATCCTACTGATCTCTGCTTCCTGAATAGCTAGGATTATAGGCATGAGCCACTGGCACCTGGCTTGTTACCATCTATTTTCATATGTCTCTTTTTCTCTGTCTGTCTTTCTCTCTTTAGCTGACTGAGCAATGTGGTTACTTTGGGGCTGTAAGGTAACTTTGTGGACTCGGTCTAATGCTGCTGTTACGACTAGACTGAGAGCTATACAAAGTAAGAAACTATTTCATTCATCTACTGATGCATAACAGACCACATACCAAAACTTAGTGATTTAAAACAACCACTTTATTGTCTTTCATGCTTCTTTGGATAAATGTGGCTCAGTGGGGAAGTCCTGCCGGTCTTGCTTGGGTTTTCTCTAGAGCCATCTGGAGGCTCAGTTGGGACAGCTGGGCCTCTCTCCCTCTCCATGTAGTATCAGGGGCTTGTCTTTCCATGTGGCCCCTCTGTCACAGTAGCCAGACTTCTTACATAGCAGCCTAAGCCTTCCAGAAGTGGTTGTTTTAAGTGGAAGAAAATGGAAGCTGCCAGTTCTCTTAAAAAGGTAGGCCTAGTACTGGCACAGTTGCCACATTCTCCTGAATAAAGCAAGTCATAGACCACAGTAGGTTCCTTGTGGGAGGGGACTGCCTAAGGATGAGAATGCTAGAGGTGTGTTTGTTTGGAGTCCATCTTTGGAGACTACCTACTACAGGAACCATATCTATTATAATTATATACAGGCTGAGTATCCCTACTCCAAAATGCCCTGATTCTGCAATTTCTTGAGCATTCATACTCATACAGCTTAAAAAATTTCAGATTTCAGATTTGAGATGTTCAATCAGTAAAATTTGTGCATATATTCCCAAATCTGAAAAATTCAAATCTGAAACACTTCTGGTTCCAAGCAGATTGGATAAGGGATACTCAGCATGTATGAATATATTACCAGTGGTAGGTACCCTGTATTTGTAGTTTGAGTCACTGGTTGGATGAACCAACAGGTTGGTGGATGATTGTCTACTCTTCTTGGTTCATTTGGGTGGGGTTTATGAGATTCTCAGGACTTAGGTACCCATGTTTATGGTTTTATAGTATTTATCCCTCAACACATATCTGACAAAACGTCTTTTAGGCATGCGATTTGAGTGGGGCAAGGGCATCATATTCTACATATGTTTTAGGAAGTATAATCCAACGAAGAAAAAATGGCTCTATCATTGGACTATATCCTAGCTACTGTACTTTACATATGTTCTTTTTTTTTTTTTTTTTTCCAGTGTTGGGGATTGAACCCAGGGCATACTAGGCAAGTGCTCTACCACGGAGCTACATCCCCAGTCCTACATACATTCTTACTTAATCATAGAAATCTGTGAAATGGGGTTTTTTCCTTCAAATGTGGAAGCTGGGGTAATAATGAACTCAGTCAAGGTCACACAGCTGATAATACAGGATGGAATTTAAATTGCAGACTGTCTGATTCTGAAGCTCACATACCAAATTGCTTCACATTTTAGTTATTCAGAGATTCTGTTGATAAAACTCAGACAGTTGAGATATATCAGAAGGTTTCTCAACAACAGTACTATTGGCATTTGGGAATGGACAATTCTTTGTTGTGGGAGGCTGTCCTAATATTGTAGGATGTTCAGTAGTAGTCCTGCTTGGGCAGTAGCACTCTCCTAACCAGGTTGCAGCAATCAAAATGTCTCCAAACATTGTCAGATGTCCCGTGGGGGGAACCCTCTTCTCATTAAAAATCACTGATAAAGTATTGCATGTTGCTTTGTCCTTTGATGTTGCTGTTGTTTTAATAAAATATCTTGAAAGGAACTGGCAGTGGTTTCAAACCATCTTATTCTTATAATAATAGTACTGCCTGGTTCTGATGTTCTTGAATCGTGCCTTTCATTGCCTCTCCCCTTTTTTGCCTTGTCTCTTTTTCCCTTTTGCTTGTGATTCCCCTAAATAAAGTACAGCTGGGTTAAGTGTTTGTAAGGACTTTTTTATACAGGTATCGATTCAGCAGGCATTCAGACCTCTACAATTATAGCCGTTAGTGCTAGTAAAAAGAATGCAATTTGCATGTTCTAATTATAGTAGAAGGGAGAACTGCATAATTTTTGGCAAGCTGTGAATTAAATGGCTTCCAGACTCCACAGAGTTAATCTTCATCAGGTAGTATTGATTGACATGCTGAGGATGTTAATGTACAATTCTTTTGAGGACTGGGGGAGGAGAGTGGAAATTGCAGTTTCTCTACTAATTGTACTTCAGGTATCACTTATGACAATTTCATGTTGTCTAGACAAAGGGAAATGGTGGAGAAATTATTCTAGGGGAGTCTCATTTGCTAAGTCCAAAAGGAATCAGGGTAGTTGCAGGGTAAAAGGGCAAGTGGCATATAGCCAGAAACAAGTCAGTGAAAATCATATGTCACTAAAAGAAGCAGTTCAGAGTGAACCTTGAATATAACAAAAATTGTACCTGGAGCTTTGTGTTAGCTCAAGGGTTAGTGGTGTATTGTTTGGGGACCCAGCTGGAGTTCTTGCTCTCCTGTCTATTTCTATAGACTCCAGAAACCTTATTACTGAACAGATTTGAGCCAGGAAAGCTGCCTCTTTGCTTCTAGTTAATAAATGCATCAGCTCAGTGTGCTTTTCTTTTTCTGTTTTCTCTTCATTTCCTGATATTGGCTCTTAAGATTTTTTTTTTAAACTTCCTATTATAGAGTATAGTGTTTGCAATATGCCAGGGTCAAGGTCAGGAATGTGAATGTGAAAGTCATCTTGCAAAACATTCATGTGTTTGTTGGAATTGAAGTAGTAAACAATTCTGCTAACATCCCCTTTGTAGAATTAATGGCTTGGAGATAAGAGTTTTTAGGATTTATCTCCTATTCTCAATAAAGTTAACTGAGAAGTCAGTTTTGGAATTCTGTAAATCACTTCTTGATTTATAATGCGCGCTCTCTCTCTCTCTCTCCCTCCCCCCTCCCTCCCTTCCTCTCTCCACCTCTCCCTCCCTCCTTTTCTCCCCCTTTCTCTCCCCCTCTCCCTCCCTCTCCCTCTTTCTTTCTATCTTAGGCTGGCCTTGAACTTTAGATTCTCCTGCCTCAGCCTCCTGAGTACTCGGACATTTTTTCTTTTTGTTGGTAGTGGGCTTTGAACTCAGGGCTTTGCACTTTTGCAGCTGGTGCTCTACAGCTTGAGCCATACTTCCAGCATGCAACATCACACCCAGGGGGCCCTTCTGCGATTAGATGAGTGCCTATCATTGGATAACTTAAATGATAATTGCTAGTGTGTGAAATGGGGAGGCTTGCATGCCTCTGCTTTAAAGCAGAGATGTCAATTTAGAAATCATAATAGAGGTGTCGTTTCAGAACACACAATTATTTTTAACAAAGAATAAAGGCCTGTCATCTATCTCGAGCATGCGCTGACACAGAGATCTGGGGCTTGCAGAGCAAGATTCAGAAATGAAGAAAGCAACAGTGCATCTGAGGTTCTTTGGCCTCTTGCTCCTTTTTTTCTTTCCAAACATGCCCTCTTTTCCTTATGGTGTCTCTTTCAACAACATACAGTCTAGGAGTAGGTAGTTTCCCTGGCAAGTAGGCAGCTTCTGACACTATGATTTAATGAACCTCCCAGGGACCAGGCTGCATTGCACTTTTCAGGACAACCACGTCAGCACCTTAACCTGAGAGGCTTAAGTGACCAGAGGGATGAAGGGTTCTGTAAGCAGTTTCTGAAAAGCGTTAGGAATTTTAGTGAGGTTTTGGACATCTTGCAACTTTACCTGAAACTCATGGAGTCACAGAGAAACAATCAAATACTCCTTTTTGGTTATTCTTCTCAATCTAGTTAGGCCTGCTGATTCATTCACTTATTTATTGATCTCCTGTTGCATGTTAATTAGGATGTAAGCTTTGATAGGGATAAAGGTGACTGAGAACCAGCACTTGATGTCATGTAGCCTGTAATCTAATAGCAGAAACAAGAAAGACATGTTTATAAGAAACTGCAGTACAAGGTAACTTGGGGGAAGATCTCTGAAGAGAGGTACATAATGCAGTGGGGTATTGAGGAAGAAAGGGTGAACTTCTGGTTAAAGGAGTCAGGATTTGCACTTCAAAGAATTTTTATGGGTAGCAATGAGGGAGAGGAACTTTCTAGAAAGAAGTGGCTAAGATAAATACAGAGGCAGGATAGCATTGGTGTGTGTGGTTTAGCTAAAGTGATGGATTCTTCTGGAATCCAAGAAGTCAAAGCTGTTTTGACTTTGATAAGGCTGAGAGGATCTTTGTCTTTTTCATTCTCATTCTTTTACAGGCATACAGTGGAGTCTTTTAGAGACTACATGATACATAATGAGATTATAACACTGATGGGCCATTGATAGAATCCATATAAACAAAAGCTCTTGAGGATGTTCATTATTTTATGGAATCATGGGACCAGAAGTTTGTAAGCCACCCAGCTAGAACATATAGTATATGTAAAAGGAATGAGAAATTTAGTTGCAAAGCTTTGGATGCCAAGCTGAGGAATTTGGACTTTATTTCCTAGGCAGAGGGGAGCTGCTAGTTTGGGTTTGGCTCTCCTGAACTGAAATATGAAATAGCAGATGCCACTCAAACATTGAAACTAGGTGAGGAAATTGCTCTTTGGCATGGGGGCACCAGTGGCTTCTTACTTCCTAGGAGCAGGCTTTCCCTACTTGTAGAAGCCATAGAGTTCTGGCAGTTGATTGTTTCCATTGGTTGGAGAAAATCTGAACATGTTTGTTTGCCTTAGGATACTGATTTTTCTCTGTGGTCCGACAACCAGTTAAAAGAATGTCTTCAGGGTACGATTGTTTAGCAAAGAAGAGCTGTCACTGGCTTGTGTATTCCGTCTAGACTAGGACCCACACTTTCTTCTTCTCAACTCTGATATCCATTAGATTTGAAGTAAAAGCTCCTTTATTTTTTTCCTTATTTTTGTGGGACTGGGGTTTGGACTCAGGGCTTCACACTTGCAAAGCAGGTGCTATACTGCTTGAGCCACACCTCCAGTCCATTTTTGCTCTGGTTATTTTGGTGATGTGGTTTCACAAACCATACCCATATATATATATATATATTTGGTGGCACTGGGGTTTGAACTCAGGGCCTCACACTCGCTAGGCAGTTGCTGTACCACTTGAGTCACTCCACCAACTCTGTTTTTTGTGCGTTAGGTGTTTTTGAAATAGTGTCTCTCAAACTATTTGCCTGGACTGGCTTTGAACTGAGATCCCTCCTGATCACTGCCTCCTGAGTAGCTAGGATTACAGGCATGAGCCACTGGTGTCCGGCTTTCCACGAACTCTTTACCCAGGTTGGCCTCAAACTGAGATCCTCTCTATCTCAACCTTCCAAATAGCCACTGGCTTCTGGCAGAAGCGAAAGCTCTTTTCCTTACATGACCCATCTCATCTGCCCTGACCATATTTTCTTTTCCAGAGTTTTCTTCCATTATTTTTTATTATCTCCCTAGCCATCAAAAGTGATGTAGAGAACCCCTTGAAAATATCCAAAATATTAATCAGAACGAATAGGTCATGTTCATATAAATGTTAGGACTTGTACAACTTGAATTATATCCTAGTGATTTATGACTTCAGCAGACTATGGCTCCTTAGTAATCTTTTATTGTTTAGGCAACATGGTGAGAATCAACCCAGGGTCTTGGGCATGCCAGTGAGGGCCACCCCTCCTTTTTGTTTTTTTTTTGAGGCAGGGTCTTGCTTTGTTTCATAGTCAGGTCTCTAACTCTTGATCCTCCTGACTCAGCCTCCCAAGTAGCTGGGATTATGGTTATTTAACACCACACCCAATTCTCTTTCAAGAAAATTTATGTAAGAAAATGTTTTAGAGCAGAGGCAAACATTTTCTGCAAAAGGCTAGGTAGCAAATATTTTAGGGTTGTCTCTATCAGTACTACTCATTTTGCCTTGCTAGCTCCAAAGAAACCATGGGTAACATATAAATGAATGGCCGTGGCTGTGTTCAGATAAAACTTTTATTTACAAAACAATTCTCCCAGAGCCTGAAGCTTACAAAACCTGTTTTAGAGCATTAGGGAAACTCTCTGTTTTTAGGGAACTTTTTTTTTTTTTTTTTGGTGGGACTGGAGTTTGAACTCAGATCTTCACGCTTGCAAAGCGGAGCTTTACCTCATGAGCCACACCTCCAGTCCCGAGAAACTTTCCGTTTTAAGAAATCTTTTTTATTTTTTTAAGAAGTGAGTAATTCTTTAGAAAATGAATAGCTGCCTCTTTAATGTCAATATTTCTTTTAGACTTTTAACTGTTGGATTTTTTTTCCTGTTTTCATTTTTTTTGGGCAGGGCTGAGTTCGAACTCAAGGCTTCTCACTTGCAAAGCAGGAGCTCTACTGCTTGAGCTACACCTCCAGTTATTTTGGAGATGGGGTGTTGCAAACTATTTGCCTGGATCTAGCCTTGAACAGCTATCTGGTGTTTTAATTTTTATTTTGAAATAACCTCAGTTTGCAGAAAGTTGCAAAAATAGTGCAAAGAATTCTTATATGCTCCTTACCCACATTCTCTAAATGTTAACATTTTGCAACATATTTTATCATTCTCTTTTGCTCTGTCTCTATATAAATATGGTTGTGCTTTTATATATTTATGGTTTATTACTATTTTGATATTTGTGGGATTTATGTTCTTTTATTTATTGAATAGTCTTAAAGTGGTTTGATAGAGCAATGAGCAATGGCCTTTAAAAATTTTATTCATAAAAGGCTTTTGAGTAATCCTTGTGTGTGTAATATACATTATAAGGATAAATTGTAATATTTTCTTTCTGGTGGGTCAAAATAGTACACTGTACTTCACTTGAACACCATTGGTATAAGCAAGCTAGCAGAGAAAAGAAAGTTTGTTTTTTTTGGTATGACTAGGGTTTGAACTCAGGGCTTTGAGTTTGCAAAGCAGGAGCCATTCCTCCAGCCCATTTTGCTCTGGTATTTTTTTTTTTTTTTTTGCTTGTTACCAGGGTTTAAACTCAGGGTCTCGCACCTTATGCTTTCCAAGCAGGCATTCTACCACTTGAGCCACTCCACTAACCCTTTTTTTAATTGGGTATTTTTGAGATAGGGCCTCATGAGCTATTTGCCCATGTTGGCTTTGAGCTAGTTCCTCCTGATCTCTGCCACCTGAGTAGCTAGGATTACAGCCACCAGTGTCTGGCTTGCTCTGGTTATTTTGGAGATAAGGTTTGGTGAACTATTTCTCCGGGCTGGCTTCAAACCACCATCCTTCCAATCTTAGCCTCCTAAATAGCTAGGATTATAGGCATGAGCCACCAGCACCTGACAGGATTTTGTTTTTTCTCTGACAGAGCTTTGGTGGCTCGTTAAAAGTATTTCTAAATGGAGATTATAGGATGGAATGAAGTGTCAGCTTTTAAGCCTGAGCAAGCTTGGCCGAGCTCTCCTTCAGCCATTCTTGATTTCAGATTATCAAATTGCATGATAGATGATTAAGTCAAGTCAAATTTGTGGGGGCCAGAGCAGAAGGCTCACAGCTGCCATCCCATTGCATTTTCTCGTGGTATTTCCCATTGATGGCTCTTTGCAAGAAGCTAACAGTAGGAGAAGAAGATCCTCAGAGAAGATTCTCTGAGGGTCCTAGGAGCAGCAGTGGGGATGGTCATACGTCTTATAACTCTAGTTCTTTCTTTATTCCACTCCAGTTGGAGAGGCCTGTGTTTGCTCTAGATAGTACTTGTGTAGAATTTGTGTTCCATCACTGATTTGTATGTGTGGGGAAGTGCTATTCACCCTGAGTGGCTCTCTTGATTTTGTGTATTAGCAGTTAAAATGCTGTATATATGGCTTGCCAGTTCCACGGCATTGTCTGGGGAACAGTTGGTGCAAAAATCTCCTGCAGTAAGTAGGCACGAGAGGATGTGTGTTCCAAAAGGACCTCATCAAGACCTCCCTAGAGACAAAGCTTAATATTCTGATTCTACTCTGATTTAAAGAAGACTTCCTAATTAAGATAGGAAGTTAGGGTGGGAAATAGACTTTACAGGATTATCAAATGGAATCATTAACATTGAAGTTATTTAATCTAAACTCTTCCAGTTCAGGAATCTCCTTTACAGTATCTTTGATAAGTCCTCTTATTTCTCTCAATACTGTCGCAGTATAGTAGGGGTAATACTGGCCTCCTATCTTAACATTTTCCAGGCCAATCACTGAAGAAGGCTTGCCCTTCTTCAGAGTAATCACTCTGGAGTAATAGCTTCTATTTGAAGGGCAGCAGAACAGGGTTTAGAGCTACTCAGGAGTGACTGGAGGTGTGACGCAAGTGGTAGAGCATCTGTATAGCAAGTGTGAGGCCCTGAGTTCAAACCCCAGTGCCAAAAAAACCCCTCAAAAAACAAAACAAAACCTCAGGACTAACTCCAGAGAACTTTGAGGTGGAACAATCTTACAGTTTTCTAGGGCAGGCAGCTGCCATGTGTTGATCAATGGGTAAGTTATAGTTAGGAACAGGAAGTTCTCTTGTGCTACTGCACAGTAGGGTGACAATAATAACAATAGTGTACTGTATATTTCAGAAAACTGAAAGGATTTTGATAGTTTTCACCATAAAGAAATGATAAATGCTCAAGGAAATAAATATTTGTAACCTGACTTACATATTACACAATGTTTCCATGTATTGGAACATTGCAAAGTACCCCACTAACATGTACACTTTTATGTTTATGTATCAATTAAAAATAAATTTTTGAAAAGATAATGTAAATGTCTTGAATAGATACTCTTCTAAAAATTTTGCTTTTCTTTTTTCTCCAGTCTGTGTATCTTTCACTTTCCCTGTGAATCACAAACATTTTGTATTTCAAATCTCAAGGACATTCCATTATTTTATGCTTTCTCATGAAAGAAAAAAAAAAAACCTGCCAGTTAAACTGTGTCACACAATTATAAGGTGCATCCCAATTTATGACACATTAGAATGTGAAAAAAATATGTTTTAGAATTGATGAAGCACAGCATTTCTGCTGCTTAAACATAGTGATATTACTGACAACTCTTATTTAACCAGAGAGACGATGTATTTTACTGCTTTCTTCTTTCTTTCATTGATGGTATTGTTCTTCCCACTCAGTGCTAGCATAGGTACAGGTGTGAACATACAGGCTCCTGTAGGTAGACAACAACAGTTGGTTTTTCTCGGGCTGAAAAGGTTGTAAGCCAGGATGATAAGGGCTGGCTGTATTTCTTCCTCAGTCAGGCTGTTGTGGGAAATGCTGTTGTGGGCCAGTTGCTGGGGTAAAGTGACTGCATATGACCATACCTAAAGCCAGCTGGTTTTAATAACATGGAATTGAATTAACTCAATTGGAAAAGATTGGTAGCTGCTGTCCTTATCCTGAAGATCTGCATTAAAGAAGAGTCTGGTAGGGAGCCAGAGACCTGTTCCTGGGAAAGCCAGGCAAGATGCTGGAGAGGAACAATATGCATTTCTTTCTGAGATCTCTTCTATGGCAGGAGCTTGATTGACTGCTAAGACATATATAAGTTGGGAAACACAGTAGACCAGGGAAGCCATGTTTATCAGATGTTTTAACTGGTCCTTGCTGTATGAATAGGTAAAAAAAAGTTGCAACCCAAATTTAACAATCAAAAGTACAGATTTCTGGCTACTTTTTAAGAGTAGGAAGAGCCAGGAATACTGAGTCCACATTGTAGCTTGGTAACAGTTGACTGGAGCTGACTGATGAGACACCTACCTTTCTGTTTGCCAGTGTCCATTGCTCACCATAGATATATACAGTCAGGCACTTGTTTCCTACCTGGACTGTGGAAGGTCCTGCAGTACAACAAAGAGATTTGAAACATCTTGGAATTAAGACAGGCCTTCTTCATTGGCGTTCTGGCACTCTTCCTCAGTAGCCGTGTGCCACAAGGACATACACAATTTAACTTCTAGGCCCAGTATTCTCATGCCTGGCACCCCAAAAGTACTCAATAAAACATGTATTTCATATCATCTGTTGAGTTTATGATTGGCCTTGATCATCATATAAGGACTTTTTTTTTTTTTTTTTCAGTTAAGAGAGCAAAGAGGGTGTGGGCAGAATAGAATGAGTAGAAGATAATGGGATGTGGATTATGCTGGCATGGAGTAATTGAATGGCAAGAGAAACTTGACACTACATGGTAATCTCTATGTATGCCTGGTTTCCCCCTCCTGGGTTGATCCCAGCCTTTATTTGTTTATTGGAGGTAGTGTAAGTAGAAATACGATGTTTCTAAGATACTCGTTCACTTTCCACTCAAGAGTAGTGTTCAGCACAATTCAGTGACTGCACCAGTATGGGAGCTTTAGCTCTTCATTTATTTATGTTTCTACCTACTTAGCTTGTTGGAAGGATAAGATTTCAGATAGCAGATGTTAGCTGGCTGCAAAGGGGGATGTTACTTATCTCTCCCCCATTTCCCTTATGAATGACCTCTGAGTTGGTAATTGACAGGGATTATTGCCATTTTTTTAATCTCTGCTAGGAGGCTGCTGGAGTCTTCCCTCATTTCATTATCCCGTTATGATGGAGCAGGATCCAGAGAGCACCCAATTTACCCAGACCCAGCGAGGTAAGGCCAAAATGAGAAATGGCACTAGGTGGGGGGGAGGGGCGGCCCTTGGGGTTGCCATCTGTTGGAAGCCCCATCCTGTGCCTCTCTGGTCCTGGTGCTCTTTTACTCTTCAGTTATAGTTTTAAGACAGGTGGTTCAGGTGATTTTGAAGTGTTGCAGGTAAGTGAACAGCACCTCTGGTGACAGAGGATTATGACTGAGCTCTTGTCCTTTGGGGCTCATTTCTGTATGGGGGGCACTAGAGGAGGTACCTGCAGAGGCCTCAGGTCGTCAGAGGATACTCTTTTCCTGGTGGCCTGAGAGACCATTTTAGTCAGATGGGTTTTAGCAAAAAGGGGAACTGAAATTTTTAAAAAAATCATTTATAAGGACAAACTTACCAACTAAACAAACAAAAACCCTATTTGTTCTCAGTTGAGAGGAAATTTAGAATATCAGAGGGTAGAAGTCAAGCTCCTTCACTTACTGAATTTATGGAGACTTCCTATAGGAAGAGATGAAGAAAAAGTAACTGAGTGAAACAAGTGGTCATTTTATTAAAGTGCTTGTTTTATAGTTTTTAGAAGACATTTGCAAAGTTCTTGAAGAGATTAAAAAAAATTTTCAAATTAGTTCAAGGCCCATACCTTGAGATGCTGGTGACAGAACCAAGGCTGGGATATTGAGTTATTGGATTACATTTATCTATAGAGAGCAGCTCCGAGTGGTTGTCACAGCTGGATTTGCTGATTCTGTTAGTGATCTAAAAAGAGGTAACCTGCACATTATTTAAGTAACTCCAGAGCATGTTGTGAGACTGCCAAAAGAAGAGGGTAATTTATAATGGTGGGTGGAGTTGGCAAGTTAGCAATATAGGTCAGATAAGGCTGAATGAGCTTTGTTCCAGATAAGAACTTTCAAGTCCACTTGGAAACACCTTGGACCAACTTTACTTCAGAGCTATTAGTTGATTTTGTTGTTGCCACAGGGTTTTTTGCTTGGTTGTTTTTGTTTTTTTTTTTCTGTACTGGGGTTTGAACTCAGGGCCTACACCTTGAGCCACTCTACCAGCCCTTTTTTATGATGGGTTTTTTTGAGGTAGGGTCTTTGGGGCTGGCTTCGCTTTAAACCATGATCCTTCTTCCCAGTCTCTGCCTCCTAAATAGCTAGGATTACAGGTGTGGTGCCTGTTGTTGCCACAGTTATGTTGTGACACTACATACTCGTTCTAAGATACTAGTGAAAAGATTTTCTCATATCCTCTTACTTCATTTCCCATACCCCAGAAAATGACAAGTACAAGGATCAGGGAGCAGAGATTGATAACTTTAAAAACAGGTGGACAATTTAGATGATGACTGAAGCAAGAGAAGTTGATACTTGTCTCTTAATTATTTTGAAGTTGTAAGCCCTTAATAAGGGAAGGAAAAATTTCACATTATCAAATACTTTGAAATAGTGGAATAAAAAGCTTGTAGGGCAGCAATGACAGTCTCATCCCCAGAATTTTTAATCCTGCAAAGTTCAATGCTGACTTTTAAGGACTATTTTTTGTCCTCCTATCATGTATTCTGTTATATAACCTGATCTCTTTATCACCAAAAGTGTCATGCTTTGTTATGTTGGTATTTTTATATTTTCCTTCTGAACACAATATAGATTGTTTTCTTTTTTTTTCTTTCTTTTTTTTTTTTTTTCAGAGATGTGTGTCTTCCTTGAAGAAAACTTGAGGATTTAAACACTTAACATTTTCACTTGAAACACTTTAATAGGGTTGTTTCATGGTTTTCCACCTTTTCAGCAGTAGGATTATCATTGCTATTTATCACCTGTTGTTTAGTTTCCTTTTCCTCTTAGGCTTTAACCTGTATTGTGTGAATAGGACAAAGCCTTTGTGAGACATCTTAGTATTCAGAAACCTAGCTTTCTTATGGATACCTAAGAGGACAAGGCTAGAATAATAGGAATCTTTTCTTCTTCTTCCTTTTTTCGGGGTGGGGGGATGGGTAATCATTGATACATAGATTCATAGTTTAGGAATTCCTGTCCTTTAGTGAAATTAAACAACTGAGGTTACCTAGTGCTAAATTTATGACCCTACATAAATGCGAAATCTTTATTGTTATTAGCATTAACATTATTTCTATCACCATCACCAGTAATACTATAATTTTTCCATTGGTTAGGTTAGGCTATAAACTGAGAAATTAATATACTTATGGTCATGTTTCAAGATCAGTTCTACTCTTGAAACTTTTCTCTTATTATATTATTTTCTAGTCTGATTGGCTTGATTTCTGCTATCAGGACAACTCAAGAGCAATTACTTTGTTGAAATTTTAGTATTCTGGGATTCATCTTTGTAAAATACATGGGAACAGGGGCTCAAGTGGATAATGAAAATTCCACCAGTTGAAGCTTTTTAGGAAATAGTTCTTGTACTCTGATAATCTTCGCATAGTCATCTGTGCATCCCATACCCACCTGCTATACAAAGATAATTTGGGCTTAGTGATGCTCAGTGCCACATATTATTCCATGACAGAGACCTTTGAGTTCCAAAGATTGTCATCTACCTCCTTGGGAATGCCATCTGATGGCTGCCAGAAGGAACCACTTCTTATAACAGGCATTTCTGAGACAACTTCAGTTCCTTTTATAGTTGACTGCAGGATCTCCTTTGGCCACGGTCAGAAGACTTCCTGAGGAGTCTTAGGGTGCTGATAAGTCAGGCTTCAAGATATTTGCAAATACATTTTGTTTTTGTTTTTATGAGATGAGGTCTCCCTAAATTACAATCCTTCCATATACAATCCTCCTACCTCAAGTCTCCTGAGTAGCAGAGATTAGGGAAACTCACCACTGCACCCAGCAACAAATATTTCTTGTCACCACTTGGATACAACTATTTCTATTTTCGAATCAGTTTCTTCACATTTCCATTAAAAACAAATTAACAGAAGATACATATCTTTTTCTTTTACGTTATAGAAGTATATAAAATATAAATGTCCTCTGGAGTCCATATTACAATTGTTGTGTCTCCTTTTAGTTTTTGCCTGATTATAGAAATGCATATTTTTGTATACATATTCATACACATATACCATTTTAACCCTCTCCCAACATAATTTTATTTTGGAAACTTTTCCTTGTGAATGTAATAGAGATAATTTTTTCTTTTTAATTGCTTCATAGTATTTCTTTGTACAGATATAATTTGCTTAATCTGTTGCTGGGCATTTGGGTTCTTTCCCTGGTTTTCACTAATGCTGATGATGTCATAAGTGAACTTCCTCATATATGTGTGTGTGTATTTGTTTCTGTAGTATAAAATTCGTAGTAGGATTATTGAGTTAAAATGTGTGCCTCACCAATAGGAAAAGGGGACCAGGAACTAGAGAAAAGGTTAGATCAAAAAGAATTAACCTAGAAGGTAACACCCACACACAGGAAATCAATGTGAGTCAATGCCCTGTATAGCTATCCTTATCTCAACCAGCAAAACCCCTTGCTCCTTCCTATTATTGCTTATACTCTCTCTACAACAAAATTAGAGATAAGGGCAAAATAGTTTCTGCTGGGTATTGAGGGGGGGAGCGGGAGGGGGCGGAGTGGGTGGTAAGGGAGGGGGTGGGGGCAGGGGGGAGAAATGAACCAAGCCTTGTATGCACATATGAATAATAAAAGAAAAATGAAAAAAAAAAAATAAATAAAATGTGTGCCTCAGGTTTTAAGTCTTGAAATGTTTAGCAGTCAACTTAATATATAAAACATTTTTCTGTTTTTGTTCCTCTCTCATCTCAGTTCATAGACTCAAATTACATAGCAGTGTTGTGAGAGATGGAGGAAAAACTTGAGAAAGAAGAGAATGAACTGTGGGGAGTTGATGCAATAAAAGTTGTCAGGGAGTACCAAGATATTGAAGCCTTGGTTTGAATGTGGTTCTAGACCAACGATTTATCAGAATAGTCCTAGAAAGGAAGAAGTATCAGCCTTTGATGTTCTGATTCTAAGAGCAGAAAAAAAAAATCTTTCTTTTTTTATCCTGTTAGACTTTCTGTTCTCTCTAGTGTATATTACTCCCAGTCCCTATCCTGAATATTTTCTCCATGTTGTAAATATCTGTGATTGTTCTGTTAAGGAAGAGATAAGGAGGTTCAAAGAGATGATTTTATGGAGATAGGTAGGTGAAATCTGGAGCTGTGTGCATCCGTTGAAGAAGAAAGAAGTCCTGGTGAAGATGATAACTGTGTCTGTGGTGCCTTTGCTAATCATCTCAGGCTTACCATCTCCTGGTTCATTTTCTTATCTGTAAATTAAAAGAGTAGATGATTGCTAAGGTCTCTTTCATTTCTTAATTTTGCATATGGATGGTGATCAAGGAAAAGCTGTAAATCTGTTTAAGGGCACCCTGCGAAGCTAAGCCAGGTTCCTTAAGAACCTAAGAAGAAAGACCCAGTGCTAATCCTCTTGGGAAAGGGCAGCTCTTGATCAGAAGATGACTGATTAAACTGCCTATTTGCCTTATCTTAGAACAGAAGCACTAGTAATAGTCTGATAAACATATTCCGCAGTATAAACCTCCTGGTGAGTTAAATGCCCTGTTTTTCAGGTATCCAGAATTTGCCTCAGCAGGGAGATGCCATGGGAGAGCTGTATTTTATGTCATTCACAGTATTCCCCACATTAGTGCTAGTTTGTGTTTGTCCATCTCTGTCTCTCTCAGATTATCTCCTGCTGCATACTACGCTCAGAGGATGATCCAGTATCTCTCACGGAGAGACAGTATTCGCCAGCGCTCCATGCGCTACCAACAGAACCGTCTCCGTTCTTCCACCTCCTCCTCTTCCTCAGACAACCAGGGTCCATCAGTAGAGGGAACCGACTTGGAATTTGAGGACTTTGAGTAAGTATATACTTAGCTTGCTTTCTTCCCCTTCCTCCTAAGCTTCCAGTTGGTCACTGACTATACAACAATGGTGAACATTTCTGCTTCCAATCCCTAAGTTATTATTTATGATTAACAGGATGAGGGATAGAAGACTGAAATGCTCAGAGCACTCCCACCTCTGGCAGTCTTACTGCTGATTTACCAGAGCCTGTGGGAAGAGACAGCCCATTGGGCCAAGGGCAGAGTAGGAGAGAATGACTGCTGCTCTTTAAGCAACATTTGTATCTCCCTTTTGCATGTACAGTGGAAATGCTTCTCATGGACTATCTTCATGGTACCAGGGAGACAGGAAGTTTGGTGTTGAGTCTCTTAAGCAGAGTGGATATGGAGTTGCTTTTTATTTTTAAAGACTTGGATTTCTCTAAAAGGCAATTTACTGTCTCAGGGTTTTATGACAGGATACTTGGGGTCTTATTCCCTTGCCTTAACTTTCTCAGTCTATCTGTTACTAGCTCCACCAGTGACACTATGAATATTACCTGTCCTTTTAAGGTGTGTTGAGGGGACATTATTGGCCTTTTTAGCTATTTATTGCAATTCTTTCCAACCTGAAACTGAGTTTTCCTGGCTTGAATCGAATTGGCTATTTGGCTCTTGTTTTGATTTATATTTTGGTATTCTTAAGCATACAAAACAAGACAGTAAGAAGGCTATTTAAGCTTTTTGCTCATTTTTTCTAAAATTATTTATTCACTTACTCATTTATTGGAGGTACTGGGGTTTGAACTCAGGTTCTCACACTTGCTAGACAGACACTCTTACCACTTGGGCCACTTCACTAACCCTCCTTTGTTTTGCTGGCGTTATTGGAATTGGGCACTTGATTGGAATAGGTCCCTCTACTCCTCAGTATCACTTCATCAGGTCTGGGGTCTATTGCTTATCTGCCTATTTCCCCACAAGCCATCTTGCAATAGCTTTATGGTGTGTTTGGTCTCTTTGCCAGAAAGAACTAAGAAAGTGGGACAACTTTTGTACCAATTTGCCTTCCTGATTCTTTTGTTAAACATACTTGGGAGCAAAAAAAGAACATATCTATTTCTTTGAGAAAGGTTTAAGTGTGTAAGAAATGCAGGAGTGGCATGGAGCAGCTGGTATGTGGCAAATGGAGCAGGGTGTGGTAGTCCTCTCTCATTAACCACTGGAGAAGAACAGGAGTCCTCTCTTACCCTCAGCCTGCATCCTTCTCCATCTGTCTACTCTGGGGCGAAGTCTATGCATATGTTGGTAGTGAAAGGAAAAAAGAGTCTTCATTCCCTTAGCTAGGCAGACACCTGTTATGACGTATATTCTTCTGTAGATGTTAACGTTTTTCGAGCACCAGTGTCTGTTCAAGAAGGCAATTTAAACATACATGCTGAGGGACTGGAGATGTAGCTCAGTGGTAGAGCATCTCCTTAGCATGTGTGGGGCCCTGGATTGGACCCTTAGTGTAACACACACACACACACACACACACACACACAAAGAAATGAAAAACTGCTGGCACATAGAGCTGCTGAAAAGCCTAGGTGACTTTCTCTCGTTAATCCTTTGGTGTTCTGGAGAGTCTGTGCTGTGGATTGCCTAGCTCTCTTTCCATGCATGCTTGGAAAGCTGTCTTACATCTTAGCAGTGGTGAAATTTGGGGCTCATGCCTTCGAGCTGTACTCTGCCTCGTGACTTGTCCTTCACAATGGAGTTCTGGGTTAGTTTAAAATGTTCTGTTCTCATCTTACCTTTCCTTTCTTCTTCTGCCACCTCCTCTCTCTCCCCTTTTCTTCCCCCTCAATTTTCTTGTGTCAGACTGCCTCCTCCCTTTGCTCCCCCAGCCCACCTGTGCTCTTGCCTCCCCCTGGGGCTTCAGTGTCACCTCATTTTACATTTCCTTCTTTACCTTTGATGCACTGGCATGCCAGGGTTTTTTCCTCTGTGTCTTGAATTAACAATAGGCTAATTTTTCTAATGGCCCTCTGAAAGTCCCTCCCCTGGCTCTTTGTCTTTCTTTTGGAGCTGATGCAGCCCGTGATCTTGTTTTTTACAGCAGCTGTGGATTAGTCACCTTAATGTTAGTAGTCTAGGTCTTCTAGTGAAGGAAGTTCCTGGCTGGTTGATGCTGGTTTACCTTCTGTTCCTTCTTTTTCCATTTCCTTCTCTACTATAAACTGAGTACTGCTTATGGTTGTTTCTCTGTTCTTAATCTCTAATCCTCTGAGGAGAAAGAGTGAGAAATTAGGAAATATACAGGCCTATTTTAATTTTTTTGCACTAATCCTTTTCCTTAGCTTGGCTAACTAGAAACTTGTATAGGTATAATATATAGTTCTTTCAAATTTAGAGTAGGTAGGGTAGTTATGGCCTGAAATCCCCTAACAATAGGGCAGTATTGTTCTGTTGGATTTCCTTACCTTCATAGCATATCATGGTCCTGTTTCTGCAGACTCAAATTGGCTTCTCCACTCTCCTTCCATTTGCTAAGTTTTAGATCATTTTGACATTCTTGAGCAATCCTGTCTTGGTGCAGATTGTCCTCAGAAAACCAAAAGAGCTGTTATTCAGATCTGATCTTTGGTTTGCTTCAATCATCTGTTGAATGAAAGGTGTCAGCTACAATAATATTTTCATATGTATGCTAATTAATAACTAGAAAACATTTGTAGTATGTATGCTGAAGTATCCATTTTATATATCTGTATCTCTATATATTATCTACATGTAGAGATAGATGTTTTAAAATCTTGTATAATCCTTACAGTTACTGAAGGAGGTAGTTACTCTGTTGTGGTATTTTTCTAAATGAGTGTACTGAGACTTGACTAAACCAGATAGGACTTAGCTTAGAGAATAGGAACAAGCATATTTATTGTCCTACAAATCTCAAAACCTTAAAAAACATGTTGTGCAATCATATTTGAACTCTCCCACAAGCTTGTTGTGGAGTAAGACCATTGAGCTTTATCTCTAGGGAGGATGGCCTTGGAGGATGTTCAGCATCAGGTTAAATTTTCTGGGTTTTTTTGTGGTCTGGATTAATGTCCATTTTCTTAGGAAGGCATCTTCTCCTGCCATTCATGTTTGTCTTTGGTGAGGATTGAGATGGCAAGATCTCTGTGTTTATCAAAATGCAGAAACAAGATATCCAGAAGTCTGCTGTCATCAGCAGGTCTCTCCCGAAGCCTTTAGCAGCTGTCTTTGCATAAAGATGTTTACAAGCAAGGTAAAGGTATGGTTGCCCCTTGACATTGCTGTCTGTCTGTTTGAGAGCTCAGACCACCTGCTAGAACGTAGATGGCACATAAGCAGAAAGCAAACTTGAGTTATAATTCATCCCTTTGGAAAAAGGGTGGCTCTTACAAAAAGCCCAAGTAAAGTACTTTGTCTGGGTAGTTTTTAAAGCCTGCAAAAGAGGTGGTATTGTGTGCCCAGCTAACCTTGTAACTTTTTTGTTTTATCTGCTATTCTGAATCTAAGTGTAATCCCCAAATCATCCCCAGCTCATATCCCTCCACTTCCTACCTCTTTTGGTAGCTGCTGCTTTGCCTTCCAAGGCAACTGGGTAATTATTTTCAGCATAAACAGTGAGACTCTATTCAAGAAATACCTGAAGCAAAAGGGGCTGAGGGCTTTTTTGGGTTTTTTCTGGGTCTCACAGATGAGTATTGTCCATTTGTTTGGCATGATAGATTCTAGCAGTACCATTTATACATATGCAGATAGATGAGCGTCATACAGCAGGAGCTACTACTACTACTTTTTTTTTTTTTCTGAAATAGGGTCTTGCTCTGTTACCCAAGATAGTATCAAACTCATGGGCTCAAACTCTTTTCTTGCCTCAGTCTCTCTAGTAGCTGAGGCTCCAAGTGTATGCTTTGGCTCACCTGGCTCAGCCTCTCCTTTCATGGTCCTCTTGCTAGACATCTGGTAGAGAAGTTGTTAACAGGTCTCGTTGGTGTCTGATGTAGCTCAGATGAGTGCTGAATACTGTTAGCACTGACACTGGTTGTGGCTTAGGAGAAGTTGCTTGCCTTTAGTTTACAATTTAGTGTTCTTCTTACCCTTCTGATAAAACTGGAATTTTTAAGTATTCTTGGTTCAAAATTCTGGTAGAGTGAAGTCAGATGTCCTTGGTAGTACTTGCTTATATTCTCTCTTTAGCACCTGAAATTTCTGGACCTTTGAGTCAGTGACTAAGTCTGTAAACACAAATACATAACTTGCAGTCAAGGAGGGCCTTTGCCATCTGAAAATATTCAGGAGATATCTATTTCATCTTGAAATGGAGTTGCCTTTGTTTCTTCCTTGGAATTATAAACTACAGACGTTAGAAGTGTAAGAAAAACTTAACCCTGTGAAGTTATTATTCTTTTTGCATACTGGAACCTTCTATATCAGTCAGAAATCAACCTACTGTTTACCTTTGTTGAGTGATGCAGAATTAGTTGTTTTTTGGTTTTTTTGTTTTGTTTTTTTTTCCCATTTGTTTGTCTTTGTTTTTTGTTTCCCTGTATATCTCAGACTGGTCTTGAACTCATGATTTTCCTGCCTCCACCTCCCAAGTGCTGGGATTACAGATGTATGCCACCATGTCTGGCCCAGAATTAGGGTTTTCTTTATTTTATTTTATTTTTGGTGGCACTCAGGTTTGAACTCAGAGTCTTGTGCTTGCTAGACAGGCACAAATAAGGTTTTACTTTTCCTGCCCAGGCCAGCCCAGGCAGTGATCTCCATGCTTCCCTCATAGCTGGGATGACAGGCCTGCAGATGTGTGCCACCAAACCCAGCTTTTTATTGGTTGAGTTGGTGTCTCCTGAACTTTTTGCCTGGGCTAACCTTGAAACTCAGTCCCAAGTAGGTAGGATTACAGATGTGAGCCTCTGTGCTCTGCTCCAGAATTAGTTCTTAATGTGAGATGAGATAAAGATTTCTGTCTTATTTACCAAAGAACTTTAAATGCTTCCGCTTACTTGGGTCTTATAGTGGTTGATTGTTTTTACATGGGGGGCTTATTAAAAGAGAAAGGTCTAAGTCTTAAAATACAGCTTTTCTATAGTGATACTTAGGAGAAAGACAAATACATAGAGAAACATGCTACTCTGAATGTTTTGATGTCAGCAGAGACAAACGGTGGGTTCTTTGGTCTTGCTGAAGGAAGAATTCAGGGCGAACACAGAATAGTTTTAACAGACCAAGATTTATTGAAATAAAAGTAAATGCAAAGCATTTACCCTCTAGGTATGAAGAAGGTAGGCAGCCCGATCATGCAGCTTAGAGCCTTGAGTTTCAGATCTTTGGCACTTTTTTGAAATGTAGGAGATTAAACATGTTAATTTTATGTACATCATTGTAGAGTTTTCCTAGAAATGGGAAGAGTTTTCCAAGAAACAGAACATGGGAGTGGTTTTGCCTAAGTTACTTTCAGAACCAAGGTGGCAATTTGAGAGGAGGTGTGTATATGAAACTGCAGCTATAATGGGATGTAAACAAAGCCCCTGGATAACCTTTAGATTTAGGAAAGTCCCTGCTGGCGACCATTATCAAGGAGTAGATCAGGTTGTACCAAAAAAACAAGCCAACCATAGCATCAAGATTATTTGTGAAGCAGGATGTTTGGTCCAGTGTACCCGGATAATACTGTAACTGTTCTTTGACTCCTTGTTTTATTGTTCCCTTGTTGCCTGCTTATTCCATCTCATTGGGATTTGTCTGTTGACTGGTGTGACTAGAATGTAAAGTCCAAGATCTGTGACAGAAGATGAACCCTTAGAGTTAGAGAGGTGCAGATCTTATAGAGTCTTATGTGTCTTTTGAAGACGGTGAACTTGATCCTGCAGGAGAGAGGGGAGTCTTTAAGGCACTTAAGCTATGGAATAACATAAGTGATAAAAAGATAGACTGTAATAAGTTAGCACTGAAGTATTAGGAGAGCCTTACATGAAGTGGGAGAGGATTTGAAGAAATGTGAGAAGGCTTTGTGGATTTGAATTGGGTTTTGAAGACTGCATAGGACTTTGAAAGACGAATGATGAGAAGGATTAGTGTAGGAAAAGAAATTGTAGATAAAGGGAATAATCAGCAAAAGCTCAGAGACCCTGAGTAGATCTGTGACTAGAGCTGTAGAGTATTGGTGATATGAGAAGGATCAGAATGCCTGGAATTATGGAGGGCCTGGTGTACCTGGCTGGTAACCTTGAACTTTATGTAAATCAGGGAGCAGCCATTATTCAGTAGGTGTTAGGCAGAGTTAGACAGCTCGTTAGTTCTGACACACTGGTTAAGGTGATCTGATGTGGCAAGTGTACTAATGCAGGAGAACCAGTTAGATGGCAGTGGCCATAATATAGGCGAGGATATTCAAGGGTCAAATTTAAAAGTTTCAGGTGTAAGAGTTCTTGGTGTTTTCTTCACAGATGTCTATTTATTATTATTATTGTTACTGGGTTTGGATTTTTGTTGTTTGTTTGAGGCTGGGTCTTGTTATGTTGCCCAAGGTGGGCTCAAGCGATCCTCCTGCCTCAGCCTTGTAACTAACTGGGACTACAGGTATGTACCACTGTGCCTGGTGCACTTAGTGTTTTCTGAGAGTGGGGCCAGTTTGTGGATGTTCCCAAGAACATGGCTACCTCACTTCTCACTTCTCAAAATGAAATTCTACCCAAATCCTTTTTGTATTCACACCAGAGCCAAGTTTTTTGGTGTGGCTGGGATTTGAACTCAGCTTCTGTGCTTATAAAGCAGGTGCTTACAAAGCAGGTACTTTTGCTAGGCGCCTGTGTCTCATGCCTGTAATCCTAGCTGCTTAGGAGGCAGAGATCAGGAGGATTATGGTTTGAAGCCAATCCAGGCAAATAGTTCATGAGACCCTATCTCAAAAAAACCCTTCACAAAAAAAGGCTGATGGAGTGGCTCAAGGTGTAGACCCTGAGTTCAAACCCAGTACCAAAAAAAAAAAAAAATCAGGTACTCCACTGTTTGAGTCACACCTCCAGTCCATTTTGCTCCCATTATTTTGGAAGTGGGGCTCTCTTAAACTGTTTGCCTGGGCTGGTCTTGAACCACAATCCTTCTGATCTAAGCTAGGATTACAGGCGTGAGCCACTGGCACCTGACTACTGGAGCCAATTTTGAACTTTTTTTTGTGTGTGTGCGGTACTGGGGCTTGAACTCAGGGCCTTCACCTTGAGCCACTCCACCAGCTGTATTTTTCTGAAGGGTTTTTCCAGATAGGGTCTTGCAGAACTATTTGCCCAGGCTGGCTTCGAACTGCAATCCTCCTGATCGCTGCCTCTTGAGTAGCTAGGTGTGAGCCATTGGTGTCTGGCTCCAATTTTGAAATTTTGAACTAAGTTTGTAAATTAACAAGTGACTCCTAGAACAATAGTGATTTAAATTAGGTTCTCTTCTCTTCTCTCTCTCTCTCTCACTCTCATTGGTGTACTGAGGTTTGAACTCTGCCTCATGCTTGCTAGGCAAGCTCTCCACCACTTGAACCATGCCCACAGCCCTTTTTGCTTTAGTTATATATTGGATAGTGTACCATGTTTTTGCCTGGGGCTAGTATCCTCCTGCCTATGCCTCCCAGTAGTTGGAATTAAAGATGCACTCCACCCTGCCCTGCTTTATCAGTTGAGATAGGTTCTTAATAACTCTTTGCCTCAGCTGATCTGGAACCTCAATCCTCCTGATCCCCACCTCCTAAGAAGCTGGAATTACAGGTTTGAACTACCACTCTTGGCCCTGAAATTAGGATCTCTTGACAATGCCTGCTAGCGCTGTTGTCTGGGTTTTAGTCTTAGTTGAGCCTATAGTTTCTCACCTGATCTTGAGCAAGTCCCTTTTTCACCCTAGACTTCCACGTCTGCTGTGTTAAATGAAATTCGATAGTGTCTGAGGCTTCTTTTAATTCTGGGATTCTTGGATCTTTGTTGGTGTTAACTACTTTAGAAGATTTTCCTTTGTACTCAGCAGAGGTCAAATAATGATAATTCTCATAAAAGTCAGGAAACCTCCTGAGGATTAAGAATAAGCCATTTGATACTTACCAACCCTCAATATATTTATAAAATGTATACTTACCTGAATGCTAGCTCTTTACCATGGATTTTGATCTCTTGCTTAGAAATGCATAATATTGCTTGGCAGCTTTAGAATTAGTAACACCTCCCACACCCCCCTTTTTGTTTTTGATGATACAGACATTTGAACTCAGGGCCTCATGCCTGCTATGCAGGTGCTCTAACATACCACTTGAGCCACACCCCTAGTCCTTTTTGCTTTAGTTTTGTTTTTAGATAGGATCTCATATTTTTTTGCCTAAACTGACCTTGGACTGTGATCTATCTACTTTTGTCTCCCACATAGTTGGGGTTATAGGCATGCACCACCATGCCCAGCTTGTTTGTTTAGATTGGGATCTCATTAACTTTATGCCTGACCTGTCTTCAAACTGTGATCCTCCTTCCTCCGCCTCCCAAATAGTGGATTACAGGTGTGAGCCACCATACCTGGCATAGAATTAGTACTCTTTCTGAGCAAATAAAATACATATGAATATTTATTTTGGGTAATACAGAAAAACAGAAGAAGAAAAAGAAAATGGAATCTATCTGGATTATTATGTGGGCTTAAATTTGGAAAATATAGAAGGAAAGAATTAAATACCCAGGAGGTATGGGAAGATATAACCACTTATATTTATGTCTGTTTTTTTAATCACAAAATACCCAATATGAATATGCATTTGCATAACATACGCAGATGAAGTTAAAAGGTAGAATAAAGGAGGAGAGGAATCTGTAAATGATGCTTATCTCATATTACTATTCCTTTGAGGAAAAAGTAACTTTCTATGCTCTGCATTTCCAGGAGACCTACATAGTTAGGTATCCCCTATACAAGATTTCAGCTGGGACTGTGCTCCTCATCGTGTACAAGTGCACAGTCCTTGGAAATACAAAGTAGGCTTCAGTTTCTAACTAACAGCACATAGTAAGGAAAGGACTTGCCCAAGATCACTGTGCCCTCCCATGACAGGGATACAAAATATGCTTTCTGTTGTCTGGAGGCTGAGTAGGAGAAGGAAACAAGTATTTTTAAACAAGTATTTTTTAAATTTTCAGCAAAGTCAACCATATACTGTCAAGAGGACAATGACCTTTTGAGCTCTTTGGTGCAAGATACTCATTTATAAAGTCTCAAGTCAGAGCAGTTTGTCACTGAGGAGCAGTGACAACCAGTCTGGTCAGGACTCAGACAGCAGTCTGTAGGTGTATTTTTCATTCCTTTAAATTATAGCTTCACTCTGAGGCAATTAATCCCGGACATTTAGCAGAAGAGTTGCTGCTGTGTTTCTCCCTTGTTCTGGAGATGTGTCTTTTTATTCAACACTTGTCTTAGAGGCTTGATTGTTTGAAGGGTGTTTTTTCCTTGTAAAAATCATTTATGAGAAAGTTTTAGTTTTTTCCCCTCTTTTGCCCAAATACCCCTCTGAGAGTTAATCAAAGATGCAGAGTTCAACAACTGGGAAAGCCATTAATAACCCAGCTAGTTTCTATCCTGCTGTCTTAAAGGCAGCTTCTGACTGTTAAAATTGATGAGGATTTCTCTGGTGTTTCCCAGAAAAGTATTCCTCATTGTTGGAGGAGCAATGCCAGCATATTTGCCTCTGTTTTTCACTTCTGTTTTAAGCTCCCCTCTTTGCTACAAAAGGGTGTTGGTTATGTTATGGTAGAGCCTAGTATTTCTAAGGTAAACTGTCTCTCAGCCTGGCTTTCTCCCATTGCTCATCTGGCAAACAGCTTCCAATCCTCTCATGTTCAGTCTCTACCTGACTTATTTTGCTTTCTTCCAGCTCATGGAGCCTTGCTTTTTGTTGATCTTGTATCAGTAGTGAGGTGAGTGGTAGATTCTTAAGTTTTATGAATACCTCATTTTTTAAGTACTTTTAATCCCTTTGGTCCTTTCTTGAAACTCTTACTGCTATCCCTTTCCCCTTGTTTCACCTCTTTCCCTAGATCTTCTATGCATTGAAAGTTGTTCCTGCCTCAGCTCCTTATCTCTGAATTTCCCCTTTTTTCTAGATGATAGAATCTGAAATGTCATCAAGTTACTGTTTATTTGGAGCTGTTCCTTTGGCATTGGATTTTTGTGTGAAGACACCAAAACCATACTTCTTCCTTATCTAGTTCACTCTTTGTTTGGGCATTCTGACCTTTGCCACCTCATCCTCTTCTTGTTTTCACGTTTTTTCCTTGAAAATGTTTGAGGTGTTTGTCTGTTTGACTGTTTTCTCCTAGAGGCTCTTGGTTCTTTCTCCTGCAGGCACCATCTCATTTTTGTGTTTGCTATGTGTCATATTTTCCAATTGTTCTGGTTCCTGTCCTGAACACTTTTCTTCTTTGCTATAGTCCCACTTTTTGAATTTGAAGGCTTCTTTACATGTTATTGAGATGCCGTTCAGCTCCTGCTTTTCCTTCCTTAACCAAGATGTTGATCTGAGGACCATCACAGACACCTCTACTTACCTGGTATATTGTTCTTTCAGGGACTTTGCTTGTACCTGAGCCAGCTGTTCTCATTGTTTGTTTGGATTTTTTTTTTGAAACAGGTTCTCACTAAATAGCCCAGGCTGACCTCAAACTTGCTATCTTCCTGTCTCCACCTCCCAAATGCTGGGATTATAGGTGTGTGTCACCAGTTGTCTTTTTTTTTTTTTATTGTTGTAAAATACATGTAACATAAAATTTACTGTTTTAACCCCCTCTTTTAAAATGGAAGAAGCAACTAAATCAGAAAGAACTTGATTGTTTTTAGTTTTAATAATAACAAAGAGAGGTTTGTGAGATATGTATGTTGTAAGGTTCCACATTTTCTGCTGCCCTGATGTCTGTCCATTGTTCTAAGTTGTCTTCCTGGGTTCTCTCACCAAGTTTTGTATCATCTTTGGGGATTGGTACTCATTCATACTATCTGGTGCACTGGTGTCTCCTTCTCTGGCTTTTTTGTCTTCTGACAACAGTTAGAGTTATTCTTTGTATCTTTGGACCTACAGGAGCAAATCGTCAGCTTTACAATGTGATTTTAGAATGGCCACCTCTCTCCCAGAGCTGTAAAATAATCTGATTTGATACATGATATTTTTTTCTAACTTAGTTTTCAATCTTCTTGAGTTTCCTAGACCTCTCTCTTTTTTTGTTGGGACTGTTTTTAACTTCAAAATATTTTCTAAGTCATCTCTCAATAATTGGTTGTGACATTTGATAAGTTAAATATACAGTAATGAAAAGCTATTGTGAACTTAGTTGTACTTGTAAATAAATTGGTACTTTACTTTATCACAACTGAAATCTCTGTATATTAGAAAAATAATAGTATGTTTAATTTGAGAGCTATCTCATTTGTTTGTTATCCAGCTTCTTTGTTTACCTGTGTTATAATTTAGAGGCTTTTCAGTGATTGGATTATATGAGTTAAGGAACTTCTTTTCTTTTTTTTTTTTTTTAAAGAAAATTCACATTTTATTTAGATTGAAATAAACTATACAAAATTGATTTTTTTCACCAAAAATAACAGCATTCTTTTCTGTATTATTTCTAAATAAAGCACAAAACATTTATTTTTGTAGTTTTTTTCTAATAAGTCAAGATGAGGCAGTATATATAATCATGGAAAAAAGACAGAACAGACAAACCAGTTGCCTGTAGGGATGGCATAAATTCTGTCTTGAAGCAGAAGCGTCCAACGTTGACCTGATGAAAAGCTTATGAAATGTAGGTTCAACAAAGGAATATAAACAACAACAGCCAGGTATAGAGCAACAATGCAGGCCCTTCCACTCCAACTTGAACTGCAACTGTTCGATGTTACGGAACTTCCGATCTCGTTATTTTTTTAAACTTGTTTTACTTTCTATACAGTCTCCTTACCTCTCCTTTCAGCTACCAGGTTTCAAGTCTAAAAAATACAATGTATTAGGAAAGCAGTAGTGTGCTTTCTCTTGGGAAAATAAAAGACAAATACTGACTTTTAATGGATCAGGTTCCAATATCCCTGGTATTGATTTCTCTTAATGTGCAGCAGCCTATTCTAATGAGAGAGAGAAAAACCTTTATGGGCTTTTGTTTCTGGCTTGTACAGCTCCCAGTGGTCCACTTAAAAGCCAAACTGTTGCCTTAACTTTGCTTCCAGGATCAGTTTGAAGATAATCCAATGGAAGAATTTAGAAAATGTCCCAAATCAAGCTCTCAGAGGTTCATTTACTTTATGGCGTTGTTTAAGCAGCTAATTAACTGTTCTGCCCAGCTGGTGCCCTTTGGCTTATTGTTCCTTTGATGCATTGGAAGCTAAACCACATGAAGTTCCTTTCCTCTCTTTTCTTGTAGGAAGCAGTGAAATGTAGTGGAAAGGTTCAGAACTTTAAAGTCAGTTCTTCCTTGAATCATGACTCAACCACATATTAGTTGCATGACCTTAGATATTTGCCCTTAGTTTTCTTATCTGTAAAACAGAACTAATAATACCTCATGGGATAGCCTAAAGGATTAAATAGGATAATATATTAATAACTTTTGTATTGGATGTTAGAAGACACTTAATAAATGGTGGTTATAACTATCGCCTTAATAGTCCATAAAGAGAACACCTGAGCTTTTTTCTTCTTACTCAAATGAACATTCCGCTTCACTACCAAATTTTCAGTCTTTCAAAGTAGGGACTAGATAGTCTTTTTCTTGTGGGTTTTTTTTTTTTTTTTCCCTTACTGATACATTTCTATACAGAGGCTCTAAAGAGATTCATTTGAATATAACCATTTGCCAATGAAATACAATTTTTCTTCCTTCAGGATATCCAAACCTCATTTTTCCTTGTATCTTTCAATACAGAAAAAGAAGTTTACATATGTCCATTCCAGATCCCAAGATTTAAACTTGGCTTCAATTTTATATGCTTCTGGGTTCAAAGACCACATTGAAAAATTCTCTTCCTCCTTCCTGAACTGTGGGTAAATACTCATCAAGTTTTTAGTTGAGGTACTCCAGAGATGTAGTATAGTAATGTGCCACTTAAATTGGTGAGTCATTAGATAACTGACTTCTGTGGGCTCCTCTTCAAAGTTTAGGAATTTTGTTTTGGGGATGCTTGCTTTTTTGGCTGGTAGATGATTTCGCTTTAGTAACAGTCTTATATGTAATCTTTTTGTTTTCTTCAGGGACAATGGTGACAGATCCAGGCACCGAGCTCCCCGAAATGCCCGGATGTCTGCACCTTCACTTGGACGCTTTGTCCCAAGGTAAGAACTTGGTTGTTGGCAACTTAAGGAATCTGTTTGTGGTGCTGGAGATCAAATCCAGGACCTTATATGTGACAGGTACATGCTCCACCACTAACTGTATTCCCAGCCTTTTAGGATATAGTTTTAAATGGACTTTCTGGCCTTTGGAATAGCCATATCTGAAATTGTTTTTCAGTGAACCTATATTCCAGCTCTCTGTCTCCTAAAGACTTGATAGGAGATGATTAACCACAATGAAAAGAGATAGGAAAAATGGCACTAGGGAGCTTCCTTTTCAAGGGTGGAGGTGGAGGGGAGTCTTTAGAAGAAGGGCACAAAAGAGCTTCAAATTTGTGAAAGGACATATCCTGGGAATTTTTACTCCTTTTTGTGCTTCTGTAGATTTCTTAGGTTTAGTGTATCCTTTACCTTTCATTTGTTTTGTTTTGGATTGGTTAGTTTTGGTTTGCTTTGGGCTTTTTTGTTTTGTTTTTTTTTTTCTTTGTAGCTCAGGCTAGTTTTGAATTTGCTCTGTAGCCCCAGCTGGCCTCAATCTAAGATCCTTCTGCCTCAGCCTCCTGAGTATTGTTATTATAGGTATATTGTATTATAGGTATGGCCACCATGCCTGGCCAGCTTTACCATTATATTTATGAGGGTAGATAGTATGTCCTTTCTTTTATGGTAGTCTTTAGTTGACTTTTCTCATGTGATTCTTTCTTATAGGCGTTTTTTACTGCCTGAATACTTGCCCTACGCTGGGATTTTTCATGAACGTGGACAGCCTGGCTTGGCTACTCACTCTTCTGTTAACAGGGTCCTGGCAGGTAAAGAGTTGTTTCTTTGCATTTTGAGATTGTGAAGGAACAGAGCTAAGTAAAGCTTCTCCTTCCTTTACCTGTACTGATGTGGTGATGTCTTGGCATCTGGCTGGAAACTTGGTTTTGGGGTCCTGTATTCAGTTTCCTACTTCCACACAGGAAGTTACAGGGTTGTGGAAAACTGTTTCCCTTGTCTATTTCTACTTCCTCTGACATTTTTGTAAAATAAAAAAAATTTTAAAAAAGAAAAAAAAATTTGTTCAAAGCATTTGTTTCTCAATCCAGCATTAAATTCTGGCTATGCTTTTGTTTGTTTGTTTTTGATGGTACCTGGGGTTTGAACTTAGGGCCTTGTGCTTGCTAGGCAGGTTCTCTACCACTTGAGCCCCACTGCCAGCCTCTAGCTATGCTTTTAATTGAATGATAAAGGTGTCTTGTTCATGTTTCAGCTGGTGAGGTCCTTATGAGCCAAATCCTGTGATTTAATTAGGAACTTAATCCACACCCCTCCAACCTTTTGCTACTGCTAGCATATGGAGTTTCCAGGCATGGTAAAATCTTCTGAGGAAGGAGGTGGGGACAGACACATGGAACTGTCCCAGAACTCCACAGAATAAAAAATGGGCCGTGCAAACCTTGCTGATGCAGTTTTATGGTGGCTGAATCGCTTAGTGACCAGTGTTTCTGGGCTCAGAGACATGATATGCCCGGGCTGTGGAATATAGTGTGTGCAACTGGTTCTGTGCAGTCTCCAGAGAAAGAAACAAAACAGAAATTAATTTTTTTTTGTAATGAGGGTTTGTTTTCTCATGCCCTGTCCCTACAACCCCACTGCCAACTTATAAATTTATGTATGCAAAGGCATAAGAGGCACACAATTTGAGCCATATTTACAATATCTTTAATAAGCCTCTTTATTAGAAGTTTTAAAATGACATTCTGTTTTGGAAAACCTGGGCCATGTGGTGGTTAGAGGTAGGGAGGCATCTGTTGAGGAAGTGACATTGTCAGGTTGGGAGAATATTTCAAGTTTTGTTTTAGGGATTTCCAACCAAGCTGCTCTGATCGCTGGCAGGCCATGGGATGTGGCCTCCTCAAAGTAGCATCCTTGACCCAACATCAAGGCCGAGATATTCTAGAAATCTCTGGGGGTTCTCTGCCAGACACCATGACCTCATTGGCCTCATGGTCAAGGAGCAGACTACACACAGTCTCCCAATAATCTTCTGAAGACGGTTCTAGCTTCCTTTTTAAACAGACCCTGTGGTGTGTGCCTTTCCTTACCTACTGCTGCTTTGTGGCTTGGCTAACGGTACATGGAAGCTCCTCACTGGCAGATAATCACTTGCTGCCAAGGCAGCAATACCACAGAGCTCTTTTCTACCCTTCTTTGTTCCAGACATCTGCCTTCACCACCCCACACAGCACCTCCTGCTCTTTTACTGCTAGCAAATCTCTGTTTCCTTGGCATTTAGCTTTTTAAGAACAGCTGTATGTTGTTTTTTTCCTCCTCACCTTCCATAACTCTTTACCATATTTCCTGTTGTCTACTTTTTGCCCAGTGGTGTGTCCCCACATGCCTAATTTTACTTATTGATGCTTTTTAACATACAAGCTGTGTTCCAGCAAGCATTTGTTTACAGATGTGAAATCTACTCAGAACAGTTCTCTATCAAATGATACTAAAAGCCACCAAGAGAAGGAAATCTAAATTCCTGGAACCTCACCCTTGAGTTAGATTAGCAGATAGCTTCTATTCATAATTAAACCCTTTCATTTTTCTCACATATTAGCGTGTATATTGGTGCTTCCTTTGAAGCTCTCACCATTTCTAGCCACTTGGATGTTCATCCAGATTCTATTGGCAGTTGTCATTTTTTATCTTTTCTTGATAAAATTGCCGTGACAGTAATAACAGCAACAACAAAAGTCTAAGATTTATTGATCACTTGCTAGGTACTAGGGAGTGTTTTGAGTCTACTTCATTTCTAGAGCGTTACCTTACCCAAAGCAATGCAGCCTGGAAGTAGAGGAGCTAGAATTCAGCACAGGCAGTGGACTCCAGAGCTTGTACTCTAAGCCATTTTCCTAGTCTGCTTCCCCACAGTTGTTCAAAGGACAAAGAATCAAAATAGCATTCTTTTTGTAAGACCTTAATCTAGAAGAAAGAGGGAACTTCACTGACCTTCAGAGTTTTTCTTATTGAATTCTTATATTTTAAGTGGTTCCTAGACATGTTTTTTTGTGACCCATAAATTTTATCTTGAGGAAAATCTTATTATGTACCAGTCCTTTCCCTGAGCCTTCTTGTCCTCCCAAATACAGATGTTTTGCTTTTTATTAAACTTACTTGTGATCATGTAACTGAGCTGCTATAATAATGGCTTTCACAGTGAAAGAGACATTGGTCTTTTAGCTTGTAAGTACTCCCAATTTTCCTGGAAAGTCACTTTCTCTTGTATGATTGGAATGAGATTGTGATGATCCCAGAACAACTATATTTAGCAGGTATTTTTCTGCAACTGTTAAGTCCCAGGCAGTGTTCTAGGCTAGCCCTAGATTTCTGCCCTTCTATATGTCATAGTCTCAGTGGCAGTCTATACCTTAATCCTGCTGTTTAGTTCTTGGCTCCAAACATAAGTATAACCTTTGTATGGCAAGTGGCTTTTTGCATGGGTGAAGTATGGACATTTGGATTCATGCAGGGACAAAGCAGACACAGACCTATAGTTTTAGGAGGTGTGATGAGTACTGTGGTGACAAATGATTCTCTGTTGGATCTTAACCAAAGCTATTGAGAATCCTCAACAAAAATGATTTGCTGAAAATTAAGATCCTTTCAGTCTACTTTTTCCCATAAGAGCTTGGGAGTGATAATTGAAAATAGAAACTACTACACAGGAATTCTAAAAGTCTGTTAATCTTTACCTCTTCTCCCTTATTTTGGTGCCTTCCATACAATTCTGTAGATTCCTAAGGGCCTCCAACTACCCATGAACCCAGGCCAGTACAATCTGAACTCAAAGAGACATAAATGCATTTAAAGCTACTACAACTCTACCAGGTATATTTTTAGGGAAACTTTTTCTTTTTGGCGGCACTGGGATTTGAACTCAGGGCTTCATGCTTTCTAGGCAGGTGCTCTTACTGCTTGAGCCACTCCACAAGCCTAGGCAAACTTTTTAGCAGGCAAGTCTATCTCTGAGTAGTGACAGCAATGATGGAAATGAACCTAATAGCCGCCTACAGTGGGCCTCTACAGTCCTAACTGTACATTATCTCCTTTAACCATTGCTCCAACTCTGTCAGGTGGCATTTCCATTCTGCAGGAAAGAAAACTTAAGGCTCAGAGAAGTTATGTTGCTTGCCATAACATAACACTGTGAAAGGCAGACTTGGAACTTTAAACCAGCTCTGCCTGACTCATAAGACTTTTATTCTGTCTTTGTGCTATTTTGCTTGAGTTCAAGTAGGGAGTATCTGCCAAAGGATTCTTTAAGCTTATAATATTTTTCTGCATGTTTGAGGCCTCATAAAAGTGAAATAAGAAGCCCTGGCATTTGACAGCCTCTTGTTAATTACTGGAAGAACAAAAAACTTATGGGGGAAAAGGACCTGAGTAATGTAGGGTATGAGTTATCTGTCCTGTATAATCTTTCTGACTTTCATCCTAATGAGCATCTGTTCCTGGCAGATGTGGACCTGATGCACTTAATTTACTATTTTGATTAAAATCAATGGGAAGTGTCCAGATTTTTTTGCTCTTTTCACAGGTCATTGGAGTCTAGTCAAGTGTCTTGGGCTAGAGATGGCTTTGTGTCAAGTCATCCTAATTTCTCTTATGATTTCTTCTTTGACCCATAAGTTGTTTAGAAATGTGTTGTTCAGTTTTCATATCTTTATGAATTTTTCCATTTTCCTTCTGTTACTGATTTCTTGATTTCACTGTGGTTTAATAATATACTTTAGCTGGGTACTAGTGACTCAACCTGTGATCCTAGCTATTTGGGAGGCTGAAGTCAGGATGATCACAATTCCAGGCCAGCCCAAGCCCAAGCTCACAAGACCCTATCTCCAAAAATAACCAGAGCAAAATGGGCTGAAGGTGTGGTTTATGTGGTAGGGTGCTACTTTATAAGCATGAAGCCCTAGTTCAAACCCCACTCCCACCAGAACAAAAAAAAAAAAAGTATACTTTGTGGCTGGGGTATAAGTCAGTGGTAGTTCTTGCCTAGTATGTGCAAATCCCTGGTGGGCTTCAATCACCAGCACTGAAAAAAAATATATATGTATATATATATATATATATATATATATATATATATATATATATAATTTTAGTTATTTTAAATTTATTGAAACTTGTTTGGCTTAGTATGTGGTCTGTCCCAGCGTTACTTATGTGATTAAGAAGAATGTGTATTCTTTTGCTGTTGAGTAGAATTCTGTAGATGCTAGATAGATCTGCCTAGTTCATAGTATTCGAGTTTTGTATGCCCTTGTTGTTTTCTGTCTTTTTGTTCTGTCCATTATTGAAAGTGTGACATTAAAATTTTGAACTACTAATGCTGTATTGCTCCCATCAATTTTGTCAGTTTTAGATTTATATGGGACATTGTCATGAAATGAATATATGTTCACAATTCTTACATCTTTGTTATCTATTAACCCTTTGTCACTATAAAATGGCTCTGTGTCTATTAATACTTTTGTCTTAAAGCTTATTTTTTTATGTTAGTTTAGTTATTCCAGCCCTTTTCTGCTTTTCATTGCATGATGTATCTTTTTTGACCCTTCCACTTTCATCCTACTTAGATCTTTAAATCTAGTGTATCTTTTTTTTTTTTTTTTGGTGGGACTGAAGTTTGAATTCAGGGCTTTGTGCTTGCAAATCAGGCCTTCTACTGCTTGAGCCACAACTCCAGTCCATTTTGCTCTGGTTATTTTGAGATGGGGTTTGGAGAACTCCCCCTACCCCTGATCCACGTCTGTTCTTGATCTTCTTGATCTCAGCCTCCCAAGGCATGAGCCACCTGCACCTTTTCTTTTTTTTAATGGTACTGGAGTCAGGATTTGGGGCCTCTCACTTGCCAGGCAAGTACTCTACCATTTGAGCCACACACCCCCAGACCATTATCTTTTAATTTTTTTTTTTTTTCAGATAGGATCTCATATTTTTGCCCAGGTCAGCCTTTGAGTATGATCATCCTACCTTTGCTTCCAGAGTTGCTGAGATTACAGGTGTGGGCCACTGGACTCAGCTTTGATTTTGAGAAAGAGTCTCAATGATTTTTTTTTTTTTTTTTTTTTGGCCCATGCTGGCCTCAAACCTTGATCCCCTGTCTCTGCCTCTTGAGAAGCTGGGATTATAGATGTAAACCACCATACCCGGCCTAAATATATATTACAGACACAACAATTGTATTGCTTTGTATAATCTCAGCTCTCAAGCATCCTTCTTTTGTTTACTGGTGTGAGTAAAACAGTTACCCCTTTTACAATAATACTTTTCTTTGTTAACTTTATTTTCACTTGTTTTTTGCCCTCTCACCTCTTTGGTTTCTTGACACAAGGTCTCACTATGTAGCCCAGGTTGGTCTTAAATTCTCGATCCTCCTGCCTTAGCCTCCTGAGTCCTGGGATTACAAACTTGCAATGTACAACCATGCCTGGCATCCCTCTCATCTCTTTTAGAAACACCAGTGCTCTCTCTTTCATGTTCCCCACTTATCTGGTATCTTAGGGAGTTATTTTCAGGAGGCCTTCTAGTCTGTTTCCACCAACCCTCAGTGGGGCATCTACAGCCTGGGGCTTGTCGACTTGTAGGAATTAGCCTGATTTTACAAGCTGATAGCATTGCTGTCTGGTATAAGAAAATGCTTCATCACTCATTGTGTGGTAGCTCTATACTTGAATTAGCAAATCTGGGAAAGATGAGTGGTAGTTAATACAGTTGAGGGCCTTTATGGTATTACTTCATGAGTATGGATAGAACTGAGCACTGATTCTAGTGTTGGATACTATCTCCTTGGCTGAACCCTTTATCTCCCTGCTCTGTACCCCTCTGGTACCCAGTAGCCAGACAAAGTGAGTGGCACATTCCAACTCAACATCAATTAAGATGACTGTTTATAACCCCAGATAAATGGACAATTAGTGGTGGTGGTGCTAACTAGTGCTGCTTTAATAATTAACCCAATTACCTTTCCTTCTGCTCCAGTGATGAAAGTGAAGGCGACAAAGGCCTGGTTTGGTTGCCTGGGAAATAGAAGTAAATGCATCACTCCTCTTGGAGAACACAGCCTTCCCAGCTGCCTGGCAGCAACAGGGCCTTTTACTTATTTGGTGTGCACTGGCCATTGGAGCAGTAATGTGCTTCCTATCTCAGCCCTTTACTGCATCTCTTTACACCACCAATGAGGGGTGCGCTTGATGAGAATCTGGTTTTCTTCTTCAGGCTATTCTAGGGGAAAACATTGGGCCTTCTCAGTGAAATTTTCTGTCCCTTTAATATGCGTGGACTGAGTTTTTCTGTGCCTGTCTTTACCCAGGAAATTTCCTCTTAAGCTTTCCCCACTGCTGCTTTACCCCTGTGCTCTTTCTATACTGTCACTTTGAAATGAACATAGCACTTTCCAAAAGCTTATTTCGTAAGAGCACTTTGGCTATTATAAGAGAGTTAAATGCCCACAAGGAGTTTATAGTCTAACCAGGGAGTGACCTGATTTTCTGGGGGTTTTGTCCCTATCACTAAAAATTTAATAATGCCCCTAAGATTTTAACTGCCACTCCTGATAGGCTAGCTAAGGGATCTGTGGCTCAAATGTGGGTTTGGATCAAGGCTATATATGTCTTTCAGTACAGCTTGAAAAAGTTTGTAATGTGTCTCTATTCACCCTTTGTTTTTGTTGTTATTGTTTTTTTGGCAGTATTGGGGTCTCTTGCTTGCTAGGCGCTCTACCACTTGAGCCATTTTTTGAGAAAGGGTCTCTCAAACCATTTGCCCAGGCTGGCTTCAAATCGAGATTCCCCTGATCTCTGCCTCCTGAGTAGCTAGGATTACAGGCCTAGTGGGGCATGGGAATGACAGCTGCCATTTGCAGGCTAAGTTTGCACAGGAGGCAATAGAACAAACTATATAAGAGTTTGGACTTTGGGGCAGACTGTGTAAGTTTATTCATTTTGCTCCTTCCTAGCAGTATAGTCTTGGGTGATTTGTTTTACCTGTGGGGCCTCAGTTTCTTTATTTGTCCTAAGAAGTACTTAGCACGTAGGATTCAGGATTAAACAAATTAATACAGATTAACCATCCCTAATCTAAAAATCTGAAATGCTCAAAACTCTAAAACTTTTGAGTGCTGACAATATCACAAAAGGAAAATTCCATACTATTAAACTTTGTCTCATGTACAAAGTTATTTAAAATATTATATAAAATTTCTTCCAGACTATGTGTATATGAAGCATAAACAATTTCATGTTTGACTTGGGTCCTGTGCCCAAGGTGTCTTATTATATATGTATGCAAGTATTCCATGATCCAAAAAAATCTGAAATACAAAACACTTCTAGTCAGTAGCATTTTGGATAAGGGATTCTCAACCTGTATATGTGAAACACTTAGAATAATATTGTATAGTGCAGAGTAAGTGTTCAGTAGATGTTAACTATTATCATTATATGATTTTTAACATAAAGTTTTAGAACCAGTATGAATTAGAATTATGTCAGTGCCCTACTAATATAACAGTTCTGATCTCTCATTGAGCTTTTGCCTTTCTCCTCAGTGACACTCTTCCTAGGTCCCAAGCAGGGCTTTGATATTATGGTTAGTAAGTTTGAAAAGACTGGGAGTTTGGGCTCTAGGGAACCAATTGAGGGTCTGCGTGTTAACAATTTGACACTAGCGTGTCCACTGTTGCCTGTAGCTGTGTTATCCAAGAGGAAAAGTAGTCACAATGTTTGCAGACCAATTACTTGCTGCTTTGTAGGAATCCCAGTAGCAACATGGGATTCTCAAAGTGTCGTTCCTGAACACTTAGCATCAGTATCACCTGGGAACTTGTTGCAAATGCAAATTTTTGGGCTGTACCCCAGACTGGCTGAGTCACAACCTCTGGCTTAAGGCTCAGGAATTTGTGTTTTTAAGTGTCTTCTAGGTGAACCTAGTATACTTTAAAATTTGAGAGCCACTGCTCTAGATTAACTAATTAAGTGTGGGAAGAGATGACTTGGTACTACATTAAGGGGTATGCATACCAGGAACCCAAGATGTGTTTGTGCTGGTGAGCCCCTGGTGTGTAACTCTTGGTCTGGAGCTATTAGTAAAAAGGGGAATGAGTTAATTCACCATCACCTACAGAGTGTGCAGCTGGCATATCAGCCATTTGACTCAGTAAGCATTTAGTGAGCTTCTTTTGTTACATGGTAGAGGGTTAGATCCTGGATAGTACCAACATGAACGAGATGCTATCACTGTTTTCCTTAAGCATAGTCTGCTGAGGAGGTCCATCATGATCATAAATAGCTATAAGAAAATGGGTATTATGCTAAATGCAGAAGGCTGACTGTGAGAACTCAGAGAACCTTACAGCATTTGTGCAACAAAAAAGAGATCATCAGCTTTTATGCTGGGAGAGCAAGTTCCTGTCAGGTCTGCTAGGCATTCTGTTCTTGGGAGAAATTGACCTTATAGCCTGCTCCCAACCTTTTCACTTGTTTGCTACCTGTTTCCTTTGTTCCTCCAAAAAAGAAATCTTAACGTGTCTGAATCAGGACCACACTGTTGTATTTTAAGTTCTCTGTACTCTGGTGCTTCTATAGACCTAAAGTGATCTCAAGATTTATTAAGTCCATTGTTGTATACTTCTTAGAATTACTGCTCATTTTGAATGTGCTGGCTCAAGATGCCCTGTCACCAGCTGTAACGCCAGAATCCTTTTACCTCTCTCTTCATAAATTATGATTGATACACACTTTGACATGTTTGCAACCCCGCAGAACAAATGATACAATGATCTAGAAATCTACAGAGGAGGTATAAAGGAAGTAAAAGCCAAATGTGTAAGGGCAAAGCCCATATTTTCTAGTGGAGGTGACAACTCTCTTTGTTTTCTTTCTTGAAGTTTACAACTTTTTTTCCCTCATGGTTCTGGGGATTGAATTAGACCTGGCTCTGTCTCTTGCTAGGCAAGTGTTCTACCACTTGAGCCACACCCCTAGTCCTTTTGGTTTTAGTTTGTTTTTAGATAGGGTCTCTTACTTTTGCCCAGGCCAGCTTCAAACCTTTATCCTCCCACCAATGCCTCCCAAGTAGCTGGGTGCCACCATTCCCAGCTTGTTTTTGAAGTAGGGTCTCACTCTCTTTTGCCCAAGCATAAAGTCATGTTAACTTTTGCCCAGTCTGCCCTCAAACTGAGAACCTCCCGTCTCTACCTCCTAAATAGCTGGGATTACAGGCTTCACCACTACACCCCGCCTTAAACTTTTTTTTTTAAGGTCTAGTTATCTACTGTAAACCTAGAAAGATGTAGAATAACCCTCTTTACTGTGCCCTCTACTCCACTGATTTTCACCTATGTGATCATTATAAATGTTGGTAGCTAATACCCCATGCTGACTCCCTAACTGCTTCTTTTTAAAGCCCCAAGCTTATATTAGTTTTCATTTTCATGTTCCCAAGCAGCCTCTTTTATTCCAAATTGGCTGGAAATGCCATAGGAGCTGGCAGACAGCATCTCTCACCCTCTCCACCAAAGTAGAGCCAACCTGTAGGTGTTAATTTCCTCTCTTTAATACCTGCTGATCCACAGGGCCAGTTCTTTCCCTGGGTTCTTGTGTCTCTACTAGAACAATAAGTATGGTTATATTTAGTATATTTGCTATAAGCTACTATGGGGAAAGAGACATCTATAGATGGGTGACAGGATCTTTTGAACCTTGTTACTTTTTGTCATCGGTTAAATGTCAATCCAGAGCTAGGTAGTCATCCTGTTTCCTCATACTCCATCCTCTAAAGACAGTCTCATTGTGGAGGGCTCGGGTTTATCATAACACAGCCTACTGCAGCTGTGAGCCATGCAGGAGGGGCCCAACTTTACTTCCTTATCTTGAGCTATGGGCTGTATTTTTCAAGTTTGTCTGGTAAACAAACTTGTGTGGTTCATGGCTGTTAGAGCACATTCCACAAATATTCCTTCCTAAAGCATAGAATTTAACTGGTGTAGGTTACAATGGAACCAGGGAAAGCTGGACTGGAGGCAAAGAGATGAAATTCCCAGTTGGAACAAGGATTTTGTTTAGGAAGTAGGGTGTACACTAGACCTTTGAGGAAAATATCATTTATTTTCATAAATGAAAATGGCTTGAAAGATGAATTTTCTCTAGAATCTGCCATACTGACATATTGCCAGTGGCTGTATTTTATAATATTTGCTGACTTTCCCAACAGCAAGATTTCACAACACTCACGTGGTTTCTCTCAGACTAGTAACATGTATAATATTAGGTCTCACTTCCAAGATATAGAGCTATAGAATATGGTAGTTCAAATGTCACACACACACACCCTCCTTTTTTTTTTGAGACAGTTTCATTACATGTCCAGGTTTCCTTGCACTTGCTCATCTTTAACTCGAAATCCTCCTGCCGCAGCCTCTTGAGTGCTGGAATTATAGGTATGTTCTGGCATTGCACCTAGAGTCCTATGCTCTAAAACAAACAATAACCCTACGAGCACTTGCACTATGTTAAGGACTGTTTTAACCACTTCTTACATACTAATTCACTTAATATTCACAGTATTCCCATGAAAAACTGTTACCACTGATTTTTACAGAAGAGGAAACTGAGGTTAAAGAGAGATGCAGTGATTTGCCAAAACCACAACAGATACTTGTAAGACCTAGGACCAGAACTCTAGCAGCCAGCTCTAGATTAACACTTCAGATAGAACCATTGTGAGGTATAGGTGATTCTTTGATGGTAGGAAAACAGACTGAAATCTAAACTCGGGCTTTAAGAGAACAAAAATAATGTCCTCAGTTCACAAGATTGCTATTAGGAAGGGGGCAACAGATTCTCTCATATTGTTGTTGTAGCTCCTTTCCCCTAGAAAGAGGGCCCTGAAGAAGAATTACATTCCCAAACAATGAATCCTGAAGAGGTAATTACACTGTTGCCATCCCATTGGGAAGAAGGCTGGGGCGGTGATTACATTCCAAAACAAAGCTGTTTGGGTATAATTGCACTGTGCTGCTCTTATCAGTCTGGGGAAGGCAGGCCTCTGGTCTCCATCCTCATTTGTTTTTGAGATGGAATCTGAATAGCATTCAATTAATAGTCAAGACCCAGGCACAGGGAAGTCAGCCAAAGAGCCAAGACGACATTAGCTTGCTATTGGTATTTTCTTGCTAGTGAAGTTTTCCAGACCTTTATGTAGCAGTAAATTTGAGGAGCCCGGTTGAGAAAGTATATTTAACTGATAAAAAGTTAGAGACGCCTATTTAGAGATTGTGCCTCAATGCCTTCATTGGTCTTTATGCATAGAGGAGAGATGATTAGGTGGTCCTTCTTTCAAAACTTTCCCAAATACTTACAGCATTTATATTTTTTTCATCTATGTAGTTTCTAGTTATGGAGCAGAAAGCCCCTCTTTGGCTCTCCTGAGAGAATAAGTATGACTCTGGTTTAATTTCAGCAATAGTTTTCAGATCTGGACTAGAAGGAGAAATGCAACTAATTTAATTTTTGTTTTATGATTCAGAGAGCAGAAGATTGCAAGTGACCTCATAGGATTGTTTGTTGAAGTAGCTCAGAGAAGGACATGATGCATGTTATTGGGTTGACGATTACATAGTCGTTGGAAGTGATCTAGCCTGGGTCATCATATTAGTTTGTTGCTATACAAGTCACCCCAAAATGAAGTGACTTAAAACAAGATTTATCATTCCTCAGAATTCTGTGGGTACAATTCATCTGGTCTTGGCCACTTGGCTGCTTTCTGTGGTCAGTTGATGGTTTGGCTGGGTATGATCTTAGATGGCATAATAGATAGAATAATGATCTACAAAAGAATGTATATCCTAATCCCCAATACCTGTGGATATGTTATCTCTGTGTTAAAAAGCACGTTGCAGATCTGATGAAGGTTACAGATCTTTGTGAGTGGAGAAGGTGGTAAGTTGAAGATCTTGAGATGGGGAGATTGTTCTAAACTATATGGCTAGAGCCAGTCTAAACCCAGTACCTCCAAAAAAATAAATAAATAAAAATAAAAAGTGGAAGGCAGAATGGTTAGTCAAAGACTGCAGTAATGAAAATAGGAACGGCTCTCAGCTAACCACTAGGAAGGAAATGGAGACCTCTATTCCTCACAGCTGTAATGAACAGAATTCTGGAAGCAGCCCAAATAGTAAGGAAACACCCTCCTCCAAATAGTAAGTCTCCACAGAAAGGAACACAGTCCCACTAACACCTTAACCTTAGTTTTAGCCCAGTGAGATCCTGGTTGGACTCACAGAACTGGAAGATTATACATTTTGTTGTGTAAGCCATTAAGTTTCTGATAATTTGTTATGCGGCCATGGAAAACTAATACAGATGACTTCATGCATATATCTAGCATTGACAGGAGGATTGGCTTCAGCTGGATGACTTTTCTATTTAAAGGCAAACAACCCATTTTCCTTCATGTAGTGTCTCAGAATTCCAAAAAGAGGCAAAAGAGGTCAGGTCCTAAGGTACAGGGATTTTTCAAGTTTCTCCTTTTGTCTTTTTTGCTACTATCCCATAGCTAAAGCAAGCCATGTGGCTAAGCCCAGGTTCAGGGAGGATCCTCTAAGGACATGGATACTGGAAAGCTTGAATCGTAGGGACCATTACTGTTAACATTCTGCCACAAGCAGGTTTGGGGATATGAGGGAACCTCACACTGAACAAATTGCTTTTTTAAGTGTCCTTGTGAAAGAATCAACATACCAGAAGACATAGATCTATAATATAGATTTGGGACTTTAAAGCAATATCTTGTCTTAGATCATTATTTGGGTTTTTCATGAATTTATAAGTGACATCCAAATAAAAGGCTGGGCCCTGGTTTTCTAGGTATAGCATTTCAGAGAAACTACCTTTTCTCTTTTTCTGGGTGTTTGCTGGAATTTAGCCTTGTATTTCTGTGTGCTGGAGGGTAAAAAGATGTGCAAAAGAGCTCTGTGGGTGGTTGGGCCCATTGGGGCCACATGTATTCTGTGTAGGAGGAAGACTGACAGAATTAACTGTGCAAGCACTTACTAAATTGGTTGTTAGTGAACCTGTACCTATGGTATCATTTATAATCCACAGCTCCTTTAACAGAAGCAACTTGGAAGAAAAGTTCCTGAAAACTAAGGCAAGGGATCTTTATGTATCCAATCATCATGGTGTATGATGCTGTCTTTTTTGGAGGGAGGGGGAGTACTAGGGTTTGAACTCAGGTCCTTGTGCTTGCTATACCACTTGAGCCCCCCAAAACCTCTTTGCTTTAGTTATCTTTGAGATAGAATTTCTTGTCGCCCCTAACCCAGGCTGGCCTGGACTGTGATCCTCATACCTATGCCTTCTGCATAGCTAGGATGACAGGTATGAGCCACCATACTCAGCTTTTTTTGTTGAGATAGGGGTCTCACTAATGTTTGCCCCAGCTTACCTTGAACCCTGATCTTCCTGATATCTGCCTCCTGAGTAACAAGGATTACAGAGCACCTGGCACATGATATTTTCTTATAGCAATGGTTGAGAGAGGTAAGAACTCAGCTCTCTCAAGCCTAGGACTTAGTATCTACTTGGCTTCATTGATTAAATCAGTTAAAAACTACTTTAAGGGCTCCAAATATGCATGCATGGATTGGGCCTGAGGTCACATAGAGGCAAATTCAATATCCCCCATTTGTTCTTTAGGACTTCTTGATGTTCATTGGTTCTGAGCCATTTCAGTGGCTGGTGGGAGGGACTACTGCTGTTGGTAAGTCATGCAGTATGCCCTGGCAGTTGCATTCTAAATAATATAGCCTGTGTGCCACAAAGATGTCTCCTTACTATTGGAGAGTTAAGCTGGCTTGGACAAGAGCTTCATCCCGAAGCTCAGCAGGGTATTGTATGGGTTACAGTAATGGTTAAACATGTCTTCGCCCGTCCTTAAAGCTGAACCAAAATTCATGAAATGACCATGAGGCAGAAAGTTAAGAGAAGTTACATGCTTAACTTAGCTTGTGATGGAGGAGATGTAGATTTCACTCCCAAGAAGAGATGGAGCAGTAGTGTGCCCCAGAAAAGAGTGGTGTCAAAATGGAAATGTACAGACTGTGTAGTCTAAAGAGGCAGAGAGTTTCTCTAAAGAAAAGTAGAACTTATCTCCTGTTGCCTGATAAGAGAGTTTATGGCGATGAGATTCAGCCAGTGTACTGCTTTTCTTTTGCCTTTGCTCTGTGGGTCCCTTTCTCCTGTACCTACCTGTTCCTTTTTCTCATGGTTCTCAGTATTTAAACAGAATGTGAACTTGATTTTCTTTAAGGCAGAGCTAATACACCTGCCATTAGGGCCAATTGATTGCTAATAAAAGCCACAGTGTTTCTTGGTCTAAATATTTTCATTGATTCTGCTGAAGCGAAGTGACTGGGGAAAAGTAGAAAATGTTACATTGCTTATTAGGTAAACTAATTAAAACTAAAAATATGATTGCCAAGCTGAAATAAGTTGTTTCAAATGCCCAGTTTCTTCAGTCCCATGTTGTGGGAGGACAGACCACAGGGACAGTTTAGAAGCATCTGCTGTGAAGAAGTTTCCATCTATTCTGATCTTTGTCTGGCTAGGAAGAGTTTTAAGGTCCTATGCAGCAAGGATTGGCATGGGAATCTTTAGATACCTCCCCAGCGCTATTATCCAACACCAAGCCACCCCCAAAAATATTCCATCTAAGTGAAAAATGGTATGCTTGCTCTGCTGTCAGCTTCAAGACAAATCACTTAACCTGTCCCTACCCCACCCATTCAGCTGCCAACCCTGAAACTCATTTATAAAATCCTTGAGCTGCCACTGGGTGGAAGTAACAGAGGCATTGGCCATAGAATTTGAAGGTTAAGGGTGCTGAGAAAGACTGACTAGTTGTTTTTCACCCTCAATTTCCTGCAGGTTTTTTTTTTTTTTTTGTCCCTATCCATCATTATTTCTAATTACTCCATGTTTTAAGTTTGGTTAACATGGACTTACTAGTCCATGTTCTTTTGTGTTCTTTGTGTCTTTTATGTTGAAGAGGGACAGTTTTTGCCCACTGAAAGTTAATGTGGCTATAGAGAAGGACGGTGTTCTTTTCTGATATTTGGAGAGAAGTTGTTAAAGAGTTTTGAAATCCTAGGAAAAAAATTTTACTTTTGGTGTTTGGGATAGCTTTTTATTTTAAGCCACCTGCTTTCTTTGCCCTCCTTATTTTCAAATGCCACACTTTTCAATTCCACTTTTCTCCAGATCTAAGACCTCAATGTGAAAGTATGCAGCTAGAAATTACAGGAGTCTTGTATCAAGAACTAAGCAATGTTGGTTGCAGTTCGACTATGTGACATGTTATAGTTTTATATGACTCATAACTTTCATGTGAGGAGCATAACTGAAACAAATGATCAAACTGGCAATGGCCCGCAGGGTCCTTATCACTAAGAGAAAGTGTTGGAATTTTGAGTCTTTAGACCTAGTTTTGACAAATTAAGTTATCCTTAGGGCTTCTCTTAGATTTTCCCTTTTTTCTTGGGAGGGGAGTTTGTGTATAGAGAACTAGACACAATCAAAGAATATTACAAACTAATACAAGTGGTATTAAGTACAGTTTACTTCCAAAGGACTGTTTCCCCTTTCAGGTAGGGCCTTGGATATTAAACTTATCAGCATTGATGGCCTTAAGTGGTGAACATTAGGAAGGGTCAAGGAAACATATCATAGCTGCTTTCTTGTAAGAAACCAAAGACAAAGCTGTCTCTTACTCATGATTAATACTTTGTATTTCAAATTATATACACCATTGGATCCTGGAGACTGCCTACTTGCCAGATAGGTTGGCTAAGGTTTGAAGTTAGTTGAGTAGTTGTTCTACTTTGCCCAAGAACCCAAAAACACCTTCCTTCCTTCCCTTTTTCCCTCCCTTCCTCTTTTTTCTTTGTTTTCCCATTTAAAATGTATTCAACAATGAAACCCCTTTGTATAATTAATATATATTAGTAGAAAAAAAGTTAGTACAATAAAACAATTAAAAAATAAAATATATTGAATCTCCCCCACTGATATTTCTCCTTTCCAAGTGCTCTGATTGATCCTAAGGTATGACATTGTTGTCTTCCTCCTTATGTTAGAAATGTCTGCAAACTTTACTTCTTCTCTTTTTGAATTCCTTCCTTCCTTTGTTTTCTATTTATTTGGGTTTTTTGGGGACGGTACTGGCATTTGAACTCAGGGCCTTGGGCTTTCTAGATAGGTGACCTACTGCTTGAACCAAGCCCCCAGCCCTTTTTATTTTACTTATTTTTCTGATAAAGTCATATTTTTGCCCAAGTGGGCCTGGGCCTTGATTCTTTGTTTACATCTCCAGATGACAGGTGCACACTGCCAAGCTCAACTTTATTGATTGAGATTAGGGTCTTGATAACTTTTTACCCAGGCTTGTCTTGAATTGTATTCCTCTAGCTCTCCGCCTCCCAGAGTAGATGTGGTTATAAGCCTGAGCCACTGAGTCTGGCCTTTCCTCCCTCCCTCCCTCTTTCTCTCCTTCTCTTCCTTCCTGGTGAACCCAGGCTGTCAGTAGTTATGGATTAAGTGTTTCAGTGAACCACTATTGTATATCTCTCCTTGAGCCTAATCTTCTGTTAGCTATAAGGAAATATATGTATATCCCCCAGCTTGTCCATTATATAGTATTGCCACTTTAGAACTAAGGATAGACTGGGTATGATATCCTAGTTACTTGGGAGACGAGAACTAGAGGATCATGGTTTGAGGCCACCATAGGCAAAAATCTAGCCAGGTATGGTGGTGTGTGCATGTAATCCCAGCTCCATGAGAAGGCAGGAGGATTGTGGTCCAAGGCTGGCCTGGAGATCCTATCTGAGGGGAAAAACAAAACAACAACAACAAAAAGAACTGGGGGATGTGACTCAAGTGGTTCAAGTAGTAGAGTGCTGGCTAGCAAAAAGGAAGCCCTGAATTCAAACCCCAGTAACTGCCAGAAAACTAACCAAACAAAAAGAATTTGGGGTAAAATTTTAGTAGATATTTTGGTCTTTATTTGTATTTCAGAAGTGCATAATGAGCATACCTCAGAACAATTTTTTGTTCACTTATTCCTGTGTTCATTGGAAAATGTTTTCCTTCACTGGTTCTAACATTTAGTAAATTCATCATGAAATTAATTAAGCAGGAACAACCACAAAACTGACTGATCTTACTATTCAGATCACTGATTCCTTGCTATTCAGATGGTTAGCGTATTCCTGTTCTCAAAGTTATATGTGGTACATTCATTGTAGTGTACTTATTGAGTGCTACTGTGTGCAATGAGAGAGACAGACAGAGAAACAACTGGCAGGATCTCACCCAGGCTGGTTTTGAACTATGGGCTCAACCAATCTTTGTGCTTCAGCCTCTGGAATAGTTGGAATGACAGGAGTGTGCCATTGCATCCAGCTATATGCACTGTTTTTTATTTGTTTGTTGTTTTTTGAGGCAGTCTTGTAGCCCTGGCTGGCCTTGAACTTTCAATCCTTCTGCCTCCACCTCCACAGTGCTGGGAATACAAGCCTGAACCCCACCGTGCCCGTCTATGTGTACTTTTTTTTTTTCTTTTATTATTCATATGTGCATACAAGGCTTGGTTCATTTCTCCCCCCTGCCCCCACCCCCTCCCTTACCACCCACTCCATCCCCTCCCGCTCCCCCCCCTCAATACCCAGCAGAAACTATTTTGCCCTTATCTCTAATTTTGTTGTAGAGAGAGTATAAGCAATAATAGGAAGGAACAAGGGGTTTTGCTGGTTGAGATAAGGATAGCTATACAGGGCATTGACTCACATTGATTTCCTGTGCGTGGGTGTTACCTTCTAGGTTAATTCTTTTTGATCTAACCTTTTCTCTAGTACCTGTTCCCCTTTTCCTATTGGCCTCAGTTGCTTTAAGGTATCTGCTTTAGTTTCTCTGCGTTAAGGGCAACAAATGCTAGCTAGTTTTTTAGGTGTCTTACCTTTCCTCACCCCTCCCTTGTGTGCTCTCGCTTTTATCATGTGTTTGCCCTTGATGTGTTTGCCCTTGATCTAATGTCCACATATGAGGGAGAACATACGATTTTTGGTTTTTTGAGACAGGCTAATCTCACTCAGAATGATGTTCTCCAATTCCATCCATTTACCAGCGAATGATAACATTTCGTTCTTCTTCATGGCTGCATAAAATTCCATTGTGTATAGATACCACATTTTCTTAATCCATTCGTCAGTGCTGGGGCATCTTGGCTGTTTCCATAACTTGGCTATTGTGAATAGTGCCGCAATAAACATGGATGTGCAGGTGCCTCTGGAGCAACAGTCTTTTGGGTATATCCCCAAGAGTGGTATTGCTGGATCAAATGGTAGATCGATGTCCAGCTTTTTAAGTAGCCTCCAAATTTTTTTCCAGAGTGGTTGTACTAGTCTGCATTCCCATATGTGTACTTTTTAACAAAGAAAATTAAGTTAATTTCATTAACTATCCTTCCAGGTTCAGCAAGGTGTGATATATGCCTGTAATCCCAGCACTCAGAAAACCAAGACAGGAGAATCTCGAATTCACTGAGAATCTCCAGATCACAGCCATCCTGGACTTCATAGTGAGATTCTGTCTCAAAAAAAGAAAGAAAATCCTTCCAGGTTCAATTACTATTTTCCTGCCTTTTCAGAATCTTAATTACTATTATTATTCTGCATTCAGAAGTTCTGGATTTTAGGGCCAGGTGCAGTGCTCGTGCCTGTAATCCACCTGCGTGGTGGAGATCTGGAGAACTTGGCTTGAGGCCATCCTGGGCAAAAACCCAAAAGACCGTATCTGAAAATGAAAGCAAAAAAAAAAAAAAAAAAAAAAAGTGGGGGGGGGGCGCTATGGGCATAGCTCAAGTGGTAGAGTACCTGCCTAGTAAGCATGAGCCCCTGAGTTCAACCCCAGTACCACAAAGAAAAGAAAAAGTCCTGAATTTTATCTGATTCCTTATAACTGATCATTTTATCACTTTGTCACACTTTTTTCCAAGAAATAATAGTAAGATACTAGCTCTGTTGTTACAAGGATTTACCCAAAGAGATCAATGGAATACTCGTTCAATCAGAAAAATGTGTTACAAAAATGTACATTATTACCTCTGTAGTGTTCCCTCTCAGTCTCTCTTTCCTATTTCTCTCTCTCTCTCTCTCTTTGTTGGGAGTTTGAACTAGGCAAGTGTTCTACCACTTTAGCCACACCTGCATTCCTTTTGCCTTCATTATTTTTTTAGTAGAGTCTTGTGTTTATGCTGGGGCTGACCAGGACAGACTGGACTAAGAGTCTCCTGTTTACACTTCCCTGTGTATTTGGGGTGACAGGTGTGAGTACCCAGCTTTTATTGGTTGAGATGCAAATCTTGACCTTTTTGCTCAGGCTGGCCTCAAACCTTGGTCCTCCAGATCTCTGCCTACCCAATATTGAGATTACAGGCATGAGCCACCTGCCCAGCACACGCTGTCTCTCTCTCTCTCTCTCTGTCTCCCTCTCTCTCTCTTTATGATACTGGGGTTTGGACTTACAGCCTACACCTTGAGCCAATCCACCTGCCCTTTTTTGTGATGGATTTTTTTCAAGATAGGATCTCTCAAAGTATTTGCCAGGGCTGGCTTTGAACCATGATTCTCCTGAGTAGCTAGGATTACAGGTATGAGCCACCGGCGCCTAGCTTCTCTGTGTCTCTTAACCATGACGTAAAGTTCCTACCACTTAGACCAGACTTAAAGAGCCTTCTTTTCCTCAACAAGTGTGTTTTGGGAATTATAGTGTTTTCCTAGCTTTGGCTTCCTGAGATAAGGTCATTGTGTCTCTTTCTGGCTATCACAGAGCTGTTATTTCCTGATGATGTTGCATTAATGTATTAATTATCTACTAAATTCAAGTTGAGCTCTTAGTTTAGGAGGTTTTTCTTTCCTGATGGCAGGCTGAATTTTTTTGCATGACCTAGCACACTTGTATACCACCAGACCTTGATGAGTGCATGTTAGCTAAAACTGTCATTGTAGTGTCAGGTTGACTTGGAAGTTGAGGAAGTCACAAGCTGTGTCCTACATTGGGGCTCAAGTTGGTAGGAATAAGAGGTAAGATGTTCCACAGAGCGAGTTTGCATTTCCTGGTGAATGATTATAGGACAAGAACAGTTGTGCTCAATAACATGCTGCTGCAAAGGCCACCAGGTAAAGACCACGGGACATGTGATTGTGTTTTTATTACTATTGACTTTTTGTTATTTTATCTTTCCTGCCTTCAAATAAATTGCCAAGAAATCTAGCATCCAAATATGTGTTGCAAACACAAAAAGACTGAGAAGTACTAATTTTGTGTTTTAGAAAATGAGTTAAAAGTTGACGGCCAGTTTGTTCTTATTTCAGGTTGCTTCAGTAAATTTGCTGATTTATTTGAGCCATTTAATCCCCATCCACTTGACAGGTGAGGGTGTGATGCTTACCTCCATGTTCTTTCTAGAGATTAAGAAAGAAAAATTGGGGCGGGAGGCTTGCCCTGACCTGAGTTCAAACCCCAGTACTGCCAAAAAAACAGTAAGTTTTGAAAATATTTTAAAATTTTCTCTACCTTCCTTTTGACAAGTTCTTGTCTGAAGCCAAAAGGAATCAATGTAGATATCTGCCTCAGCACCTAGGTTAATTGCTGGTCCTGAGCTACTCAAGGCAAACAAGCTGGGACTGCCAGTTTAGCTGCTCCAGTGACAGGAGCTCCTCAATGGTAAGACACAGGCTTAGGTGGTTGAAAGGGATTCGTTGCAGTTTAATAAAAATTTACTAAGAGACATCTGAATTGTGCTAGGCACTCTTGGGACAGGAAATAAACACTTGTTGAAATAGAGGTAGGGCTTGTTCAGGATTTGTACGTAACTCACAGGCTGAATGTGTAGCTCATGAGTGTCCTTTGGGGCTGAGGGTATGGATCAAGTGGTAGAGCACCTGCTTAGCAATCACAAGGCCCTGAGTTCAAATCCTATTACTGTTTTTTAAAAAAACCCTCCTATAGGGCAGCTGTGAAGATGGAATGAAAACTTCCAAAGTGTTTATTGTAGCACTTGGTGCAGCATTTAGGAAATGAAGGAAGTTTCCCTTGACTCTAAGGATGATAATACAAGTCTTACTTATGTACGTGGTTAATATTTAAAGTACCTTGCTACATACTTTGGAAAAATGGTAAGTCATTGTGCTTAGTTATATCAAAATCCAGTGAATGGATATGATTATAATTTTCAGTAATGAAATATCTGTGGCTGTGTCTTATTGGATTCATTTTACTTTTAGCAGAAAGTATAGTTTGATTGGAGGAATAAGTTCTAGTTCTTTTTTAGTTTTTTTTTTCTTTAGTGGCACTGGGGTTTGAACTTAGGGCCTTGAGCCACCCCACCAGCCCTTTTTTGTGATTTTTTTTTTTTTTTCCCTGAGATAAGGTCTCGAGAACTGTTTGTTTGGGCTAACTTCAAACCATGATCCTCTTGGTCTCTGCCTCCTGAGTAGCTAGGATTACAGGGTTGAGCCACTGGCGTCCCCCTAGTTCTAGTGTTTTATAGTCCTGGAAGCTGATTATAATTTACAACAATTTATTGTATATCTCAGAATAACTAGAAGAGAGGACTTCCATGTTTGCCAACACAAAGAAATGCTAAGGATTTGATCATTGTATGCCATATACATGTATTGAATTATAATGCTGCACTCCATAAATATGTACAATTACTATCTTTTTTTTTTGGTGCAGGGAGATGGTCTTGCTGTGTAGCACCAAGACTGGCCTTGAATTCAAGATCCTCTTGCCTCAGCCTTGTAAAGGCTAGGATTATAGCCATGTACCAATACTTGTATCTTGTATCAGTTTTTTAATAAAGATAATTTATGGGCTGAGAATATAATTTAGTAGTAGAGTGCTTACCTAGCATACACAAGGCTGTGGGTTCAGTGTCTCACACCGCAAAACAAACAAATAAACAAAAAAAATCTTCAAATTGTGCCTTGTTTGTGAAATACACTTACAGAATTTTTCCTTATATTCTGATATTTGTGTGCTTATTTTCTCTCTCCTACTAGATTGTTAGTTTTCTCAAGTCAGGAGTCTTGTCTTTTTTCATATATCTAGTCCTCAGTGTTTCTGTTACAGCCTGTTTTGCTGTAATGCAAGGGTTATATTCCTAAAACATTCAGAGAAATAAGAAATTTCTGTTAAAAAATAATTATTTCAGCCAGGTGCTGGTGTCTCACTCCTATAATCCTAGCTACTCAGGAGGCAGAGATCAGGAGGATCACTGCTAAAAGCCAGCCCAGGTAAATAGTTCATGAGACCCTATCTCAAAAAAAAAAAAAAAAAAAAATGTTCACAAATAAGGTAGAGCGGCTCATGGTATAGGCCCTGAGTTCAAACCCTAGCACTGAAAAAAAAAAAAAGAATTTCATTTTAGAAGGAGGGTATGGTTAGGAGCTGGAAAGTTCAACATACACCACATTTTACCTGGGGCAGTTTCTACATAATATAATATATGTAAATATAGATCCGAAAAACAAAACAAAACAAAACTGATGTGGTGGTTCATACCTATAATCCCAGTATTTACAAGGTGGAGATAGGATTGCCAGTTAGAGGCCAGCCTGGGCTACATAGTGAGATCCTGTCTCATAAAAACCTAAATAAGTAGTCTAAATTAACTAAATCTTAACGTTTGCTTATATCTTCCTTTTCCATAGAGTGATTCATAGGCCCTCTTTTTTTTCTTTCTGAGCTGGCAGCAGACATTGCTTACTGCATATTCTTAGCACTTTTATCACCCATTGTTTGTTTGTTTGTTTGTTTTTTAATTTTTTTGGTTTCTTGCTTGCTAGGCAGGCACTCTATTACTTGAGCCACTCCACCAGCCCTTATTTGGTTGAATATTTTTCATAATAGGGTTTTAAGAACTATTTGCTTGGGCTGGCTTGTTCTGTGCATAAAAACCACTCAAAGAAGGCAAACATTGTTGTTTCACCATTCCTTCATATGTCTGAATCAAGTTGTCATGCACAGTAGTAGCTGTGCTGGAGGCTGAGGTAAGAGGATCACTTGAGTCTAGGAGTTCTAGACCAGCCTGAACAGCATAGAGAGACCATGTCTCTTGAAAAGAAACAAATGTCTGAGAGTTAACTATATATCTTTCACCATCTGTGCCCAGGGGATATGATAACTCTGTGTGTGTGTATGTTTTCAGTACCGAGGTTTGAACTCAAAGCCTTGCACTTGCCAGACACTATACCACTTGAGCCACGCCACCGTCCCTTGTTGCTTTAGTTTATTTTTTCAGATATGATCTCCTGCTTTTTGCCAGGGCTGGTCTCAGATTGGGATCTCCTACCTCTGCCTCCCATATCTCTTGGATTGCAGATGTGTACTGCCACACCCAGTTTATTGTTTGATATGTCTGAACTGCCCTTGAACCTCAGTTCTCCTGTCTCCACTTCCCACATGGCTGTGTAACCATGTGTTTCTAAGTAAACTGAATGTTCCAAACTGGGATCAAATTGCTGTTCCCAACTGAGATTCAATTCAGGCTATAAAGATTTGCATTTTGGATATGTTCCTGTACTTATATGTATAATCACTCAATTCATATTTATTGAATTAATTAAGAGCTGACAAAACCTTTTCTCTATTCCCTCCTAATGTGATTTTAAAGCTGATTCAAACTCTTGGGACAGACAATTGAAAAAATACATTGTTAGGGAGAGTGTTTTAAGCACTTTTTTAGATTATAGACCATTTCTCCAGAAAGAATAAAATTGCATATGAAAGGAAAGGTAAGTTTATTATACTATGGTAAGGGCAATAGATAAAGAAATGATTGTTACTGAGAAGATAATTCATTACAGTTCCCAAGAAAAAGAGGGCATATTTATATGACTACATAATTATAATCCTATAATTAACATTCATAACATAATAATATTCATGAAAAAATGTGGTATAACTATTTTGGAAGTATGGGGGAGAAAAAGTCTCCCATTATCCGAATCTAGAAGGTACTAGCCAATAGTGAAAACTCACTGACAATATAATGGTAATTATCAGAAGGAAAACATCAAAAAGCTTTGAAAATAAATACCCTCTGGAGAGCAGAAATTATGGGAAGGGCCATGGGGCTGGAGGCTGCTATTAATGGAGCCTTGTAATACTTCTCACCTTTCAAACTTATGTAAGTGTAGTAATTTGCTTTAAAAAAAGAAAGCTGTCCATAGTGTAATTCCCTTACTCAGAAAAGGAGTTCTATCTGCTACACAAATGACAGATTTCATGTCTTTTGTCAAATTGGTTTCTGTGTTCTTCTTCATATGAGCCTTTGCTTCTCACTGAACTAATACTAGCACCAGAATCCTGAACACACCTTGAGCTGCAGCCTCTATGCTGAGCCATGCTTCTCTCCTTTTGAGAACTTACAGCTCTTCCTTCAAGCCCAGGCTTGTATTTTCTCTTGAAGCTTTCCTATTCCTTCTCACACATCTTCCTGTACCTGATGACACCCTCCTAAATGGCTGTGGTTCTAGTCTGTCTCCTCATTGGACACTCATGTTGCCTTTTCTTACTTGTAATGTTTTTGATGGAATTCTTATCTCCTCAATTGGATTTTGGGTTCCAGCCAAGCAAGAAGTACATCTTATTATTATTTTATATACATCTTCCACAGTGCTATGTTTGATAAATATCTGTTTAATATTCAGTTCTCACTCAGCCATCAACAAGCTTTCTGTTTTAAGATCACTAGCGCTTTATTCTGGGCATGTCTCAAGATTCTGTACTTTTGTCTAGATCCCAATTCTCTATCTTTTTCAGCCTTGGTAAGGTTGAAGGCCAAGGCTTTATCTTTGTTGTTGATTGGCTCAGTGTGTCAGTTGTTTTCATTGAACAGACATACAAACCCTGGGGATATTTAAGCAAAATTGTATGTATATATTTTAGAAGTCATTACCATCACTACTTCAGAGATTTATGAACCTTCTTTCTTTATACCGCCTCCCCCTCCCCCCATTTCTCATGAGTCCCTGTGCCACAACGAGCCAGGGGGGAAAAAAAGTAAACAAAGCCTTCTGCAATCTCCACTATTTCTCTTTGTACTCTTTGAGAACAACCACCTGGCTTTGCAGCCACCCCAGAGAGGCTTTATCTGTAACGTATCCTTGCCTACCGAGCTGGATCCCCAGTGTGACCTAAAACATCTAGGTCATTAATTTTTTTTTCCATTTATATTTTTTGACAGAAATGGGGATTGAACTCAGAGCCTGATACCTGCTAGGCAAGCTCTTTGCCACTTGAACCACATCCCCCGTCCTAGGTAATTGTTTTTTAATTTTTTAGAGGATAGTGAAATCTTTGAGGAAGGGTAGTCAAAGTTTTGGCCTTACACTCAAAAAAAATACGCATGCATAACTGTATGAAGGTATTACCCTGAGCTGGGTACGGTGGTGCATTTCTGTAATACCAGCACTTGGAACTGAAGTAGGAGGATCTCAAGTTCCAGGCTTGGGCTACATAGGGAGACCTTACCGCTAGCTTTAAAAAAAAAAAAAAATGACGAAGGGAGATTTCTTGTTAATTATCTATTAAAGTGAAGAAAATGTAGCAACTGCTTGACTTTGTGGTAAATCATTTCTTTCTATTTTCTTCTGACTTTTATACTAGGAGCTTATTTGTGGGTATTTTATGCCAAGTGGATAAGCCTGCATTCCCTAATTGCTGCATCGAATCTGCTCATAGGGCGTCCTGATGACATTTTAAATACATGGAAATTTTTGAATGCAAGAAAACATCTAGTGCTGATTCTCTGTTGCAGTTCTGCTCTGGCACCTGCTCCTCTCTTCTTGGAGTTTATCCCATTGCCTAATTCTGTACATTGTTTTCAAACCTTTCATTAACCATTGTTGGAAATTTTGCTTTTTAACCTCAGCTTCCCTGCTTATCTTTTGAACAGAAACAGAACTGTCTCTGACTAGTAGGCATTTCCTAGAGTGAAAAGCTCCCTAACTCATGCCTTTTCTGACTTTTCAGAGCATGAAATAGCTGTGCTAATCCTGTTGGCCTCAAGGCAAAAGCCATACAGAGGCTCATAAAGAAGAAGGCCTGCTCCCAGCTTGAACCCTCCATAGGCCAGGGGGCAAACTTACATTTTACCAACTGGTAGTGGGAAACCTGCCACTCCTGCTCTGTTTTGACTGCAATCAAAGAATTTACAAAGAAGTAAATTCTTGGAATAGTTCCCCTGTATGAAACAATCAATTTCTCCTCTCCCCTCCCCTCTCCTCCCCCCTCTTCTCTCCTCTTTTTTTTTTTTTTTTTTTTGGCTTCAGCTGTTTTTCAGATAGGGGCTTGCATTTTTGCTCAGGGTCAACCTCCAACAAAAACCCTCCTACTATGCCACTTGAGCAGTTTAGATTACAGTCATGTGCTACTGTCCCAGCATATTTGTTGTAATGGGGTTTCACTAATCTTTTTTGTTGTTGTTGGGCTGGCCTTTAACCTCTTATTCTCTCCATCTCAACCTGTCAAGTAACTAGGATTACAGGCTTTTGAACTACCCTGTCTGGCTTGATGAACTGAATTTTAGGCCCATTCTTCAAGCAGAATAAATGGTGGTAGAGTATCCTGCCTGGATAGGAGGGCAGAAAATCAGACAGAAGAAATATGACAGAATAATAGAGATAAACAAAATACCGATTTCCAAAATAACCAAAGAAAAATGCAAAATGGACTGAAGGCATGCCTTAAACAGTAGAATGCCTGCTTTGTAAGAGTGAAGCCATAAGTTCAAACCCCAGTCCCACCAAACAAACAAACAAAAAACACCTACATTTACAAAATGATGTGTGTGACTGCTAGTGGGAGATGTGTGCAGAAAGGTATATTATGACAGATTGTTGAAGGCTTTGAATAGCAGACCAAGTAGTCTACCTCACTTTAGGCAGTGCTTTTTTTTTTTTTTTTTGGGTGGCATTGGGGGTTGAACTCAGGGCCTTACCCTTGGTAGGCAGGTGCTCTTACAGCTTGATCCATTCTGCCAGCCCCTAGGTAGTGCTGGCATTGAAAGAGGGAATGAGGAGAGTAAAGATCAAGATAAAAGGTTTTGTAGGGGAGGGAAGCCCATGGTTTAAAATTAAGTGCCAGATTAATTCATGACATTTCCTTGCACTTCAAAGGGTTATAGCAAAGTTTTCAGATTTCCATATATTCTTTATGATGACCAGTCACAGTGTTGGTGCATACAGTGGTCCCTGACACATGGTAGTAGAAGATCCAGCATTTTTTGAGAGGTGCATATATACAGCGCTGGCAGAAAGGAGGGGGTACTAAAGTCATCTTAATCTCCTTTTGCCTGCCTTTGCAAAATGTCTTTTAAAAACTGGAAATTTGCCAAGGGCCTTTCTTAGACATTTATCTAACCTGACATTAAAAATAATCCTTTCTTGTCTTCAAGATAAGATGTTATATAGCATCAAGTTAGCATCTAAGAGAAAATTTAGCCAGGCTTGTATGTATGTTTCATCTGTTCAGGCAAACTATTCCTAATTTGAACCCTGAAACCCATGGCCTTAGAGTCTCTACTTTTGTGGGGTACAAAGCTTATGTGACCATGTGTCATTCATAGTATACCAGGACAATAGCTCAGGTTTCACATTGTATAAACTTGATTCTTTAAGTCTCAAGACATGTTTGTTTAGGCATACTCTTTTTTGATTTTAGAGTATAGGGTCTCATCCCAGACTGGCCTAGAACTTGGTAGCCCAGGCTGGCCTCAAACTTTCAATACTTCTACCTCCCAAGCAATGGGATTGCAGGCCTGTGCCACTACACCCACTTTGGCATAATCTTTATGTCAGGAATTTCAAGTAAGCAGAATGTAGCCTTCTGCCCCCCTTGAGAATTTAGTGGATTTCAGAATATCAAAATATTTCATAGCCCATTATTACCTCCCTCACACCTGTTGGACAAAGCTTTAAGATCCTGGGAGAGAATGCAAAGATTCTATCCTTTGTGTTCTCAGTTGCTTGCTTGCTTGTTTGCTTCCTTTCTATTGTGAGAAATTTTAAAAATAAGTAAATTGTACAAAGCCTTGGGTTCAATCCCTGCATTGCAAAAAACCAAAACAAATCTGTACATGGCATATATATGACAAGCATTTGGGTTCCCACAACCAAGTTGTTAACATTTCATCCTCATTTGCCTCAAGAAATTGAGTCGTTTTGCTCCTAATATTAGGTTTGAGGCCAGCCTGGAAAATTTAGCAGGACCCTCAATATAAAAATGGTTGGAGTTACAGCTTAGTGGTAGAGTGTTTGCCTAGCATTCTTAAAGGTCTAGGTTTAATCCCTTTACTGAAAGGCAGGTAAAGTGGGGGGGCGAGAAAGAGGGAAGGGAAGGAGGGAGAGAGAGAGAGAACAAACAAGAACAATGGGGTTATATGGAGCAATAAGTATATCAAGGGCTTCTTAATATGTCTTGATGAACAAACCTACTGCATTCTTTTTAATGGCTTCATAGTGTTCCACGGTGTAGGAGACCATAGTTTGTTTTTTTCCTGATTGTGGTTTGGATTTATTTATAGTGAAAGACAAGTTTTTTAAAATACAGTTGCTTTAAAATACAGTTGCTTTATCCCATTCCTGGATATACGGTACATACTGACTGAAAAATCCATTCACATATAATTGAATCTTTCTAATAGACATAGTGGTTTTATGGTTTGTCATGGTTTAAATATGATTTAAGTGTCCCCCAAGGCTTCATGTGTTGAAATTTAATCCCCATTATACCCTATTAAGAGGGTGGATACTTAATCCAACTATGGTATTTAAAGATGGGGTATTTGGAAAGTGATTAGGATTAGATAAGGTTATATGAATGAGTGGCGCCCCCCTGATTGAATCCTGGTGACTTTATAAGAGAGAAAGAGAGTCCAGAGGAGACACACAGTCCCCACTTCTTGCTATGTGAGGCTCTGCACAAATTCCAGACTCTGCCAGCAAGAAGGCCATCACCAGATGTGACTACTTGACTTTGGACCTTCAGAACTATGAGCCAAAATAAACTCCTTTTCTATATCACTCACTCAGTCTTTGGTATCATGTTGTTGGCTATAGGAAACAGACTAACACAAGCAGTAAAGGCTTTCTGGTAGTTCATTTGGCTACCAGTGCGCTTCATCCTTACGTATTTCGTGTTTACTATATGAATGGTGATATTCTAACTCACATGACTATATAATATTTATTTATTTTGTTTTTGTGGGTTTGAACTCAGGACCTATACCTTGAACCACTCCACCAGTCTTTTTTGTATGTGTGTGATGGGTTTTTTTGCCCAGGGCTGGCTTTGAACCTTGATCCTCCTGATCTCTGCCTCCTAAGTAGCTAGGATTACAGGTGTGGTAGCACTGAGGTTTGAACTCAGGGCCTCACACTTGCCAGGCAGGTGCTTTTACTGCTTGACCTATTCTACCAGCCCTTATTTGGGTTTTTTAAGACAGGGTATATGCCACAAAGCCCAGACTGGCCTTAAACTCATGATCCTCCTTCCTTAGAGTCCTGAGTGCTGGGATTACAACTGTATATTAATGCTTCTGGCTATTTGTTTAGATAAGCCTGTGATGCACAGGCTAGTTTTGAACTCCTAGGTTTAAGTAGTCGTCCTTCCTCATTCTCCTGAGTGGCTGGGACTACAAACATGCACCACCATGCCCAACTATAATAATATTTAAAATTAGAAGGAAAAGCTGACATCTAAAGGAAAGACCGTACTGTGCCAACTAAAACTTTATGGCTGAGTGCACACAAGAATAGAAATCCTTGAACTTAGACAACTTTATGTATTGGTAGTCAGGTAACCCAACAGATGACAAATGTTTTGTGTTATGAAAATAATAAGTTGAGGCCAAGGTCTCCTCTAATTCAGGAAAGCTTCTGGGAGATGAGATTTTATTCATGTAATACCTCCCGCTCCCCCAAGTAATGAGATTTGAACTCAGGGCCTCAAGCTTGCTAGGCAGGCACTTTACCACTTGAACCGTGATCCCAGCTTTTATTTCAGTCTTAAGATTGGAAAAGACTAATCTGGATTGTTCATCTTCCAAGTGCATCTTTTTAGCAGTGTTAAAAACAGCTTGCTAATACTGCTTTTCCGCTGTGTGCCTGGTATTAATGTCTGAACAATGGATTTTAATTAGGAAACTTTTTTCTTTTTTATTGGGACTGGTGTTTGAATTTAGGGGTTTGTGCTTATGAACCAGGCACTCTACCACTTGAGCTAAACCTCCAGGTCTATTTTGCTCTGATTATTTTGAAGATGGGGTCTTGAAAACTATTTGCTTGGGCTGGCCTCAAACTGCAATCCTCCCAGTGTGAGCCTCCCAAGTAGCTAGGTTTACAGGGTGCTGATCCAGCCAGAAAACTGTTTCACAATTAGTTGTCTTTATATGGCGAGTGCTGTTCTCCCAGATTTCCACAGCATATGCCAAGTTTTGTAAACTTTTCAAGTGTGAGAAGTTTGTGGTAAAACTGACCCATTCACTATGCTCCTGATATTCCATTGTGCTTCTACACTTCAGAAGAAAGGTCTGGAATCTTTTTTCCACTTTGGATCTAATGGACAGCAATGTGGCTGGTAGAGTAGGGCAGAATGTCTTTTTTTTTTTTTTAAACAATGAGATTTTAAGATAGTTTATTGAAGGCTTTCCAAACAAAGGTTTTGGGGAGGCAGGAGGTAGCTAGCACAACACTGTGCCAAATAAATGTCTATAAAGAAGAATGCAGGTTAACAGGGGTAGAAGGAAAAGATCAAATAGCTGAAGATGTATTGGCTCAGCCTTCAAAGCAGATGTTTCTATATCTTGATCCCAGCATGCAGCTCAGTGGGCACACTGACACCAGCAAGAAAATCTGTTGCTTTGGGAAGGTTTAACTGAAATCTCATTCTTCCAGCTTTTCAAGGCTCCACCTTGAAAAGTAGAGGACGGGTACTTAAGTGTTACTCCATTACTCCTATAGGTCAGCCATTTTTAGTTATACATCAAAGCAATGGCTGAGCCTCTTGCAGCCTCAATATATTAGCAGGTTCCCCCATACCTACTTCAGAGAAGTGGCTAGTATTGGAACCAGGTGACCTAAGGTCTGTTAGAAACCTGGAATTCCCTCTGCTGCCATTTATGTCCTATGTAGTGTTATAAAGTGTCTTCCACCTCAGGAAGTGGAGACACCCCTTTCCACCAAGCTGTCCTGTCTTCCAGGAGACAGAGTGCCCTGCCCCAGCACATAATTTCCCTTCCCTTTCATTCAGATTATATGTCGGCTTTGCTCAATAAGTAGGTGGCAAGGCAGAGTGAATATGAAATCTAGAAAGCTTATGTTGCAGAAGCCAAAGCCGCTTTCCAGGACACTTGCCTCAGACAATCAGAATGTCTTCTTGAATGTCTTTAAAGCGTCCTATTGCTAACATTTTTGTTAGGCTGGTCTTAGCAGAATCAGGATGTTGTTTTCTCAGCCATCTTCTTATAAGCAACTGCCATCTCTTGCATTAGGAATTGCTAACCTTTTGATTTTATCAAAAACTCCAATCCCTTTATAAAAACCAGGTTGCTGGGTGCTTCATTTGAATGCCACATCTTAAACATTTTTCTTTAATTCATAGTTGTGGAATACCTATAAGGTCATTGGCCTGTTAAATTTTTCCTTCATCCCAATGAGCATGGGAAATTAGTAAGCATGACTGAGTATGTATTTTGTGGAGTCCACTTTCTGATCTTATATCACCTTTCCCCTCCAAGCTCTAATGGCTTTTTGTTAGCCCTTGGGGCTTAGCCTTTCTGTCTAGGTAAATGGTAATGTAACAGTGATTTCAGTGAAGTGACACATGTTGTTCTTTGAGCCTCAGTGAACTAGGCTTTGAATTAGTTGGACAAGTTTGGAGAGTTCTGGGCTTTTCCTCCCTGGGGTCAGGTCTGGCCACTTTCTTGCATGTTGGCCCTGGCTGACTTGGCTATGGTATGCTGTACCTTGAAATGTACAGGTGCTTATTTGACAGGAGCTTTTCACTCTCTAGAAGCTGAGCCCCTAATGAGAATGTAGGCTCATAGAGCAGTAATTCACGTGTAGGTGGCCTGTAAGGAAAGTTTTAACAAAAGAGTTGGTTAAAAAGCTGATTTATTTTCTTGCTTTAACTCTCTTGTCATGTGCTGAGTGGGGGCGGAAGAGGAGGGGAGTGTGGGGAATGGTGCTGCTGAAAGCATTTATCTTCATTTCTGCCATCTCTCAGTGTTTATTACCCTGTGATCGACAGATGAGGAAAGCTGCCAGTCAAACCCACGTTCAGCACATTTCCATTTCCCTTCATTGCAAATTTTAGGCTTTTGAAATCTGCATCCTTTTTGCAGCAATAAAGGTCGTTTCCCTCCCGCTCCTGGCAAGCCTGAGACCCTCTGGTCCAGTTCCACTCACTTTTGCTTCCACCAAACAATAAAAGCTACAGGAATCTCAGCAGTTCAAGACAAGTGATTGGTGAGAGCTATTCAGTGTTTGAGTCAGTCAGGGGTTCTCTATCTTTCTCTCTCACCTTTCTCCCTCAGTCCTTCTCCCTGCTTTCTCCCTTTGTCCATCTGTGTGCTGTTGAGGCACAATGAGAGGATGGCTTTACCCAGGGCACTCCCTCTAAGTCAGTGTCCTCCTATCAACAGAGGTTGTTTGGGACCTAAATCTAGGAAATGCCAGGCTATAAGGGATGTATGAGTGGAGGTACAGTAATTCTTAACAGTTTACCTGCATATCCTCTGTCAGGGGTAGAGGCTTTGAGGAAATCCCTGTGTGGTGGGAGTGATTTCTAGGTGTTTTTGTATTTTTGTGACTTTTTTTTCCCATTTTCCCCAAGTTCTGTGGGTTTTTGGAATGCTGTTCCTAATAATCTTTCAGTAGCATGTGTTCTTGTGAGGTTATTTGTTTTTGTCTTAAATAATATTTGTGGGTGGAAGAAAGGTAATGATATTCATTTCTGTCAGAATGGATGTTCTGCTTTCATAATTACTTATCCCAATTACATCATTAGTGTAAGTACAGGTAATTGTTTCATTAGGACATATGTATCTAGGAAGGGCAAGTTTACAGAGTGGTGATGAAAATGGGCCTCAGCCTTTTCATCTACCCACACAGGAGCATTTTAGCTTGACTTCAGAGATCTAGGAGTTCCCAGTTGCCCTGGCAGTAGCCAAGACTAGGCCTGGGTTTTAATGTGATGGGAGGAAGGAGTGAGGACCCAGTAGGGAGAGTTTACTCTTTTTATGAAGGGTGGTAACACATTGCTGAATTCCAAATGACGCTGGTGCATTGTGACTGAATCATTGGGATCACTCAGGAAGCAAAGTCATAGGAGCTCAACTCCCCTGGGGGCTTTCTGAGGCTCACTAGTTCTGGAGGCACGAGCCCTATCCTCTGTTTGACCTCTTGGCCTTGCTGACCATGTTAGACCATGCTAGAGAAACTTCCCTTCTCCAGTCAGACCTCACTACTTTCAAGTGATTTCTTGCCAGGTCTGCAAATGACTTTGTGTTCATGCTGTCACATTATGCATCTCCTCTTTCAAGGTATATGCTAAAAGCCAAAAGCAATACTATATGATGAGATAGCTAAAGTAGTCAAATTCATAAATACAGAAAGTAGAATGGTGGTTACAGAGGTTGGTGAGAGATGATTGAAAGTTGTTTGATAGGTGTAGAGTTTCAGATTTGCAGGACAAAAAAGTTCTGGAGATCTGTTTCACAGTGTGAATATGTTTAACTCTGTCAAACTGTATACTGAAATATGGCTAAGACGGTAAATTTTATGTTACACGCTTTTCATTACAATTTTTAATAAAACAATATCAGAATCTTTGTGCTACTTATACTTAACTTTGAATGGAAACACTCTACCCACTGCTGTGGTCCTAATGACCATCAGATTATTTTTTTTTCTTCTTGGCCTATTATAAATCTTACTCTGCAACAGCCAATCAATTCTGGCTTGAATTGTTTTGAGAAATTTTTTTATGAGGCAGTGCTATGTAGAAATATTTCATAGCACTGCCTCATATTCCAGACCTTCCCAATTTCCAGATTGAACTCAGACTATCATTTGTTTTATTGGCCTCAGATTCTTCCTGGTTTGGTTCTACCACTGAGGTTCATGATTTGTGTGTGGACTAATAGGATCCTTGTTCTTCAGAGCAGGAGTTTTGGAGCCTTTAGCATTTTATTGGACAATAATGTTATGTTGATTTAGGGGTCTGCTTCCTACAAAGAACACATGTGGACATTGAAGCCTATATTTATCAAATATTCACCCTTTAATTCATGCTAAATGTATTTCAGATGTATACTATATAATGATTAACCTCAATATCAGATTAAGTGACCAGTAGACTGTTGTTTGTATTATCAAACAACCTAAGTCCAATAGACAGACCAAATGTCTTACTTAGAATGTTCCTGTACCTGAATTATAGACACTTACATGCTGCCTTTTCAGGACTTTTGTGTTTTTACAGACAATAATGTCCCCTAATACTCTTTTCTATTTTAGCCTTAGGTAAAAGCAGACCCAGTTTCAACTATAGATAATATACTCAGAATTGGTCTTTGAAACTACTTTTTCCTTCCAAAGGAAATAATTTGTGTTTCTCTCAAGCACGTTTATGATTGCTGAGTTTCCATGCAGTGTGTTTTCTATAAAATAAAAACTATTATCTCATTGTCATACGAACTTGTGGTTTAGATATAAACATACAATGGAATATTATTTCAGCCATGAAAAGAAATTAAATACTGATACATGCTATAGCATGTATAATTTGGAAAACATTATAGAAGGCAGACACAAAAGGCCACCTACTGTTTGATTCTATAACAGGATACGTCCCAGAGAAATAAAACTATAGTGAGAAGTAGATTAGTGATTGCTGAGAGCTAGGAAGGGAGTAAGGAAGAGTGGAGGGATCTCACTATTGATGGGTACAATTTGGGGGAGATGATAAAAGTGTCTTGATTCTATAGTAGTGATGATTATTATAAAAATTGATTTGGTGGTGGTTATACAACTGTTTAAATATACCAACAACCTTGAATTGTATTATTTATATAGGTGGACTGCATGTTATGTGAATTATATCTTGTTGTGAATTATGTCTTGGTAGAAGTATACTTCTAAACAAATGCCTACATACATGTTTGACCATTTTCCTCCTTGTCAGAAACTTAAATTAAAACTAAGAGAAACTTGGGACACTTCTACCATTGGAAGAAGTCTTGTTATTTGCCATCAGGGACTCTTTCTAGGTCTCCCAGGTATAGAATAATTGACTGTTATCTTAGATGAGATTATTAAATGGTAACAAAGTGAGTGTGACTGAGTGCATAGTTATGCCCCCTTCTTAGAACAGATTTAAAGACTGCATTTGAATGAAGCTTTCTGGAAAGAAGGTTAAGTGTTAGTCAGACTTTCATGACAAAGCTGTGACAAATGCCTGGGAGAACAATTTCAAATGAGGAAAGATTTATTGTGGTTCCTGGTTTCAGAGGTTTCAGTCCATGGTCAGCTGGCTCTATTGCTTTGAGCCTGAAAACAAGACAGGTTATCATGGTGGTGGGAGCATGGCCACCACCATGGTAGAGAAAAACAGAAGAAAGGGTAAGGACAAGACATGCCCTTCCAAGGCAGGTCCGCAGTGACCTACTTCTTTAACCAGGTCCCAACTCTTACTTTCTACCACCTTCAAATTCTGAATCTGTCAATGGAACTGTCATTGATTAGGTCAGAGCCCTTGAATCCAATCAACTCTTAAGTGATTAGATCTACCAGGTGAGAACCAAGCCTTGAACATATGAGCCTTCCAGGGACATTTCATATCCTAAGCCACAAGTTTCTTCCTAAGATGGCATTCAGTATGTACTTAGGAAGGATGGTTTTTATGGCCAAACATTTCTGTGTTGTACTGCTCTAAGAAGAATTACCATTGGGAAACAAAATTTCCTTCATAAATAGAAACCAATTCATTCTTAGAGCTTAGGCAATCCATAAGAAAAAAGTCAAATAACCAAACATAAAAATGTACTTAAGATGGTACAATAAGAAATAAACTGTTCTAGCACTCAGGAGGTAGGAGGATGGAGAGTTTAAGGCCAAACTGGGCTACATAGTAAGATCCCATCTTCAAGAAAGGAAGGGAGGAAAGGAAAGGAAAGGGAAAGGAAGACGATGAGGGCAATAAACAAACGAAAAGGTACTCACTTATATTTTAAGTTATTACAAAATACAAATAGTTACTGAAAATAGGATTAACATTTTATTTCTTACTTAATTGTCTAAAATCTATATGGATGAATATTTTATAACAGCCTATTGCGATTCACCTACCATATAGTCCACCTATTTTAAGTATATAATTCAGTAGTTTTTAGACTATACAGAGTTAAGCAACCATAACCACAACCACTGTCTGTATATTTCAGAACATTTTTATTACCTCCTGAAAATCCCATAGGCATTAGAAGCCTCTTTCCTCTTACAGCTTCCTCACCTCCCTCCAGCCTTAGGTAGCCATTAACAAACATTTTGAAAAGTTGAACTTCCTCCAGACTTTTTAGGCTGTTCAGTTCTATTGACCAGTTACAAAGTCAAATCTTGGCTCTCATATAACAACCAAAAATAGTATTGTGTTGAGTGCTTACACCCCAGCTTCTCCCGCACTCCCTCCTTTTTTTTTGCCATGTTGGAAATTGAACCCGAGGGCTACCACTGAGCTGCATCCCAGCCTCATTCCCATTCCGTCTTTCCAGCAGCAGCACAATCAGACATGGCCATTCTAAATTATGCAGTCTCAGATGAAGCAGAATTTGTAGGGCTGAAATATAATTTAATCGTTTCCTTCTTTGCAACTTGCCCTTTTTTACCCTCTTCAAATTAGCTTTTCTGATAGATTTGCTAATGATTCCCATTGTTCAGTATTTTCACTGAACTGTTGAATCATACTCTTCATTTCTCTGCTCCTAGAACAGATCTTGGAAAGAGGCTAAGAAGCTGTTTTGGCAAAAGATTCCTAATTCTCCTTTCTAAGCAACAGAAGACAAGAAGAGTCTGAGACAAGCAAAGGCAAAGAGATGCATATAGGCTATCAGACTTGTATACCTGTCAGGTGACTGTCATGCCTATTATGATTTTATCCCTAGACACATTTATTTTCCTCAAACTTGGGGCCCTACTGCCTCAATCTCCTGAGTGCTGGGATTACAAGCATGTACCACTATACCCAGCCTCCTTAGACACATTTATGTCTGTTTACCTCCAACTCCCACACACATTTCTGAAGTTTCTAAGCCCACAAGTTAAAGATCTGGCTTGGAAAATGAGACTTGATAGTTTAGTTTATGCCATTATTGTTCCCTCATGGTTGCCCAGGATCACTGAATTTAAATTTCATTCCCCCCTTATACTGCCATTTTTTGCAGACAGAGTCTCACTATGTAGCCCAAAGTAGCCTTGAACTGGAGATCCTTCTGCCTCAGCCTTCCCAGTAGCTAGGACTACAGGCCAGGAGTATAGCACCCACATAGCTTAGTTTGTCTCTTATCAGAGTAATCTTCACTTACTCTTTGCTTTGAGACACCTGGGGAAGAATTCTGAGGTTGTGTGGTGGATATGAACTATAGACATAGCTGCTGTCTCCTTTGTCATCTTGAGCTTGAAGCAAAGTCTTGGGCTCTTGTTTTCCCAGTGGACCTTGTTTTTTTTTTTTTTTTTTTTTGGTGGTAATGGGTTTTAAACTCAGGGCCTCGCACTTGTTGGGTAAGTGCTTTACCAGTTGAGTGATGCCCTTATCCCTTTCTGCTTTTTAGTTATTTTTTAAATAGGGTCTCATACTTTTTGCTTGGGCTGGCCTCAGGCCATAATCCTCCCTGTGCCTCTTTCCCAGCTGGACTTAAAGGACTGTACCACCATTCCAGTTTGTTTGTTGAGTGTAACTTTTACCTGGGCTGGCCTCGAATTTAGGTCCTCCTGATCTCTACCTCTGGAGTAGCTGGGATTACAGGAACATACCACCATGCCATACCCTTCAATAGGCCTTTTAAAAAGAGTGCTCGTGTGTGTGTGTGTGTGTGTGTGTGTGTGTGTGTGTGTGTGTGTGTGTGCTGGGTATTGAGCCCAGGGCCTTGAACATGCTAAGCACACACTCTACGGCTGAACTACATCCCAGAGGACTTTTAAGGACTGGGGTTGGCTCAAGTGGTAGAGTGCTTACCTTGCAAGCGTGAGGCCCAAAGTCCAAACCCCTGTACCACAAGATTTATAGAAAAATTCGTATCTTCATTCATGTACTCCTCCTCCCCATACTCACAGCCTACCCATCATCAGCATCCTGCGCTGGATTGGTACAATTGCTACTGTTGACGGACCAGCATGGATCATATCTACCCAAAGTCTATACTTTATTTCAGGGATTCACTCTTGGTGGTGTTGGGGTAAGTTCCATAGGTTTTGGTTGGATTTTTTTTTTGTTGTAGTCATTGTTTTTTGGTGGTGCTAGGATTTGAACTCAGGGCCTCATGCTTGTTAGGCAGGTGCTCTACCACCTGAGCCACTCTCCCAGCCCTGTTTTTGTGTTGAGTATTTTCAAGATAGGGTCTGGAGAACTATTTGCCCAGTCTGGCTTTGAGTCATGATCCTCCTGATCTCTTCCTCCTGAGTAGCTAGGATTACAGAGGTGAACCACTGGCGCCTGACTAGGTTTTGGTTTTGATAATGTGTTTTGTTTTAATTTTGCTGTGTTGAGAATCAAACCCAGATCCACAAGAATGCTAATCAAGGAGTCTACCACTGATGCACAGGTTTTGGCAAATGTATGGTGATGTGTATCTCCCATTGTTTTATCATACAAAAATACTTTACTGCCCCTCAAATCCCTTTATGCTCCACTTTCTCATCATTCCCTTTCCTCAAACCCTTGCATACCAATCACTGATCTTTATTCTGTTTCCATAGTGTTGCCTTTCTCAGAATGTTATATGCAGGTTGAATGTCCCCTATCCAAAATGCTTGGAAACAGAAGTATTTCAGATTTTGGAGTTTTTCTGAGTTTAGAATATTTGTATACATGCTAATCTTAATATCCAAAATCCCACATTCTCCAGTAACCAAAACTTTTAGAGCATAATCTAGATGTTAAGTTTCGGTTTTGGGTTGGGCATGGTGGTGCATGTCTGTAATCCCACCGAGGTGGGAGGTGAAAATCGGAGGGTTACAGTCTGAGGGCTGACAAAAAGTGAGACCCTACCTAAAAAATAAACTAAAGCAATAAAGGAGTGGAGATGTGGTTCAAGTAGTTTAAATCCTAGTACCTCAAAGAAACAAAGGTTCAGATTTCAGAAATAACAACAAAATTTTTTAAATAACAAAAATTAAAAAATGAAATGAGGAAAAAGGTTTCAAAGTATTTCAGAGTTTAGTGGCTCAAGTGGTAGAGCATCTGCCTAGTGGTGAGGCCCTGAGTTCAAAACCCAGTTCTGCCAAAACCAAAAACCAAAGTATTTCAGAATTTGAAGCCAGGCATGGTCACACATTGCTGTAATCCCAGCACTTTGGTTTTTGGTTTTCAGATTAGGGGTAAATTTTTTTTTCTTGGCAGTACTAGAGTTTGAACTCAGGGCCTCATGCTTGCTAGGCAAGTGCTCTACCACTTGGGCCACTCTGCTAGCCCAGATTTTCAGATTAAGGATGCACAGCCTGTAATTGGAATCATGTAGTATATTGTGTCTGGCTTCATTCACTTAGAAACATACATGTATGCATGTCTTTTCATGGCTCCATAGTGCATTTTAAAAAACCATCCTGTTGTACCAATGTGCCATAGTTCATCCATTCTGTTAAAGGACATCTTGACTGATTCCGAGTTTTGGCAATTACGAATAAATACAGTGCTAAACATCAATGTGTAAGTTTTTGTGTGGAAATCAGTTTCAACTCATTTTTGTGTAAACATAAGGAGCATGATTACTGGATCATATGGTAAGAGTGTGTTCAGTTTTGTAAGAAACTGCCAGACTATCTTCCAAAGTAGATGTGTCATTTTGCATTCCCTCCAGCTGTGAATGTGATTCCAAGTGTTGCTGGCATTTGGTGTTATCACTCTTGGATATTAGCCATTCCTGTCCATGCCACTCTGCTAGTGGTTTCTTGTTATTGCATAAGTTTTCAGTTCTCTAATGGTAGTGGTGGTGAGCATCTCTTCACATGCACATTTGCTGTCTCTGTAACTTCTTTTGGTGAGGTGTCTGGTCTGGTCTTTGCCCTTTTTTAAAATCAGGTTGTTTATTTTCTTAGTATTTAGTTAAAGAGGTTTTTTTGTTTTATTTTTTTCAGTTTCACCAGGTAGCCCAGGTTGGCCTCAAATTTGCTATCCTCCTGCTGTAGCCTCCAGAGTGCTGAGATTGCAGATATGTACTACCATGCCCAGTTCTACCAATGCTACTTCCTAAGAATAACTGTTTAGGAACTAAAATAATGGCTATTTTATCTGGCATCGTTTCTCAAATAGGGATGATTTTTATCCCTAGGGAACATTTGGCAATGTCTGGAGATATTTTTGGCGATATTGAGGTTTGAACTCAGGGCCTTATCTTGTTAGGCAAGCGCTGAGCCTACTTCCAGCCTGGAGACATTTTGGCTGTCAGTACTGGGTAGAGAGGAATATTCTCTCTACCCAGTGGGTGGAGGCCAAGAGTGCTGTTAAATGTCCTTTAGTGCACTAGGCTCCTTCCTAACCCCTGAAGAATTACCTGGCCCCAGACCAGTAGTATGGAGGTTGAGAAGTCCCAATTTTAGCTTGTGACATTCTGATATTACATGGGAGAACCTTAAGATCTTAGAAGTAGGATTTGGTTTTGGAGGCTAAGTGCCTCCTCTGTGTATATTTTGTGGCTTAATTCATTAACGGTGTCTGGCACATTTCCTGTACCTTCAGCATAGTGGCCAGAGGCCTACTAAATGTTTTTAATAGGGTGATACATTTTCTTTCCAGTGTTTCCAGGAGACAGGCTCAGTTGGCCTGCAGTTCTTACAGAAGAGAACCTGGTGACAATACTGTAATCTGTTGCTGGCATCTTTCACTCCCTAATCTGTGTATACACAGCACTGCAAATCAACTCTCTGGTGCCAGGCTCTGTTCCCCCTCAGCACTTTGGTACCATTGGTAGAGAACCTCTCATCAGTCTCTTCACAGTGCTACCCTACAAAATTTATTTTATTGCACAGCTGTTTCCCAGAAGACATTTCTTGAGACATAGACTGTACAGGATGCATCTCAAGCTGAGAGCTGGCATCTCAATCATTTGTTTTTCTAATGGGAAAGCATTTGGTTATTTCTGAACTGTTTTCCTGTTTGTAGCTCTCATCCCCTCCCCCAGAATAAACTCACAGAATATGGAATTTGTTTATTCAGTTTATTTTCTTCTCTTTCTTAGCAACTAGCATTTTGTTCATCATACATACAAAGAAAACCAATTTATGTCCTTGTGGGTTGTATGCTTTTCCAGTAAAATTGATGTAATAGATGAACAAGCATGGAAAACAATTCAGAAGTTCAGTGCAATAGATCCTGAATCATAATGTATAGTAATTCTTTCCAGGGAAGTAGATGGTAGCCCTTCTAACTAAAAAACTGATTTGCATTATTAAAGATGCCTAGATAAACCAAGAAATTTCCTTTTAAGAAAGTCTTGGCCAGGTGCTGATGGCTCACACCTGTAATCCTAGCTACTCAGGAGGCAGAGATCAGGAAGGTTATAGTTCGACTAGTTCTCGAGACCCTATCTCAAAAAACCCATCACAAAAAAGGGCTGGTGGAGTGGCTCAAGGTGTAGAGACTCTCTGAGTTCAAACTCCAATACTGAAAAAAAAAAAAAAGTCTTAAAGACCTCCTCTGTTTTTTGGAATGGAGTGAAATGTTTCCTGATTCTAAAAATATAAAACAAAGCCATGTAAAATCATTGAAAAGAAAGAGCAGGAAAGGAGGGAGGGAGGGGAAAGGAAAGACAGTCCTATAGGTATCTGACCCTTCTCATATCCCAGAAGTCCTCAGAATTCCCACATCAAATGTAATTATTGAAGGAAAATTTTCTCTGAAGGTTTAAGGAAGGGTATATATTTACCTCATCTGATTGATATACCACCGGGCTCTTAATAGGGGTTTGAGCTCAGAGGACACATTGACAGCTCTCTTTCTTAGGTCTTCAAGTAGATCATGTCTTTGAATTTCTCTGATTAAAAAATTTATTGATTGCCTACAATAGTATTTTTCAAGCTTTTTATTTAGACATTTTTCCCAGTCATGTTCCCTCCCAGTCATGCTCCTTCCCATGACACTTTAATATCATAAACATAATGTATAGCTGTATACGTTGGCCTTTGGGAGGGGAACAAGTGATTATACTAAGTGTTGGGTGGGGCTTTTGTTTTGTTCCCTGTGAGCTAGTTTTCATCCCCATGAAGTGGTATTGCCCATGTTGAGAATGCATAAGCTACAAGAATCATTATCTTGGAAATGACTTGGGGGGGGGGGCGGAGATAATGGCGTTTGAACTTATGGCTTTACACTTGCGAGATAGGCACTCTACCACTTGAGCTGTGCCTCCAGCTTTCATCTTGGAATGAACTGCTATTTGTATCTTCCTGTACAAATTAAAACTGGGACAAGGACTGTTAATAAACTAATGCTGAAAAGTATCTGCTATTACAGTGGCCTGGAGCAACTGGATAAGAGTAAAAAGAATACTTTCCTTATGTTTCTTGACTTTCATGGAGGACCTTCTCTTGATCATTTGAGGAAAGAATAGGAAAACACTAGGAGTAGCAGAGCAATAAATGCAGTTCTGTAAAAGAACAAAAATGTAACTCACAAGATGCGTCTGCAGTGATATTTAAAGGAGGAAGACTAGGTAATACTGAAAAGTCCAGGTATAAAATTGTCAATTGTTCCAAGGCTAGTATAAATACTAACAAGTTGTTTTTCAAAGTACAAGTTGATTTGCAGCTAAGAGTACCATTTAGGTTATCTAGCATACAAAAATGTTCTATTCTCCCAAGAGGGTTTGACTGTCTGATCAGAAGGGTGGTTGTGTATGAAATGCACCTCGGAAGGAGGAGGAGGAAATGACATGTTCATGTAAATGAAATACAACTGCAAATTAAAGTGTCACCCAGTTTAAAAAAATCCATTTTTTATTTAATTTTTTCCCAAGGAAAAAATGTCATACAGAAGTGTATATCTCGGAGAAATTTAAACTGAAATATTACAAGTGAATCTGGATTCAAGGATGTTCTTGGAGAGGGGGGATTATAAAAGATTGCCTTAATAAAAATATTCTGATGCTGCAAAGCTAAGCACACAAATTTCTTCTGTGTCACATGCCAGGTACCAAAAGAGATGAAACAAATATTACCTCATTTGGTCTTTACTGTATGCTAGCTGCCTCCTCCCTGGAGGGAGCCTCCTCCTGAGATGTTTATTAGGAAGAAGATTCATATACAAAGGAAAAGATGCTTTCTCCCCCCAAAAAATGCTGCTACTACCAAGACTTCCATCTGCTTTTTCCGTATTCAGAGTGTCCTGACATTTTTCAGTTTTCTTTATCCACATTTTTATGAAAACCCATGTATTTATTTACTATTAGACAGTATATATAAAGGACCTGCCTCAATGTTGGCAATGAAATAGCTGACAAATGGGACTGTATTTCCACATAGAGTTGTTTCCTCTTGAAACATCTGATTTCTCTTTGAGATAGGAACTTGTCACATGGGACTCTTTAACTTTATTCAACCTTTGTTGTGGTTCTTCTTCTTCTTCCCTATTAATCCCAGTATTGTTTTTTGTTCTACAATGGAAACATGCAGATAGATAATATAAAGTGTCTTTGTCTTCTCCCCCATCAGGTGCTGTGATTGGTGATGGACAGTCTGCCGTGGCCAGTAACATTGCCAATACAACCTACCGACTCCAGTGGTGGGACTTCACTAAGTTTGACCTTCCAGAAATCAGTAATGGTAAGCTAATGTAAAAGTGGGGGTACTAGGGGGAGGGATATGTTTTAGAACTCAAAATTTCAAAGAGGATGGATTTTCATCATCTTATTGAGTAGTCAATGGCTATGAGCAATTTCTACTGCCCTTCCATAGCTCAGTTAAGCAACTGGGGAAATTGGTCTTGAGCATCTGCCTTGAGGAGTTTGTGGACTAGTAGTTCACGGGCTGAAGAATAACATTTAGATATGGATCTACTAGGGATGTAGCTCAGTAGTAGAGCACTTAGTTAGCATGCCCAGGGCCCTGGGTTCCATCCTTAGCACTGGAAAAATAAGTTATAAAACATTATTTAGGTGGATCTGCCAGAAAGATAAAGAGAACACAGGACCTGAGAGCTATATCTCAGGACCCTTGAGAAAAGACTATAATGATGTTAAACTTAACATCCACTCCTGAATGGACTGAAGTGAGTGTTGTAGTTGGTATCTGATTTACAAAGGTATCCATCTGACAATTCTATTTCTTTACTTCTTTAGAAGTCCACAGTCCCATGTCACCAATGCTTGGAATCACAGATTATTATAGATAATCTCATTTCACTTTCTGTCTAATGAAGGACCCTCTCCTACATTTCTCAGAAATGGTTGTTCAGCCCCTGCTTTACATGCATCTGAGGAAGCCTAAACATCACTGCTAAATTTCTATTAAAAATTTGCTTTCTTGTTGGGCCCTGGTGGCTCATACCTGGTGGCTCCTAACTATTCAGGAGGCAGAGAGCAGGAGGACTGTGGTTCAAAGCCAGCCTGGGCAAATTGTTTGCAAGACCCTATCTTTTTATTATTATTATTATAAATTTTTATTAGGATATATTCATTATATGGGAGAATTTGTAGTGACAATTCTGATTAGACTTATATTGTACACTCTCCCCCTCAGCCCCTCCCCACCCCACTTAAAGCAATTGCAAGAGGTTTTCTAGTTCTCTTTCATATAGGTATATGAAGTCCATTTACCATATACCATCACTTGAATCTCCTTCTTTCACCCTCGTCCCCTTCCACTAGTACCACCCCCTGCCCCTGCACACACTGTGCCTGTTTTACAGTCCTGATTTTCTTTATTAACATTTAAGTTGATGTGCAAAGGGGTGTCTCAAACAAGATGTTATCTTGAAAATAACCAACACAGGACTGGAGGTTTGTCTCAAGAGATAGAGTGTCTGCTTTGCAAGTGCAAAACACTGAGTTCAAACCCCAGGCCCACCAGAAAATAAAAAATAAAAAAAAAATAACCTACACAGAAAGGGGCTGCCTGAGTGGCTCAAGTGTAGAGCACCTGCTTAGAAAGCATGAGGCCCTGAGTTCAAGCCCCAGTACTGCAAAGAAAAAAAAAAAATTTCTTATACTGAACCCCTACTTCCCTTGTTTTTACTTTGTCCCATTGGTTCTAGCTCTACCAGTGAATCTTTGTAAAATAAGCCTACTCATGCCTCTTCCAGGCACTGACAATCCTCTAACTATTTTTGAAAATAAATTGCCCTTTTCCTTCAAATCGTTCCTTTTAGGTCCAACTTTCTTAGATTCCTTTTTCTGTTGTGAGCTCTAAGTCCTTACAGTTCCGCTCATCTTCTCTTTTAACTTTGGGAGATGGGCAGTACAAATCAGAATTGAAAACTCTTGAGATGAGCTGTCTATTGCATAGTACAGCATTGCTTTGGACAGCATTAGTATAGCCTAAGATTTCAGCAGCAATTTCTGTTGATTTTGCAGTCACTTAAAATTCCTTGATAATTATTATTAAACCAGAACTGAATTTTTGTGTACCTACTCATGTGGCTTGAATCTTGTAAAAAGCAAAGCCGGTTTATCCTACAGTCACTGCAGTTCCTGGCTCCCATATCTCAATAACTTTTTGAACTTTGATTTGTCCTTCTCCCTCAATCTTATATCAGCCTCCTATTAACTTGATAAATGCCCTTTCTCTGTCTTCTGTCACATTATTACCAAAAATGGTGAATCAGTCAAGACAGTGCATCAAGTCTTATAGTATTATCAGGATTTTGTGTTGATTTTGGTTCATGAATTAGTACTCTGGGCACTAGATGATTGTTCACATCTGAAGCCCACATTCCCTCCCTCCTTCTCTCCCTCCCTTCCTTCCTTCCTTCTTTCTTCCCTCCTCCCTTCCCCTCCCCTCTGTACAGATTGGCCAATTTATATTCCCACCTGTAGTTCATAAGCCTGCCTGATTATCTAGACAGTTGCTGATGGAAGTGTTATCACATCTTTAGGTACTTGCAAATCTGATACATTAAAAGGTAGTGCATGGGCATTTGAACTTTATTTTTTAGTTCCAAAAGAGATTCTTCAGATATTTCACCATTTGCGCGGTCTTCTCTTATTAACCGATTGTGTTACTGGTCTTTTTCTTAGCAGTTCTACAGAAGTTCTTTATAAATTAGAAAATTAATTTATAATAAGAGTTTCCTACTTGCCATGTGTCTTTTGACTTTGCTGAAGGTTATTTTTGTCATAGAACTTATTTTAAGTCAAGATTATTCAACTTTCCTTTTATGGTTCCTGGGTTTTGTGTCATTGTTAGGATCACTTAGTACTTTTCACTTTAGTTTTTTTTTACATTTAAAGCTCCGATTCACTAGGAAACTAAGTCCCATATAAGCAAAGTATGATACTTTCCCCCATATGGCTCCTCATTTGTCCCACCCAGTTAAAACTCCATTTGTCTCCATTAATTTGTGATGTCATTTTCATCGTAGTGTTAATTCTCTTTGTGTATTTGAATATATTTCTAAATATATTTACAGGAGAGTTCCTCATGGGTTTCATTTTTTAGTCCTTGTATTAATTCACATTTTCCTTCCTACTTTGTATTTTTAAACTACTCTTACATTTTTTGTTTTTCAGTATGGACATAAAGACCACCTTTTTATATCCTCTCAAAATCTTGTATAATTAGTATAATCATATTTAATTTATAAATATACTTAAGGAGATTTGGTGCCTTTATGTCTTCTTATCTAACAACCTGGTATGATTTTCAGTTTCTCCAAGTCTCTCCTATATTCTTAGGAATGTTTTAAAATCTTCATAAAAATCCTGTATATTTCTTAAAGTTTATTGGCATAAGTTTATTTTTTAAATTTTAATATCTTACTGAATTTGTTTACTGGTTATTGTATTTACTCAGTTAAATCTAATGGATTATTTTAGGTAGGTTACCTGGAAATAATGATAATTTTTACCACCTCCATTCCAATCTTAAGTATCCACATATTCCTATTTCACTAATAGCTTTTATTAAGATCTTGAACACATGCCTTTTCAGTATCTCTGAAGATGATCGTATTTTTTTTTTCTTAGGTCTAATGTGATCAATTATATTAATAAGTTATATAATATTGAACTCATCTTTACATTCCTTGGACAAACCCCATCTAGTTGTAATGTATTTATTTTTCCCTGGTGGTATTGGGGTTTGAATTCAGGACTTCACACTTGCTAGCCAGGCACTCTAGCACTTAAGCCACTCTTCCAGGTGTGTGTGTGTGTTCCAGGTGTGTGTGTGTGTTCTAGGTGTGTGTGTGTGTTTTGGATCCTCCTGATCTTTGCTGCTCTAGTAACTAGGATTCCAGGTGTGAGCCATCACATCACTGCTTTTTTTTTTTTTTTGGGCGAGGGGGGGAAACAGGGTCTCTCTATGTGTCCCAAGCTAGCTTTGAATTTACTATATAGCTCTGGCTGGCCTTGAACTACTACTCCTGCCTCCACCTTCCAAGTGCTAGGATTACAAGCATGCATCACCACACCTAACAATACATGGACTCTTTTTTTTTTTTTTTTTTTCTGGTGGCACTGGGGTTTGAACACAGGGCCTCATGCTTATTAGGCAGGCATCCTGCCATTTGCCAGCCCTTTTTTTGTGATGGATTTTTTTTCAAGATAGGGTCTCTCAAACTATTCGTCTGTGGCTGGCTTGAGCCACAGTCCTCCCCATCTCTGCCTCCTGAGTAACTAAGATTACATGCATGAGCCACTGGCGCACAGCAATACATGGATTCTTGTCTATAAAATGAAGATTGTAGGGCTAGAAGTGTGACTGAACTGGTAGAGCTCTTGCCTTGCAAGCAAGAGGCTCTGAGTTCAATCCCTAGTACTGCCAAAAAACAAAAAAGAAAACTGTAATAATGCAAACCCTCATAAGAGAATTAGAATTAACTGAGTTAATATGTATTAAGTACTTTGGATAGTACCTGGTACTTAATAATAGTAAAAGACAATGTGTTAGCTATTTCACCATGTCTTTCCCTTAGAAATTGGCTAGTTCACCATGATTCTTTGAGAGAATGATCATAATTCTGAAGTCATCTCTGCTGCTACCTTCTGTACTTTGAGATATAAAATTTCCATTTCAGAGAGTGGCATTTATTTAAATGAATTTAACATTTTGCCTCATCTGTGATGGATTTCTGATCCACTTTAGTTTTTTTTCTTATTTTCACCCAGTCGAATATAAGTTTTTGTAGTAGGAAAAAATTTTTTTAAAAAATACAGTCATTGGTTATGTTGTTAGTTGAGCTTATATTATAAGGCTTTTTGGTTATCCTAAGCATTATCTTGCAAGCATCAGCTCATTCAGACTACCGCTTCCTATCATTCTCCTTTATATTTGCCACTAGTTCTGTGTTCCCTCTTCCATCTTTGAACGAGACTTGTAAAACCTGAGCTAATCAGATAGCATCATATGCAACCAAATAGGCTCATTTCGTTATGACCCACCTTTTAAAGTCCTGTCCCCCCGCCACCCCTGAACTAGGCTTTGAACTCAGGGTCTCATGCTTGCTAGGCAGTTGCTCTACCACTTGAGCTACTCCACCAGCCCTCACCTGTCTTATTTAAATAATTTGTATTGTAGGAATTCTGCTTTTTTAGCTAGGCATGGTGGTACATACCTATAATTCCTGCACTTGGAATGGTAAAGGCAGGAGAGTAGAGAATTCAAGGCTAACCTGAGACCCTGTCTTGAGAAAAAGAAAAAGGAAAGAAAAACAATAGAATTCTGCTTTTTTCAGTTTTTATTTATTTACTTACTTGTTTTAGCCTTGAACTCAAGGCTTCTCCTTTACAAAGCAGGCACTCTACTGCTTGAGTAATGCCTCCAGTCCATATTGCTTTGGTTATTTTGGAAATGGGGTCTCACATACAGTTTGCCTGGGCTGGTGTTGAATTGTGATCCTCTAGATCTCAGCCTCTCAAATAACTAGGATTACAGGTGTGAGCCACAAGTACTGGCTTCTAGTTTTTGTTTGTTTTGCTAAGTGCTCTGTTTTCCTTAGAATTTTAGCCTAGAGAAAAACCTGAATGGTAGACGTTTAGGACATACTTGTCTGATAGTGGTCAGTGTTCCTTTCTATCCTTTTGCCCTCTAGAATGACAGTCACTTTTACCTAAAGGTTCCTCTGGTCTTTCACTCTAAACTGTTTGCTTGTTGACTCAGATAAGGTCCATTTATGGTTTTGACCTTCACTGTGTAGCCCAGGGTGGCCTCAAATTCAAGATCCTCCTGCCCAAGCAGATGTGTGTCACCATGCTCAGCCTGACCTTAACTTTTAATAGGTTGATTCACTAAAGTAAGTTGGGAATCTCTTTTACCATATAATTAATTTCTCAAAGTCACTTGCCAGCCAGTGAAAGGTTAGCTTTTGGCTTTTCAACAGTCCAGACTATGTCTGGAAGCCTCTGATCCTCAGTTTTACTTTTTGGTTCAACACAGCCACCAAGTTGCCAGTTATCTGGCTTATCTGAATTGCATTTAATCAGCTATTTTGGATTTAAGCTAAAAATTTTTGCCACCTGTCTTGCTTATAATTCAGGGGGTTAATGAATTACTATCTGTAAAGAATTTCAAGTTTATGAATAAGATCTCATATGTAGGTAAGTTTGAAACTGCTTTCATGGGAAAAGTAAAAAAGCACATTAGGTTCATTGTGGTTGGTTTGTGTATGTGTGTGTTGTGTTTTGTTTTGGCATTACTGGGGTTTAAACTCAGAACCTTATACTTGCTAGTCAGGCTCTCTACCACTTGACCCACTCTGCCAGCCCTTTTTTATGTAGAGTATTTTTGAGATAGGGGCTCATGATCTGTTTTCCTGAGCTGGCTTCAAACTGCAATCCTCCTGATCTCTGTGTCCTGAGTAGTTAGGATTACAGGTGTGAGCCACTGGCACTAGGCCTTCACTGTGATTTTAAAAAGTGAACTTCTAATGGGTGAATGACTTTGGTCACTAGGCTATCCTGATAGGACAGGCCCTAAGAAATCCAGTGGATGAGTGGTTTGGGGCAGACACCACAGGGGATTTAGTGACTTCTGCCTGGGGGTGGGGGTGTGCTTCCAGTGTCATCTGGAACCCTGGTCTTCTGCTGAAATCTGAGGGGCTTGGAGATAGCCTAGAGGAAATTTTCCTGCTTGTTTAAACTCCCTTGGGTTTTCCAATTCAGTATCTAATCAGTTTGCAAGAGCACTGCAACTACTAATCACTCCCAGGCCTCATCTGGCCATCCAGCAACAGGCTACCCATCACTCTTTGTACAAGGTGTTTGTTTATAATTTATGGAGCTGATAGGAAGGCAGAGCCATCTGCTCCTCCAGGCATCAGTATTTCTAACCCCTCCCATTCCCTACTTGGGCATTTTCACTTAGAAGTAGTTTCTCTCTCTCTCTCTCTCTCTCTCTCTCTCTCTCTTTCTCTCTTTCTCTCTCTCTCTCTCCTCCTCCTCCTCCTCCTCCTATCCTCCTTTCCCCCTTTCCTCCTCTCCCCCATCCTCCCCTCCTTCCCTCCATCCCCTCCTTCCTTCTTCTTCCCTTCCTCCCTCCCTCCTTCCCTCCCTCCTTCTTGGCAGGGTCTTACTCTGTAGGCAAAACTGGCCTTGAACTCATGATCCTCCTGTCTCAGACTCCTGAGTACTGGGACTATAGGTGTGTACCACTCTGCCCTGCTGAAAATAATTTCTAATTGGGAGGTGATTATATTGCAGAAATATGACTTCCTGCTATCTCCTTTACTGATTTTTTTCTCCTTGTTTTCTGAAGTTCTTAAGCAGTTTTGATTGGAAAAATCATTTCTTTTTTAATCTTTATTTCCATTCTTACCTGCCAACTAACTGCCTCATCATCCTTTCCAATGTGTGTTTTACCTCTAAGTGAAAAGCAGTTGCTGAGTTTTCTCAAGTATGGTCCCAAAACCTGCAGCATCAGACATACCTGGAATCTTTTTGGAAATGCAAATTCTCAGACCTGGCCTAGCATTCTATGTTTCATAAGCCCTCCAGGTGACTCTGATACTTGCTACACTTAGTAAGTTGCCATGGCAAGGTAAGATCTGGGGCACAACAGAGATTTCTAGTGATGTGAGCTCAGTATCTTAGGCTGTGTTTCACTTCATTCTTTTCTTCTACCTGCTTACATTATTGTTGAATACAAAAAAGATAAGTTGCCCTTTGTCTTTAGTACATGACTTTCCTATGACCCAAGAAAAAAAAGTAACAGAGATCCAAGACATTTCTCCTGATACAAATTAACTCATCAACATTTTAGCCTTATATAGCCGGGTGCAGGTGGCTCGTGCCTATAATCCTAGCTACTTAGGAGGCAAAGATCAGGAATATCACAGCTCAGAGCCTGCCCAAGGCAAATAGTTCTCAAGGCTCAAGGTGTAGGTCCTGATTTCAATCCCCCAGTACCGCCAAAAAAAAGAAGATTCTAGCCTTATGAGAGAAAACTACACAAGTGAGTTGAAGCAGTGACCACTCACCATTTCTACGTGGGATATTAATAGACAACAAGCAGCAAGGGGAAGTTGCTAATTGGAGCTTCGAGATAAAAATGAATTGTAAACATATTGTCCAATTCTCTCTGTGATGGAGCTACCAAATAATTCTATGCTTTCCACATTCCTTCATTAGCGTAGAAGTGCAAACCTAAGTCACTAGCTGCAAAATTTCTGAAACAGAATATGTCACCAGAGAAGAGCTGTTATAATTTTCAGCATTCTCTTTTCACTTGTTATTTGCATATCCTCTAAGCTCATGGCAGTAACACCGGGCTGTTAGAAATTAGTGAAGTTGGAGGAGGGGGGCAAGATTTGGAACATGGCCATTGTCTTGGATTCATCGTAATACAATACAAACACAACACAAAGTGCTTTTTGTCCACCTGCCTACTTTTTCACAGGCTTTGAGCCAAGCTTTCCAGAAGAAGAAAAACCATACTTGCACTCTTCTTCCTACCTCTCATACCCATAAGCAGTTTGAGCCTTTATTTTTTTATTGCTGGTGGTGAGCTTTGAGAGTCATTATAGGCTTCTCTGTTTGACCAAATACATGTTAATACCCAGGAGCTACATCTGTGTAACAGCAGATACATTTATGTACATTAAATATAGATAAAATGGTAACTGCAAAGCTGACTTTAAGCCTATAGTGTCCCATTGCCTTCCTTATTTATTTTCATGTCTTACAATAGTTTGGGTTACTTTCTTTCCCTGCCTTTCATGGTTAGAGTCTCAATTGTTAATTTCTTTTTATGTTTCTGAAGGTTGTGTCAACTCGAGGTTAGAAAACCAAGGTGGATTCACTCCTGAAGCTTCCCTCGATTCCTTTGCTTCTATATCCCCATGTGTTGATCCAGAGAAGGAGGAGGAGATTGTCATATTTTTGGCAAATAGTTTGGGACCCTGTGTCAGGAGCAGACGGTCCCAGTACTGACTAGATAAATCTAGCCATACAGGGTAGAGCAGATGGTGGGTTGGGAGTTGAGCAGCAGAGAGGCCTAATGGTGATAGCAATGAGCATTTGGATGTCATTATTTTATTAGTTAGCAAACAGAACCATCCTTGTGGTCCTTTCCTGGTTTTTGTATAATGGTGCTGTAGGTGTCAGCTCCCGAGAATTGGCACAGCAGCGTAATCAATGTGTTCTGATATCTTTTTTGATCTACCCTATCATCTTGGTAGCTTTGTTAGCAGCATATAGGGAATGGCAAACTAAAATACAGAGCTTTACAATCCACTTTACAAAGCTCTAAGAAGGCAATTCTTTGTTTTGTTTTCCTTGGTTTGATTTCCTAGGGAAACATGCCCCTGATTAATCAGTCATGCTTTTTGTCTTAGGAGAGTAGATCACCTGGACTCTGGTGAGTGTAGCTGATCTTGGCTTTTGGTGGGAGGCAGTACTGGGTGGTCAGACTTGGGGTTTGTGCTCGCTAGGCAAACACTGTACCACTTCTATACCACGCCAGCCCTTTTTGCTTTACTTATTTTTCAAGTAGGGTCTCAATTTATTCCTGATCTTCCTGCTTTGCCTCGTGCATAGCTGCGATAGCAGGTGCTATCATGGTACTGATTGAATTTTTCTCCCCCAGGCTGGCCCGGAATCTCCCATCTTCCCAATCTCCACCTACTGAGTAGCTTAGAATTGTAGGCTTAAGCCATTGCACCTGGTTTTTGTGTGTGTGTGTGTGTGTGTCTGTGTCTTTGTTTTGTTTTGTTTTTTTACCCATAACTGAGCATTTCCTTTAAATAAGAGAATGAATAGAGAAAAAAGAGAGAAAGAATGCATAGAAAGTCACTTTGCAGGCTGGTGAAGTGGTTTAAGCAGTAAGAGTACCTGCCTAGCAAGCATGAGGCCCTGAGCTCACACTCCAATGTCACCAAACATATATACATAAACACACACACACACACACACACACACACACACACAGAAAGTCATTTTGCATACCATAGATCTAAATGAGATAAAGCCCAAATGTTTGAATGTGTTGTCTTGTTCTACCTGTGTCTGTGATGTGGGCCTTTCTTATTCCTGCCTCACATCAAGAATAAGCCACTTTCTCCCATCAGGGAATAACACAGTGGGGCATGCAGACAGTTCAAATAAAAAAAACAAACCAGGGGCTAAGGACATGGCTTAAGTGATAGAGTGCCTACCTAGCAAGTGTAAGGCCCTGAGTTTAAACCTCAGTACTACAGACAAAATCAGACCGGGCATGCAGGCACAAGTGCTGGCTAACATCTCCTTAGTTCCATCTTGTGGAATGGATTCTTCTCACTAACAGACATGCCTCCAGTCCCTGTACCTCCTACTTCAGCAGACCTAGCCTTCTGCTGACCCGGCTTTATTCTCATTCTTGGTAACCGCTAAGTGCAGACAAGGGCTGCCAAACATATGCAAGGGCTGCCTGGACTCATTAGTTCACCATGTGGTGATGGCATAGAGCATAGTGAGAAGTGGAAAGAGTCCCATCTTCCCAGCCAGGGTGGGGCTTTATTTCTCTTCATCTGCTCTTTGTGGAGTTAGGGATTCATGTTCACAAAGAGGAAGTAAAACGAAAATTTCTGAAGTGAGTTCAAGGAGATCACACAACAGGTGTTGAGCAGGATTCCCACCCTAGAAAAGCTCTTCTTTTCTCCAAATCAGTGGGAGTGTATTTTCATTAATCTTGGTTTTGATCTTTTGGACAATAACAGCTGTTGAGGGCTCTCTGGGAAAATGTTTAGTAACTTTTTCCTTATCTAATCTCTCAAATGATGCTTCCTAAGACTCAGCAGGTGGTTGTGGTGGTGTGGGCTCTCCTGAAGTTTCTGTTAATGTGATAGAAGAGACTATCCTGCCTCTCCTATTTGCTGTTCCCTGAAATTTTAGTTTTTGAATGACAAGGCATCTATAGCATTTCTGTAGAGGACTTAGACTCATAAGGAAGGCCTTAAAATTTCTTAGTCTCAGAATTTCTCACAGTATCAGCTTCACACTTTATGCTCTTTTCTTTCTTTCTTCAATGCAGCCTCCGTGAATGTGCTGGTGCAGAACTGCAAGATCTACAATGATGCCAGCTGTGATATTTCTGCAGATGGCCAACTCCTGGCAGCTTTCATCCCTAGCAGTCAAAGGGGCTTTCCCGATGAAGGCATCCTGGCAGTGTATTCCCTGGCCCCCCATAACCTGGGGGAAATGCTCTACACCAAGCGATTTGGTAAGGGTAGGAAGCCCAACCTAATGACAGACAGACATTGGTGCTTTGGCATGGGCATTCCTAGGTGAGGCACGGATTGGGTGAGAGTAGTGGTCATGCACTGCCCTTGCCTTCACTCATTGCACAGACCAGTAGCATTGCAGAAGAATTTCACCATAAGTTTCTGCCCTACCACAATAGCATCACCAGCGTGCTCTTGTTAGGAAGGCTACAAATAAGGAAGGGTTTTGGTCATGTTGTGGGAACCTGGGCACACACATGTACAACTATAACACAATTTGCTATTGTGTATTAAAAGCACCTCCATGCCAGGCACAATGGCACACTTGTGAGGCTGAAGCAGGAGAATCACAAGTTCGAGGCCAGCCTGAGCTACGTAGTTTTTTTTGAGACCCTGTCTTAATAAAACAAACATCCAAAAAGGCTAGGGAACTCATGATAGAGGACTTGCCTAGCATGTGCAAGACCCTAGGTTCAATCCCCAGCACAGACAAAAAAGAAAAAAAAGCGGGGGTGGGGAATAAAAAAAGCCCTAAATAGGTATGTTCTTTGATCCAGAAATCCCACTTCTAAAGAAATAACCAGAAACCTATACAAAGAGTTACATATAAGGATGACTTTTTTTTTTTCTTTGTTAGTTTTGGGTGGTTTTTTTTTCTTTTTTAAGACAGTACTGGGGTTTGAATTCAGAGCCTCATATTGCTAGGTAGGTACTCTACCACTTGAGCCATAGCCACAGCCCACATATGAAGATGTTTACAGCAGTGCCATTTATCATACAGAGAAATGGAAAGTTGTTGCTTTAAGGGATTTTTTAAAAGAGTTGCTTAAGTAAATGGTGTAATGATAGAACAAAATACAATTGGCCTTAAAAATATTCTTATAGAAGAATAATTAATAATGGAAAAACATTCATATGTATTAAACAAAAGTAGATTACAAACAATACTTACAGTATGATACTGTAAATGTTACAGTGTAATAATAATATTAGCATTATATGTTAAACACTATACCATGTATATGTGAGTATGTGTATTTTATAGATACATGAATGTGTATATTTTATATATATATATATGTACACATATATGTATATGCTCCTTCTCATTTTAATACTCACTAAAATCCTATGAGATAACCCCAGGATGATCAAACAAATATGAAAATAAGAGAGAAAACTGGGAGTGAAAGTTGTTTCCTTGGAATGGAAAAAACTCTGGGAATTGTCTCTGTTGTTTTGATCCTCAGGTCCCAACGCCATTTCAGTGAGCTTGTCTCCGATGGGCCGATATGTAATGGTGGGCTTGGCCTCGCGAAGGATCCTGCTGCACCCCTCCACAGAGCACATGGTGGCCCAGGTCTTCCGGCTGCAACAGGCCCATGGTGGCGAGACATCCATGAGGGTGAGTGCCATTGCTTATGCCTCCATGTGTGAAGCTTGCCTAGGACCACAGCTTGATTGTAGGATCATAGCTGTCATGGTCATGAAGAGTAAGTCAGGGCTGTAGTCCAGCCCATCCATGACCAGCGTGCCTTATTTTGGAAGTTCTGGACAGAGGCATTCTCACACCCGAGATTATGAGTGGGTTTCCCCAGAGGTCTGAGAGTATCCTCAAGTAAAGAATAAACTAAATACCTTTTTACATTAGCATAAAACATTTAGTGCAGAGATACATAAAGAACCCAATGAAATATTTCTGCTTATTTTAAAAAAATTTTTTGAGGAAAAAAGTCAAAAAGTGATTGGGTACCATGGAATCATAATCATAATAAAGGATGGGGACTTTAGGCAGCTACTGCACTCTTAATTGTCCCCTGAATTTCACTAGTAGAGAAAGGGTCCCTGTTCAGGATGGTCCCAAATCATACGTCTCTGTTTGCCATAAAAAGCTTTTTGGGCATTGTGTGGTTAGTGCCCTTTTGAACTCATCCAGGGTAGTGTGGCTATCTGAGCTTCCACATCCCAGGGGGCTCATTTGGCCAGGGTTTTGTCAAGGGAAGTCAAGCATTTGAACAGTTCTCTAGATAGTAGTTAAGTTGTGTTCCTATCTAAGAACCTGTGAGTTAATTCCCTCACTACTTTGTGTAGTCTTTGCCATTTACACTTTGGTGCATTGGTGCACTTGTTGGTGTATGTGTGATGTCACTCCCCCCACCCCTTTCTCTTCTTTAGCTGTGTGATGTGTAAACTCATTAGGGGCATATCCTCCAGGGTCCTTCATTTACTGTTGTGTGTATAAATTGTTGAATGCCTAGAATGGAAAGCATTTGTTTTAAAGAAAAGCTAGAGATAGTACCATTACGCACAAAGTGATGGGGTAGCCTGGTGTGGTTCTTGCTTCTCCAGCCTCTTCTCCCTACTGTCTCCTTATAGCTGTCCTCCAGCTGACTGTACTGATTGTTTTCCAAACTCCTTGAATTTAATAAGGAGCTTTCTTGCCAGAGCACCTTAACCGGAAATGTCCTCCTCACTAGCATCTCCTCCTCTCCTGTGACAGCTTCCTTCATAAACTGATCATTCCACCTCTGTGCCCAGTACACACTCTCATGTTAATACTCATCACTCTAAACCACCCTTATTTGTTAACTTTGTTCCTAATAGGGAGCCTGAGGTGTTACCTAGCAGAACCACCTAGGTGTGTCACCATGTCCCTGCAAGCCTCTGAAAGGGCAGAAACAAAGTATCTCTACTTTTGATATCATAATGACAGGAAAGTTCTGGTTCTTTTTTGATGAAACTGGGGTTTGAACTCAGGGCTTCGCACTGACAAAACAGGGCTTGAGCCACATCTCTAGTCCATTTTGCTATGGTTATTTTGGAGATGAGGTCTCTCAAACTGTTTATCTGGGTTGGCCTCCAACCTTGATCTTCCTAATCTCAGCCTCCCAAGTAGCTAAGATTACAGGCATGAGCCACTGGTGCCCAGCTGAAAGTTCTGATTTTTGAATTCCATATGAATGAAGGGGAAAAGACCATGGATGTTCATCAAGCCTGTTTTCTTAGATATTTGATATTTCTAGATATTTGAGGTTGGAAGTTGAGTTTTAGTTTAGGTATTCTTCTTTGGCTTTTCTTAAGCAGACTTAGATAGCAAAATTCCTGGTGTCTGCCTTTTACTACCTAGGATCCTGGTCCTGAAGGTTGCTCTTTTAATCCTTCCTGTCTCACTGTGGAAATTTTGTTTATGAATCTGATTTTGGTAATGTTAATAGATATCTCTTCCAGAGAAGCCAGGCCTCTTACCAACTCTTGGGCACAGCCTAATTGCCCTCCATTCTGTCAAGATTCCTCCTTTTCATAAGGAGCCAGAAACATCTGGCTAAGGGCAAACAGCTAAACCAAGCTGGTAGGGGTTTTTTGCCACTTGTGGGGCTGGCAGCTGAGGGAATGCAGTTCAGCTCTGCTGAGGAGATGTGGTAATCCAGTTAGTCCATTGCTGTCCTGCTATGGGGCTTATAGCAGCTAGCCAGCTGTATGCCTCATGGAAAGACCTCTTTCTGCGGCCTCCTGATTAAGCTTTTTGGTTCTCTATAGTACCATATGTGCTATATGTGAGAAAATTGAAGTAACTGGAAAGGCCCCATTTTGGATGTCTTCTCTCACCTAAGAGACAGGATCAAGGCATGTCAACAAGGTTTTACTCAACTAGTGTCTACCCACTCTGATTCCAAATTCCCATGCTACAGAAGGGTTTCTGGTTTTCTAGATCCTCTCTGCCGCTTACTTGTATTTATTTATTTTTCTTTCAGTATTGGGGTTTGAACTCAGGGCCTCATGCAGGTGCTTTACCACTTGAGCCACTCTACCAACCCTGTTTTGTATTGCGTATTTTTAAGATAGGACCTCGAGAACTATTTGCCTGGATTGACTTTGAATTTCAGTCCTCTTGATCTCTGCCTCCCAAGTAGCTAGGATTACAGGTGCGAGCCACTGGCGCCACTTACTTTTAGAGGTAGCAAAACAATCAACAAATTTCCCTCAATTCACTCTTCAGTAAGCTTTTTTCAATAGTTGTACTGTACCACCATTTAAGATAAGCAGTGAATTTTTGTCTAGAACAGGGAGTGAAGTTTAGCAGGACATCAGAGCATCCTCCCATGCACAGGTAAGTATAGGTGGCTCTCCATCTGTAAAGTCCACTCTGGCCTTGAAGGAATGCTTCTGTGGGTAAGGGGCCTATCCTAGAGCTTCTCTGTCCAGCATTCCCCTCCTTTTTTCTATAACCTGTTGGAATTCACTGTGGTAATATTCAGAGAGGTGAACTTGTGGTTGAACAGACATTCCAGAAGAGTATCCTCCAGAGTATTGATTTATTTTAATTCCTACTAAGTGACATCATTCCCCAAGGGATAACCTTCCAAAAATGAAGTGTTAATTGCTATTAGCCTTGGCACACTTATTCTAAGCAGTTCTTCAGACCTTTGTATCAATTCTTCTCAAACTGGTCCTTAAATAACCTGCATGGGGTCCTTGTTAAATACAGAAACACTTGAGATGAGACATAAGGTCAAAAGAAGAATGGAGACATGTAGTCCCAGTCTACCTGTAGTGCCATCCACTGCAGGCTGAGGCAGGAGGATTGTAAGTTCAAGGCCAGTCTGAGCTACAGAGTAAGATCCTATCTCAGAAACAAAAAAAGTAAAATAAAACACTGGGATAAGAGCAGGACATTATCATACTTTTAAAACAAAGATGATTCTGGCATACACTTGAGTTTGTAAAGTACTATTCTTTTTTTTTTCTTTTTTTTTTTTCTTTTTTTAGGTGGAACTGGGGTTTGAACTCAAGGCTTTGCACTCAAAAAGTAAAAAGCAGGTACTCCACCACATGAGCCACACCTCCAGCCCTAAATTACTATTCTTTTTTTGTTTTGTTTTGTTTTTTGTTCTGTTTTCACCCTTCATTTGGAATATAGGACATTACAGTTTCAGATCATTAAAGGAACACACTAGTCCTGCAAGACCACCCCATGCTACACCTCAAAGACCACCTGTACATTTATACAACATGCCTGTCATGGTTCCGGCTGCTACTGTGTTGAGGTCATCTTTTGCAACTCATGTTTTTTCAGTGATAACACCAAATGCACTATAGAGTAAAGCCAGAGAACCTAAAGTATTAGCCCAAAGTGCTCCTTGCCTAGTCACCATATTCAAAATCTGTATGTTTCTTTGTTTGGACTAGGCCATCTTCTGGGTTTCTTTCAGTCCTAGCAGAAGACCATTCACTACTCCAAATGCAGCCCCTGCCATGCAACATCCTCCAATGGTAAAGAAGGCTAGTTCAAATCTGCCACAGGTTTTATTAGCTCCTGTAGGTAAAATAAACCCATCTGTATCCTGTACGAGATGATGTGGATTTACATTTAAATAAGGAGATAGCCTGTTCATATCAGTTAATGGGATGCTGGCTAAAACTGCATGCGAGTAACCTGTTCCACCAGCTCCAGAAAAGCTGCCCAGCCCCCCTGTGGTTTTGTTGCCACTTTCTGGCAGTTACTCCACAGTAACAGCGGGAGACCCGCTGCCACCTTCACACGCTGACCTTCTGGGCCCCTAAACTACTACTCTTAATATCTGCTTTTCTTCATTTTAAGTTTTTACCCTCAACCTTACCAGCAAGGAAGAGACAGTCTCAAACTTATTTACCACGGCGATTTTAGGCCTGTAATACTTTGATGCTTTGCTAATTTTATCGTGGGCATGGTGGTATTTGTATTGTTTCCAACTAGCTCAGCCTTTTCCCTGTCCGTGCTTCACCTCCTGTGGTCTCCCTTGATGCTGCCCTCCAGCCTTCTCCCTTGCCTGTATTTGCTCCCTTGTCTATATTTGCTGAAGTCTTTTCTTCCCCATGTTGAGTCATTTTCATTTTTTACTTTATTTCTCATATGTAAGTCTTTTGGTCTTTTGTTTCTCTGCTTACTAAGGCCATCCTTAATCCAACCAGTTTTAATAATTGGTAGACCCGGAGAAATCAACACAGGAGTGTATTTTCCCTTTCCCTTCCCACCATCCATTAGTGATTTTCTCCACGCTGGATATGCTACTGTCTATAACTCAGAGTCTTCTTTTCTCTTTCACTCTCACTTGAGCCATTGAGGGCTTTTTGTTAATTTCTGTTTTGTTTTTAAGTTAGGCTTTTAGAGACTGCTGAGCTGAAGTTTTGCTGAGTTCTCAAAACACTAAACTGCCTGTGTTCCCTCTCAGCTTTCATTTTCTAATTGGAACAAGGCATAATATTGTAACAGAAAACTGCAATTAATTTTCTAAAATAGTGGCAACTTGCACATTATAATAACTTTGGTTGTAACCAAGTGAAAGCATAATAACAAAATATAAAATTACTGATGAAGCCAGAAATAGTCATATACCAAGTGTTCTTCCAGTTTATATCACAGTAAGTGCTGTTACTTAGGGATGGGGCAGAAGTCATCAACTGGGTCAGGTGTGTGTGTGTGTGGAGGGGGGTTGATACACAGTGCTAGAGCATTTTGAGCTAGAAAGCACGAATAAGTTTAGTGCTTTCAACACAGGAATTAGTAGGTGGCTACTCTTTCTTCCAAATGCATGAGCTGCCCTTCTCCATAGGTAAGGATTATAGGCAGATAAATGTCTTAATAAGAACTAAAAGGCTAGGGGTATAGCTCAGTAGTAAAGCACTTGCCTAGCTTGCATGAGGCCCTGGGTTCAAATCTCAGCACCACAAAAAAAAAAAAAAGGCTCCTTATTGCATAATTCCTGCAGGTGCTACTGGCACTAGCAACCTGAACCTCATTGCTGGTTTACTTTTCTCTTTTAACAGAAGTGATAGACTAGGATACCTTCATTTAACTTAGTTAAGGAAAGAAGCTCTAGGACACAAACCAAGTTGACCTTCTCTTTGTCTGTGGAACAGCAATGTATACTTTAATATAAAGCCTCAAATACATAAGGGTTGGTGTTATTGAAAGCTTTTTCTTTACAGCTAGATGATAAAAGTGTATTCCAGGGTTGAGTGAGTGTTACCCAGTCAATAACTTTGGAGGGCATGTTAGAAAGAGCACCCATCTTTCTCTCTCTCTTCTCTCTCCCTCTCCCTCTCCCTTCCCTCTTCTTTTTTTTGTTTCTGTTTTGTTTTATTTTTGTATTTGCTGGTGGTGGTGGTGGTGGTAATGGTAATGTGGGTGCAGGTGATCAAACTCAAGGCCTTGCACATGCTAGGCAAACAAACACTGTACCACTGAGCTACATATATCCGCAGCCTCTCTTCCCTCCTTGGTTTTACAAGTTCTGCTGTTCAGTGGTAGACTCTTATCTGGTTTATTTCTAAGGTTCCTATTAACCAGATCTTTCAGTTATTTCCAGGAAATTGGGAAATCAATGGGTATTTCTTGCCCTAAGCTTTTCTGAGTCATGCTAGTTAGCATTTTAGAGATGGTATTTTGAGGAGTTTAAGGACAAGTGCTGAGAAGCCTTTTGCCAGTTCTAATTAACATTCTTACCTACCCACAGTTCACTTTACTCATGATCTTACCTGGAAGCCTATGCTTGTTTGCCTGTGTACTAAAACAGAGAGGCTTTGACATAGGAATGAGAAGCAATATCTGTCTCTCTCTGAGCTCTTCCCCATCTGAAGGAAAATTTCTTGAGTTCCTCTTCCCAGTGTTCAACTCACTGCTATCCTTGGATGGGAGGTGTCTGATCTGATACCTATTAGTGAATTTCTTAGTGTGACTCTGAGTATAAAGAAACATTAGTTAACGTGCTTTCTTTTATAACATTTCACAGACATCTTCACCAAGCCTGGTAATGCTGGTTATTGTAAGGTCATTAAGATGAACCATTAGAAACCAGCAGTGGTGGCTCACATTTGTAATCCCAGCACTCAGGAGCACTGTGAGTTCAAGGCCAGCCTGGGCTATCTTGCAAAACCCTGCCTCAAAAAATCAAGAAGAGCTGGACTCCAGTTGACTCATGCTTATAATCCTAACTACTCAGGAGGCAGAGACAGGCAAACAGTTTGTGAGACCCATCTAAGAATACCCAATACAAAAAAGGGCTGGTGGACTGGCTCAAGTGGTAGAGCACTACCTAGAAAGCATAGAAAAAAGGGTTGGGGACTCTAGATAAGGTTGAAGTGGTAGAGTGCCTGCTTTGCACACTTGAAGCCCTGAGTTCAAAACCCATTCCCCCCAGAATAAGAAAAACAAATTTGGGCTGGTAGAGTGGTTCAAATTGTAGGGTGCCTGCCTAGCAAGCACAAGGTTTTGAGTTCAAACTCCAGTATTGTGAAAAAAACAAACAAACAAAAAACCCTACAAAAACAGGTTGGTATCCTGAGTGCTCAAATTATTGTAACTATAATTACAGCTTACATCCTGAGTCCAGATGGGTACCTGATACCATCAGCACTGACTAGCATTTATATATCTGCACATATATGGGCTCTTTTGGACCTATTGTAGCTTTATTGTTGGTTTTTTTTTTTTTTTTTTAATTGTTGTTGTTTGTGGTACCAGGGTTTGAATTCAGGGCCTCTTGCTTGCTAGGCAGGCATTCTACCACTTGATCCATGCACCAGCCCAGTGTTTGTTTCTTTTTGAGACCTGGTCTCACTAAGTAGCCCAGGCTGGCTTCATCCCCCTTAAATCTGGAATTCTAGGCACGCACCACCATGCCTGATCTTGACCTGTCCTAGTTTTATACTTGATAACCTTTACTTCCATATCTAATCTTCACTATGATGTGCCCCTTCTCTGCCTTCAGAGTTAGCCTGTACTAATCACCTGTACTTCCTTAGATTTTCAAAAGTGACTCAAAGCTCTAGTTCAACCCAGAATATTAACAGATTTTAGGGAATGGAGCCTCTTCTTAATCTGGGGAAGGAGGCAGGGGGAGGACAAGTCTGACCTTGGGAAAGGCAAATACCAAAAATAGAGATATTTTATTTTTGTATCCTGGAAGGGTACTATTTCTTCAAGGAGAGACTGGGATAAAAGAGAGATGGTTTTGTTGTCAGAAATGATTTACTCCTTCCTAAGACTCTGTCATTAATTTTCTTGAAGCTGCCTGTCAGTTGATTAAAAGCTGCTTCCGCTGCAATTATGTTAAAGTTGACTTCTGAGATGCGGTACAAAGCATCTATCCTCAAAAAGTTCCTTTCTTCAGAAAATGTTCTGAAGAAACAGGGAAGGAGGGAGGAATATGGGAGAAATCAAAGGTGTCTCTGATGCTATTTGTCAGAGAAAGGAAGGGTAAGACACAAAATTAAAAATAACATTGGTCAAAGCCATTAACTTAGGTGAATTTTTCCATGACAAATTCATACAGCTCTGACAGTTTCTTTCCAACATGTCCTCTTAGAGTGGAATCTATACTGCATTCAGTTCTTCTCACTCAAGAAAATTTTATTGTGCCCCTTTCATGAGTGTTAAACCAAAACTCTTGAGACCATGACTACAGAAGCTAGCCATAGAAAGGACCAAATCCTGGGACAGGTTTCCATTATTACCAGTATGGAGACTAGATAGCAGTTTGAAAAATGTCTATTGGACCTAGATCTAAGAGTATTCTTTATATTCTGTTTGGGGCTTAGAACTCATAGAATGTTGATCCTTTTTTTGTTTATTTTATTGAGTGAAAGAAAGCATAGGTTGTTTATATTGGACCTACATTGGCTATAGGTAAGAGGGGGCAGAATTTTGAGATAGGAGAGCTGTCCATAAGGAGATGTAATTATTGCTTGTGGGTTGGTGGTGTAAACAGCTGTATGTAAGTAAGCAAAGTGAGGATAGGGCTTGTCCCTTCTATATGATGGAATTTAAGTCAAGGTTTCAATACAACATTCGGGGATGTGAACCAAACTTCTGTTATCTCTTCCCTCCTTCACCCTCTGTCCTTTGAATTAAATTTGTGAGATAGGCCCAGGCTGGCCTCAAATTCATGATACCCCCCAAGTGCTGGGAGTTCACCACCACACCTGGCCAGGCTTTGCTTATTGACTGACCTTTGTCACTTCTGTCTCCTAAACCTTCAACTTTCATGGCACACAGGAAGCATGCAACATTATTTTGTTGTTGTTTTCTTTGGCGGAGGATGGTGAGGTGGGGTGGGGGGAGCAGAACTGTGGATTGAACTCAGGGTCTCACTCTTGCTAGGCAGACCCACTTACTTTGAATTCTTGTCTGTCTTGTTCTTCCCTTCATGTGCACGCACATATGTCCTATTCACTACCACAATCAGCGTGCCTAGCAAATTGGTCAATAAACCATAACTGAACAAGGGTACTAATGAGAATCATCCTTCTAAAAACAGAGAGTGTGTGACCTTAGGTTCTATCCCCAGTACCCCAAAAAGAAAAAAAGTAACTTAAAGTCAGATATGGTGGCTGCTATAATCTCAATACTCCGGAGGCTGATCCAGGAGGATTGAGAGTTCCAGACCAGCCTCACCTACATAGATAGCAAAATAAGACCCTGTCTCAAAAGTCTCAAAAATAAAAAAAAAGATTTTCTTAGGAATGAAGAAACTCCAAGAATTTATGAATCTAAGCAAATCAGCAGCTCAAAAGGAACAAAAGATGACTACAGTGTCCCTTCCCCTGTCTGCTCTGGGGTATGTGCATTTCTCAGCCTATGACAAGATGTGTAACCATCCATTTCCAATGGAAAGGGCAGCTGTCTCATCATCTGCTGAGAAGTTGATTCTCTTCTAGTCACCACTCTTGAAAACTTAAAGCATCCCATAATTCCCATCATTATCTAGAAGATGTTTTCCCTGCTCACTGTCCTTTCTTCCTCAAAGCCCATTTGGGTTGTATCTTGCAACTTCTGCGGCCTTCCAAGCCTCCATTTCCAAGTCACCCGTTCTTCCAACCAGCTTCCATTGTCTTAAGGTAAAGGAGATCTGCCAGCTACACTAGAACTCTTGCCACTACTGCAAGGTTCCAGCTTCACAGATGATGGGATTTGCAAATATAAACAAAATAACTACAAAGCTTTTTCTTTTACTTTTTATCTGATCTGAGCTACTTGGTTTGTTACTTGGACTAATGCTCTGAGCTTTGTTGACATGCAGTAAAAAAAGAAAGCATCTTGTTGAGGGCTATAGTACATTTTTTCTCTAAATTTTAAAGGGATGGAGAGGAAGGTTGCCCACTGATCTCTCATTCATTTCCAATCTGTTTTTGAACAAGAAATAAGACCCCTTCAGTTTTGATCTGAAAAGTCTTTTCTTTTACTCCACCTTCCTATTACAGTTTGAGGAATGGAGAGGCAAGTGATACAAAAGATTGTGTTGGACCCTAGAAATGGAGGGATCATTATCTTCTGTTGCCTTAGAACTGTGAAGATATGGTGACCTGACTCATTCCCTACTGATGTGCTAAGACTGCACTGACTCTAAAAATCCATTCCTTCTATCATATGGGTTCTAATTTCCTTCAGAGATGTTAGACAGACATGAGAACAATCTAGTTTGGGACACGGGGAGTGCTGTCAGCATCTGTCATACACTAGGGCATAGCCGCAGCTAAGACAGGTAAAACCAGGGCTCCTCAAACATGAATCAGCAGCTCAGTTTTATATCAAGCCCTACAAAGGGTCCCCAGATACTGATAATTCTCTGCTAATGTAGAAATGAGTGGGTGGGTGGGATTGGCAAACTACCTAGTTTTGTCCTCAATCTCCTGCAGAACTTCAGGTCACCTGGCTAGTATTAGTCTCCCTATGTAGCCTAAGCTGGTCTCGAATTCATGATCCTTCTACCTCAGCCTCCCAAGTGCTGGGATTACATGTATGTAATTACTGGAGCTACCTACCCATCTGTCAGGATTAGGGAAGTTGTTGCCCACGTAGTTTCTTGTCTCCAGGGCTGACTAATTGAGATGTATTTCCCCTTGATGAAGTGTTGAGAGCTGTTCAGCTCTGGCCAGAGAAAAGACTAGAAACCACACCTCTGGGAGCTTTTCAGAATGGGCCAGGTTCTCATGCCCTTTAGTTGCAGGCCTGGACCAGCTGACCTGAACCTAAGACTCAGTGATTGCTACTCATCCTGTACCCATCCTCTGGGCTGTCATCCCCCTCTGGTGGTCTTGTGCTCATCTCCCTTCCTCCTACCCTCACACTAGGGTATGGTGAACAAGCAAGAGTTTATCAGGAACCCTAGAGGCTGCTTGTAGGGAGCCGACAGGTGTATTGAATAAGCTGCATGTTTGAGTTTGGCACACCCCAAACCACAGAAGGGAGCAAGTATAGTTATGCCCAGTAAAACTGCATGCTTGATTGGCACAGCCTTAGCTGCGGAAGTGGGTAAGATGCAGTACAGCTTTTTTTTCCTTTAATGTTTACATTTGGAGAGAAGCTGTCACAAGTTCCTCCTGTTCCTGAGGATCACGGTGCATGCCTACGCCACCCCACCCCACCCCAACCTACCCCAGAGAAATGCCTCTCCATCTCATGTTGCCACTGTATATAATAAATGCACCGGAGGTGGAGCGGGCTGTGTGTCTCCATCCGCGCACACAGCCTACCTGGCCCCAGCTTTATGCATGTTTTGTCTTTTGTCTGTTGTCTTTTCTACATCTCCCGTCGCCCTCAGTTAGGTTTCTAGGACAAATTCGTACGGGATGTGAGAGCTGCTAATGTTCACAGGGCATTTTCTGGCTTCCTGCCACAAAACAGGATGTAGCCTAATTCCAAACATTTTAGGAAGTGGGCCCTTGGGAACTGCTCTTTCAGCACTGTTTACTAACTTAGACTTGGGGGTAGGGGAGCGGGTGGGGTGGTAGAGATGCCAGAGCCAGAAAACAAATCCATGTCCCCATGAGTCCTGTAGCCAAGGAAGATGAAGTGACTAGTAAGGTCTGGGGGCAGGAGAGAGGGAGTCCTCAACTTTTAATTACTGCTTTCCAGTCCCTCTGTGACCTTGTCTGTACTAAACTGGGTTCACCTGTCATATTGGTCTTTTGAAAGTTTTGTCCCCAAAGCAAGTTCCTGTAGTAAGAACCAAATGGATAGGGATACTATTTGTTTATTAATCCCTTTGCAGTAACAGACAATAAAAGGTAAATTTGTGACATATGAGAGTCTTGTTTGCTTCTTCTTTCCTGGTTTGGAAAATTTCTAAAAAAGAGTTTTTTCTTTTTTAAATTCCACATGATCCTTAAGCATCTGATTTACTAAAACCTTACTATTTTTCTCCTTGTGAGGTCACTTTCTCCAGCCTTTTACTATATTCCCTGCAATTAAAAGTCATGATGATTTTAGGGATATTCTTTTGTGAGGCCCATACAGAGCTCTACAGGCTCAACCCAGGGCTGCCCTCATTCAACCCATTGAAATTGACTCTTGTCCCTCCTAAACTCTGGGTGTATCCAACCACCAGACCTTTGAGAGAGGAAAATTAAACAGATTAAGTGTCCTTGTCCTAATTGTCTGATAACAACCAAGTTATCCTTTTAGTATACCATATTGTATTCAGCCATTTAGCCTTTCAGTTGGACAGGAGACAGACCATTATCTTCTGGCAGAGAAAGAATAAAGGCATTTCTTGACTTAAAGAAAAAGGGCTTGTTAGGAACAAAGAGAAAGGAATGGTCATCAGTCAGTGAGGTGAAGTGGTGAAGAGAAGCCATGAATTTGTTCAGGGCTGCTGCCAAGTAGGTTTACATGTGCAGGTCAAGCAGCCACATTCTCATTGACTAGGATTGAAGTTCATAAATTCCCCTAGGTTCTTTTTTTTTTTTTTTGGTGGGGGTGGTGGCACTGGGACTTGAATTGAGAGCCTTACACTTGCTAGGCAGGTGCTTTTATGGATTGAGCCATTCTGCCAGCATAGGCTCTTTTTTTAATAGTCTCCTCAGATCAAAGATTTAAGGACTACCAGCTAATTCTTAATATCTGGAGTTGAGTCTTAAAAGGAGGGCATATAAGGCTAATGTAGTAAGCACAGGGCAGTCAGCCTTACTCCTTAAGCCAGAGCCAATCCCATATCTGTAAAAGGCCCATTCAACCTCAGAACCATAGCAAGGCCATTCTTCCATTCTGGAAGGGGGCCATTAGCTACCATACCTGGATAGGTACTCATAACAGGATTCCGTGTGTGTGTGTGTGAATATATGGAGCCCATGTGCCTTGTCATCTCCATTCTAGAGGCTGTCCTGCTAAAGGCCTTTCAGATAAGATATCCAAGGTGTGTGCACCTACATTCTCAAATCCTGGACTATATATCTCTTCCTTTTTTACTTCTTTTTTTTTTTTTTTGGGGAGTGGGGGAGTTGATCACAGAGTCTTAAGATGTTTTTGTTTTGGTTTGATTTTGGGGGGTTTAATTGGCTTGTTTTTTTTTTCCTGGCAGGACTGGGGTTTGAACTCAGGGCTTCACATTTGCAAAGCACCCACTCTACCACTTGAACCACACCTCTAGTCCATTTTGCTCTGGTTATTTTGGAGATGGAGTCTCAAGAACTCTTTTCCTGAACTGGCCTTGAACTGCAGTCCTCCCAATATCAGCTTCCCAAGTAGCTAGGATTATAGGCATGAGCCACAAGCACCTGGCTTGGTTTCTCGGGATTTTTTCTGAGAGGGTCTCTATGTAACCCAGACTAGCTTCAAACTCGAGATCCTACTGCCTCAAAAAAATTACTAAACCATCCTAAATTTATTTTTTTGAATATTGCTTTCTAAATCATACTTTTATTTGCTTCCTCGTGTATTTTTTTCTTCCTTCAGCCCTGTGGACAAGTAAAGGCTTCATCTGCTATTTTATAAAATAAAACTGGGAAGGCAAGATGGGGAAAATAAAACTAGTTCATAGATTCTCAGTCTCATGTCCTTTTCATAGGCCCTTTTTTGAAACCCCAGGTATAGGTTCCTGGTAGCAATAACAGCAGTTACCATTTATGAACTTACAGCATGTCAGGCATTTTATATCCATCATTCCCATTCTCTCTCTCTCTGTCTCTCTGTCTCTCTCTCTCTCTCTGCAATACTGAGGATTTAATTCATGGGGGGCCTTGTGCTTGCTAGGCAAGAGCTCTACCACTTGCCCTTCTCTTAATCTCCCTAGTCATTTGAATGTAGGTGGTTTTTAAGCTGAGATCTAGTGAGATCTGGAGAAGTTGTTATGCAGTGGCAGCAGGGCTCAAATCTGCCTTTCTGAGTAAAAGCCATGCCTTTTATTCCTACACTGGCCTATCTGACTGAAGGTGCTTCTAAAACTATTCCCAAGTCAGTTGCCAAAGACTTTGAGGCTGGTTTAGGAGCTCAAACCCAAAGCCAGGGAAGATGGGTAGAGATGGGTAGAAACCTTGAAAGAAGTATCCCTTTGAGAAAGGTTCATAGATCTCCATTCCCTGCAGTTCGTACCTACAGATTCATGATTCCCCTCTGCACTGCTCCCTACATCTGAACATACCTTTTAGGTTTCCTTAACAATAGCATTTTTAACACTGCTTTTAATTAAATGAATTAAGAATGTTCTCTGATGCTGTCACCCCCTCCCGCCCCCCTTTCACCTTCAATTCCCCATTGCTTTTGAGAGTTGGGGTTTCCATGGTAACAGGACTACCAGCCCAGGTTGCCTCTCACTGGTTGCTCTGGTCAGAGGGAAGTTATGGGCAGTCTTTTCAAGTGTAGTGGGCTCTGGATGCAGCTAATGTCAAACCAGTTTGATGATGAGTGCTAACAGATTCTAAAAGCACATCAACTAACTATGCCTCTAGTATTTCCTGAAAGAGACCTAGCAATCACAAAAATAAGGTCCTACTCTCTCCTGTCTCCTTGGGTGCCCCTGGCCCCCAAGTTCTTGGGCATGTGTTGGAATGAGTTAAAAGCCTGTTCCCAGATTAATGTTTCCTCTTCTCCCTGTGATTAAATTGTTTCTCCCTGGATTTGTTATTATTGGTAACATTGTTTCTCTTCCTATTCTCTTTTCTTCCCTCTTTCTGTCCCACCAGCGAGTTTTCAACGTCCTTTACCCAATGCCTGCCGACCAGCGGAGACATGTCAGCATCAACTCTGCCCGTTGGTTACCTGAGCCAGGGCTCGGCCTAGCCTATGGCACCAACAAAGGAGACCTAGTGATTTGCCGACCAGAGTGAGTTGCTCAAAGGGTGAAGGTGGAGAGCATCTGGGAGAGGCCTGAAGTAAGCTGTGCTTACCTGTGGGCCTGGATAGCCAGTGGGGCCTTTTAGATAGGCTGTTGAAATCCTGCTAGAGAACCAAGTGAGGTGTTTTATACCTGTAATCCCAGAAACTTGGGAGGCTAAGGCAGGAGGGTCACAGGTTTGAGGCCAACTTGAGCTATATAGTGATACCCTGTCCAGAGAGAGAGAGAGAGAGAGAGAAGGGCTGCTGAATTCTCAGGTTCCTTAAAGGGGGACCCTCTTCCCTCAGGGTAGAGTTAGCTCTTCATTCCAGATACCGTCAAAAGATTGCTTTGTTATCTGTCCTCTGATTTCCTAGAAATAGTAAACTCCCTGCAGGCAAAAGCACAAATACCAAAGATTTTTTTTTTGGCAGTACTACTGTGGTTTAAACTCGGGCCTCACGCTTGTTAGGTAGTTGCTCTATCACTTGAACTACTCAGCCAGCCCTTTTTTGTGTCGGGTATTGCTGGCTTCAACCTGTGCCTGTGATCCTCTTGATCTCTGCCTCCTGAGTAGTTAGGATAACAGGTGTGAGCCACTGCAAAGATTCTTTTTTAAACCTTGTTTGAAAAATTCAACAGGTGGTCTTGGGTTTATGTAAATACCGTGGACATTAACTTAAGAAATAAAATTGAAAACAAGGCATTATTAAAACCCTAATTTATCAAGCCACTGATCTCTAACAGACTGTCTATGTGTGTGCCCTGCCTGTTTTCCTTTTTGCTTGAAACTCTAGCTCACAATAGTGAAAATAGGTTGAAAAGCTCAATTTAAAGTCAAAGTGATTATCACCTGGCCTTGAATTAGGCAGTAGGAGGGGACAGAGAGCCAAAGTAATTCTGTCCTGATGACACTCCTTTCCCCTCCTCTGGATTTTTGGAGGATGTCTATCCAGCCATTCACTCAAGACCCTGGGATTCAGCCAGGTTTGTCATCAGTTGCTAGACCCAGCAAAGTGGGGAGTGTGAAGCTCTGTGTTTCACTGCAGATCAGGCTGATTGCTGCGTAGGATGCTGCAGGGTTCCAGCCGACTAAATGCCACTTCTGTCTCCAGGCTGTCCTTCACTTGGTGCAGTCTTCTAGGGTATTCTGCAGATCACAGAACATAGTGTGACTGATCTTAAAGGGTCTCTGGAGATTGGGGTGTCCACATTGTCTTTTCATAAGGCCCTTGGTGGTTTTTCCTAGAGTATTTGGTTCCATTCTTCTGGCCTGGTAGGTAACTGGTGATTGATCTTGGTCAGTTAAATTAGGTCAGTGGCCATGGAGAGAGTAAACCTGGTACTAAAGGCAGCTCTTGCACTCCATCTGAAATTTCCGGAGCCCCTCCAATAGAGAGGCTACTGAGCTTGACCTAATCAGTCTCCTTCTAGAGGAATACTTTATTCTGCCAGCCACTCTCTCCTTACAGTGTTTGCCCAGAGATCTTCTTTCACTACCTCCTTGTGTCTTTCCAATCTGCCTCTTTCATGACTGCCACTGTTATCCCAGGTTCTCAGCCTGTCAGTTTCTGCTCTTCCCCTGGGCTGTCCATGGCCTAGGATTAGTCAGTCCTGAATTATTTCTTTACCCCAAACCACATGAGGCTGATTATCTTATCTCTTTATCTCCTGAGGAATCATAAGAGGAATCTAGTATACATCTTTTCCATAACTGATACAGAATTCTGGACCATAATTTCACTCATACCAACACTCTAGTTTCAGGCCTTCCTTTCTATGTTTGTTCTCAAAAACTTCCTTTCTCTCCAGTGTTGTTTTGTCTGTGACTCCTACCACTTACCTTTGTCCCATGCAAAGCCCAGCCCCCTTCCTTCCAAAGTGATCTATCCTCACAGAGACAGAATCTAACCTAGTTTATTGTAGTCCCCCAAGGTATCATTTCTGAAACCCCAGCCACAAACTTGGTATGAGTCATAGATTCCTCAGTCAAACATGAAGCTGGCTTTGGCCTCTATTTTCTCTTTTCTCCTCATCTGCAGCCATTTTGGGCTGCCCGAGGAACTCTTACCCACCAGGAGCCCAAGCCTCTTTCCCAAGTAACATGGCACTAGCATTGGACACATAGGACAGTATCCCATCACAGGCCAAGTGGTATTGGAGTGAGAGGGTGCTAATGTAGCCCATCTTCTGGTACAGCTATTTCTACTGATTTCTTGGGCCCCTCAAGCTGAAAATGTAGGGTCCCATATAAATTTGACATGGATGTGACTTTGTCCTAAATTCTTCAAAGCTTCTCCAGTTCTCAATCCTTTCTTTTTATTATTTATTTACTTATGGTACTGGGGTTTGAAGGTTTGAACTCAGGGCCTCATGTTTGCTAGGCAGGTGCTCTGCCACTTGAGCTACTCCACCATATTTCAGTTACCTTCATACCTATCATTTTTGATTTAGGCAAGGAAGACTATGAACAATGTACAGGGAAGATTAAAACTCACCCAAGGCTACCAGACAGATCATTGACAAAACTGGGCTTCCTAACTTTCCAACCCAGACGTCTTTCCTATAGCTGGTACTTAATGTTTTTTCCATCAAAAACTTCTTTAAGTCAGGTACCAGTAGCTCACACCTGTGAGGATTGCGGTTCTAGCCCTGCTTGAAAGACCCTATCTCAAAAATACTCAACACACACACATGGGAAAAAAAAAAAAAAGCTCATGGAGTGGATCAAGTGGAAGAGTGCCTGCGTAGCAAGTGTGAGACCCTGACTTCAAACCCTAATACTGCCAAAGAACTCTTTAAAATTCTGATGAATGTGGGTCAGGTGGTTGGTGCAATGGAAAATAGGAGGATAATCTTGAGCGCTGACACCTTTTCAATAATATATGATAGGTGTTTGGCCTAGAGTCAGAAGAACAAATAAGTAGGGAAGAGTTAAGGGTGGCTATCTTTTTCATAGACAGCTGTCTAAGGCTTACTGCCTGTCCATGAATGATGCAACTCCCTGGCACACCCATTCCCAAGGGCACAGGATCCAGCCTACCAGCTGGGCCAAGATTACTTCACTCCCTCTAAAACAGGTGGTTGTCTGTCTTTGTCCAGGCCCAGGCAGCTGCACTACATTTTGTGTTCTCTCAATGCTGCTCTTGATTCTCTTCCATTGTCTCAACCTCAGCACTTTCACCAAGCACAAAGCCAGTGAATGAGCTTCTTGCGTATCTCTTGGTGGTTCTAAAGCCCTACTTGACAGTAGACAAAGACCTTAGAGAATATTCCATTTCATCCAGGGAAAGAACTCTTAGGACAAGTGAGAAGATGAACAACTAGAACCCCTATACCAAGCCATCACATCACGGTGACTGAGAGCCCAGTCACCCCACCCTTCCTAGCACCTTCGTCCTGGCTTTGGTCTCCCACCACACTTAGGACCACCAGCCAGCCCCCACTCAAGTCATCACCGGATGGCTATGAAGGACCAGATTGATTTGAGGGAGTGCTTGCTCACTTCTGGCTTCATGGATCAGCTCTGTAAATGGGGGCAAAGGGGCATTACTGGAAGACCACTGCGTCTCAGAGTCAGCTCAGAAAACAGAATGGAGGGACATACAACAAAAGAGAAGTAGGCTGAGTGTAGGGCATCTGGTACACTGGCAAATGTGGGACTTCTGACAAAGCCCCAGCTCTGTCCCTTCAGAGGGGGCTACCAGTGTAAACGGTAATTACAATCAAGCATCATTACCCAAGGAGGGGAAAGGCACACCTCTGAATGAAGAGGGGAGCCAGAATTTCCAGAGACTCCATCTTGCAGGCTAGTTCAAGAGAGCCAAGTGCCAGCTCTTTCCCACATCTCATCAATGGTGCTGGTAAACGCCACTTCTTGGAAACAGTCCTTTTCTTCCAAGGAGACAACCCTGAGACTGACAGATGAAAGAAGAGTGCCCTCAAAGGGAGTATTCCCCAAAAGTTGGGACATTCAGAGCTGCAAGTTGTGTGGAGAGAGCATTGAGACCACTGAAGAAACCAGTCTGGCTCTTCTGTGTGCTCAAGAAGCCCAGGTGGTCCCAGCAATGAGGACATTCTTGAGACACACCCAGAAGCACAGCTTGCCCCCAGTGCTGTTGCTGAAGGAAGCCAGATGTTTGGTCCATTTGACCTTCCCACTTTTTCTTTGTTCCTTTGTGTGTTTGTCTATCTTCCAGGAAGAACTAGAATAAAGTGAATCTCCACTCATGCTCACCAAGACCCTAGAAAGAAGGAGGTGGTTGGGATCATTCTTTAGCTTCAAGACAGAAATCAGAGACATTGGGTACTCAAGGCTGAGTTTCAGTTCCCAGAGAGGGTGTCTTCAGTTCTGTTCCTTGTTATAGTGCCCAGAATTAAAATCCAGGGCCTTGGTGTCATCAGGATCCTTAACCATAAAAATAAGGCAAATCAGGGTTGAAATGAGACCTGCTTATAGGGAATGAAGGCCTAGGTCAGGGAGACAGAGTAGAGCAGCACCTTGCTACAGTGACTGGCCCCTGTTCTGACCGGCCACTTTAATAAGTAACCCAGTCCACGGCTCTCACCTGATGGTGCATGCTGCATGAGAGGAATGCATTTGAGAGGGCTCTTGGCCACTGGCATCATGTTAACTGGCCCGGCTCGGAACCTGGGCATTCTGGTGGCCTCCTTTCTGAGACAGGAAGAAGGTTCCTGGTCTCGCAGCACATGGTTTGTTGGAGCTTTGATGTGAACAGTTTGTTGTCACTAATCAGCCTTAACTAACAGGAATTACAGAGGAGGGATTTGGCAAGGGCTCACATGGTATTGCAACCTGTCAATAAATCTTGACAAGTTTGTAAATCAGAGGCTTCTTGGCAGCTGGCTTCACTAGTGCCTAATGCAGCCAGGATTTGTTCACCGAAAAGTGTAGTGACAACTTTTTGGAGGGCTTTCCCTCACCTTTGCCCTCCATGGAAATAACTGAATGTTAGAGGAGGAAAGAGACACTCCATTTTGTTTTGTTTCATTTTGTTTTGTGGCAGGGTCTTGCTTTGTAGCCCAGGCTTGCCTCAAACCCAAACAGTCCTCCTGCCTCAGCCTCTCAAGTGCTGGGATTATAGGCATGTACCACCATGTCTGGCTGAGAAGCTACTTTTTAAAGGGGTGCTCTGAAGCAGATTGCAGCAAATCTGCAGTTTGTAGGCCCTCCAGCAGGAGCTGGGAGACATGGAACAAAGCAGGAAAGGAAGAGCACTTTTGTGACTCTTCCCCTCAAAGAAGCAGGAACTCTTAAGGTGAAACCTAAACCCACAATGATAGACATAGCTACAGCTGGATCTGGCATCTCATTGTTTAGCCCTGTTGCCTTTTGCCCAAGGCAATGAGCCTCCTGCTACAGTTCCCTCTCATTTAGGCCCTGTCAGGCTTGTACTGTCTGATCCCCATGTTTGGAAAATAAGCCCCTCACATCTTCAACCTAAACTCACCTTCTGGCTGACTCCTGTTTCCTCCTGACTTCCATCAGTCACTCCCTGCAAAAGTGAGTTCTGGTGTCAAAAATCTAGACCTCCAGTTAAAAGCTAACCTGTTGTAGTCTGCTCAGGCTGTCATAACAAAGCACCTCAGACCAGGTGACCAAAACCACAGACATTTATTTCCTTACAGTTCTAGAGGCTAGGAGGCCAAGATCAAGGTGTCATCAGAGCTGGTTTCTGGTGAGGGCTCTCTTCCTTATATATGATTGATGTCTCACTGCCCTTGCATGCTGGAGAGAGGTCTCTCTGTCTCTCCATTTCTCCCTCCCTCCATCTCTCTCTTTTGGGGGCTGGGAATGGAGGTCGGTGTGCAAGCAGGTCTCAATGTGTAGCCCAGGTTGGTCTCAAACTCAAAATCCTCCTGCCTCAGTCTCCTGAGTACTGGAATTACAGCTGTGCACTACCATGCCTGGCGCTCTCTCTTCTTATAAAACCACAGTTCTGTTGAATTAGGGCCCACTCTGATAACCTCATTTAACCATGTTTACTTCCTAATGACCCTGTCTCCAGATATATTCACATTGATGGTTAGGACTGCAACATATGAATTTGGAGGAACAGAGGTCAGCCCTTAGCAGAGCTCTTTAAGAATATGTGCATATCTCATCCAATTTAGGAACAGAGTGGGATGTTTGAGTATCTGTTAGGATCTCTACCTGGATACCACAGATCTATTGGTGAACTCAAAAACTCGTCTTTTCTACTTCCTGTCCCCATACTTCACTGCCACCCTACTCTTAACCACAGTAACTGGCGTGAGGTAACACCTCATCAAGGAGGGGGTCTTAAAATCAAAGCAGTCCTGAGGCCAGGTGTCATGGCTCATACCTATAGTCCCAACTATGCAGGAGGCAGAGATTGGGAGGATCACATGGTTTGAGACTAGACTGACTAAAACAAGAAAAAAAAAGTGAGTTTCCATCTCAGCCAATAAGTTGGGCATGGTGGTTTGTACCTATAGCCCCAGCTGGAGCAAGATGTAGGGAGGAGGACCAAAGTCCAAGGCTGGCTCCAGGCAAAAACACGAGACCTTATCTGAAAAATAACTAAAGCAAAAGGGCTGGTGGTGTGACTCAAGAGGTATAGTGCCAGCTAACAAGTGCAAGGCCTTGAGTCCAAACCCCAGTACTGCCAAAAAAAGAAAAAGAAAAAGCAAAGTAGTTCTCTTTTGGGGGACCCATATGTCAGCCAGGATCACTTCCTGAGTTGGCAGTCAGTGCAGAAAGATGAGCTGCTACTGCTTCCCTCTGCAGCTGTGAGATCAGAGGAAAAACTGCTTGATAGTCCTCTGTAGGGAGCAGAGAAAGATTGGCAGTCCAGAGAACTCAGCAGATCTCTCTGTCTTTCTCTCTCTCATTCTTTCTTTCTTTCATGGCAATACAGCCCACTACCCTGTAAAGGGCTCTCCTTTCCCTTCTTCCCCCACCTCAGCTAGAGGGTCTGCTTGCTGTCTTGAGTACTTGCCCATTTGCTTGTCCCACCGACCCTGGCCAATGGCCAAGGAGGCTCTATGTCCAGAAAAGAAAGTGCCATGGAGCTGGTTATGGTGGTTCATAACTAATCCCAGCAGTCCTTAGGAGGCAGAGGCAGGAGGATCTTGAGTTCAAGGCCAGCCTGGGCTACATATCAACAACCTGCCCCCCATCCAAAAAAATATACACATATATAAAAGGACTAGAGGCATGGCTCAAATGATAGAGTGCTTGCTTAGCAAGGGTAAGGCCTTGGGAGATATTAGTGGGGGGGTGGAGGGTGAAGGAAGGAGATTAAGGTGACAGTATATGGTAGATGGATTTCATAATACTTACATGAAACGGAACTAAAAAACCTATTGCAGTTGCTTTAAGTGAAGTGGAAAGGGGGTTGATGGGAGAGACAATAGTACAATATAAGTCTAATCAGAATTGTCACTGTGAATTCCCCCCTGTATAATGAATTTATACTAATAAAAAATTTATTTAAAAAAAAAAAAAAAAAGCTGGCACCAGTGGCTCACACCTATAATGCTAGCTACTCAGGAGGCAGAGATAAGGAGGATCATGGTTTGAAGCCAGCCCAAGCAAATAGTTCTCGAGCCCCTATCTCAAAAATGCCCTGAGTTCAAGCCCCAGTACCACAAAAAAAAAAAAAGGATAAGGTCCTAAGTTTTAAAAAAAGAAGAAGAGAAAGAAAGTGGTGTGGGCTATTCCAACTCAGCAAGTGCTTATTTTCTGCTTAGACTTCTGAGCATTAGGCAAATAAGAATATTGAGGGACTTTCATTCTTCCTTGTGGTCTCTGGCAACAGAGCAGGATCCAAGGGTGTGGGGCTGTTTCTGAAGACTGAACACGCCCTTTTGGCAGCTGTCCATGGCACATATCTCTCTCTAGTGGGCCTCCATCCTCCTTTGCCATCAGCTCCTTTCTCCACGTCCAGAGAACATTTGTGGCTGGACATGATGATGAACGCCTATAATCTCAGCACTCTGGAGGCTGAAGCAAGAGGATTGTGAGTTCAAGGTCAGCCTGGGCTACAAAGCAAGACCCAATCTCTAAATAAATAAAAGAAAAAGAACACTCAGAACCTGCTGCCTGTGTCTGGCAGTGCTACTTTTTTTACCTGCCTCTTGGCCCAAAGGAAATACAAAGTTGGGCTTTGTATGGGAAAAGAAAGAGGCTAAATAAATACCATTGCAGGCATTTGGGCCATTTGAGCTGTGTCTAAAATGCTTCAGCACTAAGCACCTTGGTGAGGGAGCATCTCTGCTCCTGGTCCCAGCCTTTTTTTTTTTTTTTTTTTTTTTTTTTTTTTTTTTTGTGAGACTGGGGTTTGAACTCAGGGCTTCCTGCTTGCTAGCTAGGCAGGCACTCTACCACTTGAGCCATACCTCCAGTCCATTTTGCTCTGGTTATTTTGGAGATGGGGGTCTCACAAACTGTTTGCCTGAGCTAGCCTTGAACTATTGTCTTCTTGATCACAGCTTCCAAAGTAGCTAGGATTAGAGGCGTGAGCCACTGGTACCTGACTGGTCTTAGCCTTTCAATGAGAGAAGCAGATTAGGGCACCAGGCCAGTTTCCAAAGCCTAGGAGTTGTAAGTTCTTATCACCTGTCTAACACCTCCTACCTTCTCCATCCTTCCCATCTGATTTTCAGGGCATTAAACTCTGGTGTTGAGTACTATTGGGACCAGCTAAATGAGACGGTCTTCACTGTCCACTCCAGTAACAGAAGCAGCGAGCGGCCTGGGTGAGTTGAAGTTGGGGGCAGCAGCTGGTTGGAGGCCGGTCCCTTTCACCTACTTTTGACAGGCTGTTGGTCCTTCCTCAATCAGAGCAGCACTTCATCAATCTACTTCATGTCCTGAGCTTTTGCATGTAGTCTTATTTGAGAAAAGTATTCCATGGTAGAAAAGAGGACAAAACGACAAAACTCTGATCTCAGAGTTTTGATTTAGAAAACCCCTGGGTCCCCTCCCTTCCCAACCATGGTGTCTGGGCACACTTCAAGTGAGAAGGCAGGGCACTGGAGAAAAATGCTGCCCTATGAAATCTGCTCTGTGACCTGTGGAGAAAGGAGGGTGTGCGAGGGCAGGGTCTCTCAGATATCTAGAGCCCAAAGTGTCAGTAAGCAAGCAGGAACCTGGTACTGATCCTCTTTTTTCACATAATTTATTAATGAAAACTGGTACATTTTGAAAAACCAAAGTGCTTGCTTGATGGTTGACCCAAGACCAGCCCTGCTCCTTGTACAAATTGCAGGACACAGCTCGAGGGACAGTCCCAGAGCAGCTAGAAATATGAGTGTCTGGTGATAGTCTCAAAAGTCTAGGGTTTCCTTTGCTGCCAGCTCTGGTGATCCCAAAGGTCTATGCATGAGAAATGCTCAAGGAAAGGAGGGTACTGGGCCCGCCTTGTAGGGCAGCTTGTTCTTCCTACTTACAAGGGTCTGTTTTCAGAAGGCCCTGTGATGAGGACCTCAGAACAGCTTGATAAGAATTCCAGTGTTTTCCATCCAAAATGGAGATCTTAGTCAAATCCAAGAATTTAAAGTGGAGTCTTGTCAGCATGTATTTAAGAGGAAGATAAAGACTTTGTTCTACAGATCTCTTTAGTGGCTTCCTGAATTTAAATAAGACTCCTTTCAGATAAGCCATTTCTGCCCCCTAAAAACAGGCCTGTTGTTTAAGGGAGTGACTGGACCAGTTGGGTGGTTCTATGGCTCCTCTCATTGTCCCAGAGCAGGGATTGGTCTTAGAGGAGATTGGACACAGTCAGGAGGCAGCTATAGGAGCACAGGGCTTTCCTCTTAGCCTGCTGCCTAGCCTAAGCTGTGCCCTGAGAATTTCCCATAGAACCCCAGAGTTCTATGAGGGAAGCTGTCCCAAGCCTCACTTGACTTCAATATGTCTTTCTTTCTCTAGAACCAGCAGAGCCACATGGAGGACAGACAGAGATATGGGTCTGATGAATGCAATTGGGCTGCAGCCTCGGAACCCCACCACCTCCGTGACATCTCAGGGCACCCAGACTCTGGCGCTTCAGCTACAGAATGCTGAAACACAGACTGAGAGAGAGGAACAGGAGCCAGGGACAGTAGCCTCAGGTCCTGGTGAAGGTAGGAGCCATGCACAGCTAGAGGGGGAGATTTGACTAAAGGCAGATAGTTGGGAACATTATCAACCTTCTGGGAGAGGCTTTTAGGGATTCACCCCCCCACGCCCCACCCCTAACTCCCTCCCTGCCTCCCTCCCATGTCTGGGTAATGGCCACAGGGTGGCAGTAAGAGTCTCCTTAAGCAGGAACAGGGACCTTGTTTCTGGAGTGCTGTGTCACTCTCCAGTAAGCTGAGCTGCTCTGGCAGCTTTGCTCAACTCCCCCCAGGGACCCTGACCTCCCTTTCCTTTGACACCTGGAGGACTCAGGCTGTTTTATCTAAGAGAGTACTACAAAGCAGCCTGCATTGACAAGGTTGCCAGTGAGACTCCACTGAAGGCTCTTTCCTTCCAGAGCCACGTGCCCAGGCCTCAGACTTTCAGGACCAGCCATGAGTAGCTTGTCTCCCTGCAGCTGGCCTAGCGGATGGGGAATGCTACATGTGAGGCTTTGGTGTTCCTGTTGCACCTTTGGTTTAGTGCTGTTTTGGCTACAGCCAGACACACCATTAGCCTCTTCCTCTCACCTATTTCAGGTGTAGCTCAGCTAGCCTCAGCCCTAGTTCTCTGTGCTGGCCTCACACTTTTAAGAACCAATTAGCACTTCTCAGTGGTTGGGCTAGAGCCACTTTGGAGCCATCAGCAGCTGTGTTAAACAGGCTGTTCTCACTTTCCTTACCCCCTACCCTCAGCCCCCTTGCTGCTCCTAGCTCCAAACAAGGCAGCATCCAAATAGACTTTCTTCTAGGTCTGGTTGAGCCATTTGCTTAAAAGAGACCATGGAAAGAGAAGCCCTGGTGTGCATCAGGTGAAGAGTAACAAATTGCCTATGTTGCCCCCAGGGAAGGGCTTTTTACACTGCAGTGCTTCACAGAGCACTGTCCCTCTTGCAGCCATGAACTGAATATCTTCAAAGTTAAGTCCCTTGTGGTCTGTGGCCCAGCACATCTCCTACATCTGGGGCCCTTGCCTCTTTGGGGTGGAAACCCTCTTGCTACAGACATGAGTAGCACCAGTGCTAACTGGAGCAGCCAGCTACAACATTGAGCCTTAGCAAAAAAGACAGTTTAAGTCTCCTTCAACCATCTCCACATCCACTTTTGCAGGTTTCTATAGACTCTCCTGCCCTGCTGTCCACTAAGCCTATTGCAGGAAGCCTGAGAGCTAGGCATACAGGGAACCATTACTCTCTAGCACAGCCAGAGTGCCCAATCCTTTCTCTCAGCAGACAGATGGCCTCTGAGAGCCCCTGATAAAGCCAGACACCATGGGGGGTACCCAGGATGGATTCTGAGAGTGAGCCTCCATCCTTCCTCAAGGAGCTCCGTAGTCTAGAGGGCAACAGACACCTAAGCAGGTGATTGCTTCAGTGTGATTGAGGACCAAGGAGCCCAAGAAGGGGTTAGGCCCTGCCTGTGGGACTCAGGGAAGCCTTCCAGGAGAGGTGGCCCTGAGTGACCTCAAACCTGAGTAGGAGTTAGGCAGAGAGTGACTGAGGAAGGCAGACCTAGCCAAGGACAGCATATATTCAAGGGCAGCAAGTTCAAAAACATGGGCTATGGACAGAGGCCCACTAGCAGGTTTTGTACATGGTGTGTATGGCACTGAAGCTGGCTGAGTGGAGAGGGCAGATAACAGAGTTAAGCAGTTAGTTTTCTGTCCTGAAGGCAAAGTGCAGCAGGGGCTCTGGGAGGAGTCATGGCTGAGAAGAAGCACACCCTCTACTGTCCAACCTCCTAAAGTATCCTCTGCTGTTGTCTTACTGTTTCTAGCCTACAGTTAATCCTAAATTCCTTTCTTCCTTTTTTGGGGGAGGAGGTTGTCTTTCCCAGGCTCAGGAGACTGGATCACCATTCCTGGTCCCCATCCCACCTCCTGCAAAGTAGAGCAGGAGGTGGAGGTGGAGAGTGAGCCTGTTGGCCAAAGCTGATCAGCAAGCACAGCAGCCAGGAACAGAAGCCTTGCTGCTTCTGTCTGTGGCCCAGCAAAACTTGGCCAAGTGCTCTAAGACTCCAGCTCTTCAGTGCACAGCAGTAACTTTCATATAAGTAACACGTGCTAACCGAGTGTACCACTGGAGCTCTAGCAGTCACTTTCAGAAACAAGGGACAGGAATGTGAGTTGTAAGGGAACAGTAAGAAATTGACCAGTGGTTGTCTCTCCTGGGGCCAGGAGCCCTGTGCTTACCCTACAGTTCTGATGCCAGATTCCTCACAGGGGAGACCAGGAATCAGTGCTCTCCTTCAGCCCACACTTCCCCAACCAGAGGCAGGCACAGCAGCTGGTGGTAGCTCTTTCGACTGCCATTCCCATGTCAGCTCCTGTCTCCTCTCCTCTCATTGACTGAACTGCTCCTGTCTCCTCTCCTCTCATTGACTGAACTGGTAGCCAGGTCTATAGGAATATGGGTAGGAAAACCCCTATGGAAGAGGTTAGCCCTTCTAGACTTGGCTATAAGGGGGATACCACCTGCACACACACCCTATAGGGGCCTAGGTTTATTAGTGTGGGGACCAGCTCTGCTTGTAGTAATCACTGTCCTGTGGTCTGCCCCTCCCTTAGTCTGTCCCAACAATACCAAAGAAGCTCCCATACTACTTCTCGTTCTCTTGTTCTATAATAATTTGATGGGCTGGGGATGTAGCTCGGCTCAGTGGTAGAGCACATGCCTACCATATACGAGGCTTTTGAGTTTAAGCCCTAGTACCACCAAAAAATAAAAATTAAAAAATGGCTAAAAATATTGACTAAGATTCATTTAGGACTTTCAGGAAGAGCTTTCTACAGGGGACATTTGCCAGTGTTCGCTCTTCGTTTGTCCAGCTTTAACAAAAGAATTGGAGTTCCTCTAGAACAGATAGTTTACTGCACCAAGCTGTCCTACTCTGTTGTCCAAGATAGCTGGAAAAGGGAGGGAAGCATTGCCGAGCCGGGTTCACTGTTTGCTCTCAGCACTAGTACAGTTCCTGCCTGGCATGCAGTCGGCATTCAGGAAGCATATTCAACATCTATGAATGATACAGAGCTGAGGGAGGCCCTGGCCCTGAGCTTGCCTGTTCACACTATTGGGAGAGCTCCATGGCTCTACCTCTGAACCTTTCTTACCTGGCAAAGATGTTAGATCAGCAGCAGCAGCCCAGGCTCTGAAACAAGGAAAAGCAAGTGTGAGAACAGAGAAGCTGCAACATGACAGCACCCCTCCAGATCTTGTTGGGCAGCTTATCCTTTGATTCTCTAAGCCTAGCCTTAGTTCCTACCTTTGCTCTTCTAGGCAATAAAGACCCCAGAACTAAAGGCAGGGTATTGTGGGAAGCTGCTGATCCCTCCTGGCCCCTGTGTCCAGAATGTATCTTAGAACTTGCCAAGGAAACAATTGCACATCAGCACTAAATCAGTTTCCCATTTTTCAAAATACATAAAGAAAATACTTTTTCTACAGAGGAGACAGCAGAATTAACCTTGTGTCCACCCTGCTCCTGGATTCATTTCCCTCAGGCCTCAGTATTTTTTCCTCTTAGAGAATATGCCAGCTTCCTTCAGTGGCTCTAGGCTGACACTGTCCATCCCCAACCCCAGGAACCATTTCTGTGCACATTTTTAAATTTCCCATCCATTATTTTTTGAGCAGTTACTTTGTGTCTGATATTGTATTAAGTACTGTGAATCCAAATGTATTGGAGAGGGAATCACATTCAGAAATGAAGCCATCATGTCTCTTCCTCCAATGAGCAAGTCCAGAAAGGAAGCAGATATATGAATGCTTCTACCACAGCAGGGAGTGACCAGTTTTCACACTTGTATGAAGCCTGGAAGCCCTTTTATGTGTTACATGCTGGATCCAAAGATAAACAGAACTTAGTCCAAGATTTTCAGGAACTTACAGCCCAGAAGAGAAATGCCACAGCCACCGATAACTAATCCAGAGAGAGATACAGAGCACTGCCAGGGCTCCAACCACAGCAGTCCCTTCCAGTTGGGTGAAAAAGATGAAATTCACACTGGCCCTTGAAATTGAGATGACTGAGGAGGTAGAGCAAGGGCAAAGCCTGCATGGGTGTGTCCCAACATACAAGCAGAGGGCCAGGTCTGCTATAGTAAAGGTAAGTAGGCAGTGCAGTAGGGTCAGGAAAGTGGTAAGGACCTGGTCAGAAAACTGTCCACTATCAAGAGATGTTGACTAGTTTGAGGGCTCTTTGATGATCTGTGCTTTGAACAGGGTGTGGATTTAACCAGAGCTCAGTCAGAGCTGGATGGTGATGGGAGACTGACTGGAAAGGGAGGAGATTAGAAGCAAGAAGACCAGCTAGGAAACACCACTGAGTCAGAGAGGTAGCTAGGGCCAGAGCTCTAGGCAAGCAGAAGAAGAAGCAGAGGCTCAGACTTGAATGCTAACAGCAGCGGGGCTCTGGGGCTAGGCTGTATGGCTCCCTTAGGCCCCAGGGCAGGCTGTCCTGCCCCAGAAACAACCCACATGAAAACTGCTGGGAATTCACCAGGCACAGAGCCCAGTATGAAGAGCTCAGTGCCAGCAGGCCTTAGGCCAGCCCACTGCACATCCCAGCTGGGACTGGGGAGGTCCTCAGAGAGTTCTTGGAAAGCAGGGAAGGCTGTGAGGAGCACAGGGAGGTCCTCATGGGCAACTCACAGAGTAGAAATTATACTGGCACTGAGACCCTACATTGACCTTTCCTCTTCCTCCCCCACTATTAGAAGACTGGGCTCCTGGGAGAGACTCAAAGCTTTTCACATTTTCTTTGTTCTGCATGGGCAGCTGGAGCTGAACTTCTCAGAGGAAGGCAGCTACTTTGAGGAGTGGGAGCAGAGTTTCAGGGGATCTCAAGAAAATCCAGCTGGCCATAAGCTAATGCCTAGCTAGAGCCCTCACTGCTTTGTGCTGAGGAAAACTGGTTAAGACCTAGAAGAAGAACCACATGTATGGGATTGCCAGACACCAGCAAGAAGGAAGAGAGATCTGATGGGGCCATAAACTCAGCTAAGCCATGAAAGTGGCTACCTTAGAAATCCAACTAAAGTGAGGCAAGGAGAAAAGACTTGGGGCAGAGGCTTTTAGGAAGTAGCATAAGCAGAACCACATTGAAGGAAGACAGTACTGAGATACAGCGGAGCAGACTGTTTGTCTTTGGGCCACACTCTGTAAGATGTCTGTTACTTTCCAAAGTGCAGGCCTCATCCTAGTCCCAGGACTGTAAATCACCCCAAATGGGGAAAAAAATAGAGCAGGCTTTGGGGCCCCACCTCTTCAGCCTTCTTTCAGCTTAGCCTACTACTGGGCCAGCATTTGCCTTGGGTCCAGCTCTGACTTTTTTTGGTTTTGTTTTTGGTACTGAAGTAGAACTCAGGGCTTCCTGCTTGCTAGGCAGGCATTCTACCACTTGAGCCATGCCCCAGCTCTGACTGTTTAACATCTGAGCAACCTTGGTCACTTCATACCATCCTCCATCCCAATTTTCCCAACAGTAAAGAGAGGTATGGACATGATTAGGGCATTTTTTTTTCTTCCAGTAATAGAGATTGAACCTCAGGCCTCATGCATGCTAGGGCAAGTGCTCTACCACTGAGCTATGTCCCCAGCCTTTCAGTTATTTTTTGAGACAGGATCTTGCCAAGTTGCCCAGGTTGGCCTTGTATTTGTTATATATCCTAGACAGACCTTCAACTTGTGACCCTCCTGCCTCAGTCTTCCAAGTAGCTGGTGGGCCTGTGTCACTATGTCTGGCTGGGGTTTTTGTCTTGCTTTTAAAACTGATTTTCACAATGATAGAGTCAAGCCTCTTATTCCTGCTTTTTGCCTAAATCTCCCACCTCCTACTAGTGGCTGCTGCCTAAGCTAGAGGCTCAGGCAAAGCAGCTGATTCCTTCTCTCCTCTGCTTTGTACCTTCCAGGCGAGGGCTCAGAGTATGGCGCCAGTGGGGAAGATGCCCTCAGCAGGATCCAGAGGCTAATGGCAGAGGGGGGCATGACTGCTGTGGTCCAGCGGGAGCAGAGCACCACCATGGCCTCCATGGGTGGCTTCGGCAACAACATCATTGTCAGCCACCGCATTCACCGCAGCTCCCAGACGGGCACTGAGTCTGGGACTGCCCGCACCTCCTCACCCCAGCCCTCCACTTCTCGGGGACTGCTCCAGGAACCCGAGCAGCTGGCAGAGCGAGGCTTAAGCCTCCAGACAGCCTCCTGGGACCAGCCTGGTACCTCTGGGCAGGAGCCAACCCAGCAGGCCCTGCCCTCTTCCTCCACTGTCCCTATTCCTGTGCCCCTTCCCAGCACTGAGGGAACAACCCTGCACTGCAGCCTGACCAGTAACATCCACCTTCCTGAAGGTGATAGCAGCAGCAGGGGGGAACCTGCAGGTCCCAGTGGGGAGCCACAGAACAGGTAGAGATGGAAGATGTACACTGGTGCCTCCCCTCGAGCCGCTGAGCAGAAGCCGGACCTCACAGCTGACTGGGAACTGTACACAGGAGGAGCTGCTAGCTGTATCAGGGAGTAGGAGGAGCGGGAGGACCAGGCCAAAGAGTCAGAGTGGGTGAGGGGCAGGCCAATGGCAAGGCTCACTTTAGAGGACTAGAACCTTGCAGGATCAGGAAAGCCACACTGCTGGGCCTGATAAGAATGAAGGAACAAGTGGCTGTCTTTGCCATGAACCCCCTTTTCTCCTAGGATCACAGGCTCATGGATTCAACCCTGATCAGGAGCCCCAGAAGAGTGAACAGTCTTCCATATCTGGGTCACATCATCCTGGACAGAGGCCAGTGGAACAGCTTTGCCCTGTCCACCTATCTGGTGGGCAGAGCCCCCAAGAGCCCAGGAACAGGAAGCAGCCTAGCCCCCAGAAACCACCTCTATCTCTGAGCTTTCCAGGATGCCAGCCTCTCTTATTGTCTAGTCCACAAAGACATAGTCAGGTCCGGCCAGGCTCCCAAGTTCCTGAGTACAGGGACTTCCTGTATTCACAAATGTGGACAACTGTGGGATAAAGGGCATAGCCTGCTTGTCTGATACAGGAAGGGGTCAAGCAACGGTGGGCAGGTCCTTAGCAGTGGGGGGGTGTAGGCTGGCCAGCCCCCAGGCTTGTCTACCTGGCTCTTCTCTGCCCTTTCCCTCCCACAAGGCCTTCAGAGCAGAACTGTGGGTGTCAGTATTACCTGAACCTAGGCCAAAGCCAGCCCGGGGCTGTGGGAGGGAAGGAGACTCTAGGTCAGAATGTGAGGTCGTGGTCTGTGATTTGCATGTGGAATCGAACTGTACGTGTAGTTTCTAGTGGAGAAATCAAGGCTCTGATCATTTTGTTTTTAGTATGAAAATGTGATTTCCTTTCTGTTTGTCACTCATCATAGAAACATTGTGGTGGGAGGAGAGGGGATAGTCTACTGCTAATGAGGGAAACACCAAAGATCTACATCATTAAAATGATGACATGCCCCTCGCCAGGCTCCTCTGTTTGTTTTTGTGAAAGATGGAGGAGGGGGTAAGGATTGGAGTTGGGGGGCATTTTGCTAAGCCAGGCACAGGTTCCCAAGGCACTTTAGTGGAGGTGTCATTTTACTGGGGGAGCCCTCTCTGACATCCTAGCCTGAGCCAGTTGGGTAAGGGCTGCTGTCTCTGCTTCATATAGCTTTTCTATAGACCACCACTCCTGCTTTCCAGGGCCTGTCATGGATTCGGGGTTGGGGCAGCCTTCCATTGCAGTTGCTTCCTACCCAGGCCGGTGGGCCTGGAGTGAAGATTAAGTAGCCAGAAAGCTGGGTCCCCTGCAGTTCTTAGAAGTCACCTGCATTGGGTGTCTAGGCAGCCAAGTGGGGTGTGTGATCTTGTCTACAGGCACCCCAAAGGTGCCATTGCTGGCTGAAAGGCCTGTACTTGGAGGTGTAGCTCAAGTGGTAGAGTGCCTGTTTTGCAAGTGCAAAGCCCTGAGTCCAAACCCCAGTCCCACCAATAAAAACAAATGAAAGGGCTGCTCTGTCCATGGGACTTGGCTGCTTCAAGTTCCAAGCCAAGTTAGAAAGTGGGAGCAAAAGATATTTGCCCCGACTCTTCAAGAAGTATAATGGAAAATCTGGGCAGCCCCAGGGTTTTTTGCCAGCTGCAGTTACTTCATGAGTATCTTTTGTATGGCCAACTCTGTACCAGGTGTGATGGTGTGGGCAGAATTACAGGTTCTGCCCTTGCAGACAAAACCAGAAGACAAAAGGACAAGCAAGTAGTATAAAACAGTGTGAAGAGTTACATAGTTACAAACACTCAGATTTTTCTAGAAAATTATACTGTGGATTGTATCCCCAGTCCACGGTAGTTTAGTCCATCAGTGAACATCAGCTAATTTGTGACCTTGGGCAAGCCACTTGCCTTTTGAGCTTTACTTTCCCTTGCAGTAGCCAACTTGTGGCTCTGTCATTCATTCAATTTCAGATCATAGGAGTGATGAAGGTTGGCTTCCCTTGAGAGAGGATATTTGAAGGAGGGAAGGAGAAGGGGGCCCCACTGCAAATCCCGCCCTCTGCCCACATACTCTTCCCCCCAGTAGGAAGAAAAATGTCATGGTTTGACACCAGAGTTTATTTGTTGAGTGTACACCACGTGCCAAGGACTCAACATGTACTATCTACCCTCGCAAAAAATCCCTCTGAAGACTGGAGACATGGCTCAAGTGGTAGAGCACTAGCCTAGCAAGTGTAAAGCTCTGAGTTCAAACCCCAGTTCCATCAAACAAAAAAAAAGTTAAGCAAGTTTATTTATTGGGGCTGGTGGAGTGGCTCAAGGGGTAGAATGCCTGCCTAGCAAGTGTGAGGCCCTGAGTTCAAACCCTCCCACCACCAAAAGAAAGCAATAGTGATCATATATGCCCCACAAAGCCTAAAACATTTGCTTATCTGACCCTTAAAGAAAAAAATTGTTCGCCAGGCACCGGTGGCTCCCACCTGTAATCCTAGCTACTCAGGAGGATTGCTGTTCAAAGCAAGTTTGAGAGATCATATCTCAAAAAGTGCAATACAAAATGGCTGGTGGTGTCTCTCACGTGGTAGAGTGCCTGCCTTGCAATGCTAGCAAGCGTGAGGCCCTGAGTTCAAGCCCCAGTACCGCCCAAAAAAAGAAAAGAAAAACGAAAAAAATTACCCCTCTGAAGTGGTTCCTGCTGTTACCCAGACCACACAAGTAACTGGTAGGGCCAGAGTTTGAACCCAGATAGTGGGTGATTAGAGAGCTCACGCCTTGGCCTGCTGCAATCTGCAGAAGGAAAACAAGGTGTAGAATGGAACCTTGGTGCTCTGTTGCTCCTCCCTTTGGGAACAAGGATATGAGGAAGCTTTGTGAATGAAGTGGTCCAAGTTGGGTCCTGCCTGACCCACTTCTGCTGATTCTGGCCAAGGATGGACCTTAGGAAGCCCTTGCCCAGGAAGCTGTGATGGTAGAGCCTTTGCAGGGTCCTTGCATGTCACAAGGTTGTGGGATCACTTGGGGAAACTGGTAATCTCTTTGGATATGAGGAAACTCCAGAGGCCCAACTGGATCAAAGGAAAAGCAAGGAGACTAAACCAGGTCTCCTGGTTCCCAACTCAGCTCTCCATGGCTCCACCTGGGTCCTGGGATTCAGGATGGGGGAGGCAAAGGCCCCAGTTCATTTCAGGGATTGTGGAGAAACTAACCTGATTGCTAGAAGAGCTCAACAGTGGTCAGAGGCATTTCTGGTTTCTGGAGCCTCCACTCCTTAGCCTTGTTTGTTTCCCCATGTGACTGCTTAATCTGCCCTCCCCCCACACACACACACAACACACTTCCACTCTCTTTAAAAGCACACCCCCAACCCCGCCTTACGAGGGATACAGCAAAGTGGAACAAGTGCAGGACTGTCGTTGTCATATGAACCGAGCCTCCTTCCTCATCTTGTGAAGTGGGTCAAAACAGTAGCACTTCTTTCATCCCCTATAAGGATCATGGGAGACCCGATCACATAAGGGAAGATGGCTTTCACTCTGGCCCTGCCAGCCAACTCTAGCTCCCACCTCTCACCAGCCCTCGCACTAGAGAGCATTGGAGACTCGACCTCCACCTCCAGTTCGGCCTGGAGAATCCCCCACCAAGAGGTCCGCTGTGCAGGCTCTTGCTCAGCTACCCGCCCCTTCTCTGCCGTGGTTCCTGCCGCCTCTGCCTCTCCTCCACTGCCATCCCCGCCTCCACCTCCCCCCAACGGCCCCCCGCCGGCCCTTGGGGGAGGGCGAAGGAGGGGCGGGACTTGGGTTGTTTTTCCAAGAGAAAGAACCAGCTGTTTTAAGGTTAATCGACTGTTTGCACTCACAGGGTTGGGGTGACAGTACACGGGGTCTGGGCGCGATGGGGCGCGTCCGACCCTGGCTGGCCCCACGAAGGACAGTTTCAGAGGTTAGACGGAAGCGCGGCCTCCCGGCCTGGCCGGGGTAGAACTGTCCGAGGTGCTGAAGCCGCCCACTTTGGACCCGGCTCAGGCAAGGCTCCGCGTCCTAAGCCTACAGCCCTTGAGATGGAGGGAGACCTAGGAGACTGGCGGCTCGCTCTCGGGTTCTTGTCCCGGGCTCCGTCCCAGGTGACCTTGGGCACCTGGCTTTCTCTCACTAGCAGTGATGAACTCGCTCCCCCTGCGGCGGCTAAATGGGCTGCGCGCGCGTCCCATCCTGGGGCTGGCAGAGCGGTGCGGCCCCTTCCCTGGCCTGGAGCGCGGGCGCAGGGAACCTGGCGGGCGGGGGTGCATTGTCTGCGGGAGGGGGAAGGCAGGCCCTTCTCTCCCGGAAGACCCTCGCCTGTCCTCTCTGCCCTGCGCTTTCCCAAGCCCCGACGGCGCCCCTTCTCTCCGCTGCCGGGCGGTCAACACGCAACCCTAAGGCTGGAAACTCCCAGGCTTCTGCCCCGACGGAACCGTGGTGGCCGAATCCACCCCCCACCCTTTACCTTCTGTGGGGGCCAAACACTGGCGACCGCGGTCAAACCGCAAGCCGGACGATGTGGGGGGCGGGGTGAGCCCCGGAGAGGCGCGAAAACACTGCGGGGTCCTGAGTGAGTGGTCAGGAAGGAGGCGGGGAGCGTAGCCAGACCCCGCCGCCCGCTTTCTCCCCAGCCCGCGAGGGGGCGCCGCGTCCCCATGACAACGCGGATACCCCCCACCCCCTCCCCCGGAGGGCAGCGCCCCCAGCTAATCGCCACTGGCGACTGTGGGCGGTGCCCCAGAGCTGGAACCGGGAGTTGCTGGCCGGCTCCGGAGATGAGCTCGAGCCGCTGGGGTCTCCGACGCCCCAGGTGGTGACCCCCGTGCGTCGCCGCTGGGTGACCGGCCCGGGGCGGGCGGCGCGGCCCCACCACGATTGGCTGCTTCCCCGTGACATCACGCGGCTCGGGGAAAAGTGCGAGCGTGAGCGCGAGTCGGAGCCACAGCGCCGGGAGCTGCAGGCGGAGCAGGGGCCGCCCCTCGGCACCCGGTCCCCGCCCCCGGCCCCCGGCCCAGCCGCCAGTCCCGCCGACCCGCCGAGCCTCCTGTCTGTCCCGCCGTCTGTCCGGCCAGAGAGGAGCGGGACAGAGGCGGCGGGTGAGTGACTCGCGGCGCCGCGGGGGAGGGGGGGCTCGGTTGGAAGACAAGGATGCGGGGTTCGAGGACCCTCTGAGACTCTCTAGAGGTGGGTCCGACTAGGTCAGGGCCCCAGATCTCTCCAGGAACTAGCGAGGTGCTGCGAGCGACCGAGGGCCCGGAGTGGGGGGCGCCGCTGGATGAAAGGCCCGGGGTCTCTGGAAGGTTTCTCCAGGTGCGCCTCTAGGAAAGGATGGTCATTCAGGAGGTCGGGGCGTCGGAGTGCCCGCTCACAGCCTCCACACGCACCCGGATCCAGGGGCAGCCGTCGGGTCGGGACTGGGCACTCCAGCCCTCCTACTGGCAGCTTATACTGCGCCCGGCACTAGAGCCCCAAAGAGCCGTTTTCCCGCCGGTCTGCCCGCCCTCCCTTCGTCCCTTGGCCGCCCGGGCTCTGCCAGCCCACTCTAGACCACGGAGTCTGCCATCAGCGACCTTGAACCCCGACGGAAAACACCCCTTCCGGCTCCTGGCACCCCTCCCCCGATCCAGGACTAGTCCCAGCTGTTGCCCAGGCTGTGAGCCTGGGAAATACAGCCCCGAGGGTTCCCATCCTCTGGCAGAAGTGTCGGGCACAATGTCGGTGCCACATCCCCATCACCCCTCTCCGTTCTCTGAAGTCTGGAGTCTCTTCTCCCGCCTCAGGGGCCACAACCTTCCTAGAGCCCTGAAGTAACCACCGGAAAACCGAGGACCTAGCCCCAAACCACCCCCACAGGCGCCTAGAGCACCCCCCCTCCTTTTGTCGGAAAGAGGAGGGGGCCGGAACCCCGGGAAAGCATGGAGCCCACCTCCAGAGGCTGTAGGAACTGCGTGCTAGGGGTTTGGTGGGAGGGCGGGGCACCGGGGAGCCAAGGCCCCATCGGCCACGGAGGAGACCTGGAGAAGCCTCCAAACCGATGCAGCATAGGACCCAAGGTGGCCCTTGAGGTACACCTGAGCCCACGGCTTGAGAACCCAGTGCCTACTTTGACCGCTGGGGATAGCCAGGGCCTCCCGAGCGGGATGCAGGGTGAGGAGGGGGAAGAATTCGTACTCTTGTGACCCAAGCCTCAGCTGGGCCTCCCCATTATGGGGTACTGGCCCTGCCCTCTCCCAGTAGAGCACGCTTAGCTGAGCTCTCAAGGCCCGATTGGGCAACTGTCACGGCGGCCCAAACAGAAGTCAGCCCAAGGCTGGGACTCCACCCGCATCTTTGAGGATGCGCACACCACCAGGTTCCCGGCTAAAATGATGTTCCAAAGTCAGGAGTCGCTCGCAGCGGGTCATCTGGCCTCCGCCCTTCCCCATCCACAAGCTGGGCGCGATGGGGCGCGATCCTGTCCGCGTTCACGAGTCTCCGGGGCCCCGGGGGTAGGAATGTGATGGGTCACTCACTGCCCTGCGTTTGCTCGTGTACACAAGTTCTCAGGAAGGGCCACCCGAACCGTGTGCATCCTGCAGGCAGGCCACAGCACCCCGGGCACGCATACGCATGTATATGCACGTGTCCACATGGCGCGGGCATGCTCACGCGCTCACTCGCGCCCTGGTATCCAGGCGTGGCGTGCGCACCACGCACATGCAGACGGCTACTCGCGTCTACTCGCGCTCGGCGCTCATCACACACGAAACAGAATTCGCACTCCCATTCTCGCCCACACGTTCCTTGCCAGGTGCCTTGCCGGGTGCCTGGCGGAATGCCGGCGCCCTAAACTTTCCCACCCTTGACCCCCTAGAAAAGCGGAGGGCAGCCTCGTGTCGGTTTCGGGCAGAGTCTGGAGACAGGGCCCACGTCCCTTCTCCGAGAAGCCCTGGTGGGGGTTCTTCTGTGCTCACCATAGCTTTGGAGTTGGGGACGTAGCAAACAGCGGCCGCCGGCTTGGGTCCGGAGCTGGCACCCAGGGACCGACATTGCCATCTAGCGGTGCGCACAGCCCCGGGCGGCGGCTGCTCGCCTCCCACGATCTTCGGCGACCCTGGATTCCAGGGAAAAGCGTCAAAGGGGCTGAGGGCAGAATGTCTGTGGACGGCCCCAAGGAGTCCGGAAAGGCTCCTGGCGCCGAGCTGGGAAGACGTTGGGCCTCACTCTGTCTCAACTGGCCGGGCTCAGGGCAGAACTGAACCGCTCGCCACTTTATTTTTTTGTCAGGACGCAGGCTGACTCCTTTGAGGACAAGAGGTCTCCTTTTGGGAAAGCTAAGCAGGAATAAGAAAGGACCTTGCCCATGATGGGTCCCCCAGTTGTAAGGGATTTGTTGGCTTTTTTGGGGGGGAGGGGTACACAGAGGCAGAACATCAACTAAACACTAGTACCTTGGAGTCTTCTAAGAAGGAGGACTCTAGTTCTAATCCTGTGTCCACCACTACTTACAAACTGTGTGAGGTAATCAACATTATCCTCTTTAAGAGGACATGTATATCTGTAAGATAGGGTTACTAATAGTATGTGCCTTCTAAGGGCTGTTCCACGCATTGAAACAGATAAACTGCATGAAAAGCTTAGAGGGGCTCCTGAATAACGCTCATACTCAATAACCATGCGTTTTATGCTTTCATAGTTGGCACCTGTGCCAACTGGCCTGTGTCTGGCTGATGATCCCTCCTGGCCACCCTGTCCCTGAAGGCAAGTGCCTGGGGGAGGGCAGCTTCTCTGTGCTGATGCTACTACTCTCCACGCTCTGCGGGTGATGCCTGAGGCTCCATTTTGGAGACTTTCAAAGCCAAGTGGAGCTACAGAGAGAAGGCCTTATCTGTCCTTTGCCCTTGACTGCTTTTGTGACCTTGGGAGTGGCACCACCCCCTCTCAGCCTCTCTTTCTGTGAACCAAGGATTTAGAGCAGGAGAACTTGAACTCAGAGGCCAGAAGGCTGAGTCTGTATGTGTGATGGTGGAGTGGAGTGGAGTTGGAGGAGGGGGCAGGCTTGGGGGCATCCTTTCACTTGACTGCAGCTCCCAGTGCCGAAAGCATGCTGGAGATCAAGTCGAAGTGTTTGATCCAATAGCTGTTCAGGAGGTTGTCTCAGGACAGGGCAAATGAGGAAGGCAGTTGGCATGCCTCAGGCCACCAGCTAGACCCTGCTGGCCCACTAGCTGAGTCCACGCTGCAAGATTGGTGTATCTTCCTCCACAGCCGGCTGCCGAGCCCTCTTCCTCTTTCACACACACAGACGCACAGAACTGCGTCTACGACCTGCGTGTGGCTGAGATGGGGCCTGTGTGCGTATGTGGAATGGTGTGTGTGTTGGCGGGTGTGAAGGAGGCTGGGCTGAGCGGCTGCCCTGGCACAGTGCACTGGGCGTGGGCCTCCCTCACATGTATGGAAGAGGAAGAGGAGGAGGAGAGCTGAAGAGAGCCTGGTGAGAGGGAGGCAGGCTCAGGGGAAGGGCCTGGGGTTTGGGAGACCTTAGCTGGAGCACTGTGTGTGCCAGGGTGAGGGAGAGGCACCCTGGGGGAGGTCTGACTGCAGGCTTCCCTAACCCCCCTCCTCCACTGCCCACAGCCTCTCTCTTCCCATTGGGATGATCCTTTCACTTCTTGGGTTCCCGGTGGGGCCTTACTGCTGACCTTGGCCTTGGGAAGGACTTTTGGGTCCTTCCTCAGCAGATCGGCTCTTTAGGCCCATCAGTTATTCATGGGGTCTGAGCTCTGGGGCGCTGAGAGCCGCTAGCTATCCCTACATTGCCCACCCCATGCCCTGGGGCAGGAGGTGAGGACTGAGGAAGGGATCCTAAGGCACTTTTGCACAGCTGGCTCACTGCTCCTCCTCCTCCAGGTGTTCAGCTTCTCTAGTCTCCTCAGAAGCTTCTCTCACCCTTGGGACCCTTAGTTATGGGAGGCTCTCCACCCCCATACACACCCCACCAGCAACAGGGCAAGGAGCAGTGGAACCTGGATGCAGCAAAACCTTGGTTAGGTTATTTCACATTGCTGCTTCTCAGTTTCCTCATCTGTAAGTAGTAAAAAAATAACAGAAACTGCCTCATAGGCTGGATGGGAGATAAGACTAAAAAGTACAGCAAGTGCCAGGCACTTAGTAACAATAAGCAACAATATATACTCTCGCCAACATGTACTCTTGTTACTATTACCTTTGTCTCAGGGGAGAGATTGGAGAACAGGTCCCTTGATGTTTGGTTAAGAAATGACAGTGGTGGGCTGGCAAAGTGGCTCAACTGGTAGTGTGCCTGTTTAGTAAGCATGGGGTCCTGAGTTCAAAACACTGGCCATATATATATATATATATATATATATATATGTATATATACACATATATATAAAGTCCCAGCTACTCAGGAGCCAACCAGGCAAATAATTTGTGAGGCCCTACCTTAAAAAAACCCATTTTTCAAAAGTGGGCTGGCAGAGTGGTTCAAGGTGTAGGCCCTGAGTTCAAACCCTGATACCGAAAAAAAAAAAAAAAAAAGCATGAAGTTGGTGGTGTAGCTCAGTAGTAGAGCACAGGCCTGCCATGTACAGGCCCAGGGTTCCAGCCCCAGCACCACACACACACAAACAAAACACTGAGGGAATAAATGAACACCTCTCACTAGAGCACACCTGCAGGCCTCTGGAACTGCTCATCTTCTCCCTCTCCCCCTGGCCTCTCTGGGCTCCACCCATTCTGAGCCTCTGTCTCCCACTCACACCTGCCCCCAGGGACTTTGCTCTTGCCCTTGACTAGGTCACACTCTGCAGCTCTTCACATGGCTGCCTCCTTGTCATCATCCCCATCATCTCCTTGGTGAGGCCCCTAATCACCCAGCGGGAACCATCCCCGTCCTGCCTTCTGACTCACTCTGCCTTAGGCCTGCCTTATTTTCCTTCTAGCACAGACACATTTCTATGTCTCTTCCCTGCCCCACAGCACACACACACAATAAATTACGTACTGTACGAGACGGGGACACTACGTGTTTCATTCACTTCTGTAATCTTGGCACCTAGAACAGTGCCAAGCCCCTAGGCTAGCACTCACTAGTAGTTGAGTGAGTGAACAGTTGAGAAATGGTGGCGCTTTCGTTCTTCCTGATGATGCTCCTCTGCCACCTGACTCCAGGTTGCCTCTGCATTATCTCTTCATCAGTTCACCCCGTCTCTTTCCTTCCTCTTCCAGCCACTCCCCACCCGCTGCTGCTAACCAACATGGCAAACTTCACCCCAGTCAACGGCAGCTCAAGCAACCAGTCTGTGCGCCTGGTCACATCCACCCACAACCGCTACGAGACGGTGGAGATGGTGTTCATCGCCACGGTGACAGGCTCACTGAGCCTGGTGACTGTTGTGGGCAACATCTTGGTGATGCTGTCCATCAAAGTCAACAGGCAGCTACAGACGGTCAACAACTACTTCCTGTTTAGCCTGGCATGTGCCGACCTCATCATCGGGGCTTTCTCCATGAACCTCTACACCGTGTACATCATCAAGGGCTACTGGCCCCTGGGTGCCGTGGTCTGTGACCTGTGGCTGGCCCTGGACTATGTGGTGAGCAATGCCTCCGTCATGAACCTTCTCATCATCAGCTTTGACCGCTACTTCTGCGTCACCAAGCCCCTAACCTACCCTGCACGGCGCACCACCAAGATGGCAGGCCTCATGATCGCGGCTGCCTGGGTCCTGTCCTTTGTGCTCTGGGCGCCTGCCATCTTGTTCTGGCAGTTTGTGGTGGGCAAGAGGACAGTGCCTGACAACCAGTGCTTCATCCAGTTCCTGTCCAACCCAGCAGTGACCTTCGGCACAGCCATTGCTGCTTTCTACTTGCCTGTGGTCATCATGACGGTGCTGTACATACATATCTCCCTGGCCAGTCGCAGCCGCGTTCACAAGCACCGACCCGAAGGCCCCAAGGAGAAGAAGGCCAAGACTTTAGCTTTTCTCAAAAGCCCACTGATGAAGCAGAGCATGAAGAAACCCCCTCCTGGAGGGGCAGCAAGAGAGGAGATGCGCAATGGGAAGCTGGAGGAGGCTCCTCCCCCGGCCTTGCCCCCGCCACCACGCCCTGCGGCTGACAAGGACACTTCCAATGAGTCCAGCTCAGGCAGTGTCACCCAGAACACCAAGGAACGGCCACCCACAGAGCTGTCTACCACAGAGGCCACCACGCCTGCCATGCCAGCCCCTACTCTGCAGGCCCGGACCCTCAACCCAGCCTCCAAATGGTCTAAGATCCAGATTGTGACAAAGCAGACTGGCAATGAGTGTGTGACAGCCATCGAGATTGTGCCCGCCACTCCAGCTGGCATGCGTCCAGCAGCCAACGTGGCCCGGAAGTTTGCCAGTATCGCTCGCAACCAGGTGCGCAAGAAGCGGCAGATGGCGGCCAGGGAGCGCAAAGTGACTCGGACCATCTTTGCCATCCTGCTGGCCTTCATCCTCACCTGGACGCCCTACAACGTCATGGTCCTGGTGAACACCTTCTGCCGGAGCTGCATCCCTGACACGGTGTGGTCCATCGGCTACTGGCTCTGCTATGTCAACAGCACCATCAACCCTGCCTGCTACGCGCTCTGCAATGCCACCTTCAAAAAGACCTTCCGGCACCTGCTGCTGTGCCAGTATCGGAACATTGGCACGGCCAGGTAGGCAGGCAGTGCCTTAGGTGGTGCTGGTATCGTGCTGGCATGTGTGGCTGGGGGACCACATGGCTCACTACTGTGGGAAAGAGAGTCGCAGGCCCCATTCTGTGTTCGCATCTGAAGAGAATTGAGATCTTGGGAGAAATACTACTGTGAGGCTCAGAAGAGGCTCAGCCTGGATTCTGAAACCACATCTCTGCTCAGGCAGGAGTCTATAAACTGGGATTGTCCCAGTGCTTGGGGGCACTGGCCACCGGCCACCAAGGCTCTTATCACGGCCAGGGCCAGCCATCAGCAGAGCTAAAGAATGAACACATGGAGGGGAGCAGAGACCAGGTTTGGAAGGAGTAGAAGGGTGGGGTCCCCCGTTCTGCTGTAATTGGTGCTTTCCGCCTCCCTGCACCCGCATGTAGGCTCAGCTCCCCCCCACCCCCTCCAATCCCACTTCAGGGGCAGAAGTTTTTCCTGCTGCAGAGGCTCAGCCAGGCTCTGGGTGGGGGAGCAAGACAGGGGTAGGCCAAGGTGGGAGGTCAGGGATTCACACTCAGGAACTGAAGTCTGAGCTCCTGGGCCCAGGTTGGGCCCAACTACTCCCTTGATGTGAAGGACACATCAAGTCAGGGGGCTGCAGCAGGTAGTACTCCCCTCCATCTGTGCTGAGGGCGGCCTGGGTCCCCGGGGTTGAGGAAAACTTGGTGATCACCCAGGTAGTAGGGGAGGCAGGTGAGGACCTTCATCGCTACTCTCACCAGTGGGTACAACATTCCTGACTTGCAGCAGCCTGGACCAAAAAACCTTTGACCAGGTGAGGCTGAAATCAAGTCATCCAGGTTCCCTTCCCCAGCCCCATTGTGGTCCAGGGAGATGACTGACTTAGGGGACTTGCTGGGGGCACCCTTAGGGACCCTGGAAGACAACGTTTTCACCCACGTTCAGCTTCTTCCATGAGCTCTGGGGAATACTCCCCACCCCCCCAAGCCCACCAGTTCCTGCAGCCTGCCTTCCCCTGCCCCCCTTTTCCCACCCTGAAACAAAGCTCCACAGCAAACTCCCTGGGAAGGGACTTTTATATATTAAAAGAAAAGCTTTTATTGGGAAACAAGTTGATTCATTTTATTTATTTCTTAGTAACAGGCATGATGGAGGGAAGAACAAAAGGGGGCACTGGGAATCAAATCCCCTTGCGGGGAGGCTCAAATTTCCCAGAATCCCTTGTCCCTCCCCACTGAGGGCACTTGGTAGGGGTGGGGAGGGAGAGAGCAGAGGCAGGCATGATTGATAAAGCTAAGAAGCAGACAAAAGGCACTGGTAGGTTATGTTTTAGGACTGTAGGAGGGGAAAGGCGCTGGCCAGGCCCCAGGTAAAGTCGTGGCTCTGAGGCATCCTGACCCAGCCTCAATCCTTTCCTTTCCCTTTCTTGGCTGTAGGACAAGAAAGAAATAGATTAGCTGAGATACACAGCTCAGAACGACCCTTCCACCCCTCCATCCCCTGCAAAAAACAAAAACAAAAACAAAAAAACTCAAGTCACAGGAGAGAAAACCCTGCCCCCTGGTGGTTTCTGATCAGCAGACCAGGTAGCAGGTGGCACAGGGCAGCCATTGTGATGCCAGACTGCCTCAACTTTCTAGGAAAGGCCAAGTTCCTGGTCCCAGCAGCCCAGAACAACAGCCTCAGCTCCTTCACCTGGGAAGCGGCAGAATGACCTCCGCCCTGTTGGCCCGGCGGGCCTTGGCGAGTGAGCGCTGAGCTGAGAGGCAGCACAGACCTCTGAGCGCCCTTCCTGTACTAGGCAGGACAGGGCAAGCAAATGCTCCCACAGAACAGTCTGTCTCTCCCTGAGCCAGATGAGGGCTCGTATGACCTCAGCACCTCCTGAGGACCCCTCTAGAACCTTCCCACGCCCATCTTTAAGATTGCTCTACAGACAGAAACTGAGTGCAGAGATGTCAAGAAGTCACCGGCCAGGACCCAAAAACTTCAGCTCCATACTCGGGGGCGAGGGTAGCCCCTTTCAGCAACCCAACCTTTTCACTGACCTTTGGTTTTGGCCTTGGTCTTGGAGGTGCAGGGTTTAGTCACGCGAATGGTCTCCTGGCACCGGGCATTGTACCGCGCCTTCTTCAGGGTGCCTTGGCGGGCTTTGGTCCCTGTGCCCCCATCACACGCCCCCCAGCTCTCAAACTTGTATTTGCAGTCGGCTGGCGGGAGAGTGGCCTTGGGTCAAAGCGGGACGGCCTGTGACCTCCCTCCACGGCTCTGCCCCGCTTCCCTGCCCTCCACCTGCACCCCACCTCACCTCCGAATTCCTTCTTCCAGTTGCAAGGCACCCTGCACCGGATGCGCTGAGTCTGGGCTCCACAGGTGCCCTCGCGGAAGCCCACGCCGCAGTCCTTGCTGCTGGGGGTGCAGGGCCCCCAGGTCCACTCCGCACACTCGCTCCCCGGGCCGCCCTTCTTCACCTTGTCTGCAACGCGCGGGGAACAGAGTTCAGGACGCGGGGTGCTGGGAGACGCCCTCAGGAACCGCCTTCCCGGGGTTTCCAGTGGAGCCCAGGCGGCTAGATCCCAGGTCCCCTGCCCGTCCCCAATTCTCCTGCAACCCCCCTCTCCCTCGATCACCTTTCTTCTTGGCCACCGCGGAGGTAAGCGCCAGGAGGGCGAGAAGGGCGAGGAGGAAGAAGCCTCGGTGCTGCATCCTGGGGAGTGTGGGGGGAGAAGAGCACGGGTCAAGAGTCCTTCGCCCGTCCCCTTTCTCACCGGGGGCCGCGTGTAAGGACCTCCCACTCCCACTTGCCCAGTTTTCCAGGCCGAGTCGGGCCGCTAAGGGAGTGGCGGGAGGACTTGGGGTCCCCTCCCGCTAGACTGGGCGCACCGCCGGGAGGCGTCCCTTGGGTGCTGCCCCAAGTCCGGTCCATGGAACAGTCCCCCAACCCCGCCTCAGCCCCTCGGGCGACAGTGGCCGAGGGGTCACGGCTGCCGCGCGCCCTCCGCCGCCCCGCGCGCTCACTCGCTCGCTGCCCGCTCTGCTTCGCTCCCTCCCGCGCCGGGCCCGTCCCGCTCCGGCCGCCGCGGCCCCTTTTGTCTCCAGAACCGGTCTGAGCCGGTCACATGGGCCCCCGCCCCCTCCCCGCCTCCCCCCCCACACCACCGAGGAAGGACCCGCCCCGCCCCCTCCCCTCAAACCCGCGCCGCCCCCGACCCCGGCGTCCCCGCCTCCGCCCCGCGCCCCAGCACCGGCTTCGCGGCTCCTGTCGCTGCACGGTCGCCTCGCCCCGCGGGTGCCCCCAACTTCTGAGCCCAGGGTCTCCCAGACCCAGGCCTCCGTCCCGCCCTGGCACTCCCTGCCTCGGCCCAATCTCGGACTCTCTTGCCCTAGCTTTCCGCCCCCGCCCTCTAGCCCCTGCCCGGGCTGGGCCTATCCCCTTCCCCCGCTGGTCGCCCGCTGCCCTGCCCGCTTTCAGGTTGCCGCTTCCTTTAGCGGGCCTGAAGCCTTAGATGGGGACCAGGATGGACACGGAACCCCGGGTGTCACATGCCCCGGTGGCCAGCAGGGTGCCGGCCGTCCGGAGTCAGCGGGCGGTCCCCGTGCGCGAGGCCCCGGGGCTCGGTGTAACCCGTCGGGGCCCCCGCTCTGCTTCCCGCCGCTCCTCGGCACCCCACTTGCGGGAAGGAGCCCGGCCACGCCTTCTTGGATAGTCTCACCCCGTGGGCAGGAGGGGGCTCTGTGTTGGGGAGGCTGGTGCCCGGAACCCCAGAGAGAGCGCACAGGTTCGGAGCGCAGAGGACGTAAGCGCCTTCCGCCGAGCGCCGGTTTGAGGGGGCGGAAGGGGGACTCGAGAGAAGGAGGAGCCCGCATGCCGCAGGGTTTGGTAAAACTTGGAGCTGACAAGTCATCTGAGAAGTTCCAGACCCAGCCCCGGCGGCGAATGTGAATACCCACCCCCTCTGACCCTGGGGCCTCAGGGCTCACCTCACCCAAGCCCCATAAACAGGCCTGGGAGAGGGGGCTTGCTCCAGGCCACAGGGCAAATGGACCAAAGAACCCAGACCCAGGCCCCCGCCCCACCTCTTTCACTTTCATTGTTATCCTCCCAGTGGGAAGCGGGAAGCAGGAGGAAATCAGCTCCGCCCAGACAAGCCAGGCAGTCGGGCAGAGGTCAGCAACCGGGCAGGCCCACCTCTAGGCGGGTACCAGGATCTCCAGGAAAGGGTCTGGGTTCAAGTGTCTAATCCCCCACCCTGAGGATAACCGAGCGATCTCGCTGCTTCTACAAGACCTCCGAGGCAAAAAGAAATTCAGAAAGGAAAAAAATAATCCACTTTACTGAGTCACACCCAGCTGTAAACATGTCACCGTGAGAGTCCCGCCCCCAACCCCCAGGCCACACAGTCTGTGATGAAATGACTGGGTACATGGAGAGGGTCACCAGGGTAGGTGCCAGGTAGGGCAGCGGGCAGATGAATACAGCAGGCTCCGAGGTTCCAGGAGGAGGCCCGGAGAGGGTGAGTTGGGGAGGAGAGAAGCTAAGCTCCCAGGAGCCTTGGGCGGGCCTTGGGGACCAGGTGGCTTGCGGGGCCTCTTCCTGGAGGCCTCCCTGACAGAACCCAACCTTCTGTTCTGCTCCTCCATCTAGCCCAGGTGAGGCTCCGGCTTCCCTGAAGCCGCCCAGCCCCAATCCTATCCAAAGGCCTGTCCAACCCAGCCTGTTTCCTATCCCCCTGTGAGCCTCTGGGTCAGGTCAGGGCCTTAGGGGGATAGGTGAGAGCCCAGTTCCTCAGAGTCCAGCCCTAGGTCTGGGCGGCTCCTCAGGGGGCAGGTACGGGGCTCCTTCCCCAAGACATGGGTTCCCCCCGTGGCCATCCAACTGGAATGTAGCAGTGAGGCAGGCAGGAGGGCTTTCATCCTCTGATAGTTGTCCCTCCAGCTGCCCCACCAGCCTCCCAACTACACAGCTGTCTCCTGGTCCTCCCGCTGGATCATCTGGTAGTGCTGTCGGTTCTCCAGGTAGGCGGCCAGTTCTGTGTCCTGAGCCTTCTCAGCCCGCTGCCGGGGAGTGTCACCCTGATAAGGGGGGAGATGCAATCGGGGTGGGACCAGAAGCCTAGGGTGCCTGACTGGCTTGTGAGTGGGCAAGGGCTCTCCTCCCAGCAGCCTGGTGGGAGAAGGGACAGCCTCTGTGGCCACTGGCTCCTCCTCTGCCTCAGGGTCTGGACAGTATTGAAGGGCAACTTCAAATTCCCAAGGTCAGCGCCCCTTGTTTGGAGAGGGCTCCCCAAGTCTGGGGAAGGCTGAGTTTGTGCCCTGCTGATCTACTCACCTGTTGGTCTGTCTTCATGAGTGAGGCCCCGGCTTCCACAATGTAGTGGCAGATGGTACGCTGGCCCAGGGCTGCTGCCTGGTGTAGACAGGTCTCCCCACTGGGGGAGTAGGGGCTGGCTGTGGGCCCATCTAGTCCTCGGGCCGCCAGGCTGTCTCCCAACAGCCACCAGAAATGGCAGGAATTTTGGGGATGGGGAAAGGGGGCAGCCCCAGAGGAGGACAGGCTGGCCAACAGGAAGGGTTGGAGGAAGGGTGGTTTCCAGGGTAACCAGGGGCCTATGCTCCCCAATACTCACTTCTCCTCCACAGCATCAAGGATCTCTGGGGGAGCTGCAGGAGGGAAGGGGGTGCTCAGAGGGGCCTGGCAGCCTCTCCTCCACCCCCCAGGCCCAGGAGCACAGCTCACCATGGTCCAGCAGATAGCGGACTACTTCCTTACTGCCGGTGCTGACTGCATGATGCAGGAGTGTCCGGCTCTGTTGGTCCCGGTGCATGAGGTCACCTCCTGCTCGATGCAACTCCTGGAGCTGAGGACAGGAGGCAGGGCAGGGTTGGGCCTTTTGGGGGCCCCTCCTTCCCCAGCTCCCACACAGGCCACTCCCTGGTGCCTCTGATGGTCTCTCTAGAGCATCAGGAGAGATAAAACTGGCCTCTCACCCCAGGGATGATGGGCCTTGCAGCCTGTGGTTCCCCTAACACTTGTCCCTAAATACCTAGGACAGGTGTACTGGGTGAGGAAGTCCCTGCCAGGAGACACCTAGTGTGGCCTGGGCAGATGGGGCAAGGCAGAATGACACAATTGCCAAGGAGCCCCACAGAAGGCCAGATAATGACAGATAACAGTGTGTGAACAAGTCAGCTCCTGGCCCAACTCAGACATGTCTCTCCCTAGAACAAAGGGCAGGGGCTGCGGAGCCCCGAGCTAGTACCTTACAGAAGTCGTTCCTCTTGGCGGCCTCAATCAGCTCCTCACCTGCACAGAACACCTGTCGTTATACTCTGAGGTTGGTGACCTGGGCTTATCGTGTGAAGATGCATTACTGCAGGGACTGTGCCTGCTGGACCATGTGTGCCAGGGGTGGGCTTGGGGATGACAGTGACCATGTAGGGCTGTATATGGACCCAGGCCTGCAGTAAGCCTCACTCCTATGGTCAGGGAGGGGGGGAGGGGCCCTGGGGGAAGAGGTCTCACCTTGAGGGCTCACAGTATCCCCCTGCAGTGACCTGCAAACAGAGCAGGGTGAGATGTAACCCAGCTCCGCCAGGCCCAGCTGGCCATCCTGACCCCAACCGGTGACGCCCTTCATTCTTTCAACAGTTTATTGAGTGCCTGTCACGAATCACGCACTATTCTAGGCAATGAGGATACAGCTGGAACAAGACAGATGGAAAACTTGCCCTCGTGGAGCTTACATTCTACTGCAGGGACACAAGTCAGACAATAAATAAGGAATGCACAAGTGCTATCAATACAGAGCAGGGTAGTGGGTCCGAGGCAGCACCTTCAGATGGTGTTTCTGGGAAAGACCTCTCTGGGGAAAGAGCCAAGCTGAGATTGTGGAAATGTGCTGGGAAGGGGAGCGTGTGAGGCACCAAGGACAAAAGCCCAGAGGTGGGAGCTGGCCTGAGGCCTCAGAGAAGCAAGGCTGGACTATAGTGAGGGTTGGGGAAGGCTGCTGGGGTCAGAGGCAGCCAGGCACTGGGTACCAAGGGAAGGTCTGCAACCTCAGCTGCCGCTGTGTGTGGAGATTGGCCATGATGATGCAAAAATGCAATGCTGGGAGGCCGTTGGTGAGATGGAAAGGAGGGCTCAGTGGGACTTGTTGAAGACCAGGTACAGGGTGTGGGGCTGAGAAAGCAGGGAGGTAGCCAGGCCTCTGTGAGGCCACTCCTGAAGGAAGAGCAGAGCTGTGTGGCTGGGGGCTCTTCAGGGCTCTGGCTAGGTTCAGGTTGAGGTAGGTTAGTGGTAGAGGGCCGTGAGGGCAGGCGGATGACTAGCTGATGGGCAGCTAGCTGATGGGCACATCTAGTACTTGCTGGAGCTTATGAACAGCGTGGGGCCGAAGGCAGTAATTAGGAGCCACTAGCCAGCGGATGGGACTTAAAGCTAGGGAATGGAGGAGCCTGGACACTGGGACTCACCGGGGCATGGGGGAACACGGGGAGGCAGGGAGAGGGGAAATAGGGGTGGGGAGGTCAGGCCGGGCTGATGCCCCCAGCAGCTCAGGGTCCAGGATATAAATCTCGTCTTGTGCGATCTCGGTCACATAGTTGAGATGCTCCTATGGATGGGGAGGTAAGGCTAAGGGTCAGGGCTAGGCACACAGACTTCCAGGGCCCCATGATGAGGACTGAGTGGCAGCAAGGGTAGCAGACCTGCAGAAGCCTCTGCTACAAGCAGGAGCCGCCCCCCTACCCCTTTCCATTCCCGCTGCCCAAGCCCAGTCCCTGATCTCTGCGTTGGAGTCCACAAACTCCTGCCAAGCTTTTACCCAGGTGACCCGGCCCTAGCTACTTCTTTTCCCTTGGATGGCACTCTGCTTCAAGGCCCTCCTTCCCACCCACCCAGCAAGCATTTCCTGGGTGCAGCAGCTCCCTTTTCTGTTGGTTCAACTCCTGGCGTTGGGTGGTAGTGGGGGAGATACCCAGTCTGGGGCCCCAGGCATTGGGTGAGTGCCCTGTGGCTGTGAGCATGTGAGCACATTAGCCTATGCAGCTAACAGGAGGCTTCTGTCCCTGCAGAGGTGTGGTGTGGGGCAGGAGACCAGCTGTGAATGAGATAGGTCTGCAGCTTACCTGGGCCCGGTCAATCCTGTAGAAGCGGCTGGCAGTGGTTGCTGTGGGAAAGATGACTGGCTGAGAACAAGGGAAGTCCTAGTCCAGGCCCAAATCCTCTGCTGCCCAACCCAGCTCCCCAGGGAGGAAGCAGGACAGAGTCCAGGAGTGCCAGGAGCTGACCCTTCAGGGCATACTCACCATCTAGGAAACACCACTTAGGGGATAGCTTCTGGCATGTTGGGGACTTGGCTCCAGAACCATCGGGCTCCTATTGAGAGAGAAGCAAAGGTCAATATGGGACAGAGCTGAGAGAGAAAGAAGCCTGGAGCAGGTGGTACCCATCTCCTCCTGCCCCTGACTGCTGACCTGCTGGAGCCTCTCGATGTGGGCACGGCAGAGCTCTAGGTCACTGTCTCCAGGCACCACTACGGTGCCCAGTGGCACAGCTAGAGGACAGAGCAGACCATCAGCAGCTGGCTGTCTCCACTGCCTATCTGCAGGGCAGCTCCTCGCCCTTCCTGCCCATAGCCCTGCCGCTACTCACAGGCCTCCTTGAGCTGCTCCTTGTCATAGTGCAGGGCCTCGTAGTCATGCATGCTGACCCTGCTCACCTGGATCCGCAGCTGCTCAGGAACTGGCTGCTGGCTGTGGGGCAGGGCCAATGAGAGGGGACTTGGCAAGGGCCCTGCCCAGAGGACCAGTCCTTAGCCAGGCACCATGTCAAGTGCTGAGAGAGCCATCCTGCCTTCCATTTTTTAGTGCTGGGGATTGAACCCAGGGCCTTGCACATGCTAGGCAAGTGCTCTACCACTGAGTCACACCCCCAGCCGGTTAGCCTCCTCTTACAGGTGGGGAAACCAAGGCTCAGAGAGGGGCAGTGTCTGACCTCAGGACCTACAGCCCGTGGTGACGGGGTGGAACATACTCGCTGTGCAGGGGGGCAGCACTCCGTCGCTTGGCCTTCTGCACCATGGTGGCCTGGTTGCGCAAGGCAATTCGAATGCGTGAGGCTGCAAGCTTACAGGGTTCACCGTCTACCTGCACTGGGATAGCCTTGGCCGTGGTGAGCAGCACCTCTCGGCACTGCGTCAGCCGCTCACCATGCCCGCCCACCTGCAGCGCTGCCTGTGGGCACAGAAAGCTCAGGTCAGGTGCTGTAAGGAAGGAGAATCTGCTCCTTCCAGAGAGTAAAGGTAAGAGTGACCCCAGACAGAGTACAGAATGGAGGGTAGGGGAGAGACAAGGGGAGGAGACAGAGGCAATTAAGGTGAGTCCTCAGTCGGGGGAGGAGACCCTGAGCCAGAGAAGGGAGGTGAGGTGGCCAGCAGAGGGAAGTGTCAGTGACCTCTTTGAGCTTCAGGTCATGCTCCCAGGCACTGTGAGCAAGGGCTGCAGACAAAGCAGAGCCTGGTCCACTCACCAGAGATGTCATGGTGAAACCAATGACCTCGAGGTAGCCATCATCGTGCCGCTGGGGTTCGAAGTCGTGGTGCTCCCCAGGGTGGCCCCAGGGCATGGTGCCTGCACAGTACCTGAGAGGAGGGCAACGGGGTGGGCTTCAGCATGTGTCTGTGGGACGGGATAGCAGGGCCTACAGAAGCCCCACCTCCTCACCTGGGGATGTTCAGGAAAACGATGCATTGGGGTTTCAGGTCTTGAATCTTGGGGGTCAGGTCCGTTCCGTCACACTGGAGGTAGGAACAGGGGAGTAGAGTTGGGAGACCCACATGCTCAGGTACCCTCCCTCCTCTCCGAATCTTCGCCTCTGCCTCCTTGCTCAGCCCTGCTCACCACCACTCGAATATGCTTGGCCAAGTCCTTGGAGCTGCCCATCAGGAAGTCAGAGAAGGCTGTCTGTGGGAGACAGGGTGTCACCATCTCATGACAGCTGCACAGCTGGGCACAGGGGATGGGGTGCTGGCAGACTCCGACTCACCCCGGCATAGAACATCTTGTTCCGAAAGCGGCTGTTGAATTTCTCTGGGTTGGCCTCTGCATGGAGACAAGAAATGGGACGCTTAGTCAAACTGCTAGTGCGTCCCAGAGTAGGGTGGAAAGGGAGGCTGGGAACGAGTGCCTTTCACTGGGGGACAAGGTCTGGCTCTCCATGGGACACTCCTGTGCCCTCCCTGCCCTGGTGCCCACAGCTTCCTCCTCAGGAGGCTGCCAACCTCGAGACTCGTGAAACTCCAGGGTGACGTGGGCATCAAAGCCCAGGCTGAAGTAGTTGTTGAAGACATCGAGGGGCAACTGGAATGTCAAGGAACAGAAATGAGGGCTGGCCTCACAGATAGCCTCCCCCTCCTGGGCCTACCCCAGTGGCCTCTGCGCTCACTTAGTCCATCTGCTTTTAGAGCCTTTTCACCCAGGGAACAATATGCCAAAGTACTCCCCCACTCCGCCCAGCCCACACCAGCAGGCAGGCTCTCCCCTCCTAGCTCCTCTGAGCACTGCTGGATCCCTCTAGCCCTGTACCCCACACACCATGTACTAATGAGGGGTGGAGACTATCTTATCCACTGTTTAGAACAATGCCTGGCACACAGCAGCTCCTCAGTGTGTGCCAGGTGGCTGAACAAAAAAAAAATCCTGTGAGGTGAGAACTATTATTCCCCAGTTCCCCTAACCAGTGAGTGGGAGTGCAAGGGCCAGCACAGGTCATCTCAGACACTTCAACCCCGTCTGGCTGGCCTACCCGATCAGTGGCACCCTCATCTCGCTCCTCAGGCCCTGCCTCAGGGTTGGGCTCAGCACGGAGGTCCCAGCGATCCAGCTGCACCACATTCCCCTCCTCCACATGGGAGAGGATCTTTGACACGGGCTCATCTGTGTAACCCTGGTAGGAGAAAGCAAGGACTGAGCCCTTCCTGTGGTCAGAGTCCCCCTGACCTCACAATCTCCTCCCAAGAGGCACTTACTCCACCCCAGTTGAGGGTGCGGGCCAGGTCGTTGCCAGTACCCAGAGGCAGGATGGCAACAGGGGGCGGTGGCTTTAAGCGCAGCTGGTCCAGAGTGGAGAGAATCCAGCCAACCTGGAGGAGGGCAGGGCAGGAGAGGACAGTCAGGCCCAGCAGTGGACCCTCGTGGCAAACACAAGCACGTTCCAGGAGAACCTACTGTGCCATCGCCCCCGCATGCCAGTATCCGCAGGTTGTGCACTTTGCGGTACATTTCCAGCCTGAGCAAGGGGAAGATAGGAATGGGGTCAGAGGATGTGTGCTGTGACCCAGAACCAGGCAAACCCCTACTGTCCCCTGCAGAACGCTGGCAAGTACTTACGCCTCCTTGGGCCCTCCCTGGCTCAAGTCAAAGACTTGTCGGGGATTGAGATACCACAAGAAGGACTGGATGATCTTAGCGCCCTGTGGAGTACAGCGAGCCAAGGAGTGTTGGGGCAGAGATGAGGGAGATGGGGGAATGTGGGGTGAGGGATGGGGGGGATGGGGGGGCACAGGGGCAAAGTGGGGAGAAGCACAGGGAGAAGGATGTGGTTGTGGGAACCAGGCCCAATAAGGAGTGAGGGGTGAAGACAGGACAGGATTTTTTCAGGATCCCTGGGAAAGAGGAATGGGAGCAGAAACCCAAAATGGACCTTGGGAACAATAGCTGGTGAGTGGGCGTGACTCCAGTCCCTACCTGAAGCTGTCAGTGGGAGGGAAGCTGTGCTTACCTGGTTGCCCCCGCTCTTGGGGTTCACAAATACCAGCAGGGGCTTCATGAGGGGAGATGGGGTGGGCCTGATGATAAAGGGTCTCCAGCGGCCCTCCTTTGAGACAAAAGGGCTCATAAGGCTCTTCCCTGTTCTGACCCCTCCTACCCCTCCTCGACAGGCCCCAGGGTGACACTGCATCCCCTTGGCACACTGTCACATACCACCTTGGTCAGAACTCTTGGTGGGCCTGGCCAGAGGGGGCAACTGGGAGCTGATTTCCCATTTTTCTCAGGCCCCCAGGGACCAAACTGACTTGCTGTCCCCAAAGACTGAGCTGGCAGCACTGGTTCTGAGAAATAGACCCCAATCTAACCTCAGGCCCTTTCTTGCTAGATTTCCTCTTGAAGGAGGCTCTCTTTTTCTTCTTGCTCGCCTTCAGGGTATTCTGCAAGGGAGGCGGTAACATTGGTGAAAGGGGGAGAAGGTGGCATGGCTGGTGGGCTCTGATTGAGGGTTTTGAGGGTACAGGAAGGATTTACCTGGGGCCTCCTTGCTCGGAGTATCCAGGTGGGGGGGATGACCACCGCTGCATGGACCCCCAGAGAGCAGGGCTCCTCGATCTGCTGCAGCATGAAGCAGGACACCTTGCTGTGGTACTAGAGGGCAGTGACAGATGAGGCTGAGCTGCAGGCCTCAGACCCAGGGACCCAACTCCAGAACAACACAGTGCAGCTCCCAGGGGCGGGGCAGGGCAGCACTCACGGCTTGCTTGCACCAGGAGCAGCTGATGGCCACAATCTCCTTACTGTGGAAGGTGAACTTCTGCTGGAAGCCCTGAGGGTGGACAGGGTTACTGGAGCACAAGGTGGTGTAGAGAAGACCTAGTCCCTCCTTCTGCTACCTTCCTTTCCCCCTTCCCTTCCTTGAGGAAGGAAACCAAGCATATTAAAAATAAATAAGAAAATGGAACAAATATAAAATATACCCCAAAAGCAGGGATGCTCAGTCAGGGGCCTATAGCTGTCTGAGGTCAATTGCAAAGCACTGGGTGCACAGGGGCTCTGGAGAATCTAAGAACCAACTCCTGCTCGACTCAGGTTTGCCTCTTTCTGGTCTCAAGACCAGCCAGGCCCCTGAACATTCTGTGCTACCTACCACATTCCTCCTCTGTTCAAACCGTTGGCAAGGACCTACTGTGTGCTGGGCACCGAGAATAAATGGAGGGACAAAGCCATGCACCTGTGAGAGCTGCTCTTACTGACAGCCTGTCCTCGAGCCACACTGCCCTCGGGGGAGCATGACCCGCCCAGCTCAACACTTGGCAAGTAACATTCACTCAATAAATATCTGTTGAACGAATGGGTAAGACTACAGGACTCTCAGGCGTCCCTCTCCCGTTCACAGCAGATCAGACTCACGGCACTGAAGAAAACCTTCCTCCCTGCCCTCCTGCTCCAACCAGAGACTAAGAGCACAACCAGGGGTGTTGGTGACTGAGAGCCAGCCTGGAACTGCACGCTGGGGCCGTGGTTGTTGTCCACATCGGACACACTGGGATGCTGGGCAGAAGATGTCTAGCACCCTCGGAAAGGGTCCTCACCTTCCCACAGTGCCGACACTTGCCGTCCTGGCGTCGCCTGTGTACCCAATGGTGTCGTACGAAGGTTGGCTGGGGAGGAGAGAAATGTCACTGGAGTGAGCGAGGGGTGGAGGGGCAAAGTCCTGAGCTGAACGAGGCAGCGAAGGGCAGGGCCACAGGAAGCCCATATCCTGGGGTGGGGGTGGGGAGGAGTGGGCGGGAAGGCTCAATGCGCATGCGGTGCCCCACCCCTCTACAGGCAGGAGCAGCAAGCCTCCCCTTTGGAAGTTGAACCCCCTGGCGGCAGGTTGCGGGTACTGCAGAGAGATTTCCTTAACTTGGGGTCTTCCCTGTCGCTAAGAACCCTGTGCACTTACCTCGCGGACGTTCCTGGAGCCTGATTCACGGAAAGATGGCTTACAGCGGAAATTTATCTGTGAGACATTACAGTGACCACCAACATGTCAAGAGCCTCCTTTTGGACAGGGGTCACCCTCACAGGTAGTGAGAGCCCCAGATCCTCCTGGGAGCCCTTGAAACGTAGTAGCTTCTCTGAAGCCCTCCTGCCCACTGGCCTGAAGGGATTTGGCTTAAGATCCTGGGATAGAGAGGCTGGGGGCTCCATATCTGTCTCCCACAAAGTGGATCATGGTTTGCCAGCCCTATTTTTCCTCGCCTTCCAGCGCTCCTAACCCAGGTGAGGGAGGGCAGGAACCCATCCCTGCCTGCACACTGGGCTGTCTCCTGGAAACCTTTAGCTAACGTGCTGAACCCAGGTTGACAGTCACCTTCCATGAGAGATTGTATTTCTACTTCTCTTTCCACAACTGTCCCTATTTCAGCCTCAGAAGAGTCACAGGAACGCCTCAACTGTACAATTCAGAGACCAGGGAAGGCAGTCCATGCTTGCCTGTTCATGCCATTCCTAGTATTACAGACTTTGCCCTACTGGCCTGGGCTTCTGCCGGTCAGGGAGCCCTCCTCTTCTACACCAGCCTTCCCACCTCCTGTCTCCACTGACCCACCTGCCCAATCTTCCTCTCCCTCCCTCTAGATGCATAGTCCCAGACATGCTCCCAGCTGCAGATAGGCTGTGCTCTCTCTGTTCCCAGAAGTAGCATGTAAGTAACAGAGCTAACAAACAGGACCAGCCCAGTCATAGCCAAGCAAATGAAGCTTCAGTAAATTCGACAGCCTCTTCTAAATGTTAGTCTGGACATGATAAAATGGCCACCATTTGTTAATGTATGCCATCAGGTAATAGTCATTGAGCCCCACTCTATGATCTAGGCAGCCGAGTACAGCAACTAATAAATGGCAGAAGCCTGGACTGAAATTCAGGTACTTTGACTCCAGGGTCCACAACTCTTCACTATCACGCAGGCTGGATCACTCCTAGCAGGCAGTGTGTGTGTAATGTGCATGTGTATAGATACATGCACACATGTAGTGTGCACCCAGAGGTCTTGAGCACCCCAAGGGGCAATTCAGCAGTTGCACGCACCTTCTCCAACTGTTCAATGCAGGGGGTGTGCACCACAATCTTGCAGGCTGCACACTTTCTCCTGGATACTGACTTCTGCTGTAGAACAGAGAGAGAGGGTCCCTGAGGCACCAGACAGAAACTCTACCCAGACACCTTCTTGGAGCAAGCAGAGAACTCTGCATCTGCTCTGGCACATGCAGCTCCAGGGCCAGTGCTTGTCACCAGGACAAGGTCCCTATACCCCTCACCCCAAGGCAGCCCACAGCAGGCATAGCACCCTCAGACAGAGCTGTACCTAGCTCTGAGAAGGGATGCAGCACTTGCAGGGGTCTAGACCCTTCTCCACCGCCAGGGGGCAGCAGGCCCTGCTGAACTCACTCACCAGCATCTTGGCTACACAGTACTGCTCCCCAACATAGCAGAAGTCACCCGACACGTTGGTCTCGAACCAGATATGCTCCCCATACGTTGCTGACTCCTAGACCATGGGTGAGCATGCTCAGTGCACTCTTATCACCCGCTCAGCCACCACCAGCCCTGTCCACCCTCCATCTCCCAAGACATATGTGCTTCAGCCACCACAATCTGCTTTCCCCTGTCCAGTTTTCCCCACTGTCCATACTCTTTAGGCTTGGCTCTAAGGTAGTCAGTCATCCCCAGGAAGTCTGCCCAAACCATACAGGTTCCCTGTCCCTACTGCTCCTGTGACAGAGCCAGCAGGGACTGGCACACAGTAGTGTTCAGAGGCACCCAGCTACTCACACTCCAATCCACAGTACTCCGGATCTGCCGCTCAGATTCAGCACACAGGGCCCCGGGGGCAGGAGGAGGGGGTGCCAGGTGCTGGAGGCCCGATTTGGTGATGGCTTTCCTACAGAAAAGGAGACAGCTGAGGCTCTGGGGCTAGCTAGCCACTTGCTGACTCTACTTCCCTCCCCAACACCTGGGTTCCCTGCCCTCACATGACCTCCAACAATGCCAAGACAGGCAGAGCAGCAGAAAGGGTAGAGGAGCCACAGCAGGCTAGGCACTCAGAGGCTTAAGAGACTCCACCCTCACAGTCTCTTGAAGATGCACTAGCTTTGGGCACTGTCCAGAGCTGGCCATCCTCAGGCCAGGTATAGCATTAAGACCCTCACCCCAACCCAGACCCCTCAAAGGCTGTAGCTATACCTACACAAGCAGGGCACTCCAAGCCTGGGGTCCAGCTGACTTGCGCCGTAGGGCTACCTGGCGTCTGCGGGACAGTGGGCGCACACGGGGAGGTATCAGGGGGCCCACTGTGGTGCCTGAGGCTCTTTGGCCCCCAGGGCCAAGGTGCTGGCCTGAGGACCGCTGCTGGCTAAGGCGCCGATAGTGGCCATGTAGGCCCCAGAGAGTGTGGTCATACACCACATCGGCAGGGAGCAGGCGAGAAGAGGCTCGGCGCAGGCAACGGGGCATGGGTAGCAGTGGCCGAGTGGGCCGGTGTGGGGAGGGCCCTGGTGTCCTAGTGCCTGTCTGGGCAGCACTCGATGCCCCAGCTGCCATATCCCCCTCCTTCTCTTTCTCCTCCTCCATGCCCACAAGCCTGGCCAACAGCAGAGGTGCATCCAGAAGTTGAGTCCCACCCACAGCAGGCTGCAGGGTGGGCATCGTTTCCACGACAAAGCGGGGGTTGCAGGCAGGGGGTGCAGTGCTGGAGCGCCGGCGGCTGGTACTCCAGATGCCCACTCCACAGCTTGGGAGGCATCCCTGGAGCTGGGCACTGGAGCGGCGCCTCTGGGCCAGCGATGAGGAGGCCTGCCCAGCTGGGGAGCGGCGCCGGGCCTTGCCTGTGGGCAGCCCTACACCACTGGGCCGCCGCTTCCCCTCTCCAGGGCCTGGTGCCTTCTGCTGGAAGTGTCTCCTAAAGAAGGTCTCCATGCCAGGGGCAGGCTGGTGGCTGTTGGGCACACAGACCAGAAGCATCAAGAGCTGGGCCAGGCTGCAGCCCATCTGTGTCCAGTGAGCAGAGAAGGGACACTTAGGCGTTTGGGATGAGGGTAACCTTGGCCTCTGGCCTCCATGAACACAGTGTTGGTGGGTACTAGGGAATTTGCAGACAGCTGACACTCTTCCCCATCTGTACCCAGGCTGCCTCAGGAGTCCTAGATAGGAGGTACTTCCCCTGCCCAGGCACCAAAATCCAGACCCTGGGGCATAAAAGGCTTTACCTCCCTTACCAGAAGCTAATGGAAAAGATCAAGCTGGGAGTTGGGGTCTGCCTATGCAGACTGTAAGGCTTGCCTCCAAGGACACAGCACAAAGCAAGCTATGAAATAAAATGATGCTCTCTGCTAAGAAACTCAGACCAGGTAAGAGCCCCAGACCCAGCATTAGGGCCAGGCTGAGGGTGGAACATAAAATGGGGAGGGTCTGATGTCTGGCTCAGGGATCAAAGGCCCTGAAGAAACCAGGCCTCAGAGAACTGGAGTCAGCCCCACAGGGAGGAGTGTTCTGTCTTTGCTCAGGGGGACCAAGCAAGAGCCTTGGGCCAAAGAGGAGCCTTCTGGATTTCAGGTGTGTACATCTGTATCTCTAAGAACTTTCTGGTTCTAGAAGGCACTGTCTCATGTTTCTGAAAGGACAGAGTAGGGGCATTCCAGATGATGTCCACCAGCTATGCAGCTGAGGGGCCCTAATGCTTGGGGGGTGGGGGGGTGCTAAGGCACACAATTCCAAGCACCAACTAATTGGAGTTCCCTCTTGCAGGGAGGCAGGAGGCATGGGTACCACCCTTGCTCCACTTGGCCTCACTTACCATCCTGAGCCCTGCTTCTTTCACCTGCTCACCTCCACACTGCCCTTTCCTCTTTCCCAGACCACTGGCATGAGGTTCCTCTGCCCACAACTCCCCTACACTTGGGAAAGGGCAGGAAACCTGGAATTACTGAGTGGTGATGCCTCCAGAGAGCCCAGGGACACCCATGTCCCCATTAGGTATTCTCTTGGGCTGAGGAGTCTTGTGGGGGGAGTGCAATCCAGCCCCTGGCAGCCATGGAGGCCCAAGTCGCAGTCAGGGAACAGAGCTGCCTGGGCAGACAGGAAAAAAACTTCTACCTGGTGAGGGCCTGGCCAAAGCCAGCCATGGGTGGTAACCTGGACCAGCAGTGAATGGGAGAGATGTACTGTCAGAGAGGCCAGGTTGGAAGTCACCCTGGTTGCATGTCTAGCACCTTTTCCTGGCTCATTGGTCTGCTACTGCCCTGTGGGTCTGCACAGGCAGCCTCAGGGCCAGTTCATCAGGGTATGAGGGAAAGGTGAGTGGGCCAAGGAGTCCACGCTCTTGCAATCAGTGAGTAGGGAGGCAGCTGAGTGGGTGAAGCAGCAGTCAACACTGCCCAACACAGGGCAGTGCTCTCTGACCCCAAAGGTGTTCTTTCAAACCAGACAGACTGGGTAGGAGATGAGCTCCTTAGGCAGAGAGTGATGGCTTTCTCATAAAATCAATGTCACCTTGGCTATACTCACTGGACCCACTATGTGTCAGTCCTTTTTTTTTTTTCTTTAAGCAGTACTGGGGTTTGAATTCAGGGCCTCATGCTTGCTAGGCAGGCATTCTACCACTTCAGGCACTCCACCAGCTCTTTTTTTTTTTTTTTTTATGTGTGTGTGTGTGTGTTGGGTATTTCTGAGAACTGTGTTGGGTCTCATGAACTATTTGCCCAGGCTGGCCTTGAACTGCGATCCTCCTGATCTCTGCCTCCCGAGCAGCTAGGATTACAGACATGAGTCACCGGTGTCCAGCTTGTGTCAGGCCCTTCACACACGCTTACTCTATAAGCCATAACATCCCAAGGAATTGGTACTGTATTACACCGCAAGCCTGATGATGAAACTGAGGCACAGAGGGGCAATGGCCCAAACCCCACAGTCAGCCAGTGGAGCAAGTGTTGGAATCTAGTTGAGGCCAAAGTCTGACCCCAGAGACTGGCAAAGCACAGGGTTTTCCCTTTGGACCTAGAGGCTAGGACTGAGGTGGGACAGTGAGGAAGGGAGCCATAATAATAACCACCCTATTTACTCAACACCTATGCTGTGGCAGGCCCTGGGAGGGAGGCAGTACTGGTGGCTCCACTAGGGAGATAGGGAAACTGAGGCTTGGAGAGACACAGTAACTTTGCACAGTCACACGGCCAATCAGTGACAAAGACGGGGCCTGAGCCCAGATCTGCCTCATAGGGGTGGCTCTGTGTCCTGGGAAAAAGAAGCCTGCAGGGTTGGTTGCCCGCTGCTGCCAGGGCACAGGCTTGCCAGTACTCTCCAGGGTGTCAGCTTTCCCTACCCGTCTGCTCAGGCTGTTCTGTGACAGCTGCCCAGCCTGGAGGAGATTAGTCACCCGGACACACACCGCCTGATGCTAGTGTCACCCAGAAAACAAAAGGCCACAGTCAGTGTGGGGGAGGGTGCTGCTGTGCTCCCTGGGCAGTGGTGAGGGCTGGGCCCTGCCTGCTGATCCAGACCTGCTTGACAACAGGGCTAGGAAGACATGGCCCCTATCACGACAGACACATCTCAGCATTCGTGGGGCAGCTATAGCCCAGCCCCACACACTACTGGGCACCCTAAACCTCTATCTGTTCAGGAATCTCCTCAGCTGCCCAGGGTGCAGCCCCTCCCAGCGGAGTGCAAGGCAAGCCAGGAAGTCAGTGTTGTGTGACCATGTACCACAGGCCTCAGTTTCCCTATTAGACTGACATTTTATGATAAGCTCTCCTGCTGGCACCCACACCCCTGGGCTCCCAGTGCTCACTCCCCCAGGTCCCATGCTTCCTGTTCCTCTGGTCTGCTGGTCAGCAGTTGCCTGACTCCTCACTTCCTATCTGTTGGGGCTTCTCCTGGATCTAATCAGAAGCCCTGCCTGGGCCTGGGCTCTTCTCATGGTGCAGCTGAGTGGCTGCTGCTTCTCACCTCATGCTCTCTGTCACCTCCAGCACACCACACAGGACACATAAAGGTCACTGGAGGAGGCCCCAGAGGGCTCTGACACCAACAGCACAGCAAAATGGTTGCCTGCCTCTGGGCTTCCTGGTGAGGAGCCTGTGGGGAAGCCCGCCCCACCCAAGGAACACAAGATGGGGAAAACAGCTCTGAGTATCCCAACCTCTAGTTGGCTACCAGGGGTTTGATGAGGGAATGGCCTGTGGGAGGACAAAGGATGCTATAAGAGAGACGGGCATGGTGCAGTCTGGCCATGCACCCTTGATGAGGGGCTGCAGCGGCTAAGCCAAAGCAGCTGCCAGTGTGGGTTAAGGGACCACAGTGCTTCATCCAACTACCAGCTAAAAAAAGGACTCCTGGTCTCCCATCACACCATTGCATGTCTGCCAGCATCAGGTGGGAAAGATCAGCACTGTGGAATCCTGCACCTGCCGCTGCTACCCTGGGCTGACCAACTGACCTTTCCAAGTTTCAACTTTCTCATCTGCAAAATGGGGGTCATGCCACCCACTAGTTCCAAAGGCCGGCATACAGAGGTTCTGACGCAATGATGGATGCAGGCATCTGATGATACCTGGCAGGGCAAGGGCACAGCAGGGCCCACATCCCAACAGACCCCAGGGCCTCTGATCCTGCCATCTCCTGGGATTTCTCACTGACCAAGTTGGGATGGGAACCCAGAAGAGGAAGCAAGAATGCCCAGGGTGGCAACCACTCACCACATGAGGAACACAGCCTGGCAGCCCATGCCACCTGGGGTCTACTCATACTGAGGAGTGCCCTCTGCCCAAATCCCTGGCTGGTCTCTGGGGAGTCCTCTGCCTCCAGAGAAACTTGCTCAGGACACCCGTGGGGTTCTGCCATAATGCCCATTCCATGCCATGGGCAGGCCTTGCTTGGCAAAGGCTGGACCTGGGATATGGTGATCCCCATCTCCAGCAGCCCCAGAGCAGGGACTGGGGCCTCAAGCCACCTCTGGCTGCTCTGCTCCTATAGCCAAGGTGAGAGGGAAGGAGACAGAAGAGCTGGAAGGGAGGCTGGCACATACCAGGCCAGCCTGGGTTGGCCAAGCCGGTGCCCACTCCCCCAGCCTCTACTCAACCAAAACGCAACAACAATGCACATGGGGAGCAAGCAGGTGAGGAAAATGTTGACTCTTCAGGGTCTGCCCTGCTTGGCAGGGCAGGAGCTGGACCAGACCCTGTTCCTTTTCCATCAGCTTCAGGGGGTGTCTGGCAAGACCAGGTCCCTATCTAGAGATGGCGGTGCCCAGGCCCACCCTGACCCACCCATCTCCAGCCCCACCAGAAAGGCACAGGAGGGAGTTAGCAGGAAGCAGAGAAGGTTGGGGGCCCCTTTGACCTGATCTGGAAGGCAGGGCAGCAGGCAGTGGGGGCTAGGGTCCCTGGGGCAGCTCTGGCTCCAGCTCCGGGCTGCGGGCCTCTGCTGAGCAAGTCCTAGTTTGGATAGCGAACTGTGGTGGCTGCTCCTCCGCCCCCTCCCCCTGCCTGACAGCCGTTATGAAAATAGCCCGATTGGTGGTAACTGACTGCACTTCCTCTCCAGTGGTGGCTCCGGGCCCTGCAGCAGGCAGGCAGCAGGGAGCCGGTGGGCGGGCAGCCTTGCCTCCTGACTCCTCTTCCCTAAGGCCAGAGCCAGTAGAGACAGCCTGACCCATAGCCTCCCCTCTGTGATAGCCAGCCCATACCTGACTTGGCTCTGGAGACAAGGTCTAAGGAGGGATAAGTGGGGTCCATTGGTTCCCTTTTGAAGGAAGGGGGACAGTCACCTAATGTCTTATGTCCACTGCACAGGTTTTTTGGGGTTCAGGCAGCTAAGTACACTGGCTTCAGACAAATAATCGCCAAAATAAATATCTGTGGAGTGTTTCACAACTTAGAAAGCATTTTTCATGAGCATTATCAAATAGGAGGCTGGTAATTCCCCTGTGCTGGTGGTTTACTGGCCCCCACTAAACAGACGGGCCACCTATGGTTCATGGGAGCTTGTGGCTGTCATGGCTGAGAGCCAGGACTCCAGAAAGGATATTCTTGTTTGCTACTACATCAAAATATGCTGAGTGGTAGTTTCTTAAAAGTTAGGTGCAAGGTGGAATCCAAACCATATCAATAAACCTTTTGCCATACTATCTTGCAGTGCATTTTGTTTTAGTTTTTGAAATGGGGGTTCTATGTTGCCCAGGCTGGTCTTCAATGCCTGAGCTCAAGCAATATCCCTGCTTTAGCCTCCTGAGTGGCTGGGACAACAGGCTCGTGCCTCCATGTGTGGGGCTATCTTGTATTTTGCATTTGGTAACATCAGAACTGATTGACTGAGCTATGCAGATCTGCCAAATGTTGACACATTTCATCACACAGTATCAAAAGACCACATTTGCTATCGGTACTGATCTCAGCAGAGTTTGAGGTCGTGGGGAGCTGTTAGGGTCTCGATGGTGGATGGAAGGTTTCTCATATTCTCATTTTTGCTCAAAAGCTCAAATTTTCTCATTGGCAACAAATGCTGATACTGTTTTTGAACTGGCAGGCTCACCTCATTCATTTTTGGGAAAATGTCTGCAGACACCCAAGTCTGACTAGTTTGTCTGTCAGGTGTTCAAGCAAAAATGGTGCTCATTAAAAAGAATGCCTGACATATAAGAGCTTTTCTTCATCAGTTCCACTTTAGCAAAAGAAATTGATATAAACCCCATTTCTGCACCCAGAATATTAAAAAGACGTATACTCAAGGGTCTGGATTTTAATATTCTAGAATATAACATTACAATATATATTATAATGTATTATACATAATTTTTTTGACACAGGGTCTCACTCTGCAGCCCATGCTGACCTTGAAGCCATATCCTTCTGCCTCAGTCTCCCAAGTACTGGAATTACTGGTGTGTGCCACCACAACTGGCCAAAATTAATAATTTGTCCTACCTTTCTTTAAAGAAATGTGAACTGGAGTGAGGGACTCATGTTGTGAACACTCAGGAGTCTAACAACCACTGCTCTGGTAGACACCAGCACAGGGGAACAGGCATGTGCCAGCACACTCAGAAAAAATTATTATGAAAATAGTTTTGACCTCATCAATCCTCTGGAAAGTCTAGGGCACCCCCAGGACCACGCTTTGAGACCCACTGATTCAGAGTAAATTCTAAATCCTCCAGTCAGGCAAATGTGACTTCTGCAGTGTGGCAGTAACTCAGCCTCCTGGGCATGACACAAACACTTGTTTCTAACACAGCCAAACTATTTTCTGTCCCCAGACTGGCTATGCTCAGCTCCTGCTGTGCTCCTGTACCTGGCACATCTTCTTCCTGGAATATTGGCTTCACTCTCCATGTGCTACCCACAGCCCACTTGCCCATGGCTGCCCAAACTAGTACCCCCACTCCAGCTAACATCTGCATACCACCCATTTGGCTCCTCTGCCACTGGGCCCCTAAGAAAGCCTGCTTCTTTCAGGTCCTTATGCCTTATTCTTCTGTCAGACTAGTAGCAACTGGGTCAGTGTATCTGGGCCTGCCCAGCACAGGACCTGGCAGTGAGCTGTTTACCACCACACAGATAGCTCAGGAGGAAGGAACGGGAATTCCGCTGGGGAGGGGTCAGAGCCTTCAGGGAAGAAAAGGGCTTCCTCTCCTGGGTAAGAAACTGAGGGTTGGCCACAGGCCCAGGCCACTTCTTTTTGTTGGGTACAGGAGGATGGTGAAAGCCTTTGTTTTGGTGGCCACCTTCCTCTTCTTGCCAGGAGTTCCCAAGAGTGACAGCTGGAGGTACCTTTTTGGTCTGGGAGCTATTGCTCACTCCACATTCTCTGTAGCTTGCCTTATGAAACCTGGACAGCGGGACAGGGTGACTTGAAGTCACACGGTGTGGAGGCGGCAGACAGGGCGAGAGGAGGAATGGCTGCCTCGGGTGCTTGGAGGCTGGGATAGAACCCTAACTGAACTCCTTCATGCGATGTCCCAGTCTCTTCTTTCATGTCCTGGGACTCTGTCTCAGGGCACGGCCCCTGCTGGATCCTGGAGAGATGTGTGTGGAATGAGTGATTCATTCCTCCGGAGTCTCCCTCTCAATATCCTCCTGCTGCCCTCTGCCAGAACTCACCCGAAAGCACCTACTAACGTGTTACTGCCCCTGGAAGTCAACAGCTTCCTAGCCTTTTCTCTCATCTCTTTCCTTTTTTGGCAGTATTGGCATTTGGACTCAGGGTCTTGCACTTGCTAGGCAGCTGTTCTACCACTTGAGTCATGCCTCCAGCCCCTTTTTGCTTATTTTTCGGACAGAATCTAGTGTTCCTGCCCCGGGCTGGCCACAGATCATGAACCTCCTACCAACAATCTCCTGCACAGTTGAGATAACAGATGAGCTCTACCACCACGTGTCTTGTTGGTTGAGATGGTCTCCCTAACTTTTTGACCATAATCACTAACTTTGCCAGGTCTGGAGGTCATCCTGCTTCCGCCTCCCAAGTAGCTGGAATTACAGGGGTGTACTACCGTGGCCAGCCTCTCCTACTTTTTTTATATTTTATTTGACAAATACATTACTTCACTTGGCCACTGGTTATTCAACGTGTTTTACAAATATTAACCTATTAATCCTCACAAAATTGGCAATTGGTATTTTCTCCATTACCTGTTTCCTCATATTATGATGAGGAAAATGAGACAAAGACAGTTAAATGACTTGCCTGAGGCATTCAGCTGACTGGTGGCACAGCTGAGACACAAACCCAGTAGTTCCATGTTCTTAAGTCCTCACTCTCTACCTCTAGAAGTTTCCGTCACACAAAAAAATGCCTTTTGTGCTGAGCCCCTGGAGTCTCAATACAGAAATACCAGTCCCCCTTCTGCATACTAACTCTGTCTCTTCTTTTCCCTCTCATCTTGTAGGAGCTGGCTCAAATACTGGGTCTGCCAGAAAGTTCTCCCCAGCTCCCTTTCCGGAGGGGGGGGAGGGGGAGGGGGGGTTAACTGTCCCACGCTCGGGCCCTCTCTCAGCTATTCTGGGCCAGCAGCACTGCTTGCGAGTCTGCATCCCCCACTAGTGAGCGCTGGGACCTGGTATTGCTAGTTATTGCATCCCTAGGGTGGAGAAGTGCTGGGCGCAGTCTGAAACGTGAACAGAAGGAAAATGAATGGTCCATGCTTAACCTTGAGGATCAGGCCGACAGCAGATGGCTACAGGCTGGCCAGCTCCTGAGGCCTGCCTGCTAGCACCAGAGCAGTCACACTGCTCTGTCTTGGAGGCAGCATTGAAACCCATCCCTTTCATGAATACTAATCTGTCTCCCTATGACTCTTCCCATGGGGTCCTTTGTTACCTGCCCCTGGCCCCTTTCATGGTCTCCTGTGTCTGCAGCAAGCTCCCATTCCCCATCTGCTAGGACAGCCATCCCCCTCACCCTTCTTTCAAAATGTAACTCCAGGGCTGGTGGAGTGGCTCAAGTGGTAGAGCACCTGCCTAGCAAGCATGAGACCCTGAGTTCAAACCTCAGGACTGAAAACAAAAAAAAAAAAGTAACTCCACCACCTGAACTCTCTGGCCCAGTCAGAAAACATCTGACTCAGCACCCCCCACACCTCCGTGCACCCTTTGCCTTGCCCATCACTCCCACCTTGTGATTTATATGTCATCTAGTCCTGCTGTCCAGGTTTCATAAGGAACATAGAGTGGGCGATGGCTCCCAGCCCAGAAAGGGGCCTCCTCCATCACCTAAGACTTTCTTAGAATCAGCTATCAGCCCCCAGGTCCCCACTGTGCATCCATACAGGGCTTTTCCTACTTCTGAAGCATGAACTATGCCTAAAATCCGAGAGGTCACCAGAAATAAATGTCTCTACTGTGGATTTGCACTCAAAGGTTCAGGGGTCTGCTTCTGATTTGCCAGCCTCCACCTATTTGAACCTCAGTCTCCCCATCTGATAAAGGGGGCTAATGTCTACCTTATCTTTCTAAAGGGACTGCTGTAGGCTTGAAGAGAAAGTGCTCCATGGTAAACATTTACTCAGTTTACCCAAAGTCTAAAGAAAGTAACTACATTAAGAGGCCTAAAGATTACAAGCATTTGAAAACACAATTCTGCAACATGTCTAAGCCGGAGACACACACCAGTGACTGAGCACTGATGGGGAGAGCCCTCAAGGAGTCAGATTCCAGAACAGTCTCAGACAGATTGCTTTCAATGGCAGAGAACTGCAAACCGCCTAAATGTCCTTCAACAGGATACTGGGCAAATAAGCTGCTCCAAAAAGGAATCATACATGGCAGTTAAGATAGATTCACTAGAGCTCATGTCTTCAGATGGTTAAATCCCCAAAACAGTGTCGAGGGAAAGACCTACATTCAGTACGCTATGCTGGTACTCCACTTAAATGGAGGTAAAAAACCATATGAAACAGCACCCTATGTTGTTAAAGATGCTTGCCTAGTGGGAAAACTTAAAAACAGGAGAATAGCAAACATCAAATCGAGATGTGGTTTCCTCAGGAGAAGAAGACACAGAGCCTCCATCTCTACCTAAAGCAAATGGTTAGACCTGGCCAAGCTACTGGTGGACATTACATTATCCTGTATACAATTCTAATTGCAAAATACTTAGTGCTTTTAAAAAGATTCTTAGATAATTTCTTTAAGACTCCCAAACCTGGTGGAGTGGCTCAAGTGGTAGAGCTGCCTGCATAGCAAGCACGAGGCCCTGAGTTCAAACTCCAGGACTGTCCCCCCCTCCAAAGAAAAGATAAAAGGCTCACAGAGGGAGACCACTGGCCCAGGGTAGCTCTGGGTCTCCCACGGCTAGTTTCTACAGTGTGCCACTCTCAATGCTTCATAATAGGCAGGTCTTTGTTTTGGGGAGGGCAAGTAAGCAGGTCTCCCCCTAAGGGATGCCTTCCAGAGGTGGGTAGGCAGAGTCAGGTTGTGTCAGTGGGGTGTTGGTGTGGGCTGGGGAGCAGGAACCAGCTTGCCCCCTTTCACAACCACCCCCGCCTCTCTCTGTAAAATGTCAGCAAGCTGGGGAAGGGGGGCGGAGAGACAGGCAAGCTGTTAACCCGCAAGATGCTGAGGTGTGGGCGGTGCGGGCCCAGGCTCCCAGACAGCTATTTTGGCGTGTGCTGTGTGCGGTGATCTGATCGGGCTCAGCCCTGGCAGGGGACGCCTCTCCGTGGGAGCTCTCAACAGGCACTCTGCCAGGAGCGAGGGGGAGCAGGTCCCTGAGAGTGAGGGAGAGGGCGCTGGGTACAAATAGAGCGCAGTCTCTTCCACAGGCCAGGATGCTATCAGAGGCTCCTTTGCATTCATTCCTTGGGCCTTCTTCCCCTGTATCTATCAGCATGATAAAAGGTCACCAGTTGGCCCCTCCACTCCAGGACCAGCTGTGGAGCCATACTACGATTCACCTCCAGTCCCAGGCTCCACACCCAGGCTCTCTGTAGCCCAGTCCATTCTTCCTGAAGCAAGGGATCCCGGTGGCCACTCTCCCTCAGAGTCCAGGAGGAGATCACTTCATGGGGCTCACGCCACTTCCACACGATGGCAAAAACCTCTCACCAAGTCCCACGGGGCAATGAAACCCCTCCTCAGGTACTGCCAGCTTAGGGATGGAAATACAAGAGCGCTAATCAGCTGCGAAGTTGCCATGGAAGGAGCCTTGGGCCAGGTTCCAGTGTGAACCTAATGATGCTGGGTAAAGACCCTGACCTTTCTGAATCTTGACCTCCTCATGTGTAAAATGGGAGCAAAACTAACTATGACTCTATGACACTGTTGTGGAGACTCTGAAAATGATGGGCTTGTAAGCCTCTAGTATGTGTTAATGGCCAGAAAAAAAAGAGTTGGGCGTCACTCACCTGGGGGTCGACGGGAGTGTTATTTTTAACTCCCTCAGCCACTCTCCCCACCATGGACCAGAGCCTTTAGCACCACTCAGACCTGCTCTCTTATCTAACCCTGGTTTTCTAGCCTTAGCAGAGGTGGGGGGAAAAGAGGAAAGGTGACAGGATGGTGGTCCTCAGACATTTGGTCTCTACTCTGGCCTACACTTTTCCCACCTGGACCCGAGTGCCAGTCAGTGCTGAGAGTAATAGGGGTAGAGAGAGGATATATGATGGCCCCAATGTGGATTGATACCCTAAGGATATCAGCTTCCCCTTCCCACAATACAGAAGAGGTAGCTGAGGAGAGCAAAAAATGAGTGCTTGGCAGCACCTAGAGGGGATCTGGGAAGGAGAGCCACGAGCCTGGAGGCAGATGCAACAGTCACCCCCACCCCTTACACAGACAGCCTCCTCCCTGTGCTGACTTAGAGGATTGTTTGGGTGGCAGCGGCAGTCTCCAGGATAGGCAGAAGAAGGCAGGTTGGAAGGTGCTAGATAATTTCTCAGAAAGCAGGGAAGGCTTAGGGGTGTTATCATGTGGCACAAATGAACACGGCCCTGGGAGACAGAAAGCCAGCACTGGAGTCCCGGATAAGCCCTGTTAGCCGTGAGCCCTTGGTTGAGTCAAAGCCACCTAGCTGGGCCACAGTCTTCAGGGACAGGTAGGGGTGGGGCCAGGTGATGTGGAAGCACACACCCTTCTGCTCCATTCTAATTGGCTCCACTCTGGCAGCCAGTATCAAGGTAATTCACCAGTACAAGGTGTCTGGGTCCACCCACAGCAGGTGCAAGTAAACCAGCAGGAAGGAGAATCTTTTCGCCTATCTCCCCCACTGGCAGCCATGGCCCCCTTGTGTCACTCCAGTGATACTGCAGGGCAGGCAACCGGTCAGCTCCAGGACCTACAAACACTCTTGGCCCTGTGGGGGCTGAAGGGATGTAGGCCCCTGTTTCTTTTAGGGACCAGCCCAGGCCAAGCCTCAAGGCTAGCTAACCTGCCCACTGACCTCCTCATCGGCTTGGAGGGTTACTGGAGAATTCTGGAGAGGCCTCCAGAAGGATGAGGAGAGTAGGCCTGTTTTTCTCACTCTCTCCCAGCCCTAGCTGCCCCAGGCCTAGGCCTTCTCTGCCATCCCACCCCACCCCCGCCCCAGTCATTAGTCCTTCCTCTGTCCTTGCCTGGAAGGATACTCACAATACTATCTTGTGAGGCTGATGGGGTGGCTCAAGTGATAGAGTGGCTTCCTAGCAAGTGTGAGGCCGAGTTCAAACCCCAGTACCACCACAACAACAACAACAACAAAACCAGCATACTGTCTTGTGCCAAATGCAAGTCCTGGGGGCTCCACTTCCTGGAATTTGACCTTTGAGGAATATGGTTCAGAGACAGAATGACAGGAATTACCACCTCCCCCCATGACCTGCAAGCCAGAGACTGATCCATGTGGCAGTGGACAAAGATCAGGAGACTCCTATCCTCATTTCCCAGCACAGGGCCTTGTGCAGGAGCAAACAGAGCGAGACACACACAGCTTGGCAACTGAGGTCCCTTCTTCCCCAAACTGGCTGGAACCTAAGGGCTCATACCTACCACCACCGACACCTGGGTTATTCCCAGCATTAGCCTTAAGCAAGACAAACCACTCAAAGAGGCTCCTTTTTCTCCCAGACATCCTGGCGCCACGGACAGGGGTTCTGGCTCTCTGAATGAGAGGCATCCCTTAACAATCCCTCCCCATTCATTGCAAAATCAACCCAAACAGGGGGGCTGCTTCTTGACGGGCACCCTCTGCCAGCCTTGACTTCAGGACCATGTTCGTGAGGTTCATCTGGCATTGGTTCTAAATGAGACCTATTGTGTCAAACTTGTTCCACAGGTGCACCTCCTGCCCTCTGGGAGCTTTTGACTTTGAGACTAATGAAGGGCAGGGGATGGCAGAGCAGACGCTCATGCTCCCAGGGTTCTGATGGCCAAAGCTCCTTCTGTCTGAATGTGTCGGTGCCAGGTAATTTCTGATGCCCCTGGGGTGCAAAACCAGCTAATCCACAAGCTGTGCAACTTGCCCAGGATCAGGCTGCTGGGGCCAAGTTAGAGGACAAGTGAGTCCTCCCATTCCCAGTGGGTCCTGGAGCAAGGAGGAGGAGAGTCAATTTCCCTCCATTGGAGACTGACTAACCCTTAGGCCTAGAGAACCCAAATGCAATGATTCTACTTTCCTCTGCTCAGAGTAGAGGAAAACTGGATGCCCTGGGATTGAAGGGGCCTACACTTTCCCCTCCCTCGGGCAGGGGGCTCACGATCTCTAGCATGGAGAAGTGAGACATGAAAACATACCTAAGCTCAGCTTTGTGTCTCATTGGACACAATGAGATGGCAAATCGCTCCCCAGATCCCCAGACAGTGATATCAGTTGTAGGGGGCAGAGATCAGCTTTAAGAAAAAGGCTTTTTAAGGAAAATGCCACAGAGACACATGAAGAACAGAGACTGTTCTTCATGACTGGACCAGGGGTGGCAAACATGAGGCTCAAACAACACCACAACCCCCTGCAAAGCCTACAGTAGATTCCCCGCCCCCTACATAAGTGAGCCAAGATCCAAATGCAGTGTCAACAGCCTCCACCAATCTATGATGCTCCCTTCTAGCTACTGCCCATTCACTTATTAGGTCTCTCAGCTCCAAAGTTTAAGGTGTGAGTGTGGGTAGGAGAAGTGGGAGCAGACGGAAAAATGCAGAGGGTGGACATCCTAGGAGAAGCAAAAACTAAGTTATGAATGAGCACAGAGCCTGAGGTAAGATGGAGGGATGGCTTCAGCTGGAGCAGTGAAGGCTTCTACTGCCTTCTCTGGTTGGTTGTTGGTAGCCAGCAACCAACCAACAAAGGTGGTAGGGTCACATGAGCAGCATTAAAGAGGGCAGAGCCCAGAGCAGGGGCACTACTCCAAATGTCTTCCCTACCCCCTCCCACCACCTGGCCATCACATCAAGTAAAGGGAGGAAGGCCAGACCCCAGTGGGCACTGATTCTGAGGTCTAAAACTTGCCAAAAGAAAGTCTTCCTCCACTGTGTTCTCTGAATGTGCTCATTTCTGAAGGCCTAATGCCCCCAGCACAGTGCTAACAAGCTTCCAGAAGTGCTCTTTGATTTTCTTCTCATGAGGCATCCTATCAGATCACTGGGGTAATGCAATACTGTGTTTCTCAAACTTTTCAGCACATCAGAATCACTTGGAAAGCCCTGAAAAAATGCTAAGGCCCCACCTGCAGGTGTGCTCAGGGTAAGATCTAAGAATCTGAACTTAAAACTCCTGGAGCCCCTGTGATGTTCTGTTTGGGATCTTATGTACAGAAAGGGATGTGGATTTTGGAAACAGACCAACTTGAGTTCAAATGCTATCTCTGGGGGCTGGTGGAGTGGCTTAAGTGGTAGAGTGCCTGCCTAGCAAGTGGGAGGCCTTGAGTTCAAACATTAGTGCCACCAAACAAAAAAAAAACAAAACCCCAAAAGTAACAGGCTATCTCGCCTCTTACTTGCTGTGTGACTCTGGGCAAATGGCTTCTCTCCCTAACCCTGTTTTTTTTTTTTTGAATTTATAAAAAATGGAGAAATAACACTTAACCTGTTTTTTTTAAAAAGAGAATTATGTAAAGGTACCTGTCAATTCTGTTGCTTCTTGTTCTTCCTTCTTAATGTGCTGAGGCTCATCCCTACATACACAAACCTGTGCCCTTCAGAAGGGGCACAGCCACAGGTCAGAAGTGCCCAACATTTGATGCCCTGTGGGTAGGGACAGGAAGCCTCTGGTGGAGCCCCTCCCTCCCTCTCTGAACCTGTGAACACTGGAGGCTACATCCTGAATAACTGGGTATAAACTGCTCCATCTTGCACGGCTGTGGGTGACAAACAGAAGTACTGGGAGCTTTACTGCCTGCCCTATTTTCTATGACATTGAAGCCCCAGTGGCTACATTAGTGCCCATGGACCTCCATCTGCCAGTGTCAAGATCCAGATCTGTGTGGCATGTGCTCGGTGACACATTGCAGATGCAAACACCAGGGCCCTGGCTAGGGTAAGACAGGCAAGAGGGCATAGGTCTGCACCACAGGCACACCAACTCACACAGCAGGAGAATGCCCAAGTTATTGGTAGGTAAAGTCTACCCTTGGGAAGGGACAGGAAAAGCACAGGAAAGACCAAATACCAGGAAGCTGGGGCAGCTGTAGAAAAGTGAGAGGGAGGCCAAGTGGTCAGAGTCCAGTTTGAGGTAGCTCTGGGGTCCTTAGCTGATTGGCCAAAAATCAAAGCTCTCTCACAGGCACAATGTGGTGACATCTGGAGTACTGGGGTGGATGGAGCAAGATGGAACTTGAACAGCCAGCATGGATTCTAGACTACAGCCTACTTCATTCCTTTTTCAGCAAGGGCCAGAAGGTAAGGAGAGAGGTGGTGCCTACCTAGCAGAGAGAGAGGTTGGGCTCTCTCTGCTAATTAAGAGCAAGGTAGAGCAGGTGGTCAGATGTCCCCAATCCCACGGAGAAGCTTAAAATATTGAGCAATTAAATCAGTGACCAGTGCTTTGGGGACAGCCATGTGCATGACAGTATCATAGTGGCCCCATTCAGTAGCTGCCAACCAGCGGTGGTAGGCAAATGGGTTCCACGGCAGCCAAAAGCGCAGCGTGAACCGCCCCCCTCCCATCTCACTGGTACCAGGAGGCTCGTCCCTGTTCTCTCACTGTCAAGAAGGAGTGGTGACCAGTCATGGGGGTCCCGTCTGCTGGTGCCAAGGAGTCGGGATGACTGTGTCTCCCTGCTGGGAGGCTGGGAGCTGACCCTGCCCGCGGTACTAGTGGTGAAGCGCACTACACTGCCGGTGCCAGGGAATGACCCCCTTCCCCGGTGCCAGCGTCCCGACGACCATGTCCGCTGTACCCAGGTGCTAGGGGATGACCCCCACGCGGTTCCAACGCCAAGACAGCCCGTCCCGCCGCTGCCACGGAGAGACCACCACTCGGTGTCAGCACTGAGGGGGCCGGTCCCGCCTGTGGCTGAGGAACGCTCGGGTGCGATGTCCTGCCGGAACCGCGGTGCCCGTCCCGCCACCGTGGCGCTCACCTGTGCCCGAAGAGCCGTAGCCCGGGGAAGCGCCGCTTGCTGAGCCGCCGCGGCGCCTTGTCCGGCTCGGGACCCGCGTCGCGCTCGGAGCCGCTGGACGAGGCGGAGGCCGACTCCGAGTCGCTGCTCCGGGCCTCGGGGCTGCCGTCCCGCGGCTCCATCCGGCCCTAGCCCCGGCCGGCGGCGGGCCCGCGGGAGACGCCCATGCCGGGCCGACGGCCGGGGCTCAGCACGCCCGCTCCGCGCCGCCTGCTGCGGCCATGGCGCGCGCTTGCTCCGCCCGCCCCGTGCCGCCCGCCTCCGCGCCCCACGCCCAGGTGCCCGGGAAGCGGCCACCGCTGCCGCTCCAGGAAGTACCGCCAGCCTCGGCCGCAGGACCCCGCATAGCTGGCCGGGTCGCTGCCTGCCCGCGGCCGAGCACGCCCCCTCGACCGCGCAGCGGCACCGGGCCTGTGGCGCCCTCTGCCGGCCACAGGCTGTGGCGCAGCAGGCAGACTTGGCACGGAGGGCGGGGCAGATAGGGGGCGGGGCGGTTAGGGGGCGGGACAGTGGAGGCCCCGCCTCCCCAGCTCCGCGGCCGGTCTGCCTGGATGCGACAGAATTGATGCGACAGAATTTCCTGACCTGACGCTCGCGCACAGCACCCAGACGCAAAATCGGTTCCTCTCCCTAACCCTCCTCCACCAAACAACCTACGTGATCACAGGTGCACACCCGTGAGGGCGGCTGTCACCACCTTCCCTCCCACATCCACAAGGAATATATTCCTTTCTCGCGCTCCCTGTGCCCACTCAGCGACTCATACAATCTCCATCCTTACTTACCCCTTAGCTCTCCCGAATCACACCCACGGAACAAGAGTCACACAATGCTCCCCATGCACACGAAAACAACATGCCCCTCACACGCAATTATGCCCTCCTTACTGAAACTCACTCCCCGCCCAGCCTCTCACACTCAGTGACCAGAGTCACTTAATGACCCTTACACATACCAACAAAGTCATCCTTCCACAGCTATTCGTAGTCATCCTTCCAGCCCTTCCCCCACTCCTAACATGGAATTTTCCTCATACAATCTCCAGTAGCACCTCTTGATCTCTTCTGCTGTGGGAATCACCTGTACACCTCTTACACATAAGGACACTCAAGTACCCGCACATAAGGACAACAGTTGCAGCCTACACACTCATATACACACCCATACACGTTTATCTATCTCCTCTCCTCCCGCCCCAGGACGATGGTTACAGAAACACATCCCTCTTCCAAAAACACATCCAGAAGTACTCCTCATATACACACACAGATACACCCCTAAGGGCAGCAGAAGTTGTCCCCCTCCAGAAATGAGAACAACTGGAACCAGAACAGTCACATTTGGGGACACATATTACACATGCTTGGGAATCTGCAGCTCAGGATATCTCTGATAGCCCCTGTGGGAGCTGGTGACCGTAGTCTTCCTCCTCCCTAAGCTGTGCCACCATGCCTGCTGGTTCAGTTTGCACTCTATTCTGCAAAGCCACATCCTGTTGCCTTCACTTTCACCACTTTTCCAGGCTGAGCCAGCCACAAATAGCCCAGGCTTGGGGGGGGCTGTTACCTGTGAGCAAGCCTGTGAGTTTGAGCAATAACCAGCACCCAGAGGCCCAGCACCCTTTTCTCCTCCCTTCGAGTTTCCAGTGAGCCTGGAAAAGAAGGTCTAAGAAGCCCTTGCCCTCCAACCAGCATTGGGGCCAGGGTAGCCAGAAGGAGGGTAGACAAATCCCCAAATAGCCTGACCCTGGCCTTCTGGGGCGCACGGGTTTTCTTTGGGGAAGTTTCCCAATGGTTCTCACGCCAAGCTCCAAGGGAAGAAACCAGGGGCAGCTAACGACCCTACTAAGTTTGCACCTACTTTGCAGCGGGTCCAGAATCCTCTGGCATTGAATGCCACACTCTTGTGGGAGCCCCTCTCCCCAAAGCTCCCCTCTTAGTTCCCTCAACTCAAGTTCAGTCTTTCACCAGGCTCTAACCCCCACCCCCATCCCCAACAATGCAATCAGAGTTGCCACCACCCTGCCGTCCCCTGTGCCTTCACAGAACTGTTTGATAACGGTCGGGTGACTCCACTTTCTATCACTCTTCCACTCTAAATGGACAGAGGTCCCAGTGCCCACTCCCAGGCTACCCTTATACCTACTGTGTCTGGGGGGCCTCGGCTGGGATCTGTGGCACGTCCCAGGAGCGGTAGCGCCACATCTGCCTCAGTGTCCCGGGCAGCTCCCCTTCTTCTGTCCCCAGCGCCTCCGCGGGGCCCAGAGCTGCGGCCACATCGCAGCCTCCCCCGGTACTGTGGCCGGCCCCCAATGCGCTCATCCTGCCCGGCGACTCTCTTCCTCTTTCGGCACTTCCTGACCCGGGGGGGGGCCCTGCTAGAGACCGGCTGACCGCCCAAGCAGAGGACCACAGGGCTCGTAGGCGCCTTCCGCTGGCTGGGGCAGGAGGCAGGCTTGGGAGAGGAGCTGCTTGGGAGGGCAAGGGGCAGGTGGGGACAAGCCCAGCCCCAGCAGCCAGGAGACAGCCCCAAGAGTCAGAGCTGCCAAGCAGCCACTAGACCTGCCTGGGCTGGAATCTGCACTGGGGCCTCAGGCTGGCTTTCCTCCCTAAATAACCCCTCTGATTTTTTTACCTCTTGGTTGTGCTAAGGTCTCTCACTTCATGACAAGCCTCAGGTACTCTGACTGGGGGTGCCCAATCCAGCTCTCTCTCTTTAGCAGTTCTGTGTACATTACACCATGGAACACAGAATTTGGCACATGGGATAGCAGTGTAGGGAAAAGAGCAAAAGAAGGTGGAGTCCAAAGACATGGGCTCCTGTCCTATTTCTCTCAGTTACCAGCTGTGTGACAAAATCAGGTCATTGAACCTCTCTGAGTCAACTTAAGTTGTTTTTGGAATAAGGTAGGCTATAAACAGCTAAATGAATGAAAGTTCCCACAAATTAGGGAACTTTACTGAGCCTCGGTTTTCCCATCTATAAAATGGAATAATTCAAACTCACAGAGTTATATTTATAAGAGGTGAAAGTAATCAATAAATACTAATTTGGTGCCTTTGCATCAGGCACTGTACACCAGTACAGCAGTGAGCAAGGCAGCCTGGCTGTACCCTCAGAGCTTAGATGCCAGTAGGGCAGACATCCAGGAAACAGCCAATCCATGTATGATACAATGTCAGGCAATGAGATATACTATAAAGAAAAAGGAAGCCAAAATGCTGGGGGGGAAGAGACTGATAATAGAGGGACTGGGCAAAGCCTCTCTGAGGAGGGGACATATGAGAACAGACACAAATCATGAGGGCAGGCCATGTGACTGCCTGGGAGAACAGCATTATAGGTGGAAGGAACAGTAAGAGCAGAGTCCCTGAGCAAGGAATATATTGGATGCAATCAGAGAATAGCAAAAAGGCCAGTGCGGTGGGAGAACAAGGAACTTGGAGATTACTAGAAGGCACTGGAAAGTTTTCCAGAGACCAGATTGCACTGAAGTTTGAGGGCATCATGGAGACTTGGCAAATAAATGGTAAAGCACATACTGACACTTTATTATGAGGATTGGTTCTAGGGAGGAAATCTTACCTTCCTCAAGCATTCTTTCTTTTTTTTTTCTTTTGCTTTCTTTAATCACACTGCTCTACAATTAGTTCTTTAGTTGTGTATGTGTTTGTTACTTCAGTGAAGCTGTGAATTTCCCGAGGACAGAAATGGTGTCAGTTTAGTTCAACAAACATTTATGCCACTGAGCCTGCAGAGAAAGAATGCTCGTAGTGCATCTGACCCTCAGAAACCTCCATCTGGGGCGGGAATCCCCTTCATATCCCTCGTTACTGGAATGTAATTATTTCTCAATTACTTGTTTAATAAATGCATGCTATGCAATGAATAATCAAGACTCAGACACAATAAACATTGGTTAATATTTCTTGGACACTTTCTGGACCAGAACTTTAGTAAGTATTTCCTTAGCTTGTGGAATCCTTTAATCCTATAATGAGTTAGATCTTGTGATTTTTCCCCCTTTTACATGAGGGAACTGAGGCATTGAGCTGCTAGGTTACTGGTCTGGTTAGTAATGGAATTAAGAATCTGACCTCAGAGTCTAAAACATCATACTGTCCTTCAAAGGTTGGGGACATAGCCAGGTTTTGCTTTTTCCCAATTGCTCTCCCTCCAACCTATCATCTCTGAGTCCCTCAAGGTGGGAGGGACCTGGATCTGTGACTCACTAGAGATGGGTCAGGCCAAGGTCTATTCCAGAAGCCTGTTGCAGGACCCAGCTTTCTCACACAAGCATTCTGCAAGTAGCTGCAGCAGTTAAACAGAGGAAATGGGGCTGGGCTTGTTTTCCATCAGAGGTTCTGGCAGCCCTGGAGCACCAGAGAACAGGAAATGGGGTTCCTGGAGGGGAAACCAGGCAGGCTGGACACTTTGAGTTGAAGCATAGTCATGTCTGTGAGACCAGGGCCACTGTGGCCTTGTACTCTTCAAAGCTGTCAATACTAGCTCCGCTTTCCAGGTGGAATGGGGAGGACAGGTGCATAGGGCTGGGAAGGATGCCCTTGGCAGTTCCTAGGACAGTATGTGCCAGCACTGGGGAACTGGGGACCCCTCAGAATCCACCCAGGTACACACAGGAAGAGGAATCTGGGTAAGAATATTATTCTGGGCTTTGTTGAGGCCCCAGAGGATGAGGTGTTCTACTTTCCGTGGCCTGGATGAGCAAGTGGGAGCGGGGGAAAAGAAATGTACCAGGCCACTGAACATTCAACCCACAACCTGGACATCCTCTGCTCTCAAAACCTGCCAGCCAGCCTCCTTGACCTGCCCTTCAGTGCTCCTTCTGCTCTGACTCCTCTGGCTTTCTTGCCTCTGATCCAGGTGTTCCCTGCAGAGATGTCCTTTGAGCTCACGCCAGGCTGGTGCATGCTTCATTGTAGGTGCTCAATAAACATCTCTTCCTTCCCTCTTTGGTCACATGTGGCCTGACCCTTGCCATTTCATTCCACCTAGGCTGCTCTGCTGGTCTGTCTTGCCTTGCTTTGTCTGCCCTTGTTATTTGGCCAGTCAGAATCTCCATCCTTCAAACCCCAGCTGAAGCAGCAGAGCTGGGAAGGAGGAAAGAGTCCGTCACACTCCAGCCCTTGCTGTGTGACTCTGGGCTAGTCATTACCTAGCTGGGTTGGACTAGATGATTTCCATCTAGATGATTTTCTCTAGATCTGACAGTTTCATTTGTATCTCCTTCCTTGATCTCCAGATTTTTGTTCATTTACATGACAAAAATTTTATAAATATCTACTAAGTGTCAAATACTGCTTTCTAGTCAGCATTCTCACTCCACTATCTTACCTTTGACACTTTTGTTTCCAATAATACTGTATCATTTGATTATTAGTCTTGTCTCCTTACAAAATTCTATTTTTTTTTTTTTTTAGTTCTTGGTGGGACTAGAGTTTGAACCTAGGGCTTCACGCTTGCAAATTGTCACTCTACCATTTGAGCCATGCCTCCAATCCATTTTTACTGTGGTGACTTTGGAGATGGCAACCACAGTCCTCCCCATCTCAGTCTCCCAAGTAGCAAGGATTATAGGTGTGAGCCACAGACTTGTACCCAGCTTCCTTACAAGATTCTTTTTTGCTAGGCAGGTACACTACCACTTGAGCCACTCTGCCAACCCCTTAACAAAATTCTTGTATCCCACATTGCTCCTTGCTCAGTGCCAGGTATACAGTGTATGCTTGATGACTTCCTATGGAAGTCCAAATGGGTTGAGTAAGTGTCCAACAAGCCAAGTGGGGGTGGGGGGTGGGGGGGAACTGGCTTCTTGTTTACATGAGTGGCTGTGGTGAGACCTGGAGGATTTTTAAAGTCTCAGTCCCTCCCCAGCAGCTAGACCTATGATCCAGGTACCTGCAGAAGCCCTGAAAGACAACCCAGAGCCACATAGTACATGCTGATCCCTGGCCCTGCCCAGGCGCTGGATGTCTGTCCCCACTGAGGGGATAGATACACCTGAGTTGGGCTGCAGGTGCTGCTGCCTAGTGACACATGGGAATTTGATGAGGCTCCTTCTGGGTAGCCTCATGAGAGCCATGACCAAGGGAAAGTCTGGAGGAGGGGCTCAGACTGTCTACCACTGGTCCAGCACTGACTGGCAGCCCAAAGGTTAAAGGTGATTTTCCAAACCACTATGGCTTGGAAGCACACTTTGGCTCCTCCCAGGTCCCCAGGCTGGAGGTGAGAGAGAAACCTGGGTGTCTCTCTTCTTTCTCAGGGTTACTAGGATCTACCCTAGGGACTTCTTTCTATTCCCAGCTTGGACTGTACCAACCTTCCAGGGTAGGGTCAACAGGCATCCTGCCCTCCAAACTTCCCATCCCTCTCAGGGTCACAAGCCCTGATTACAGAGCTTCCTTTTGCCCCCTCAACCCTGACCCATTACCCCTCCCAGATATGCACACTTCATACAGAGTCTTCAGGATGACAGACCAGGTCCTTGGGAGCTGCCAGGGTAAAAAGGGCCTGGAAGCAAAATAGTTCTGAGCCTGCATCCTAGTTCTCCCAGTTCCTGGCTGTGTTATCTTAACAAATTGCTTAACTTCTCTGAAGCTTAACAAATTGCTTCATTTCTCATCTGTAAACTGCCAACACATGGCTTCCAAAATCTTCTCCCAGGCACCTGTAGGCAGAGAGTACAAGTCCAGCACATGGAGCCTAGAAGCCTAGAATCTAGTCCCAATGCCTTTCCCACCCTCTTTGGGTGTCACTAAAGAGGTTTCCCAGCCTGTACAAGCCCTGTCCTTAGACTTGACCATTGAGGGCTCTTTCTGAATACCCTGCTAAGAAAATGTTCCAACTAAGCCAAAAACATGACTCCAACCTCGGCTTCCTGTGGCCACAGCCTCTACAGCATCTCTGAGAGCCTCTCCAAACCCCAGGGCTTCAAGGAGCTGTCCCAGCAACCTTCGAAATGAACAAATGGCTTATGTCCCTGAGTGTAAGAGTCAGGGCACACCAGCTGCTAAGGACACTCCCAAGTTCCTTGTCCCTCTTCAGCATGAACCTCTCTGTCTTTCCTGAGGGGATGAAGGAGTTCCGGGCAGGGTGTGGGCTCCATCCTTCCAAAGGAAGGAAAATGGACAGACCCTCAGCTTCCGGCTTCCTCTGGCAGTGGGCCCTTCCCTCCCCTGGCTCCAGCTCATCTCTCTGCCCCCGGTTTTTGCATTTTTAATTCGGGACAGAATGTGATCTCTTGCAGCTCCTAGCTTTATCCTGTTGCTATTTAAATTACAAATCGGCCCCATCTCCCTGTCATTCTTGGGTTATTTTTAGCTTCTGGTAAATAGCAGCGGGAGAGTAGGATCAGGTGCCCCTCCTAGAGGAACTGTGTCCCTGCCGCCCTCGTGCCACAGCAGGGGGCACCCTCCCCTTCCCAGGGCACCCCTAGTCACCCTTCCCACACCAGTCCTCTGTGTGTGGGGGGCAGGGAGAAGATAAGCTGGGACATTCACAGCTGTCACTCAATCCTTGTTTTTGGTTTCCTCCAGTTTTGCCTCCCCCAGGTCTCCGTGCCTATCCTCTGTCTCCCTCCTCCACCATCCTTTCTGGACCTCTCCAGTCTAGAAGGGAGGGTCCATCCAGCCAAGGTAAAAGAGCTAACTGTGTTTCAACCCCCCCCATCGATTTAGTCAGGAACTTCACTCCTCTTATCTGCTTCACCCTTCCGAGCCAAGCTGTCGAGTGGGTATGATTGTTCCCATTTTCCATATGAGGAAACAGGGTCAGAGGTAAAAGTCTCATAGGCTAGGAAGAGCCATTGCTGGAATTTAAACTGGGCCTCTGTGACCTGGAAGGAAACTCGTGTGCCTGTGCATGGAACAGAACTGCCTCTCTTGGAATGCAGGTGCCACTGTGCTCCTCAATGCCCAGATTAAATCAATACCACCATCACCGTGTTTCCCACGTTTGTCCTGTCCTGTCTACTGGATCAGGGCTTGGCACACCATGGCCCCTGGGTCACATCTGACCTACTGCCTGTTTTTTGTTAGGGTCTTTGAGTAAAGAATGGTTTTTACATTTTGAAACAGTTGGAACAAAGTGAAAGAATAATATTTTGTGACAGTGGAAGTGATATGAAATGTAAAGTTCAGTGTCTATAAATAAAGTTTTACTGGAACCCAGGCACACTCATTCGTTTACACATTGTCTATGACTGCTTTTGCACCACCGTGGCAGAGCTGAGTAGCTGTGACAGGGACCATGTGACTTGCAAAGCCTGAAATATTTACTGTCTGGCCTTGTACGGGATGGTACTTTTGTTGAGGGAAAGAATTGTATTCCATAATTCCATCTCGGGTGGCATCTGCAGGGTTAAAACTCCAGGGTTGGGCTGGTGGAGTGGCTCATGAGGCCCTGGGTTCAAACCCAATATTGCAAAAAAACAAAAACAAAAACAAAAAAAACCTCTAGGGTGGTTTTCCCAGAGACCCTGTTGAAGCCTGGACAGAACTCATCACAGGGAAGCCCCCTGCCAGCCACACCCCAGCAAATCACCTCCATTTTATCTCCTTTTTCTCCTGTCCTGAACCTTTCTCTCTCTCCCTCTGCTTCTTCACAGGTGAAGCGAGTGGTTTCCAAACCCAGGGAAGTATCAAAACCACTCAGGATTGGTTTACAGAGTGGAGACTCCAGGCCCAACCTCGGACTACCTGTAGTAGTCTTCAAAAGTGAGGTTTAAGAATCCATTTTACAGGACATCCCTGGGTGTTCTGGTTTGTTTTACAGGTTCAAGTTCTGCATCTTTGGACTGGTCTGTGCCAACCAAACCCATATCCTTCATAGCCCCCTGTATTTCCCAAGCTAGAGTCTTCCCTCCAAGGTCCTCCAGCCCAACTCTGATTGGTCAGGACTTCTTTCAGTGTTTCCCAGAATATCTATCCCCCGCCTCCCCCCCCCCCCCCCGCACCTTGTTCTTGGATTTATTGGAAAACAGGTCCTTTTTAAACCAAAGTATGGCCCACACCACTCAAGTCCATCCCCTGCTCGTTTTTCTACCTTCTTACTCTGCCACCCCACCCCTGCCTTCTGCTCCGCCTGTCCAGGTGTTTGAGTTTTTGCTTACACAGCCCTGCTTAAAGCAGCTGTCAGGCTGCTTCCAGCCCACGTTGGCCCCGGGAGGCAAAGGAAAACTAGGTCTGAGAACCCTCTCCTCCCTAGAAGCTTCTACTGTCCTGCCAAAAGCCCCCATGGTCCTCACTTACGTCAGAAGCAGCCAGGCCTTGGCCCTGCTTCCGCTTGCATCTCTCCTCTCGCCCTCAGAGTTTTGTGCCCCCGCATTTCTGCCTAAAAGCCCTTTCTCTCTGTGAAGGGCTTTCAACTGCTTTTCTTAGCAATTCCTCACAGCGGGGCGGGAGGTTTAGCTGCGAGCCAGAGCTGCATGGAACTATGGCAGGCGGAAGATGTGAAAAGGGCCACTTGGGCCTGAGCTCCTGCCAACCCTAGGGCAGCCTGGATGGGGAACAGCAACATGGGTCAGCAGGCCTCTCAAGACTGGAGTCACAGGAGGACTTAGCCAGAAAGAAGGGCTGTCCACCATGGTCTGGAAGGCTCAGAGGGCTTGGGGCTGCTACCTCTTTCCCAGGCTTTTCCTGTCCTCTCTCCAGGGCGATCTCTTTGCCTTGATGCCTGTCCTGCTCTGGTGCTAAGACTAGGCTCCTGGCCTGATCTCAGAGTGGGAGGCAGTAACTTGCCCTAGTGCTGTCTTCTGTAGCCCTCACACAGGAGACCTGAAGATCTCCAGTTCTCTTCCAGCCAGAGAGTCACAGCTTGGTTATAGCACATGGTTGGCGGCTAGAGGCCCCCTGTCTGGGCTGGGGAGAAGCCTCCACTCTGGAATCACTCTGAGATTCCTGGGAATCTCAGTCCTTGCAGTTGTTGTAGCTGTGTGTGTGTGTGTGTGTGTGTGTTCACGCACTCAGAGCATCTTCCATGTTAGCCCTTTAATTATTCTCTGTTCCCTATCCTCTAAGCCTCTACCCTCCTAGCCTCCTTTCCAACTCCAGATGCTATCTGTACCTGACCCACAGCCTAGGAAAATCTTGGGGCTGTTGCCTTGTGTTCCAGGCATAGAACGGAAGCCCAGAGAGAGAAACTGTCCAGCTCAGAGACACACAGCAAGCGTGTCTTTGACCTGTCTCCTAACTGCCAGACTAATTAATTCTTGCAGGAGTCAGCATTCTTTGCTCCATTCCTGTCAATGCTTCTGTACTCCCTCCTCCCCCAGGAGGACTTTCAGGGCTTTCTCCATCTCAGCTAGAGTATGGCACAGATGGTGCCCTCCTCTTAACAGGGGGTCTGGAAGAGCTTGGCAAAGGAGCCTAGCCTATCCATGACTTCCGGAGAACGAGGGTAGGGCCCATGGGAACCTAACCTCTTTCAACTTACTCTGAGCATCCTGCTTCATGATTGGAAAGTTCCCTTTCCATCCTCCTTCCCCAAGTGAGGGAGGCCTAATAGCCTCATAATATTAACAATGTCCACAGAGTCCTTTAAACTTCCAGGGCTGGGCCAGTTTTCAGAAGGTGGGAAGAACCAGGGCAGCCCCAACACCCTAGGCCTCCTGGGTTGGTACAGACAGAAAACCTGTCCTTTCCTATTAGACTGATGACTTTAAGGACTGCAGATGCCATGATGTCTTGCTGGACACTCCAAAGGATGTCACTCTGTGCCAGGGGCTTTAGAGGGAAAGCAAGATCAAGTTGAGGTTGTGGTCTGGGAAGGGAAGATAAAGGGAAGGCCTGCCTGGTCCCCTCTCCACCCCCTCTCAGCATCTCCCTTGTTCTGAGGAGCAGCCCTCCCCAATAAGCCTCCCCCTGCAGATCATAAAAGGGGCCTGTTTCTTCCAGGGGCTCTGCTGAGCGGAGGTGGCAGAAAGGCGACTGGGAGTCTTACACAGGCAGAGGATGGTTTAATTAAGAGGAGGTTGAGTGGGCATAGGGACATTCCCTCACCACTATGGATGCCAGTGAGGATTTGCTGTGGCACAGGGGGCATCTGTCTTCCACAAGCTGGTGCCTAGCACACGGGCACCAACAGAAAAGCCCAGGGGAGGCTTGCTGAGTGAAGTGGGGGGTTTTCCTCTTTTCTCCCAGCTGCACTCCCAGCACCTAGAGGTTTATAAGAGCCAAGGTCTTGCGATCTCTCTTCCCAGCACAGAGGAACAGCACTTGGTACACAGTTGGTACTCAATAATTGCATGTTGAATGAACAGGGCTTTCAGAGTTCATGCTGAGAAGGGGGTTCTGGCCCCTTCTGGATCCCCTGCACCTAGAGCAGGGGATGCAAGCGGCACGTGTTCACCCAGCGCTATCTAGTTCAATAGTGATGCCAGGAAGGGTGGCCCCAAGCGCGGCGCTCCCCCTGCCCCATCTTCCTTACCTGTAGGACACCTGCTTTCGGAGATGCATCTGACCGAACCGCTCCTCCACTGAGGGCCCGGCGGCCATACCCGGGGAGCCCTCGGGCCAGGGCTGCGAAACCTCGGCCTCCTCCCCACGCCGGCAACGCCGCCGCACCACCTCCTCCTCCGCTGCCCGGCCGCCTCCAGCCCCGTCCCCGCGCGGTCCCTCGGCCATCGGGCGACTGCCTTCTTCCCGCCGCTCCCGCGGCCTTGCGGGGTTCCCGGCTGAAGTTCAGAGTCTCGGGTCCGCCTGGGCGGGGGGAGCCAGGTGCGGAGGGAGGGAAGCGCGGGTCCCACACGTCCCTCGCGACGCCGGCGCTCAGACGACAGGAGCGCTAGATAGTGGGCGCTGCTCCTGGGAAAGGCCGGCTGGGATCCTCCCCACCCTGGGGGTAGTTCTTGGAAGGGTCGGGGTGCTGCGTCGTGCGCGCTGGGGAGCCCCCCCGGACGGCCGGAGCCCGAGTCCGAACGGAGCCGGAGCCGGAGCCCGGGCAGCAAGCGTGCGCCTGCAGCGCGCCGCCACCGCCGCCGCGCACCGGAGTGTCACCTTAGAGACACTCGCCAACCCGTGGGGTCCGGGAGGAGGGCGCCGCCCCGCCCAGCCAGCCCGGCTCAGGGCACGGAGGAAGCGAGCCAGGCCTAGCCGACCGCGGGCACGACACTTCCTGGGGGTGCGAGGCTGGCTGGAGTGTGGGGCGCTGTCCAGGCCCACTTCTGTACCCGCGCCTCAACACCAGTACCCGCTGCTCGGCTGCTGCCAATCATCGCCCGGCCAGTCACTCAGCCGCTGTGATGCGCCCCTCCACCCCCAGTCCCGCATTTTCCGGCTTTGGCATTCGCCACTGCAGCGGGCAGGTGGGGGTGGGGGGAGGCAGGGGTGGTGACATGAGCCAGCTTTAACCCCGTCAACGCCATGGGAATTTAGAGATACAGTTGGATTTGGGGAGAGGATACAGGAAGGGGAACATACGCACTCAACACTGTCTCTAGACTTAGAGCTTTCTGGCCCAGGACCAAAGAGGGACCCAGCTGGCGGGGGCAGATAGCTCCCAACCCTAGGGCCTTCAGCCTTCTGGGAGTTCTCCATGCTACAGAACCAGGGTCTCCCAGAAGATGGAATCAGCCTCCTCCAGCAGAAGAGGCTGATGGGAAAGGGGAGAAGTCAACACTAAAGGAAGAACTAGAGGCCTCCTGGGGGTCCCTCTTGGATTTCCCCTTCTTCCCCCTCCAAGTTCCACACCCTCCTCGTCTTTCTTTGGATTGTTCACCCCTCGAACCTTATGTGTGGACTGGGATGGGACCATGGTTGACTTTTCAGATCTAATGCCTATTCACAGTCCAGACCCATCTTTCTAAAGCTGACCTTTGACCACAGCAGCTAATCTTCCCCTGCAGAATTTAATGGCTCCCTTTTTCCTTTACTCTAGCCTGGCATTCAAGGTCAGACTTGATCTCCTCACATCCCACAGTCCAGTCCCATCCACCCATTTCCTCCCATGCATCTCCTTCTGGAAATTGGCATCACATCTGTATGGCACCACTCAGGTTGTTCCTGAAAGTTCCTTCTGCTCATGGAACTTCAGATCCTGAGACTCCTTCAGAAGCGTTTTACTCTTGCAGAAAGTCTCCGGGGATGGAGGCTTCCTCCCAGCCAGCACTGCCCTCTGCCCCAGATGTGTAGTCTAATCTGTGTCTTACCTTTCCCACTGCCTGTGAGTGTGGGAAGGCAGGGCGGGAGGGACCAGACTCACAGAGGTAGAGAATGGGTGATCCCTTCTGACTTTCTCCAACCAGAAAATGTCTGTCCTGCCCCATGCCTTCATTCAGTTTGTCCCCATTGCCTGGGGTGTGTTCTCTTCTCTCCAAAGCTACCTCCCCCATTTCCCCCGCCTCATACTCCAGTACAGATGCTGTCTCCTCCTTGGGCTGCATGATGATTTCCTGGGCCTCTCTTTGGGCCCTGTAACAATAGCTGCTATCTCATTTGATCTCACCACAACCTTGAGTGTTAGATATGATCACTTCCTCCATGCTACAGAGGAGGACTCAGAGATGTCATTCAAGCTGGCTCCAGCAGTGAGTGGTGGGGCCAGAATTTAAATCCAGGCCTTTTGGTGCCAGATCTCATGCCCTTTTCCATCCACCATGCCATAGGCCACAAAGTAGCAGCCGTGGCAGCATTTGCTTGCTTCCCTTTTATCTTCAAATTCCCAAAAGTCTGCTTCAGTTCTGCCTCCCATCTCTCTCTGATCCAGCAGTTCCCTAATGGATGAATGGAATTGCCTTAAACTTTCCGGGCACAGGGGAGCCTGCTTCCTTCCCAAAGCTAAGTTCTAAAGAAGTCCTGTTGCAGTGAGGTGGGGAGGCTGGGCACTTGGGGTCCCTACCCTCTACCCAGCTGCTCTTGGGACTGTCCTTCCAGGATTCTTGGCTCCTGTTTCCAAGTGGTCTGGCCCAGGGTAGCCTCCCACACCATGAATTATGGTAGTTCTGGCTGGGTTTTATCCAGCTTAGCTGCTGGATTCCCAGGTTGGGTTTTTGTTTAGTTCTCTCCTGCAGAGCTCTTTTCTCTCAGTCCTTTTCAAAGTGAGGATTCATTCCCCCGCCCCCCCATGGTCACACCTCCCTGCTTAGGGCCAGCTGTTGCCTACATCATTTTTAAGCTGAAGAAGAGAAAAATGAAAGGCTCTTCTCTTGACCATCCTTACTATCTCTGCAGTCTCTCCCAGTTGCAGCCCACTCCCTCATCTGAATTCCAGCCCACTCACTGCGTCAGCACTCAGAGAACAGTCGTTAATGTCTTTGGAGGCTTTAGTGATTACTGATCTGGTGCTAAGAACTATACATGCGAGACCACATGCTCCAATGCAGTGTGGACCTCAGAACCCATGCTCTGATGACCAAGCAACTCGGACTCTTTGGGAGCTGACTTTCCATCCTATCTCATCCACCTCTGGGAATACCCAAGGGGTACTTTTTGCCTTCATCAGAGAAGTGCCAAATTTGGCCAGATGGCTCCTGGAGTCATTCAGCCCTCCTGGGATTGGAGCTGTGCCCTGGCTCTCCCCGCTCCAGGCACAGCCCATAGCTGCTCTTCCTGTTTCCAGAGCTTTGGTTTCCAGGTGTAACAGAAGGTTTGTTGTGGCAATCTGAGCAGGGTGACTGCCACTTTAAAAGCCATCACGTGTGCTGTGGTAAAGAAAGCTGCCAGGGCTGACAACAGACTCTAGCTCCATTGCTCGGGATGCACTGGTGACCTGCCTCCCTAGAGGCAGTGATGCATGGCCCTGAGGAGGTGGTGTGTCAATTGGCAGATAACCCTGCATCCCAGCGCAGGCTGGGAAGACAGCCTTGGATAGGCTGGCATAGGGAGGCCATTCTGGGTGACTACACTTTAGCCATGGGCTCTTTGGATTAGCTGCTCCAAGCCCCAGCATTCATGGAGCGGAAGCAGCCATATAAAGAGAGGGAGGGGAGCCTAGAGGAGATGGGAAGGGTGCTGAGGAGCTGGGTGGAAGGGCAGCATGAACTCTGCAGCCAAATAGACCTGACACTTAGCTGCATGACCTTGGCCAAGTCACTTCGCCTCTCTGAGCCTCACTTTGTTTCTTTCTTGGCAAGGCCAGGGATTAAATCCAGGGCCTTGGACGGGGCTAGGCAAGAGCTCTCTACCACTGAGCTAATCCTTTCCTTTTCTCATCTGTAAAAGTATCCACCCCTTAGGATGATTTTGGTTCCTTCTTGGGATATGTAAAGTTCTTTGCCCACTGCCTGGCACATGGAAGAATGCTGGATTTCAAGTTCTTCCATCCCAGGGGCTATGTCTTGAGTACCATGTTAACACTGTGCCATGCACATAAGGGATGAGTCTCCCATTTTTCTGACTATTCAGAATTGTTCTTTTTCTTCCCAATTCAACTCTCATGCCAACTCTTCCCATTGCTCCACCCCATATCTCACAGTTAATGAGGGGGAGGGGCTTGTTCAGTTTCCTTCTGCACCTACAGAATGCCCTGCACTCTGTCCAGGCCTCTCCTGTCCTCATGTATCTCTCCGCCAGCTCTCTGGGGGTCCCATCCCCACCCCTCTCATCCATCACTGCCTCTTTGTGGAACCTTAGTTTTCCTCTCGACTCTTTCTAGAAATTTCTTCTAGAAATAACCATGACCAACACTTTCTCATCTGAAAAAACAGCTCCAAACCCCTCTTGATTTTACCTATGTGATGCCTCACTTCCAAGGAGTTCAGCTCCATCCTGCCTTCCCCAGCCTTCACTTCTACCCCTGCTGTCTTCACCTCCACCTCCTTGTCTCACTTCTGCCCCAACTCTTCCCATCATGGCTCCTACCAAGGTCACAAGTAACCTTCTCATTTTGTCTTCTCAACTTTCCCAACCTCTCACATGGCATCTGACACTCTGGCTACCCCATGCACTACTTTTTTTTTTTTTTTTTTTTCTTGTGGCACTAGGGTTTGAACTGAGGGCCTCAAACTTGCTAGGCAGGCACTCTTACTGTTTGAGCCATCCTGCCAGCCCTGTTTTGTGTTGATTTTTCAATATAGGGTCTCCCAACCTATCTGGCTTCAACTGAGGCAGGAAATCTCCTGATTTCTGCCTCCTGAGCAGTTGGTATTGTAGGCGTGAGCCTCCAGCACCAAGTCTGACCTTGCTATTGAACTTCACAGCCAATTGATGTCAGAGCCTGGTTCCTCTGGTCACCTCTGGAATCAGTTCAAGTACTCTATACCCCTGCAAAGTAGGCAGATCAGATTACCTTACTCTCTGGCTTAAAACACTTATCCTTTAGGATAAAGCGTCCTTTCTTCAGATTTCCAAAAAGATCACATTCTTCATCAGTACAAGGACAAGGTGAAGACATGCTGGTGCAGAGGGTACAAAATGTAAGGAAATAGCTATTTTCAGGTTGTGCAAGTGCTTCCTTATATTTTGTACCCTGGACCTCCACGCTCTCTTTTCAAGGTTCTGTGCCTTTGTACTTGGCCTTCTTGATACTCTAAACACTTTTTAAAAATTTTTTTGGCAGTACTGGGGTTTGGATTCATGACCTTGAGCTTGTTAGGCAGGTGCTCTACAACTTGAGCCTTACCTCCAGTTCATTTTGCTTTGGTTATTTTGGAGATGGGGTCTTGCTAACTATTTGTCTGGGCTGGCCTCAAACTGCAATGTTCTCAGTCTCAGCCTCCCAAGTAGCTAGGGTTAGAGGCATGAGCCACCAGCTCCCAGCTGTCCTAAGCACTTTATGGAACTTAACTTGTGGCATCCCCACAGCCTCAGGCATGGGTGTTAAGTACTCATTTTACAAATGGAGAGAGGGAGGCTCGGAGAGATGCAGGTTGCAGTGTGTCTTAGTCTCCCATGCTTCATTCAAGTTGTCACCAACCTGACTGCTTAAAACAATACGCATTTATGACGTCAGTCTCCACAGTCAGAGTCCTGGAGTGGCTCAACTGGGTCCTCTGTGCTGGGTGTGACAAGGCTGCAGCCTAGGGGCAGTCTAGGCTCTGATCTTGGGGTCTTCTTTTGAGCTTGTTCAGGTAGGGGCAGAATTCAGTCCTTGGTACTAATAGCACTCGTCCCTGCACTCCTTTTTAAGCTACCCCTCTTCTCAACATGGCTGTTTGCTTCACAGCCTGCAGAAGGTGCTCTCTGTTCAGGAAGGGCCCAGTCTCTCTGCCAATGACTTTCACCTAAGCCAGGCCCACCTTTTTTTTTTTTTTTTTGTGGTACTGGACTTTTGAACTCTGGGTCAAACACTTGTTAGGGAGGTGCTCTACCACTTGAGCCACACCCCCAGCTAACTTCCCCTTTTTATGAGCTCAAAATCAACGGAGTTTTTATTTGCAAAATCTCTACTTTTTTCCTTGATTTATTCTTGTTTATTTATTGAGACAGGATCTCGCTATGTAGCCCAGACTGGCTTGGAACTTACTATATAGCTCACACTGGTCCTGATCTCATGATGCTCCTGCCTCAGCCTTCGAAGTGCTGGAATTACAGATGTGTGCCACCACACTTAGCAAAATCTCTTTACCTTTGCCATAAAAGGTAATCTAATTTTTCACAAGTCCCTTCTTATTTATTGGAAGAGATTAAACAGGGTGTGTACACCAGAAGGCATTGCCTACCACAGCTATCAAATGGCAACTCCAATACTTGTTTTTTGAGGAGGGGTCTCCTTGTGATGCCTAGGCTGGCCTTGAACTGAACTCTTGGGTTCAAGTGATCTTCCTGCCTTAGTCTGTTGACTAGCTGGGTCCACCACACCCAGCCAGCTGTTCTAAATTTGAAGTCTGTGCTTTTAATCTAGTGGAGGAAAGGAAGTAAGAACTAAGAAACTGACTAGTTTAGCTGGGCATGTGCTCACGCCTGTACTCCTAGCTACTCAGGAAGTAGAGATTGGGAGGATTGAAGGAAAAAAGGTAGCAAGATCCCATCTCAACCAACAGTCTGGACATGGTGGTGAGCACCTGTCATTCCATCTTCAAAGAAGAGTAAACAGGAGGGTTGAGGGTCAGGCCAGCCTAGGCATAAAAGTGAGACCCTCTTCAAAAAATAATAAAAGCAAGTAGCAAAAAAAAAATAATAATAATAAAAGCAAAAGGGACTGGCAGCATGGCGCATGGCTCATGGCTCAAGTGGTAGAGCACCTGCCTAGCAAGCTCAAGGCCCTGAGTTCAAACTCCAATACCACCAAAAAAAAAAAAATCATCAGGTTTAGCCAGGCACTGGTGGCTTATGCCTGTAATCCTAGCTACTCAGGAGGCAGATCATGGTTCAAAGCCAGCCCCGGGGAAAATAGTTCTGCAAGACCCTATCTTGAAAAACCCTTCACAAAAAAGGGCTGGTGGAGTGGCTCAAGGTGTAGGTCCTGAGTTCAAGTCCCCATATTCCCCCCCCTAAAAAAAAAAATCATCAGGTCTTAGGAGGACCAGGCTGAGCAGGGGAGTGAAGCCCAGAGCCTGGCCTACACTAGGTGGCCTGTACTAACACAGTGGCTTATATATGACTCTCTGTCTCCACACAAAGCAGTAAGAGGTACGTGGAACAGCCTTGGGGTGGGGGAATTACAGCAGAATTCTGTGTCTAGTCTGAATTCCATGCCTGGCTAGAAAATGGAGCCCAGCAGAAAAGCCTTCTCACGGTCCCCACCCACCCTCTGCTGGAACATAAAAGAAGCCTGCCCTTCTCATTCTTCCATCCCTTAGTCCTGCCCTCTCCCCCATGAAGAAAGGCACAAAGTCTGGAATTGATGCTGCATCTTTTTTTTTTTTTTTTTTTTCAATTTTGCTTTCTTAAAGCGTGTGCTGAGCTGATGGAGGGAGCAGTTTGGCAGTTAAAAAGGCCCAGCGGCTTGGGCAGCGGTGGCAGGGGGAGGCCAGGAGAGGGTGTTGGGGGGTCCCTCTGTTCCAGGCCAGGGAGCATCAAAGCTCGCACTGACTTCATAAAATATAAAACAAGAGAGGAAGACTTTAGGCGGGAGATTTGTAAAATACAATATCTTAGGGGATTGGCAATAATAAAAAATAAGGTTCATTATTTACAAACAATTTCTGTTCTTGGTCTCTGTACAGTGGAAGGTGGGGTGGGGTGGGGGGGTTGTGGATGTGTGTGTGTGTGTGTGGATGTCGGGGGCAGGGGGCAGTGGTCTGTTGGTCATTATGAGAGAGGAGGAGGGGTGGCCCAGTGAGTGGTTTATCTGAGGACGGATGGTGGTGAGAGGGACAAGGGAGAACAGAGTGGTTGGCCCAAGGGAACAGTCCAAATGTCAGGGGCTTGGGTTGGGGAGGGTTGAGGAGAAGCAGAACTCCTTTTCTTGGGGTGGGGAGCCCCAGGGCAGGGGTATGAGCTGGATCCGGGTTGGTGAACAAGAGAATGCCTCTTCTGGGTGCCAGGGGGTCCGTCCTGTGTCCTGGGTCTTGGACTGGCCTAGGAGAGTTTGATGGTGGTGTTGGGTCCCACATCCCTGGAGAGAGAAGAGGAGCCAGGGGTGAGTCTGTCTGGAGGGACCCCTCACCTTCTGGGAACTGGATCTAGACCAGCAAAGGTTGGATCCTGGCAGGGCACGTCTGAGGTGGGATCCTAGACCCTAGGAAGGGAAGGGGCTACCCACCCACCTGTCCTGGAACCACTCCTTGGGGTGGGAGAAGTTGGGGCTGGTGTCATTGCCACTGCTGTCCTTCGGCCAGGCCTCACTCAGGTACTTGGTGGTCTCATGGGTGCGGTCCAGGTGGTCATGCTGCAGGTGGTCCTGGGGCCGCTGTTCTGATGGCCCCCCTGGCTTGATCTCCCAGTTCTCCGGGGGCTCCACGGGCAGCAGGGTGCTGTGGCCATCTTCCCACGACCCCACCCCGTCGTCATAGAACAAGAGGCTTCGAGAGGGCACTGGGGAGGAGGTGCAGCGTGAGCCAGGGATGTCCCTCAGGTGTCCCCCTGCCTCCAATGTGGCTACAATCATGGCCCAGTAGTAAAGGACACAGGCTCTGAGGTCTTACAGGTCTGGATTTGAATCCTAGTTCTAATGTTCTCTAGCTGTTTGACCTCAGGTTAGTCACACATTTTGCTTTAACTTTTCCTAGCTTCTGTTTGCTGATCTGTAAAATGGGGATACTACAGGAGGGGCCAACCTCCTGTAGAGGGGAGTAATATAGGGGAAGTGATTGAAACTGTGTTTCGTAGACCAGCTAGCTAGAAAAAGTTGGCTTTTCCTAAGAAGAGAGTACAGGGTTTGGGCACTGAGAACTAGGTTCTAATCCCATAACTAGTACCACTTACTTTCTGGGAGGCACACAAAAAGCCTCTCTCATTCTAAGCCCTAGTTTGCCCTTCAGAGAAATCAAGGGAAAGAAAACAAAACATTTGTTGGATACCTGCCATGTCCGGGCATTATATAAGACCCTTAAACCTACATTCAATTATTAAAATCTTACAGAAACTCTTGGGAATGAGGTTTCTTTATCCCTGGTTCACAGAGCACGTAATCGAGGGTCTAGGCTATCAGGTAAGCTGTCCCACACCAGCCCTCATTGACGGTAGGATGCAAACTCAGGTCTGCTGGCTCCAGGATTTACCATTCACCTTCAAGCCCCTCCCACCACCCATGATCTAACAATCTATGTGAAAGACCATCTCTACCATTGTGCAACGGACCAGCTCCGGAAAACAGCCTGTTCCAGAAGCCACCTCCTTCCTCAGACATGCCCTCCTCTCTGCCCTGCCCAAACACTGGGTCTACTCCAGGCCCATCCATTCCCTCTTCCTCTCACTCCGTGGTCCATCAACTCCACCTCCATGGCATCCATCTTTTCTCTCCACTGGCTCCTCTGACTTAGAACACCAGACATGTGGCTCTGAGATCTTGCATCCTGCTGCCTACTCCCTTAACAGCCGTCCTGCTCTTCCTTGAGAGCCTCTGGTCCAGGGAGTGGCTTTCACTCCCTGCCCCCACTTCCTCTTCTCCTGACAGCCCCCCAACCACCAGCTGGCTTCCTCTCCTCCAGGCCCTCAATGTCTTGCTCATCCTCCCTGCAGGATCCCACTTCTTGAAACCACTTCTCTCCACTCTCCCCTTTTTCTGACCCCCCCCCATCTGTTTCTTCTTCCTCCTCCACCATGCCAGATATGTGTTCCTGGGATATGATGGACAACCTGAAAGTTCCTCTGAAGGTCTACTTCAAGTATCCTCTGCCTCTGAAAGACATGCTATTCCTTGCTGTGCCCTGCACTGGTCCTCCCTTTGCCACTCATGTAACATGTCTTTTCTTGCCTCTCTGTTGTTCACTTAGTATGTGCCAGTGTCACTATGCCTCACCTCACTGAATTGCCACCACAGCCAGCTGAGGAAAGCAGAATAGCAGCTCCCATTTTACAGAAATTAAAGCTGTGTGACATGGGTTACACAGTAAAGTGTAGCACCAGCTATGACTGAGTCTACAGCTCGTGTTCTGACCACTGTCCCTCATGGTTCCCCACTAGGAGGAAAAATATCTGAACTGACACCATGACCTCTTTTGTAGGAGGTAGACATTGCCAATGGACCCTAGTCCACTTCCTGTAGGTTCTGAGTGGTTCCTCATAATCGTTCTTAACACAGGGCTTCAGGCAGCAGCACCAACTTATTAAAAGGCCCTTGAGATGAAATTCAGGGCTGTCTCGGCAGTGAAATAGTGATGGTGTTTAGCTAAGGCACTATCACTACCATCACCATCATCCACGGAGGTTAGATCCAGAACATTCCTGCTTTCTGCTAAGTTGATCTCCTCCAAGACACTCGAAGGTTTCTGAGAGGTGGACTGGGAGACAGGAGCTCTGTGTTCTAGTCCCAATTCTACCACCAATGTCAAGCAAATCCCAGACCCACTTTGGCTCATCTGCAAAATGGGGAGGGAGGGTTAAGATGATGCCCACTCAAAACATGGCTCTTCCTGTGTGTGGCTTCCAGCAATTGGGAGGTACTCACTCTGACTGGCCGTGTAGACACTGTCAGCGGCCATGGGGTCTTCCTTCACAGTCTGGGAGCCAGAGGAGAACTCAGGAAGGCAGGGCACAAGAGAGCCCAGCACCAGAACGAAGCATAAGGCTGCCACCTGGTAGGACAGAGTGACCATCAGATAGATCTGGGACAGGGTAGGGCTGCAAGGTGCAAAAGTTTTAGTGTTTGTCCAAGAAAGCAGCTCCCAGAGCCCAACACCCCCCTAGAAGTGGGGTCTCCTGCTTCCTTAGGAACCTGTGGGGGCAGCTCAGGCCACCGCAGCCCATTGTGGGGAGCACCACAGGCACCTATAGGGTGGAGGAATCAGGAAAGGAAGAAACGGGTAAGTGAAGGTGGTGGTTGCTGATATGACCAGGATGGTGACATAACACCATACTACATCCTCAGGAGGATGCCCAGGAAGAGTGGCCAGCAGGAAGAGCTGAAAGCCAGGGATCCCCAACTGGGCCCTGCCCTCAGGGCACAGTCAGCCAGGTGCCATTAGGCCCCACATTTCCAAAAACACAGAGAAAATGGATGAGCATAGGTCCAAGCCGCACTCTGGAACACTTTTGGGTTTCTAGGAATTTACTTAGGCTTCCTCTACCATCCATTCCAGAAAGAACAATGACCTTAAGCCTGTGTCTCCCCAAGTCCTTTTTACTCCAAGGGACCCGCCCCTCCTTGGGTTCTCTGGCATCATCTACTCAACCGATGTTGTAATTGGTCAAAGAAGGTTGTATGGTACAAGTCTCTGTGGATTTGGTGAAGGGGGCTGGGCTTTGCTGGGGCCAGTCCACCAAGATGTCGCCCACGATATCACCAATCCCTCAAAGCTCTGCCCACCCTCCTAGAAAGCCAGCCTAAGGAAGAGCTGTCTTCCTCTGGTGCTGTGCTGGGGACAAAGCACGTACCATGAGGCAGGTCCCAGTCTGTGTGGCGGCCATCTTGTAAGGTCTAGAGATCTTGCTGGTGACCAGTGTCTGGAGTTTCTGCAGCTGCTGGAGCAGGGTCCTGAGGAGGGCACAGTGGTCACCCAGGAGGCTCCAACCTGGCAGCCATTTCTGGGGTGGTAGTGGGAGGCTGGGACTGCTCCTGACTTGGCCTCTACACCAGGTACCCATTTCAGTCAAGACTGAAAAGGTCACCTCCTGCTTGGCTCTTTTGCAGTGTGGCTCAGGCATCTGGGGCCTGCCTCATGGTGATAGCTGGGTCACTCTGCAGGAGCTCAGGGGTGCCCTGGAATGCTCCCTGCCAAAGAGAGGGTTGGAGGGGGAGGACCTGCCCCCACTTGGGCAAGGCAGGTCTTCTTTTCCTTACCCTACAGCAACCAAAGATCCATTGACCTCTGCACCCCCACAGCACCCTTAGCTGACAAGAAGGACATGTTTGTCACAGTGCCTGATAAGTAGTGCCTCCAGTGAATGACAACTATAGTTTATGTTAACTTTATTGTTTTTACACCTGCAACACTTCGCTTTTTTATGGATTTCCGTGTCAGTATCCCTTGCTTCACCTTCTTCCCTGAAGGTGAAGTCTGGGTCCGACCCGGCGTGGAATCCTCTGTGTATACGAAGAGGGTGAAAAAGGTTTAATCAGCTCTCTTCTCCACCTAGCAGGGCTTGTGCAGTTCCCAAAGCGAACAGCAGGTGGCGAAATAGCACCAAGGGCTTGGCCCTATTTGGGGCCAGAGGTAAAGGAGTGAGGCGTGAGGGCTCCGCCCCTGTCCTGGGGGGTGGGGCTGGGGGCGGAGTGGGAGATTCTCCAAACCAATCAGGGGAGTGGCTGGATCCAGCTGAGAAAGGGTTGGGGGTTGCATAAAAAGGAAGGAAAGGAGTATACAATCTTGGGGTGGGCTCCTACTGTATACCAGGCTGTTTTCTATGTTACTGCAATTACTCCCAGCAAGTAATTGTCAAAGACCTTCAGTGGGCTTCCCAGCCCAGCACGATCAAGAAGTGGGACTAATAATAAAAAGGGAAGAAAAACTAACACAAATTGAGCATTCTTAAATGCCAACCACCATACTTGGCCCTTTCATGCACTATCTCCTAGAATTCTCACATTAATCCTGTAAGGAGAGCTTCTGTCATCCCCCTGTTGACAAAATCCTGGGGTCCAGAGAGGTCTCACAGTTCCCTCAGAGTCACAAAAGTGGCAGAGAGTAGCAAGAACCCAGAGCTGTGACTTTATGCTACCTGCCAGTCAATGTGCTGGGTTTCTCAACTTAACTGTGCATGTGAATCATTCAGGATTCTTGTTAAAACTCCGATGCTGGCTGGGCAAGTCTAGGGAGAGTGCTGAAATTCCTCATTTCTTACACATTCTCAGGTGATGTGCATGTGGCCTGTCTGGGTGAACTGGCTTTAAGAAGCAAGAATCGCTAGCACTGGTTCTCAAATTTTAGGGTTCATTGGGGTCACCTGGAGGACTCGTTAAAACATAGTCTATAGCTGGGTGCTGGTGGTTCACACCTGTAATCCTAGCTACTCAGGAAGCAGAGATCAGGAGGATGGTGGTTGGAGGCCAGCCCAGCAAATAGTTCCAGAAACCCTATCTTGAAAATACCCAACACAAAAAAGGGCTGGTGAGTGGCTCAAGTGGTAGAGCATCTGCTTAGCAAGCTAAGGCCCTGCGTGCAAGCCCCAGTACCGCTAAAAAAACAAACAAAAAGCCAGAATGCTGGGCCCTCACCCTGGGGTTTCTGATTCAGTGGAGCCTGAGAAAAAGCATCTCTAACAAGTTCCCAGGGGACACTAATGTGGCAAGTCTAAGGGACCACACTTGGAAAACTTCTGCTCCATATGATCTCAGCTAACCATCAGGTGTCTTGATTCATGTGCAAACGATGAAGACTGGGAAGCCAGGGAAGGGACAGGACGTATGAAGTCCCAGGCCACAGGGTATATTTGAGGTGTCATGCTTAGCTTAGTTACCTCTCCTCTCTCCTGCCATCCAGAACTGTGCAGGCACAGGCTACAGTAGGACAGGGGGATGCAGGTAGCACTACCCACCTGTTGGCATTCTCTAGGGTCTCCACCTTCTTCCACAGTTCATTATTCTCTGATGTGAATGTCTCCACCCTGGAGGGGCCAAGAAGACACAGGCTCATGGCAGCTCTTGTACTCGCTGCTGCCCCATGGCTGCCTATGACCATCTCACACCTTGTACCCCTCCACCACTGTTGGTGCTTCATGAAAGAGGACTGGGGTGCAAGGTCCAGGTCCTACCCCATCTGGGATGCTTACTTCTTTTCTAGACACTCCACATACTCCTTCTTCTTACGACGGCTCTCCTGGGCTGAGATCTAGAGCGGGAAATCCCAAAATGGGGGTTACCAAGGCCACATATCCACTTCCTGGGGCCCTCCAATTTCAGGGCAGGCATCACCAGGGGAGCAGAGGCCCTGACCCACTGGGAAGCCCTTCAAAGCCCCAGGGTAGGGCAGGGGAGGCTGAGGTTTTACCTTGTTCTTGATTTTCCTCCGGACTCTCTTTAAGGCCTTCTCTTCCGCTTTGGTGAGGGGGAGCTTTGTGGGAATGGGATAGCCCTCAGCGATCAGGGTACGTTTCTCCTCCTCTGTCAGGAGCAGCGGCCCTGATGTCCCCTGCAATTTCTGTAGGTAGTAGGACAAGATGATTAGGAACTAGAAAGCCCTGAATTCGAATTCTCAACTGCTCACCTCCAGGGTCAGCCCACCCTAGCTCCTTACGTGAGGGGCAGTGAGGAGGGGGGAGGTGGAGATGGCTGTGGAGGAGCGGGCCATGGGTCGGACAGGACTGGAGGGTGGCAGAGAACGGGGACTCTGGGAGCCGTCGCTGTCGCTGCCGTGGCTGCTGGGGGGTGTTGGAGGCATCTGCACCAGGTCCTCTAGGAAGAGCAGGGAAACCAGATTAGCAGGGTCGTGCCCCAGTTCTGCTCTGATATTATGAGTTCAGCTTGCATGTGCATCCACCAGCCTATAGAATCCTCACCCCTCCAGAGGCATCAGAGGCCCTCTGTGGTGTCAGGAAGACAGCTGCCACTCCAGAAAATGATTTCTGAGTATCGTCCATCTCTGACAGCACAGAGGCCTGGCTCCTGGGTGTCCACACCCAGGCCCATAGGCTATATTCTCCTCCATCCCTGGCTTCAAGAGGATTCAGGGTCTTTAAACCCCAGCTCTGCAAGTCCAGACACTGTCTCCTCTATGGCCACGGCACCAGGAAGACTCTGCAGGTGTCAGGAAGACATGCCTAGAGGTCCAGGCTCATTCAAGGACCAGGAGCCTAGATGCTGGGAGAGCTCCCAGGATAGATCATTCCAGTTGTGGAAATCTGGGGCTCCACTGCACTATAGCACAGGGTCATGGCTGCATCCTCCCTGGCTTGCAAGGTGGGCTACTGCAGGAGTCCTCTCCTTCCTTTGACACTATTTGTGTCTTATGGATGTCACACTGCAAAGAGCACTGGACTTGGAGTCAGACCAGAGGTCAAATCCTAGCTATAGCACCTCCCAACTATGCGACCCTGTTATGTTTATGTTTATGCTTGGGCTTACTTAACCTCACCTTCCTCATCTGTTCAATGGGCTGAAACAACTCTGCTCTGAGCCAGGAGGATGCAAAAAGCTAATGTATGTGAGATGCTTTAGGAAGCAAAGGGTGCTCTACAGTGTGAGGTGTCTTTTCTTTTCTTTTTTTTTTTTTTGCAGTGCTGGGGATTGAACTCAGGGCCTCCACCTTGAGCCACTCCACCAGCTCTTTTTTTGTGATGCATTTTCTTCGAGATAGGGTTTCATGAACTATTTGCCCAGGCTGGCTTGGAACTGCAATCCTCATGATCTCTGCCTCCTGAGTAGCTGGGATTATAGGCGTGAGCCACTGGCACCCTGTGAAAAAAATCCTGACTTCTTTTTTTCTCCTTTGGTTATACTGGGGTTTGAACTCAGTGCCTCCTGCTTTCGAGGCAGGTGCTCTACCAGTTGAGCCACTCCACCAGGCAGTGTGCGGTTTCTTAATGTGAGCCCCTTCCCTCCTGTCTTCTCTCCAAGACAGTGAGCATCTTGAGATGAAATGCTGGCCTTATTAATTTTTCTAGACCTTGTGGTACACAGCCTAGGGCTTGATACACAGTAGATGCTTCAACCATAGTATTTGATGCATTAATGATGTGGGATTAGAAAGATTCCTCTTGGCCAACTCCAAAAAACTCTGTGTACCCTTCTCCTGTCTTGTCTGGGGTTGAGCTCTCAAAACTCCCTGTGGATTTGCCATCTGCATGCCCATATCACTGCTGTGTAATTGGTGGGTTTGCCTGTGCCCCTGGGAACTCTGTGATCTACTTGGGTACAGGGACTTTCTTCACTCTGTTCCTCAGTGCTTGGGAGTAGGAGAGGCCACCCAGTGGACTCTGGTTGGATGGATGGGTAGATGGATAGGTGGGTGGGTGGGTAGAGAGATGATAATGGATAGACAGATGGTTGGATGGATGAACGATTAGATGGGAGGATGATGGATAGAGCAGGTTTCAGTTAGTGAAAGGGACCAGCAAAGAAGGTGAGAGATTAAATGAGGGGGGCATATTAGGGAAGTCACAGATTAAGGAAGGAGAGAAGGGAACATGGATGGATGTAGAGTGAGGATGTGGGGGAGAAGAGGATATTTGGTACAGAAGTGGGGGGCCTTTTGGGGCAGGAGTGGGCTGGACCAAAGAAGTAGGATGCTGTCTGCTTAAGAATAGAGGGGAGATGAGCCTCTTTCCTGGCCATACTTACCTGGTGTCACTTTGAGGAACTGGCTCACTTCCTGGGGCTCTGCTTTGATCACTGGCAGCTGAGTCATGTCTCCTGGGGCCTGAGGAAGAGATAAGTCTAGCTCCATCAGCTGCCCCTGGGACAGTCCCCATCATGCTGCCCACCTCACCTCCTTCCCAGAAGCTGGTGGTCTTCTCTGCATAGTTGGGGAAGTGCTTGGGCTTGGGGGTTCTGGGCACAGCCCAGAGGGAAGAGAGGTAAGTTCTCATGCTTGGGAAAGCCAAACAACACCTAAGAGGAGAAAATGGGACCAAGTAGCGTAGTTCAGAATTCAAGCTCAGAGCAGGAGGGCTTCCTGTGGCTTCCAGGAACTTCCCAGTGGAGGCTGACTCTGTGCTGATAGCGAAGGTCATATGTGGTTGCCATGAAGACTAGAGGTATTGTCTGGCACACTGTAACTGGTGGCTCAATGAATGAAAACAATAGTATGGAAGGAAAAATTAATTGACTGGGGATTCAGAGAAAGCTCCAGAGAAGCTGGAGTCTGAGATGAGTCTAGGAGTAGAGTCCAGACAGAGAAGTAGAGGCAATGAGAGCTCTTAATGAGTTCTAAGTGAGGGACTGATGGTATCAGACTTTTGTTTTTATTTTTGTCTTGGACATATCGGGGATTGAACTCGGGGCCTTGCGCTTGTTAGGCAAGTGCCCTGGGACTTGAGTCCCATTCCCATTCCTCTTGCTTTTAGTTTGTTTTTCAGATTAGGGTTTGGGCTTTTGGAAGGGCAGGCCTTGCACTTCTACTCTTTCCTCTGCCTCCCAAGCAGCTGGGATCACAGGTATGCAGCACCAGGCCAGGCCCAGATTTATATTTTCAGCAAGCTTGCATTCCTATTTATTTACTGTCTCTCTTTTTTGTTTTTGGTGAGCCTGAGGTTTGAACTCGGGGCTTCGCTCTTGCAAAGTAGGTGCTCTACCGCTTGAATGCTCATGCCTCTAGTTCATTTTGCTCTGGTTATTTTGGAGATGGGGTTCTTGAAAACTATTTGCCTGGCTAGCCTTGAACTGCGATCCTCCTGATTTCTGCCTCCCAAGTAGCTAGTGGCGTGAGTCACTGGCACTTGGCTATTTATTCATATTCTAACTCATTCCAGAAAGGACTTCAGGAACATGTGTGGCTCCACACACAACTCCCAACATGCATGTAAGTGGTGTTCTCTGAGAGGCAGGCATGGAATTGGGTGCTGGACTTTGAGGTTTTCTCTCCTCTGGGTCTGCAGCCAATAGAGAGAGAGGTATCCTACAGTATGAATGTAGGAAGACCAGAGAAAGTTCAAGTTGGCCCGATCTTGGTGATTCCCTGGTCAGCTCAGCCCTCAGGTGACAGATTAGGGGATGATGGGACTCTGATGCAGACTGGTGATAACACTTTTGTGGTTTCACAGTTCATTATGGACAATGCCAACTCCTGGTTCCTGTGCCCTACACTAGGGTACTGTGACCTGGCTAGGGTAGAAAGCATGAGTTGGGGGTCCAGTCCAGCAGGTCAAGTCAGAAAGCAGCAGTGATGTTTTGACTGTGGGATTTTGGGCCAATTACTTAATCCCCAGAGCCTCAGTTTCCTCCTCTGAAGATACTGCTGTCATGCCTTCCCTTCCTGCTGTGACCAGGCTCTGGAATCAATCTGTGTTGGAGACATCTGCAGCCACCCCTTGAAACTTGAAGTCAGGGGTGAGGTAGGAAGGGGCTTGTCTTTCTTGCTTGTAGCCACTTACAGTTGGATCAGGTGAGCCAGGTGGCTGCCAGCAGACAGGACCAGTCAAATCCCAACTCCAGGGATTTTAAAATGGCCCTCATATTGTAGAATCTTAGGCCTAGAAGAACCTTAAGTTCATACACCCATTTTACAGAACAGGAAGCTGAAGAAGAAAGTATGAATGTAATATGCCCAGAGCACAAGGAAGGAGCTGAACTGGACTCAGGCCTCTCTGGGGAGCCAGTGGTCTGGGCCTCACATTCCTGGAAGAGTCTCAGGCTTATAGCTGAACGCTGTTATCTCTATATTCATGGGCGTGGAGGTGGAGTTTGGCATGAGAGTGGCTATTCTCACAAATGTAAACAACTAAAATATGGCACCGTTTTTCTATTTACATGTTGGCCTTTCTTTCTTTCTTTCTTAAGATCCTGAAGCTTCGAGAAAAGGAAATGGCCTGGGCTGTGTCTATCTCTGAGACCCTAGACTGGGCCTCCAATGCCCAACCCTGCCTGGTGCCTCCCCAAGCTTTCTCTGCACACAGGAGGGCCCCCTCAGGAGGACTCTGAGGGCTCTGTGGTGCCTGTTGTAAGATGGTGAAAGGGTGGCCAGTTGGGGAGGCAGAGGTCTGGTCTGGCACTTCCAACCCTCAGCCCCGAGGGTGGCATTGCTCCTGGTCTCAGAGCCCTGAGCAGGCACAGGGCTTTGGGCATGGCTCCCAACAGCCCCACCAGCCATCCTCACTCCCTCAGCCCCTGCCCACAGTCCCACGCTCACCTGGTGGGGGATGGGCAGCCTGGACAAGGGGCTGAGGCCCATTAGTGGGGAGGTGGCCATGGCGGCAGCAGCTGCCATGGCGGAGGATGCAGCCAGAGGGTCCACGGGCAGTTCCGGGCTCTGCTCCTGCTTCACCATGATGGAGCACAGTTTGTGTCCCAGTGCCCATGCTCCATGGTCCACATCTGGGGGAAGAGGACAGGACCCAGGCTCAGGGGACTCCCAGACAGGGAGCTCAGCCCACTCCTGCCCACTGGTGGACAGACAGAGAAGACATGTTGGGGTACACTAGGAGGTGAATAGGAAAAGGGGGGGGGTCTTTGTGAGGAGAGAAGCAGGCTGGGCAGGAGCCAGAAGAGGTGAGGATAATCTCGGGCATGGACACTGGACCTGGATCCTTCCTGAATGGCTGTGTGACCTTAGGCAAGTTGATTATCTTCTCTGAACTTCAGTTTCCTCATCCTTAAAATGGGGAAAGGAACAGGCCATCCCTAACAGGTAGGTTTTGACGATTAAATAGTATAATACACATAGAACACTAGCACACACAGTGCCTGACAAAAAGTAAATGTTCAATAAATGACAGTAGTGTTAATATAGTTATTGTTCCTCAATAAACATTTGCTGATCACTGTGCCAGGGGCTGGGTAGCTAGCAAGAGTCACACGCAATTTAGTATAGTGGGAGCACTCAGGGATGTGGAAGGAGTCAGAGAATAGTGATGCATGCCTGTAATCCCAGCACCCAGGAGGCTGAGGCAGGAGCATTGCAAGTTTGATGCCAGCTTGGCCTACATAGCAATAACCTGTCAAAAAAAATAAAAAAAAAAAAGAAAGAGAAGTGCCAGTAGGGTGGCTTGGCCTTGGGGGCTGGGCATGGAGCTGTGAGTTTATCCAAATGTGAGGGGAGCCATTCAAGGGATTTGACTATGCTTGAATTTATATATTTAAAAAAATCCCAAAAACCTGTCGGCAAGGCAGAAGACTGGATTAACTTCTGGCAAGATGGGGGCAGGGAGACTGACAGGTGGCTGCTTAAATAAATGGTGCAAGTGAGAAGATGAGGTCTGAGGAAAGGCAGGCAGTGGAGCTGCACAAAGAAAACGTAATAGAAACAGACTGAGGACTTGGTGACAGGGCATGTGGAGGGAGGGGTGTCCAGGGAACCAAGGGCAGACTCCACCTCCTGTCTACGTAGTGGGTCTTCTGGCCTCACCTGGGCCACAGGGCTGGCCACTGATAGGTGCCCATAGTCTTCCACCCCACGTCAGCCCTGCCTATGGTGTCCCCAGTGTCTGGAAGGCAGAGAAGCAGCAGTGAGGCAGGGGGTGGGGTGAGAGGACCAACATGAAGGGGAGGGGCTGGAGGGGACTCTGGATTTTGGAGCCCACTGTAGGTGGGGAGAGGGGTCAGTGGCTCCCCAGTCCCACCTCAGAGGCCAGTCCCCACCCTGCTGGGAGCCTGAGTGCCAGGGTCACAGGCTGCCCTTGGGTCCGGGAATACTCACAATCTTCCCAAATTACAGGGTCAGGCCACCAGCCTCCGGGAAACTGCCCCTCTGAAGAGCCACAGACAAATTGCTTTAAAAATAGACCTGGGATGGTTCAGGAGTTGCTGGGAGGCCCAGTGGGGTGGATGGAGAACCTGCCGGGTAGAGGGTCTACCCTGCACCCCTGCCTGCTCCAGGCTGGGGCCTGAGATCTCATGGAGGTTCAGTGGCTCAGCTGAGGCCAGGGCAGAGTGGGCAGCTGGGACCCTAATAGCTACAAGCCCTCGAGTCACATAAAACCCAAGAAAGTAGCTCTGTCCGCATGGCAGGGGGTACAGAAGCCCACCTTTGCTCCTGGGAAGTCCTAAGCACCTTAGGACACAGACTTCTTGTGTCTGCCATAGCTCTGAGACCTCCATGCTCACGGGTTTATTTCCTCCTACCCAGAATTGTTTGTGGCAGGCTCTGCTGCTCACCCCATTTAACAGATGGATACACATATATATATGTGTGTGTGTGTGTGTATATATATATATATATATATAATTTCATTTATATAATTATTTTCATTTTATAATTAAGGAAACAGAGACCCAGAGAGGCTAAGGAACTTGTGCAAGGTCACCCAGCAGCTAGTGGAGGTACCAGGATACACATCAAATCTGTTGGGTTCCCAAAGCAGTAGCCTTTGCTGCCCCTTAAGGGTAGCAGACGTGGTGGTAGAAGGGCTTAGAATCAGGGGGCTGGCTCTCGGTTCTCCATTCTGCATGACCTAGACAACATCACTTTTGTGAAGTCTCATTTTTCTTATGGGCCACGTGGGATTATGAGGAAAGTGATTCCAGTCTCACCTGTCCATGGTGAGAACTAAATGAGATAATTAACACTCAGTCACTTCTGAGACTGGAGAGAGCCCTGGAAATGTTTGCTGTTATTCCCACGTGTGAGGTTTCTAGAGGCTGACAGACATCCCTGACCACTCAGCCAGAGATGACAGAGGCAGGACCAGCTATCTTGAAGAAATGACTAAAGGGATAGTGTTTCTAGCAGGGGCACAGTGTGGCTTTTGTGCAGATCACCTGAGAGGAACGACTCAGACTCAGAGCCTCCATTTCAAAGTGGGGAGTTGGAGGAAAGGGTTTAAGAGAGCCCACCTTCAGGAATAAAAGTTGGGTCCAGGGCCCTCTCAGGGGGCATCTTGGAGAACATCACAGTACAAGGAGATGGAAAGGTCTTTATTTTGTCTACATTTGTTATTTAATCTTCACTGTTTTTTTTTTTTTTTCAGGTACGGGAGTCTGAACTCAGGACCTCACTCCACCAGCCCTTTTTTTGTGATGCGTTTTTTTGAGATAGGGTCTCATGAACTTTTTGCCTGGGGTTGGCTTTGAACCTGATCCTCCTGATTTCTGCCTCATGAGTAGCCTTGGTTATAGATGTGACCCACTGATGCCCGGCTTAATCATCTCCATCGTTGGCTGTAAATCAGTGACTCTCTGACCCGTTGTGCATTGGAAACCCCGGGAAGCTTAGACCTTCCCATGGGGTTTCTGGCTCTGCAGGGTTGGAGTGGGAGCTGAGGATTTGCATTTTTTGTTTATTTGTTTTTTGAGACACAGTCTCACTATGTAACCGAGGCTAGCCTGGAACTTGCTATCCTCCTACCTCAGCCTTACAGGTGTGCATCACCATGCTCACCTAGGTGAAGGTTTGCATTTCTAATTGGCTCCCAGGTGATACTGATGGCCTGAGAGCCACCCTTTGTAAATGGCTTTTTGACCTAACTGAGCACAAACTGCTTTTGAGAAGTGTCCACATGGGTCTGATTTGAGGAGCACCCAAAAGGCAGAGAGCTGTGCCCTGCTGATGGGGTTGTGGGTGGCTTTCAGGCTGCAGGTGTCCCCTCTTGTCCCTCAGAAGCTCCCACCCTCCTGGGTCTTCTGGGCCTGTGCTGTCCACCTCTTACCTTGGGTGGTGTCCTCCATCTTAATGGGCACAAGAGGGCTCTGAGGTGCAGAGTCCCCGCTCAGGGAGTAGCTGTGCTCTGCCTGGATGCCTGGCGTGGGGGAGTCTAGTTCCATGTCCAGCAGAGGACTCTTCTCATCCAGCACCGGGTCATCAAAGAAACTGCTGAACAGGTCATTCGAGAAGTCTTCCATGTTCTCCACAAAGTGGTCCAGGTGCTCCGGAAAGTGCTGGGAGGGAGGAGGCGAGGACAGGATTGAGCTTGATTTGGGAAGGGGGTGCAGGTGCCACTGCGAGATCACTTCCGCATTCCTGTTCATGCCCAACATTAATATAGCTATTGTCTCCACCAGCCTCCCATGACCAAAGTCCCCAGCACCAGCTCCTGTGGTTTCTATTAGCCATTACCTCTGCCAACGCCACCAGCATCATCCTCAAGTGAGTTCTGCAAGGCTAAATACTCACTGGCCCTAGCAACAGGACCCTGGGCTCTGTGACGCTGATCACATCGCTTATATTGTATTGCCCAAGTCCATTTCTTGGTCCCTAACCCCCTCACCACCAATTCTTCATACCTTGATGTCAAGACTAAGTTAAGGAATAACCATCTTTGTGTTATCTTTATTTCTATTATTAGTTTTGGAGACACACTGGCCTTGAATCTTTCTATTTTGGTGGTACTGGGGTTTGAACTCAGGGCTTCTCAATTGCTAGCCAGGCACTCTATGACTTGAGCCACATCTCCAGCCTCCAAGCTGTTCTTTATGCCAAGAGATCAGGCTCTGGAGCCAACTATTGAGGCTCAAACCTGGCCTGGATATTTTCAGCTATGACTCAGTGCTGTGCAAACTGTGGGTGGTGACTCATTAATAGGTTATGAAATCAATTTAGTGGGTCATGACTAGAATTTTTTAAGTATACATTTAAGCTTTTTACTTCATGCACAATACTTGTACATATTTATGGGGTACCCAATGCATATGACTAGATCAGGGTAACTGGCATATCCAACACTGCAAACATTCATCATTTCTTTGTGATAGAAACATTCAAATCCTCTCTACTAGCTATTTTTTTGTTTTGTTTTGTTTTTAGCTATATGGGATTTGAACTCAGGACCTTACACTTACTAGGCAGGTGCTCTACCACTTGAGCCACTCAGATAGCCCTGTTCTGTGAGGGGTATTTTTGAGATAGGGTCTTGAGAACTCTTTGCCCTGGCTGGCTTTGAACTGTGATCCTCCTGATCTCTGCCTGTGGAGTAGATAGGATTACAGGCGTGAGCCACTGGTGCCCGGCTTTCTACTAGCTAGTTTGAAATATACAATGTAGTGCTGTCAACCATAGTTACCCTACTGTGCTGTAGAATATTACACGTTACTCCTCTAATTGCACCCCTCTGCCCGTCACCATCCTCTCTAACACCCCTTTTGCCACCAGTCCCAGCCCCTGGGAACCACTATCTACTTTACTTCCATCAGATTGACTCTTTTAGCCTTCTCATATAGGTGAAAACATGTCATATTTATAGTCAGAATTTAAGGGAAAACAACACAGAACAAAATAGAGTAGAAAATAGAGGCATACACAGCACATAGTAATGTTAAATACCTGGTAGAAACATTTCTTTTTGTTTTTTGGCAATACTGGGATTTGAACTCAGGGCCTTCACCACTTGACCCTTGCCTCCAGCTCTTTGCTTTAGTTATTTTTATCAATAAGATGTCGAGATTTCCCCAGGCTGGCCTGGACCTTGATCCTACTATTTATGCATCTTATGTAACTGTGATGACGGGTGCCCTGAGCCACTATGCCCCACTTACTGGTTGAGATGGGGTCTTGTTAATCTTTTGCCTGGACTGGCCTCAAACCGCCAATCTCCACCTCCCAAGTAGCTGGAATTACAGGCCTGAGATACCTCACCTGGCCCTGGTAACACTTTTATCTCAGTTTGGTGTGTTACATGTGAGTATTTGGAAAAGGTGTAAACCTCTTAGAAACAAACAATCTGATAAAAGCTTTGTTTCCATGATATTGGGAAAGTTTAATTCTTTTTTCTATACAGTGCAGGTGATAATAGCTTCTATTTGCTAAGACTATTCAGAGGATTAAACCAGTTAATACATGTAAAGGTTTAGGACAGCTACTGGCAGACAGTCACTATTCAACAAATGACAAATGTTACTTCCTTTTTTTTTTGTGGTGCTGGGATTTAAACTCAGGGCCTACACCTTGAGCCACTCCACCAACCCTTTTTTGTGAAGGTTTTTTTTTTGAGATAGGGTCTTGCAAACTATTTGTCCAGGCTGGCTTCAAACCTTGATCCTCCTGATCTCTGCCTCCTGAGTAGCTGGGATTATAGCTGTGAGCCACCAGCTCCTGGCTCAAATGTTACTGCTTATCATTAATAATGCACTCCAGGGGATGACACATAGTAGGTGCCTGTAAGAGTTTACAGAGTAAGGTGCCTGTAATTCTCTTTAATGAATTATAAATGTGTAAAGCAATGTTCATCCATTTTTAAAAACAATGGGGACATTTGCTGGTGGGTTGGAAGAAACAGAGCGGGTGTGGCCTTAATCCCTTGATTCCCACCTGGTGAGTGGCTAGGGGCTGGCATCAAGAGATTGGCTTCAGGTCCAGAGTCATTGGCTTTTTGTGGCTCAGACTATAAGGAGTCTGTCCCAATCCAGCAGGGATGTGCAGAGAAGCCATCTGTCTGAGAATAAGGCTCTGGGCCACACGTCCATCTGCGGGGCACAGGGGGTGAGCATGGACTCTGGGAAACATTTTTTTTGGGGGGGCACTGGAGTTTGAACTCAAGGCTTTATGCTTGCTAGGCAGGCGCTCTACCACTTGAGCCACCCCGGCAGCCCATGAGCAGGCATTCTGGAGCCACTATTGTTTTCCACTTGTAGCTCCACTACTTGTAAGTTTCTTGACTTTTCTGTGCTTCTGGGTCCTTACCCAGAAGGAGAAAATAATAGTTCCTACCTGATAGCATTGTCATGAGGACCCAGTATTTGTTAAGATGCTTGCTACTCATCTCACAGGATTATAAGGATAAAATGAGTGAGGAACACAAAGCACTCAGAAGAGCTCCTGGTGTGTGGTGAGTGCTCAGTGACTGTTAGTTATTATTATTATGAAAACATCAGCCCCTAAACTCTGGGCCCGAGCCTGGAACTAAGTAGGGGAAGATGGTTTGGTATTCCCCTCCAAACAAAGTGTGATGAGAGAATCCAGGACAAAATGAGGCCAGAAACCCCACAGACAGGTGCTCTCCCACTTCCAGTCTACCAGAAATCAATCAGCACCTGACATTTTGGTTGTGGTTCTAATCTTCCAAGGTGCTCTCCTATGGATTCTGTCATTTAATCCTCAGTTACCCAGGGAGGTAAGGAAGGTGCATTTCTGCATTGGACAGAGAGGAAAACGGAGTTCCAGGGGGCCAAGAAGAGCCAGAAAGTCTTCCCAACCACCACACACTTTTCCCTGCTTGGGAATTACCTGTTTGCTGCCAGACTGTGGGCTCCCCCAGGAAGGTGTGTGTGAGGTTCACCTGCTAGACACTCACTAAATAGGGGTAGGGGAACAGGACCTTGCATCTCAGAGGGAAGTGCCACTATCCAGCAGCTCCTGGGGTAAGGTGGTACCAAGATGTCAGAGGCCTCAGCTGAACAAGGTCTGAGAACAACCGAGATCTCAGACCTCATTACTACCATCCCCCATCAGCCAGCCAGGGCTGTGCTGGCCACGCCCCCTGCAGGGCCGAGCCTCGCCGCTGGGGGCGCTTCCTCCCAGCGCTGCCCGCAAGGTCTGTCTCTAAGGCGGCTGTGCGCGCGTGGGAGGGGGTGGTGAGGAGCTGGAGAGCCGGGAGTCAGTTGCTAAGGTATTTCTCAGCAGCTGCTTCTCAGGAGATAAGGGTTTGCCAAGCCCCTTCCCGGGGGCCAGGGAGAGAAGACACACTTCCTCCAGTCTGGCCTGAGGTCCGTGAAAGGCCTTGGCTCCAGGAAGACGAACCAGGGTCTTCCCAGAGACCCCTTTTGTGCTGCCCACTGGAACCTGCTAAGGGAGCCTCATTTAGCGAGCAGCCCCCCACCCCACCCGCTAGAAACAGCAGCCAAGGCCCAGCAGGACAGAGCTTCCAAAGCAGTGGAAGCCAAGTGGAAGGAGAGGGCGGCCAAGGGGCAGCCTGGATGGGGGGTGGAGGGCGCTCAGGTGCTCAGTCCTTCTTGCTCAGGGCTTGCTCTGAGCACATCCCATCACCTCCGGGCCCACCTGTCCTTCATGGGAACGGTGTCACCAGGGACTCTCCTTAGAGAGCGTTGCAGCCTATTGTCTGGCGTCCAGTGTCTCTTAGCAGCTCAGTGATGATTTAGAGGCAGAAGGGACCTGAGGAAGCTCATGGTCCATCCCCCTCCCCCCATTTGCTAGTGAGAAAACTGAGGTTCAGAGAGGGAGAGCCATCTCCCCTGGGTCACACAGCGAGTTGGTGACGTTGAGGGCAGGGGTTCTCTCTAGCTGTGGGGCTGCACTGGGGTGCGATCTCTTCCCAGGTGGTTCTTATTCTTCCTCTGTACTCCCTTCCCTGGAAAGCCCACTCTGGAGACGTCAGACCTTCCCAGTTCCAGTCAGGCCCTTTGTCCTCCCTCCCAACACGCACACACACAGCTCTTCCAGTTCACATAAAAAGTTCAGGCTTCGATTATCTAATGGAAACGGGGGATGGAACTGGGCGGCGGGAATGGGAGAAAGAGCAGGCGGCCAGGAGTCCACCGAGGGCAAAGGGTCGTGCGTCGGCGTTGAGTGGGACAGGGTTGTACGCGGGGTGAGCGTTTTTCAGGGGTGCCTTTCCAAGCAACGGGGGTGGGATGCCAGAGAAGGAAACACTATGATTTGTTTCCCTCCTCATTAAAGACTTTTTCCTACAGTCGTGCCAATATAAGCTCCTTCTCGGCTGCCACGCGCGGCCGGCGCCGGCTCCGCCGTCTTGGAGGAAAGTTCCCTAGCCCTCCGGCTCGCACGCCCGCGTACCCCTCCTCTCCGCTGCACCTCCTCCTGGCGCGGGGCTCAGCCTCCCGCCCTTTAAATTTCAGAGACCCATCCGGGTAGCGCCGGCCCCACACTACCCACACATGGTTGACCCCGCCCCTTACCGGGATCCCGCCTGCTTATTGGTGAGGACCTGGAACTCCTGGCCAATGAAAGGAAGCTGCGAGCCACCGCCCGCGGCCGCAGGGGGCGGGGCACAGGAGGAGCTCTGGCTGCGCGGCAGGGCGGTGGGGGCCGGATCTAGTCCCCTTCTGCGTCTGGGACAGAGGCTGAAATAGCAGTCCCTTGCTGTCCCAAGACCCTTATCGGTAGCACGGCCCCGGCCCCACCCGCGAGAAGGGGCAAGTGGAGAGGGAGGGTCTCCAACCCCCACTCCCGGCTGGAGGGGCTGGCCTGGCCCCAATCTTAAGACCCCTCGCTGGTTTTCCATCTCAGCCCTTTCCGCCCCCCTATCGAATAATCTTACCAAGGGGTGCTTTGATAGGCAGCAGGGTCTTTATTTCTGGCGGAGGAGAGGGGGGCATTGCCCTGGAGGTAATAGGACTGGCTCCTCTCCGTGCCCTCTCCTTCAACACCTCCATTGGGGTCAGTGCAATCAGGGTGAAGCTCTGGGGAAGCAGCTGCATGCTGGAGTGTGTGGAGGGAGAAGGGTCTTCCTCACTGTGAAGCAGCCCCAGGGCGACCCCTTCCCTCAGGTCTCTAGATTCTCCCGGCCTGCACCCCCATCCTTGGCTTCTGCCCTCCTCCAGCCCAGGCTGATTCACTCAGTGCCCTGAGGCACTTGGGGGAGTTGGAGGGGGGACGGAGATCGGAATGGGTCCAAGCTGAGCTGTGGGATGAGGGGTGGGGGGAATCCCGAGCTTTACATTCCTTCCGAGAGAGTGAGCTGGGGAAAGATGGGAGGAGAGTCCTCTCACATTTCCCCCTTTCTTTCCCAGGCAGCACCCCCCCCACCCCCAACACAGTGACCCATACATTCCCGGACGATTACTTGCTTCGTGGTCACTAGAAAATTGCCCCCATTTCAGTCTGAAGGGCTACTAGTGTGAGTCACTGCTCTGTGTGTGTATGTGTGAGTGTGTTGAGTGGAGAGAGTAAGGAGGGGAGGTGGGTCCCTGGGGCCCCAGCTCTTAGCAAACTCTCCTTGTCCTTAAGCACCACCATTCAGGTTCTTGGGGGTCCTAAGAAACAGAGCTAGAGTCTAAGGCTGTCCATGCGAGGAAAAGCACTGGACTCAGACTCAGGTCCCAGTTCAAGACCCAACTCTGCTCAGATTGCTGGGCAGGGGCAGGTGCTGTCTTTTTCGGCCCCAGTTTCCTCATGGGTTAGTCTGTCCCTTCTGGCACAGGACAGAAAGAGAGTTCTTTTTCCTCTGCTTGGCCTCTCTAGGCCTGGAAGGGGTGAAGCAAGCCTTCCTGGCAGGGCATGGGGGAGGGAATGGGGTAATGGGAGTCTCTTGTTCCAACCTCCAGCCTCAGTCTTATCCTCCATCCCCTCCAGGCCCAGGGGAAGGTTTCTATTTTCCCCCTACTGAACTATTCACCACACACCCCAAGTCCAAGTAAGCAAAAATACTTCTGTGTATGCATGTATATGTATACACATGTGTGCACATGTTACACAGACATGGGCTGGAAGGACCCTTCTACCCAGGGATTCTCCCTTCTGGCAGCGCAGAATGACAGACATCAACACATCTGGCTATGTTTTGTACAGGTGCTACCATGTGTACATACTCCCTCACAGGTTCACATAGGTCAGGCATGAGCACAAGTCTAAAAAGGACACTCATCAAATTGATGAGACACCAATTCAAGTACGACACTTGGGTGGGAGGGGGCAGGGTGAACAAAGGCGATCAAGGTGAGGGTATATGGTTGATGGACTTCATGTACCTATATGAAACAGAACTAGAAAGCCTGTTGCAATTGCTTTAGGTGGGGTGGGGAGGGGCTGAGGGGAGATACAACGGGCAATGTAACTAATGTACAATATAAGTCTAATCGGAATTGTCACTACGAGTCCTCCCATATAATGAATATATCCTAATGAAAATTTATATGAAAAACATGCACACTTGGGCCGGGGATGTAGCTCAGAGGAACCGTGCTTGCCCAGCATGCTTGAGGCCCTGGGTTTCATCCCCAGCACACAAAACACAACACAGGTATGCACTCACACACAATGTGCAGTCACCCCAGACATGGGCTTACACGAGAAACGGTCCTGGCCACAGTTTCACACCAACGCATGCGGCATTTCACACGCTCAAAGAACTAAGTAATGACTGTGCCAAGCCATGTGCCTGAGAGGACTGAGTCATGTGAGTCCCAGGGGAGGAGGTTTGGGAGACCCAGGCTTGCCTGGGGCCAGGACAGTGACAGCTGGCCCTGAATTTTTTTGTACCAGTGTGTACTGGAACAGGAAAGGTGAGGAACAGGCAGGTTGGCACCTACCACAGGTTGCTTCTGTGCAGAATGGGGTCCATGGAAGATGTATTTTCTCTGCAGTTCCCAGCCCTGGAAGTCTAGGACTCTAGTTCCCCCTCCTGACACCAGTCACCCTATCCTGGCCAGGCCACAGTCTCTCAGGCTCCTAGCCACCCCCTGGCATTCTGTTTGCCTAGCCCTGGGGCACATGCCAGGCACTGTCTGGGCAGGAGGAAGCAATGGCAGTGATGATGGCAGTGGGGGCCACCGCCCAGGGCTGGGATTAGCTGTGACTGGCACCACCAAGGGCATGGCAGTCCGTGATCTGGCTGCTGGAAACACTGGTCCATATGTAGTAGCCAGAGGATCCCTGTGGGACAGCTGAGGACACTGGAAACCAAGTGCCAGGGCTGGCACTGGGGACCTCTGGAGAATAAGGACAGCCAGTCACATTCATTTATCTACCATTCATACATTCAGTTGGTATTTCCTGAGCACCTATTATGTGCCTAGCTCTGAAGGTTCATAATTGAACAGGCCCACCTCCTGCTCTCAAGAGACTTTCTCATTAGTGGTGTGGCTACCCCATTTATGGAGGTAGGTTTACATTTTAAAGTCTGATCCCTCTACATTGTCACATTAAGAAGGATCTTGTAAAACCTCCAGTGACTATGTCATTCTCTTGCTCAATAACCATCCATGACTCCCACAGGATAGAGTCCAAATTCTTAATGTAGCTTGAAATGATCAACTCAGGTTACCTTTGTCTTGCTGTGTCCAATTCTTTGAATATCTCCAAAGCCTACCATGCTCAGGTAGTTCTCAGGTATTTGCTGATTGACTGAGTGAGTGTATGAGTGAATGTGTAAATGAAGGAAGGTATCAGTGAGCTAATGGACTGAGGCCCTTTCTTCTGCAGCAGAGCCTCCAGGAATGACTGTCCTGAATTCTGCTCTGATGCCAGCTTGCTCCTGCTCTAGGCAGAGTTTCCATTTGCTTGGCCTCCTTCCCTCAGCTCCTCCCTAGTGGGCCTGCTGTACCCATTCTCCAGGTTGTTTTGCCCAAGGCCTTTTTGTCTTTGAGGCCCCAATCAGACCAGTTCCCCAGAAAGCACAGAGCCCATTCAGTGCTAGAGAAGCCTCCCCCAGGCATAGGCCAGGCCTAAGGTATAAATGGGGCCCATGGGCCAGTAAGCTGATGCTGCTCTTGTGGCCCAGGCCAGCTGGAAGACCTTCCTCTGCTGGAGCCTACTGCCTGGCTCTGGGCAGAATTCCCTTGGCTTCTTCCCTCTCCTCAGCGCACTCAGTGTTCAGCCTCTGGCTTCCTCATGGTCCCAGCCTGTCTGAGTTGTCCTCAGGTTTTATTTTTGGAAGAAGTGGTATTCTCTCTCCTTATTTACTCTGTCTTCAGGGAAGGTGTGGGACCCCTGGGCTCAGCTGGGGATCAGGCTATGGTTCCAGTTCCTGGGGTCTGGACCTCTGTGGACCTCCAAGGGAGGAGGCCTCCAAAGACTCCTGACCCAGCAGATGCTTCAAAACCAGCTACCCCTGCCTCTTTCCCCCACCCAGAATGTGACTAATGCCTGCCCTTGTTCTTCTTGAAGAGCCACACAGTGGCCAAAAGAAATCATCCCAATTTCAGATCACCATTGTGCTTACCTCCTCTTAACTTTAGAGGCAATTTGTAGTGAAATGGTTTCAAGCAAGGGAGGCAGACATATGATTCTAACCCAGTTCTGCTATGAGCTGTGTAGCTTGGGTCAGTTACTTAACCTCTCTGAGCCCCAGTCTCAGCTATGAAATGGGAGTACTTCTACCTATCCCCACCAGGCTGCTTTGAGGATTAAATTAGAGAGCGTATGTAAAGTGTTTTAAATAATTCAGGGCACAGAGAAGGCTCTCATTCAAGGTCACTATTCTTAGTGCAGTTGATTGAGGGTCAGGGATGGGAATAGACTTGTGTGGGATCATACACAGCTCAAGGTAAGCAGCCCCTTCCAGAGTTTTCATCTGTCTCTATCTTGCTTCCAAGGAGAAGAATTTTAGTGAGTCAGTCAGATGGGCAAGTCCTCAGTCTTCCATATTGGCTTCCTACCCTGCTGCCTAGGACACCTCTGGGGAAGAAGTTTCTTCTGTTGTCCCAGAAGACTTTCTTGCTTACTGAGGGTGAGGGGTCCAGAGAAAAGCCCCCAGCACTCAGCTCCAAGGTGGACCCCAGACCAGTGGGACTCTGAGATTAGGGGGAGTGCTGGGTCCTGACTGACATCACAGTGGAGAAGCTGGAGCCACAGCCTTACGGGCCAGCTGGGGCCCTTCCAGCACAGCCAGATGTCTCAGGAATGTGCTGAGCTGGGAACTACCTCGCAGCTTCCCTCGCCACCCCCAACCCTCGCCTGCATCTGCTTGCTAAGGCTCAGCCTCCACCCCGCCCCTCTGCCCTTTCTCTCTCATCCCTCCAGGGAGGGACTGTGTCCACTGTCCCTCTGGTCCCTTGCCACAGTCCAACCCCCCTTCACAGTCCAGCCCCCCTCCATCATCTGAAGGGAACGTCACAGGCAGGAGCCTTTCTCTCTGCAGACCCCACAGGCTGGGCTGACCGTGTGGGTTGGAGGGTGATGGAGCTCATACTAACAGGGAGGGGAGAGTTCTGAGCAGATAAAGCATGCCAGATCCCAAATGTGGAACTGATTTGTAGCCTGGAGAGAAAGGGGTGATGGCTTGGGGGCGGCACAGGGCAGGGCAGGGCCTCTTCTCTGGGAGGGTTGTGAGAGGGGCTCTGGGCATCTTACCCCAGCTGAGGGATGGGAGGGCCAAGGAGGTGCCAGGTTGGGTTTGGCTCAAGAACAGGGTTCAGGTCATTCTGGGGTTATTAGGGACATGCTTTGTCTCATAGTGGAGGGTGCTAAACTATTGGAGGGGGAGCCAGTTAGGGTCCTGGGGTCATAGTTCAGTGGAGGTCCCAGCCCTGAAGAGAGACAGCTTGTCTCCCTGTGAGGGTCTCCCAGGCCAGCCTGGCCCTGGGTGTTGGGATAAAAAGGCTAGAGGGAACTGGTGCTCCTGGCCCAGGGTAAGAGTCACATTAGGGCACTGGGTGGGAGTCAGAGGAGAGGAGGGCTTGAGGTTCACTGCTGCCTCAGGCTACCCTGGGCTCCAGGAAAGCCCACAGATCTGTCTCTCCTAGTGGTAGGCCTGAGATCCTCTAATGAAATCTCAATCTCCTGGCATTGAGACAGTTCAGATGAGCTGGGGACTACTACTATGACTAGCCCAGAGCTAGCATTGGCTCCTTCATGCCAGCTCCCTGGCATGGTATTCAAGGTCTGTAATAACTGCTTCCAACAGCTGGAGCCCCTCATCTTTCCCTTCCTCCAGCTCAGCTGGATTGATACCTCTCAGTTCCTTAACTGCTGGGAGCTCCCCTGCCACAGGGCCTTTGCTTATGTCCTGTGCCTGGAATACTTTTGTCCTCATTGCCACTCCTCCCATCCTCTAAGGCCCAATGTATTTACTGCTTCCAGCAGGAAGCTTTCCCTGATCACCTAGCTCAAAGAGCCCTCTCCCTTCTGTACACAGTAGCACTTACAAATCGGTGGGTCATGGGGTTAATATCATTCCTTGCACTCTAGGCACGGCAGGACCCATCTCTCCTTCTACACTGAAACCTTGAGGATAGGATCTAGGAGAGGTTTCACCCTTGAGCCCTGAACTCAGGACCTTGCATATACTATGCCTAATAGTACAAGTAACAGTAATAATGGGGCCAGGCATAGTGGCTCATGCTTGTAATCCCAGCTACTTGGAAGGCAGAGATCAGGAGGATTGTGGTTTGAGGCCAGCTTCAGCAAAAAATTAGCACCTCAATCAACAAGCCAGGCCTGGTGGGACATACTGGTAATCCCAGCTATATGGGAGGTTGTAGGTTGGAGGATTATGGTTTGAGGCCAGCTTGGGCAAAAACTCCAAAACCCTACCTGAAGAATAACTAAGGCAAAAAAAAAAGGGCTTGAAGAGTGGCTCAAGAGGTAGAGTGGCTGCCTAGCAAGTGTGAGGCCCTGAATTAAAAAAAAAAAAAAGTGCTAATATTTATGTACTAGGCACTGCTGTAGTTCCTGCAGAATCTCATTTACACTTCAGAAGATAAAACAGGTTCTATCGGTGCCCTCGCTGTGTAGATTAGAAAGCTGCTCAGCTCACGCCCTTACTGAGTGTGGGAGCCATGTTTGAACCCAGGTTCTGCCTGTGACATTCTGCTGCCCCCTGCCCAGCACCTGGTGTAGCACCTCCTACAGGGCCAGGTACAAAATAAGGGCCTCTATACCATGTGTGGGGTCCACACCCAGGGCCGGGTTTTGCTCCTTCCCTGCCTATCCCTTTCCTAATGCCAAGAAACACAGAGGCTTGAGACTGGCCTGGGACTTCTTGGTTTTGCCCAAAGGAAAGGTCTTCCACCTCGATCAGATGGAGGGAAAGTAGATCCCAGTGACTGGGGGCTGGAGAAGGTGGGGCACCCCTCCAAGGTGGTCCCATGCTGAGGATCTTTCTCTCAGTCAAGGACAAAAACCATCACGATCAAAACAGCAGCACAGAGGGCTTACTATGCTTAGCCAGGAACAGTGCTAGGCCCTCTGGGACAAGTTCTAATTGAATCCTCATGAGAACTCTACATTTTACTATCTTCCCTACTTGAGGCATGAAGAAAACAAGTGTGATCTGGCCAGGCACCCTCTGAGCAGTGCTAATGTTGACCACAGAGGGCCACCCCAGCCTTTCCCAGAAAGGATTCAAAATCCCCCCTCCCCTGCCCCTGCAGTGCTTGTCCAGCTCTCTGCCTGACTTCAGACCCCTTGTCTTCTCAGGTTGAGCCTAGAGTAAGCACCCAGTCTCAGGACTTTCCTGGTCTGAACTTGCCTGGAGTGGGTTGATTCAGAGCTGCCACTCACCTCTTGCCCAAATGCACACAGCTTTGGGGTAACAAGATATTCAGAGCTGAGTCTGTTTCTTAAGTCAGGTAGAGAATTCCTAGGTATCTACTTTATTATACTTTAGAGGTCATATTATATGTTAGAGCATTTTATATATATTCTTAATATTTCATAATAGAAAAGCCATTACGATAAAGTGAAAGGTAGGGACTTAGGCTACAATTCACTACTTCAATGAATGAATGAATAAAATATACTTTTAAAAGAAGAACCATCAAAGCTAGAAGTACAGAAGTGTTCTTCCTTTCACTATCTGTCTACCCATCTATTCGTTCCTCCATCATCCCAGCTCCACTCATCTTCCCTTCCATCCATCTTTCCTTTTACCATTCATCCATTTCTGTTCAGTCCTCCCTTCCTTCTTTTCTTTGCTTCTTTCCTTTCTTCCTCCCCTTCATCCACCCATCCATCCAGCCATCCATCCACCCACCCACCCATCCATCCATCCATCCATCAGTTCATGAAATAAACATCTAAATACCCAGTCACTATAGCTATTGACAGGAAATAGACAAAAAAAAAAAAAAAAAAAAAAAACTAATGGACACCCTCTGCCTTCAGGGAACCATTAGTCTTAGTTTAGCAGTGAGGAAGCCAAGGCTCAGAAAGAGGAAGGGATTTGCCCAAGGTTGCACAGTAAGCCAGGGAAATGAGGTGAAGAGGGGTGAGGGCGTTGCAAACAGAGGGGAGCCCATGGGAGCAGTCTCTGGTCTGTCTCCCTCGAGAGTGAGCCCCTCAAGTCACAGGAGCTGCCTCCTGGCTCTCCATGAGGGCCTGAAGGGCCTGTGTCACCCCTTTGCTGCTTTCATTTTTGTTATTTTTTTGGAAAGAGAGGGAGTGGCTGCTGTCCAGCTGTTATGTCGGACCACACATCCCAGCCCAGATGTGATGGGTGAAACAGTCTCTGGGCCAAGAGCCAAGGGCCAAGGAAGCAGCAGCAAGGGCTGCGTCCCTAGAAAGCTGGGGGAAGTGACACACTGAGCCCAGCAGTGGGGAGTTCACATATGCCCTACTGTCCCTCCAGCTCTATTGTCAAGTTGACCTCAAGGATAGTGTGTGTTGGCTGTGGGATCAAGGCTTTTGACTTTCTTAGGACATCAATACCTTTGATGAGTATTTCCTTTGCGAGTCAGAGTTCTGGACCCTGCCCTGCTTCTCCCACTTCTGAATTAGACATTCCCACCTCCACATTTGCCCCGGTTCTAGTTCAGGGGACTGCCATTTACTTTGGCTTCCCTTGGTCTGCTCAAGGGGGTTACAGAGTTCCAGCTGAGCAACGCTTATGGTCTTGACTGAACTCCACCCAAGTCATCCTGCCCCCTGGAGCGCCGAGACTTCCAGAAGAACAGCCTGTTCTCCAGCATCTGGAGCTGGTTTCTTGAGGGAGGGTCAAGAGTAAATCAGGTCCCAGAAAGAGAGATGCTACGGGAGGGTCTTGGTACCAGGACTTGCAGGAGGCATGAGGCCTGGGGAGAAAGGACACATGGTGGGAGGTGTCCTATGCACACCCACCAGAGAGTCCTGTGAGCTGCAGAGAGCAAAGGGGCGAGTTCACCAAAGGACTGGGAGCAGCATCCCGCTGGGGTGAATATGAGGAGAGGGGGTGGGGCTCTGGCTGTGTCCCTAAAACTAAGAATCCATGGCGCCTGAGGATGGGAGTGGCAAATGTAGGCAGCCCCCCCACCCCATATCCAAAATCCCCAACTCTCCTGCTGTAGATGGCAAAGCTCAGATGAGAACAAGACTGGGAGGAAACTGGCTTCTAGCTGTTTTTCTCTCTCCTCTGTGGCTCCCTCTATTAGCACTCCCGCCTCTTCTTCAGGTCTGTTTTCTCATCTGCACAAGAGACATTAATGCTATACGTGCTCAACAAAGTGGAGGCGGCCCCAGTGCCACCTGCTGAACTGCCTTCCAATAACTCCTTGGTCACTAGGGATAGGAAGGTGAGGAAGTCACCTCCAAGAAACCTATGACCTGAGGCTTGGCTCAGGCTCGCCACCAGGGTCCGCTCCATCATGGCACCCACAGAGTGTCAATACTATCTGCTTCCCCTTCTGTCTCTTGATCAACTGGGAGTGGCTCGAGGGCCAGATGAATCTTCTTCATCCAGGTAACCCTGGCACCTGCACAGGTGTCCCTCCAGTGCCTGGACACTGAAGGAATAGACAAGTGTATTAGAGAATGAGCAAGGCTGGGGGACCTCTCAACAGATCGGAGAGCAGATGGCACTTCTGGGGGACCCAGTATTCCCACCACCCTCAGGGCTGGCCAGGCCAGAACCTTGAGGACCCCAGGGACTCTTCTGAAATTGTTAGAATACGTAGGTCTGTTTTGTTGATTTTTTTAATGCTTTTCCCTTTCTTAATAGGAAAGTAATTTTTTTCTACATCTACAGTGAATCCTTAATAGAGATCTATCCTCTACGTGACAAAACTTGGGCTCCTGCCCTAGGCCCATGCCCCACCACAAATAAAGTGGGCAAACCTCTCGACTTTGAGGGGCTGGTACACTAGGGGCTGCCACACACCTTGGAGCTCTGTCAGCTTAGCCTGCGGGGCATAAGAAGCTACAGTCTTTACTTGTGTCTTTTAGTGACAACATAGGCCATGTGAGATGTGCTGCTATTCATTGACCCTACAAAAACATAACTCCATATTTTACATAATTTGCAAATTGGAGACTTGGCTTATTGCATTATGGTGGAATTTCACTATATCAGGCACCTATTTTGTGCCATGATAATATGTTAGATTTATGGCTATGTGCAAAATTGATATGGTCTCTGCTCTTATGGAACTTTCTCATAGAGGAAATAGATAAAAAGCTAATAAAATAACTGCAAACTGGGATAAAGACTACAAAGAAAGCGGAGGACTGAAACAGAAACTGTTTTTCACTCCATTTTACATGATTGGGGAGAGTTCTCCAAAGAGGTGATATTTAAGTTGAGACCAGGAGTTTGAGGTAGAGAGAACTTGAGAGAAAGCTTATATATAGCAGGAACAGCATGATCAAAGGCCCTGAGGAAGAACTGGAAAAGGCTTATTTTTAAGCTGGACGATAATAGAGCCAAGAGTCCTAGAGCAACCTCAAGAAAAAGAAACAGGAAGATGGAATCACCAGAGTTAGCCTCAGGGATAAGGCTGAGTCACAAGTTCAAATTCCCTATGGGGCAGATAGTTCTAGACTGTCTGAGACCAGGGGCTGCAGGGGCCTGTGTCACAATATGGGGATGACTCAAGGCAATGACCATACATTGTAAACCAAGGAAAGCCCTCCTGAGTCCTAGAGATAGTGTGGGCTACAGGACCCTGATGACTGGGAGCAGGTGGAGTTCCACACTCTTCTTCCTCACTAAAAAATATGGAGCCTACCCTGAATCTCATTCATTCATTCGTTCATTCATCCATCAGTGATCTGTTGAGTCCTACCCTGTGCAAAACACTGTGGCTAGGCTCCAGGGACAGAGCAGTGAATAAGACAGATGAAACCCCTGCCCTCAGGAGTTCGTTCCCTTAGCAGCAGGGAAAAAATCAAACAAAACCCTGCACAAAATTCAATTTTGGTGGAGGAATCTCCCTTTTGAATAGGGGTTCTGAGCTTTGGGTTTATCAGTTTTTGTTCAGTCGATTCTTTTCTAGTGGATTGGACTCTGAGACCAGAGTGCCTTGGCCCTTCTGTCCCCTTTCCTGTTTGGTGAGAACTGAAACACACACACACACACACACACACACACACACACACACACACACACACACACACACACAAACGCGCACACACCCCTCCCCTTCAGAGGGCTGTAAAAGGCCCACCCACATAGGCACATCCAAACACACATGCTTCTCTAATCTCCCCAAATCCTCCAAAGGCTGGGGTAGAGGGTGGCTTTCTGCTTCCCCAGTTAGCACAGGACAAGCTGGGCTGGGGATCTGGGGAGCAGTGATTAGTCTTAGCCCTGCAGCCCCCTCCCCTGGGCTGGTCCCTGGGTCCCAGCTGCTGTGAATGAGTGTGTTGGGCAAACATCTTTGCAGCTTCCTGCTGCTCCCCTCTAAGCCAACAGAGCTCTTCCTCCTCCTCCCCACACCTCCCAGCTGGGGCTTCTCTGGGATCCCCAGCCAGTTCCCTCTAGAGAAACTAGCCATTCCTTCCCCTTAGCCAGAGGAAGGAGGTAGAACATGCACAGACTGTATCTACAGACATAACCTTCTTCCTCTCTGGTGCTTTGTCTCAGCTCTCTGTCCCGTGCATGCCATGGAGCTGAAGGACCACAGGGTACAATGGAAGGAAAAGCCGCATCAGGGGGACTGAGGGAGAGTGGGTCAGACAAGGAGGAGACTCCACTTCTCGCAGGAAGGGCAGCCCCTTCTGAAGGAGTCTCTCAGAGTCACATAGACAGGACTCCATGAAGGTCTCACAGCAGAAGGACTAAGGCCTTGGCTGCTTGCTTAACTTCTTGTTCTCTGTCCCTGTCTCTGTCCAAGGGAGCGCATGTTTCTTTCAGAGCTGTGTTTAGGGGAGCTTACATTTTTTGCTTTTAGTATAACAGAGCACACAGGGTTCTCATGTAACTAGATGGCACACTCCTCTCCACTTTCCAGATCTGCATGTCCCTCCTTATTCTCACCCCTGGAAGCTTTTTTCATCCTCCTGCAAGACGAAGAGGAAGTTGGGAATCCCATTGGAAGGGACTGTAGACACAGGTCCCATCCATGTCTTCCCCCAGAGGAGGAAAGTGACTCGTTCATGGTCACAAAGCAACTCCTGGCTGAGTGGTTCTAATGATCACCCTATCCAGTCTCTGCAACAAGTCAGCTATGGTCTCTTACACATCAGGCTTTATGTGATATTAGTCTTTGCATTAATTATCTCACTGAATTGCCACAATAATGCTATGGGGAAGGTCCTGATCTCCATTTTTCAGATGAGAGAATCAAAGCCCAGAAGAAGAGATATCACTTTTCTGGAGTACCCAGCTGGCTGGTAGCAGAAGCTAGACAGACCCACTCTTCCCAACTCCTAGCCCAGGAGATCTTTCTCTCTTTCCTCAAACACCATTTTCTGTCCCCCTGCCTCAGCCCCTTGTCCCATGTGAGAGAAGGACATCCTCCGCAGTGCTGTCCTTTCTCCACAGCCCAGTGCTAGACACCACTGCTGACTGGGGCTCCCTTCCTGCGCTAGACCAAGGCCCAGAGGAGCAGCTGGGGATGCAGGGCTGAAAGGAGCAGCAGGAAGAGTTCAGAAGAAATCCCAGCTCAGAACTGCTAAGGGCTGAGGGGGGTTCTACTGTTCCTGTTGACCAGGAGGGTCTGAGCTCCATCTGGGCTCTGACCACCCCCTTCCTTCTGATCAGAATCTTTTATCAGCTCCAGGAGAGAAGCGTGTATCCCCAGAATCCTGCTGTTTTATTCCTAGGAGTGGTGATAGAACCATCCTTAGAAAGACTCCATCCAACTTTTCCTCATTGTACAAAGAAACTGAGTCTGGGGAGGAGAGGTGGAGACATGGCCCAAGCTCACAGGCAAAGTGGAGCCAGAATAAGAATCCAGGCCTCTCTGCTTCCAATGCAACCCTCTCTCCTAGTACCTTTGGCTTGTCTGTTTGATGGGGACCATGCATGGCCTTTCCCAGAGAGCAGGTGATAGTGCTGTGCTGTGTAAGGGAGAACAGATGACCCTCACCCCATGCCTCCCTGCCTCGGGCTCCTGTCTCTATGACTGTGTGTTCACCTCACTCTAGACCCTGGGACAGTTTAGGTGGAAGTGCCAGATACCCAAGTCCTCCAAGAACTTGACTGTTGTCTGGCCAAGTTTGTCTTAGTCCCAGTAGGTACAGGCCATGCTTGACCATGGGTGTGTGTGTGTGTGTGTGTGTATGTGCAACTTTGGTTCACTGCACAGGGGGTCCCTATTAGATTCCCCAAACAGCCCATGTTTCTTCCAGGAAGGCCCCTCTGAACCCAAATATTTCCTCCCTTGCTGAGCCCATGCCCCTCCCCCATCATGGCCTTAGGGCTGAGCCTGGGAGAAGGGAGGGAGGAAAGGAGAGCCACGTTTCCTTAGAGAGGGAGAGGAAGAGAAAGGAGAAGGAAAGACAAGCCCAGAGACAGACAGTCATGAAGCCACAGGGAGAGAGAGACAAAGTCTGCAGAGGGACTGAGAGACTGTGCAGCGACTTAGAGACAGAGACGGTGAGAAAGGCCTCCTTCCTGAGCGATCACCCTGTGTAAGCCCTGACCCGTAGCCTCAGGTTCCTCCCTGGGAGGTCTCAGGCCTGAGTCTTTGGGGCGGCCAGGGCAGCACCCCTCAGTTTCTGGGTCTGGCTCAGATCCTGCCTAGGTCTGGCTCTGACCCCCTAGGAGCGCCGGGTCTTTGGCTCTCTGAACGCGCCCCTGTGCGCCCCCAAGCGGAGATCCAGCAGCCGAGCGGCCGAGGCCCTAAAGGGGGCGCAGGAAAGGACGCCGCCACTTTGCGCCCAATCTGGTCCCACAACCCTGGGGATGGGTGGATGGCGGCTAGAAGACGCGGGTGGAGTGTGTGTGTGGAGTGGGGGGGGAGGGCAGAACTGGTATCTCTTGAGCTCATATGCGAGGATCGGGTGGCCCAGATGCCTCGACGCCCCCTTCCCCTGGAGGCGGAGAGCAATGCTTGCACAAACTGAGCCCCTGGGAGGGGCGCGCACTGGCGCAAGCTTCTACCCTCCCGTCCAGGCTTCGCGTCTACAGGAGGTGTCCGGAGACCTAGTCGCCAATCTCAGGGCTCTAAGCACGTGAACCTCCAGGAGATCCTGCACCCAGCCCCCTCCCCCGCGCCTGCCCAAATGCTATATAGTCCGGTCTTTTCTGTGGGCCCTGGCGCGTGGCGAAGAGGGGTGCCGAGTTGTGCAACAAGGAAGGAGACCCTCCCTCTTACCGCATTGTTGAGGAAATCCGATTCGTTCAGATCCCCCAAGTCCAGGAAGCTGGATCCGGGGAACAGCCTGTCGGCCGGGAAGGGTTCCAAGACGGCGTCCATCGCGGCCGGCTTCGGGGATCCCCTTCGGCTGGGCTTCCCTCACTCCAGGGCTGCGGCGAGCCCAGCACGGAGCTCCTGCCTGAGCGCGGGCGGGCGGGCGGGGGGCAGGTCCTGGGCAAGCCCCGGGGGAGGGGCGGGCGGAGGCGGCGCGGCCCCGGGTCGGGGGCGCAGGGGCCTTAGGGCGCGGAGCAGGCTGGCCTCAGGGGCCCCGGGCGCACCGTGGGCATTTAGCCGACTCCTCCTCCTATTCCTCCCGGGGCGCAGCTGGCTTCCATGGGGAGCCCGTGGATGGCGCTGAGGCTCTAGGGGCCCCCGGACCGGGTGGGAGCCGGGGGCGGGGGAGCTCAGCGCTCCCCCGAGACTGGGTGGCTGCTGGCCTCTCAGCTCTCTCTGCGTCTCCCTCTGCACGGCTTCTGTCACTTTCCTGTCTGTGAAACCGGGAACCCCTGGCTGGGCAGCCCAGCTGGCCCAGGCGCCACGCCCCCACATCAATATTCACGATAACTCAATATTAATGAGAAGAGGGCGTGGCCTGAGGAATCGGCCCTCCTCTTTTAAAGAGACATCTGCAAGCTAGTTTGTTTCTTGCCAGTCGGTCCTCTGAACGCTCAAGAAAGGGCTTACAGCATAATCGTCCTGGAACCGATAACAGTGGCCCTGGCGCATGGGCGTCTGGTAAAAGATTTACCAACTATGATCGCATAGCTTGACGAGGCAGCTGATTATTTCCATTCTTCCAGCTTTAATGCTGAAGACTGAACCAAACCCAAGGTCTGAGAACTCCTTTTCTCAGACTCCTCAGTGGGGAGATTTTCAGTTTCTTAACCCTAACAGCTCACTACTCACAAGTTTCGTCCTCCAGAAAGTCTTCCCTGAAGCCCCAGGTGGGAGCAGTCACCACCCCTGTGTACTCACAGGACATATGTGCTTACCTCCACTGTTTCCTGTGTTATGTGTTATGGTCCCTGTTTGTTCACGTTGTGACCCCCCCCTGGACTGTGAGACTCCTCCAGGCAAGGACTGTACCCAGTTTCCCTTGGTAGGAGAGGGCTCTGTGAAAAGCAAGAGATGAAGCAAGCACCCCTTTTCTCATCAACCATCAAGACCTCTGATGGTCTGAAGAACAGCAGTCTGGCTGTTCCTCTGAACCATTGCTTAATCAGGCATAGAACTTAATCTTTTAACAGGTAAACAACTCACAAGCACCTGATCAAATGAAAGTGTTTCAGGCAGGCTCTCCCTCCAGGGTTGACACTCTGTTTTCTGTCCAGAGTCATTTAATGGGATTATGAGTGTCCTCTGTGTGTGGGTAATTAGCTCAGGAACCAAGAGGCCTTTAAGAAGTAGAGATGTCAGAGCAGTTCAGCCATAGGTATCGCTGAAATCAGTCTCTCTGAGCCAAATCCACAGTGTTTGCTAGCCAGATGTGGGCGGGGCAGATAGGTGACTTTTCTCCACCTGGGTCTCATGACCCAGTTGACACAGTTCTGGTCAGTGAAGTTCTGACAATCAAGGCTGTCACATGACTGTTAGCTCCCAGGCCTCCTGTACAGTTTGATCCCAAGGTGCTGTGATTACAGTTCCTGATCCGGGGACTGGTTCACCAGCGAGGCAACTCTGAGAAGTTAGACTGGGCCCCGGAGAACTCAGTTCCCTCTCAGAACAGTGTGGGTGGGATTAGGGTGCTGGGACTAGGAGTATTTTCCCCAAATGTGTCCCATCTGGCCAACTGGGGACCATCCAAACACAGACTGTGATCCTTCTAGGGTAAGAGAAGTGGTCTCTGTCAAGTGGACAAGTCAGCCTGTTGTGGGGGAGCTTGTGTCAGCAGGTGTCTGGAGTCTTGGCTCCTGAGCCTGAGTCCCTATAGGCCCTTGGGGGGAGTAAAAGTGCCCCTCTGCTTGAGGTTGACTGGAAATTGTGCCTGGGTTCCCCTCAGCCTGCTCTGTAATTAGAGACACAGGTACCATTTAAGTGATTGGGGAAGATTATATAGTTTTAGATACACAGGATTAGAGTGTTCTGTCTTTCCTTATTCTTATCCAGGTGAACACCCCAGGAAACCATTGAAAATAATCCTGGGGAGACATTCTGGTTCCGGCATCTCCTGTGGAGGCTGAGACAGGATCTCCCAGAAGAAATCCTGGGGGGGAAGGGGCACCAAGAAGTCGGGGGACAAACAGGGCAGTGCTGGCGCAAAGCAAGAACATGATAATTTTCTTTCTGGAATGAGGAGGATGGCACAGTCCAGCAGGGAAGAGGATGGTGAGCTTTTATTCACACATTCTGTGAACAGTATTGAACAATCCCTAGGCCAGGCTCTAGAGACATGGTGATTAAGAATTTACATCCCAGAGTGAACATGGGAGCACAGGGTGGGTGTGTGGAGGAAAGTGTGGTCAGAAGTTTTTAAGACAATAATTTCAGATAGTGATAAAGACTATGAAGAAATAAAAAAGCGTAACATGACTGTGTGGGTAAGGAAGACCTCGCTGAGCGAGTCATGTGAGCTGAGAACTGAACCATGAACTTGGGGTCATTCATGAGGCAGAATGGAGGGAAAAGCATCTGAGGCAGAGGGAAAAGCATGCAGAAGAGAAAGAAAGAGCTGATGGAAGGACAGGCAGCAGGGCAGGAGTGATGTGATGAATGTGAAACTCCAGTGTCACACACAAACTGATACAGATGGTCACGCTGAGGCCGGGACTCCATTCCATGCCAGTTCAGACTAAAGTTACCTGCTTCCCCCTGCCCTTCTCCCAGCCTTCTAAGGATGTAGCTTGCCATACATCCTTTTATCCAGAATGGACCTGGATAAGTGCCTGCTAGGTAAGTGCTCTACCACTGAGCTCAGCCCCTCCTGTTAAGGACTCAGGAACACCTGGCCTCTGCTCTTAGCAGCTGCTCCAGCTGTGAAGTAAAACCTCCTGCGTAAAGACATCCCAACACAGTTGGTGACAGTCAGTGACGCACAGGAGGAAAAGGGCAGCGATAAACTTCCTGCCTGTCCCAGACATTGAAGGTCAGGGGTGGGGGAAGAGACTCCTGCCAGGCTGAGCCATGAGCAGGAATGGTGTGTGTGTGATGGGGGGGGGGGCGGTTGTCACACTGACAACCCCTTACTGTCCTTCTCTGAGTCTCAGTTTCCACAGCTTTAAGATGGGACAGGTACTGATGCCCCCAGGGCCTTGTTCACAGCAAGGTTCTTTCAAATGTGCCCTCCCCAGGACAGGGGTGAGGTGCTGGGAGAGAGGGAGGTGAAGGGCCTGGCCCGCAGGAGGCCTCGCACTCAGGCTGTCCAGGCTCCTGCGCTAGAGCCTCCAGGAGGGTGCAAGGCGGGTGTTTACCCGGAGCAGGCAGGCCTCGGGTGGCGGAGAAGGTCGCCCAAAGTAAATCTGCCTTGTTTGCCTGGATTATAAAGGAAAATCGCTTTGGTACACTTTAACAGGAACTTCTGAGAAATGAAAACATATTCATCCTGGAGATTAGGCTGACTTCCGGGGAGCAGACCGGGCCCTTTGTTCTCCTGTGATCCCTTAGAATGGGCTGCATGGCTGTACTCAGAGTCCAGGCATCCTGCCAGCACGGTGGGGGTGGGCTTCAGACTCCAGCTGTCACTTACCTTAGTGTTCTGCCCTTCACTCCCCTTGGCCTGGGCCCCTTCCCCTCTCCACCCTGAGCCATAGACACCTGCTGCTTATTGAGACTTCCTTTGTGCCTGCTCTAAATACTTTAATTGTATTATCTTTAAATCTTGGAACAAGCTTGTAAGATAAGTATTGCAGTTCACTGATTGTGAAATGCAAGTTTCTTTGCACATTTGAACACCTCTGAAGCCAGAATGCATCTTTTTTTTGGGGGGGGGTTCTTTTTGAGACAGGGTCTTGTTAACTTTCCTGGAACTTGTGATCCTCCTACCTCTGTCTCCTGAGTAGCTGGGGTTACAGGCATGCACCACCATGCCTGGCTCAGAATGCATTTTATAATTGATGGTTTCACAGTTTAGTGCACGCATTTTTCCCCTTTAACGTAAAGAAAATAATGTCATCAATATAGTTGATGGCACCTTAGATTCAGGGATATTCTTCCATCTCCAATCTGCAGATGAGAAACTACAAGTTCAAGGGGTTTATACTCCTTTCTCTTCTATAAAACCCGGCCTGGGGGCTGTGGGCAGCTTGCCCCAGGTCTCTCAGCTTCAAGAGGCAGAGGAAGGACTGGAAGCAGGGCTTCCAGCCTTCAAATCCAGGGCCCTTTCCACTCACCCCAGATGAACTGGGTTTGTTCACTGGGAAGAGGCAGGAGCTGAGGGGAGAACCTTCCAGAACTTTCCTCAGCAGCCAGTGAATCACCGTCCACCCAGCCTTGGAGAAAGGCCTTAAAGATAGATTTTTTTTCCTCTTTAAATTCTCTGAAGACTGAAGTTCCTTAAGGACTAGGAAAACACTTGCCTCCCTTCCAGCTCCTTTTCCTGGTAATTGGTTTAGCTTCTTTTTCCCTGAATTTCTGCATTGCTGTCCCATCTTGGACTGGAGGCAGGCCCGCCCCTTGGCCCTCTGTCTGCCTGTGCCTGGGGAACAGCTCCACCCGCTTCCTGCTTTGCTGTCCTGCTCTGAATTCACCCTCCTTTCCATCATCAGTTGGAATCACCTGCTTCTAGATGCTTCCATAGCCCAGGTGACCTGGCTCCATCCCCCAAAGACATACACTCAGGTGTCCTGAGTCTTTCATCCCCCTTGCTTGCTACGTTTAAAGTAATGGCGAACAGTCAACAGAGCTGGTTATTTCCTCCTGCCTTGAAGACTCCTCTTGTCTGTGGACACTCCCTGCAAATCCTGCCCCACCTAGGACTGGCAGAGCAAAACTGATGATGGGCCTAAGATGAAGGACAGGGCTATGGAAAGCTGGAGGCCGGACTCTGCCTGTGATAGACTGTATTTGCCCAGTCCTTGTCTCCCCAGGCCTCAGTTTCCCCAACTTCCAAGGCCAGTGAGACTGAAGTGATTTGTCACCAAGAAGCTGAAAGGCAGCATGAGGCTTTCAAATGAAAGGCTTTGCTAAAAACACGACCAGTCCAAATTCAGTTCAACAGGGGTGGTTAGCAGTCAAGGTTAAGCCAGAGCTGCAGCGGCTTCTGTTGGAAAATGGGTGTTTTAGACAGGATGGTCTCTCACATTCCCTCTTACCAACTCTGCAACTCCATGGCTTGGTCTCTCTCTGTGTCCAGAATGCAAATGGGGTCCTTTTGTGTGAGTTGCCCAGGTGGCTTCTGGGCTGTGATGGGCTGGGGCCTGAGCATGGAGACTATGGTGGTCTGAATGTGTTGCACACATTGCAGGAGGATGGCCATCGTTGGAGGTGTGGCCCTAAAAGGGAGGGGCTTCTGCCACTTGAGTGCGCGTGCACGTCCGTGAACATGTGTGTGTGTGCGCGCGCGTATGTGTGTGCGCGCCTCCAAAGGCAAGGCCCCAGCTCCCACCTAGGGGCGGGCCTCCTCTCTATGCACATCCACGCCAGCGCGTGCGGTTGCAAATCTGGTTCCCATCTTCTCCCAATAGGCAGCAGGGCTGGGGGAGACTGAGTGGAATATTAATTGTGCTTTTGCACGTGGCCGGGCTCCATGAATGTGGTGGTCGGAGGGAGCAGCCTGGAGCTATGTGGGGAATGAGGGGAAGCCGCAGAAGCGGAGCTCCTTGGGCTTTAGGGCTGTGCTGGGGTGGAGGCTGAGGCTGAGACCTGAAAGGGTGCCTGGCAGAGGGTGGGGGGAGGGAGCTTCTGAGACCAAGGATCTGAGGACAGCAGGGAGACCCCCCCCCCCCCGCTAGGTTTAGGGGGATTCCTATGTTTGCCCAGAAACTGGCACATAGTAGGTATTCAGTAAGTGTCTACTGAGGGATTGATAGGTGAAATTTTGCTTGCCTACAGGAACTCACCAAGCCCCTTCAGTGGAGAAGGCAGACTAGGAGGAAAGAAACAGACGCATATTAAGCACTGACCATATTCCAGCCTCTCTGAAGGTTATTGTCAAACATTTTATTGCAAACTCCCAAAGACCTTAGGGTAGTATTACTTCCTCTGAGGGAACCTCTCCTCTCCCCCTTTGGCATATTTACCCCCAATCCTACAATTTATCTAAATCTAGAAAGGCCCAGAGAAACATTGTTTCCTTAGATTTTAGGGCCCAGAAAAAAAAAAACAAAAAAAAACCTATCTTCTTCTGAGCTGTGGACTTAATTTTAATCCAGGGGATCCTTTGGATTTTGTAGTTCTTTGCATTTCCTTATTTATTTATTTTGGTGGCACTGGGTTTGAACTCAGGGCTTTGTGCTTGCAAAGCAGGTGCTCTACCACTCACACATCCAGTCCATTTTGCTCTGGTTATTTTGGGAGATTGGCAGCGGGGGGTGGGGGGGGATCCTCTGGAACTTTTTGTTGGGGCTGGCCTTCAATGATGATCCTCCCAATCTCAGCCTCCCAAGTAGCTCAGAGAGGAAATTGCTTGCAAGAGAATCTCCCGAAGTCGTGTTGAACACTCTAACTGCATCCTGCCTTCATCTTAGATTTTTATGCCCCTTTCTCCATATCATTTTTCTTCTATTAAAAACCATCAAATCAAATTTCATTTTCTGTAGGAATTCTCAAACACCCTTAGAAGCAAGAAACAAATATTTTTACTTTTAAGGCTCAGAGAAGTGTGTTATTTGTGCAAGATCACACAGCTCTTAAACAGCACAGTTGATAATTTGATCTTTTGTCTATTTGACTTTACCTTTCCGATGCCCCAGACTGTGGGATTGTACAAGTCACATGATAATCAGGGGCTTTTTAGAGAGTTAGGAGGGGCCTGAGGCCTTTGCAGACTCAGCCTTTCCTTCCCACCGGCCTTCGTCCCAATTCTTTTTGAGAAGCAGGTCCAGATGGGGATCTTGCCCCTTGTCATGTGCATCATGGGCTCTGAGGCCCTGGGTAAGCCCATCCATAGGGACCAGTCCCAGCCTCTGTGGCTGAGCAGAACAAACAAATCCAGCGGGCTCGGCCTTGCACTTTCCATGAAAGTAAATATATATTCCAGATGCTCTGAGGAGCGCTCATGGAGCTTCATAACTGCAGGGTGGACCAACTCCCTGGAGAAAGATGGATGGATGCAGCCCAAGGGAACCACATTTGTTTTCAGCTTGATGGCAATCAAACACCAAGTGTCCAAGGATCAGGTGAAGGTTCCAGCGCTGTGTGTGCTGCAACCAGTCCCTTGCCTACCCCATCAGCCCTGCCTGCCCCAATCTTCTCTCCCCCAGGAGGAAGACTTATGGTTTTCCAGGGAGGCCTGCCACGTGCTCCTCAGGGAATTCTTTTTGTTTTCCTTTTCCTTTTCCTCCTCTTCCCTTCCTTTCCCTTCCCTTCCTTCTCTTTTCTGTGTTGAGACAGTGTCTTGCTATATAGCCCAGGCTGGCCTGAAACTTGAGATCATCCTGCCTCACCTTCCTGAGTGCTGAGATTACAGGCATGAATCACCACACCCAGAAAATTCATTTCTTATAGGGCTGGCACCACACAAGGGCTGCACAAGCCTGGCGATCCTGGGGAAGACACAAAGAATTAGCTCAAGCTAGAGTAGAAAGGAGCATCGTCGTTGTTCTGAGAGCAGCAGGTGGAGCTGCCTTGGAGAGAAACCATCTCTGCTAACCCAGGGGAGACACAGAGCCAGTGAGTAAAGGCTTTTGGAGGGCTGCACACATGAACCCCAGAGTCGTCAATGCTGGATGCCTTCAGACACCCATGGAGCAGAAATAATTTAAAGAAATGATTTTCACAAATGGTCATTTATTGCGGCCTTTCAATACTCTATTGGCTTGTAGGTAGTGTGGATCTCGATCTTCTGAATCTATAAAGAGCTCCTGTGAATCAATAAGAAACGACCAGCAAGCCAATACAAATAGAGGCAAAGGATGCAAATGGCGAGTTAGGTTGAGTGTACTTCTGTAACACGGCAGTCATCATGTCCCAGGAGCTGAGCCCTTCCTGAGTTTTCTCGTTCTCGTCTCACCCTAACCCTTGGAGGCAGATACTGAGATGACTGTGTTTTCTGGAGGCTCAGAGAGGTGAAGTAATACGGCCAAGGTCACACAGCATCTTGGTCTGACTTTTAGTCCATGTTCTTGAGGCAGGAGTTGGAACAGCAGCACCTGTTCCTGAGTGCAGGGTCTCAGGAAAACTTGGTAGGAACAAGGGAGGGAAACCTCACAGGGGTAGTCATATAAGGTGGAATCTCCTTTCCCAGCGACTCAGGAAGATGGTGAACCTTCAGTCCTAGGAGAAGGTGTTTTCTTTTTGTCTTTTATACTTTGTTGGATAATGCATTCACATGACTCAAAATATAGAAAAGGAATATGTAAACCTGACGTTCCTACCCTTCAACTAACATATAATCAATTTTATTGCTTTCTTGGACATCCTTCTTTGTAGTATGTGTGAGTTTGTGTGTGTCTATGTGTATCTGTGTATATGCATACAGATATTTCTTCTCTCTCTTTTTAAACTGAAAAGGAGGGTATTATACATGCTATTTTTTTTTTCACTTAATCTATCTTGGAGATCTTCCTGTGTTAGTTCATAGAGAACTTCCTCATTCTTTCTTTTTCAATAGCTGCATAGCCACCCACTGTATGAATGCTCCATAATTTATTTACTTGCCCCCAATTGATGGACATTTGGATTGTTTCCAGATTTTTTACTGTAAAAAACAATGCTTGAATGATAGAGTGTTCAAACACTGCCTAGCTGTAGTATAAATTCTCAGAAGTAGGATTGCCAGGTCAAAGAGAATGTGCATTTGTAGTGTTGAGAGATATTCTCGAATATCTGCTACCAAAGTTCCCCCCACCAGCAATGTTTCTCTACGGTCCTTCTATCAGGGAATGCTATCAAATGTTTACATTTTTTCTAATCTGACAGATAAGAAATGGCTTTCTGTATATTTTAAATTTGCATTTCTCTTGAGTAGGATTGGGCATCTTTTTTAATGTCTTAGAACAATTTATATTTTCTTTTCTATTCGTTATTCTTTGACCTTTAAAAAATGTTAGGATTGTGACTGGTAAAGGCCCTGGGGCCACAATTTCCTCCCCTTTGAGAAAGGTTGTAGAGGTGCATTCTGCTTCACTCCTCCTACTGTCTCATTTAGTCAATGAGCATTTATTGAGTACTTTTTGAGTACCAGAAAATGCAGATGTCACCAAAGCCAGAGGTGAGTACACAAAGTCCTAAGGTTGGTCACAGTCCAGTGAGGGGTCTAGCTCTGTAATTGGACAGGTTGCAGTGTAATGGGAGTTGAGCTAAAGTTTAAGGATTCACTATAAGTGCCTCCAAGAACAGGATGGAGGATGCAATACCCTCTGTGTGTCACACTTGTTCTCATATCTATTTGCACTAGGGCTGGCTTTTCCTGCCTTTCCTCTCCCTGTGAGGATAGCCTCAGACCTTGAGTGCAGAAAAAGCTCTGCTCCAGGAAGAATAGAATTTATAGAATGTTTACCCCTGCCAGTCCTCCATTTGCCCTTCTTGTCTTCTCTGCCTCTGTGTGGCTTCCTTCCCAGCCTAAACTAGTCCTCACCTCAAATCCCTGATTTGCATTGCTTGGTGACCATCTCTACTGTGCATCTTCCACCCCTCAGAAGGATTGCAATCTTCTTGCTGGTAGGAAGGGAGACTTCCTTTTGGGTTCTCTATCCTTGGTACTTAGCCCCAAGCAAAGACTCATTGGATGATTGACTGGCAGATGTTAGAAGAGTCTGGAGCCATCACCTGAACTAAGATGTGGAGGACCAGGCAAGAAGTGCTAGGCCCAGGAATGAATGGCATGCTAAGCGCACCATCAGGGCCCAACCAGGAAAGGGTTAAGCTTGCTGGAGTTTTGTATATGAAATGGCACCAGAAAAAAAAAAAATGCAGACTAGCAATTGAGCCCTGTCTCATCCTGGTTCAAATGACATTGTCTGAGCTTCCCCAGCCTCGCCTCCTGCACTAATTACAGACCTTCCCTGGGGAGGAAGGCTGGGGCCAGGAGGTCCTCATTACAGGCTCCTTTGCTGGAGGGCGCAAACCCCAATGACCAAACCCAATGACCAAATAAGCTCTCTGGCAGAGAAGCCCAGGACTTCTGTACTGAGCCTCCTGCTGGACTGCTGCCTGGCTGGGAAAGGGTTAAGAAGCAGGCAAGGACCAAAGGGAAAGACTGAAGTACAAAAATGGAGCCCAGACCTGTGGCATATCCCTACCCAGGTCTCCTAGCCCAGACCTGGACACTTCCCTCTTGCGCCCCAAGATGGCCACAGCCAGGGCTGTTAGGGCCTCCCCTCTGTGGTCGCCTGCCGGTTGCCTCTCCCTGTGGCCTGTGGAGATCAAGCCTTCTTTAATCTTGCATTTATCTCCAGGCCTCACCCCTCTGAGATTGGCTTTGATGTGGGGCCTGCTCTTGGGGGTAATCATGGGTTTCTAAGGCCTGGTCTGGGCTCTGCCCACTGCCCCCAGCCCAGGCGGGGACTGGAGGTCTCCTGGACCATCAGAGCCAGACCCTGGGGGTGATCTTGGCAGACAGGACAAAAGCTTTGCGCTCTGCTCATGAGGCAAAGAGAGGGGCTACTGTCTAGACCCCAAAGTGGAGCTGAGAGCTCAGGAGTATGAGTTTGAGAACTGCACTGTGTGCTTGATTTTCACACTTGTCTTCCCCACGGGACAATGAGCATCACATAGCAACGACGATGACAACAACAATGACAATAATAGCAGCTCTCATTATTATGTACCAAGTAAGCTCCAAGCACCAGGCTGACATCTTCCATTTTTAGCATCATTTAATACCTACTACCACATAGCTTACGTATCATTTTTAAAATGTCCCAAAAATGTATTGAGATCCTACTATGTGCCAGGAACTGTTCTTAACCCTGAGGATGTCATAGTGAATGAAATGGGTACATTCCCACCCTTACATGCTATTAGGAAGGAGAGAACATAAACAAATGGTCAGATGCACATAGAGTATGGTGCTATATGACATAGAGACAGTGCCTTGAAGAAATGTAGTAGGAGCCAGGCACTGGTGGCTCATGTCTGTAATACTAGTTACAAGGGAGGTTGAGATTGAGAGGATCAAGGTTCAAGGCTAGCTGGGGCAAGTAGTTTGTGAGACCCCCGTCTCCAAAATAACCAGAGCAAAATGGCCTAGAGATGTGGCTCAAATGGTAGAGCCCTTGTTTTGCAAATGTGAAGCCCTGAGTTCAAATCCCAGTCCCACCAAAAAAAAATTGTAATCAGGAGTGATGAGGACACTGTTTTGGACAACATGGTTAAGCATGGCTTTTATGAAGAGGTAGAGACCTGAGTGGCAGAAGGAAGTTAGCCAGGTGTCCATCTGGAGAAAGTGTCCAGGAGAGGGAAGGGCAGGGCAAAGGGTGAGGCTGGAGGATGTTATCTTGCTCCAGGCACAGCTGGAAGGCCGGCACACTGGAGGGTGGGAGGAGGGATGGGCAGAGATAAGATCCAGGCTGGATAAGCGTGCAGAAGCAGGGTCAGTGCGGCTCTGCTAAAGCATCTGGACTTTACTCTGGGCTGATGGGAACCTTTGGAAAGTCCGAGTAGGAGCCTGGCTTGATTTTCTGACATTTGGAATCTGACTTCCAAATGTAAGGTGTAGAGCCTAGCAGTTAGCCAGACTCCCACGGCTGGGCTCGGGGATGGGGAAGACATGATGGAACACAGAGAAACTGAGCTCCTGTCATTAGGCCGAGACTCTGTCCCATCCACCCTGGGATGCTCTGTGCCAGCAAAGGGCCTGGCACATGCTCATGGTCCAGCCGTGCTGCGGGTGACAGATTCAGTCCCAGGATTTCCACTGAGCAGGGGGGTTGGGGGTGGGGGTTGGGCAAGCAATTTAGATCTGAAGATGGGAAGAGAAAACGGCCACTTTGTCTGTAGGGCCCTGCCTGGTGAGGCACAGGTGAGGCCTGGTGTGACAAAGGGCTTGTGCAGTGGGAACTGCTCTGCCCTCATGTACTCACTTCCATGTGTGGCTCTTAGTCTGACTGCTTGGAGGCTCAGATGTGTCCTGTGACTTCCTGCCCTACCCCATGGGACAAGGCATGGGTACAGCACCTATCTTATAGGTGGTCACCTATGTTGACAACAGGTACCTACAGCACAGCTGCCTTGGCCTGTGGCCTGTGGGAACTCGATGTCCAGGGATTGATGAGAGGGAATAGAGATATTGAAACAGTCCACTTGGGCTCCTACTTGGGAGGCTGAGATCAGGAGGATTGTAGTTTGAGGCCAGTCAGGCAAATAGTTCTCAAGACTCCATCTCCAAAATAACCAGAACAAAATGGGCTGGATGTGTGGCTCAAGCTCAATAGAAGAAAGAAAGAGAGGAATAGGAGGAGAGAGAAAGAGAGAGAGAGAGAGAGAGAGAGAGAGAGAGAGAGAGAGAGAGAGAAGAGACAGAGAGAAAGGATGTTCTGGGGGAACTGGTGTGGTGATACATACCTGTAATCCCAGTTACATGGGAGGAATAGGAAGGAGCATAGAGGTCTGAGGCCAGCCTAGGCAAAAGCACAGGACCCTATCTAAAAGCCAAACTAAAACAGCACTGAGAGAGCTCTGGACAAAGGAAAGAATATGGCAGAAATCTGGAGGTATGGCCAACCCTGGCACCTTGGAGATACTGCTCATAGTTGGTTATGGCTGAACCTTATCCAGTAGGGAAGGTGAGAGGGTGAGAGTTAATATGCAGCTGGAGAGAACAGCCGAGGGCTAGATCTATGGGCCTTGTAGACCACTCTAAGAAAACCTGTGCATTATCGGGAAGGCGAATGGCAGCCACTGACAGGTTTTAAGAACAATAACATAGCAAGGATTGCATTTCGATAAGGCACTCAGTGGTGGGGCCTAAAGATTGGACCAGAGCAAGACTATAGCGGGCCAGTGCAGTTAGGAGGCTGCTGCTGTCCAGGGAAGATACAATAAGGGCCTGAACAAAAGTCAGCAGTTGCTAACAATTACCCAGCGTTCGCTGTGCCACCAGGCTCTGTGTTAAACATTTGCAAGCATTATCACATTTCACCCTCCTAGTAACCCTGAGAGTAGGAGCTGTTATTATTACCACTCCATGTTATAGATGGGGAATGGAGGCTCTGTCACACAGCTGGTAAGTGGCAGGACTTAAATTTATCTGCCCTGACTTCAGCATCCATTGGCCCAACTGCTATGATCGTCGGTTAAATCACGAACCTCCAGTGTGTGGAGACAGTGGCTGGGAGGCCAAGGTGGTTGGAGGTAAGCCAACTAGGACCTAGGAGTGAGGGAGAGGAATGAATTGAATCCTCCCACTCAATTTCTGGGATGAACAGGGAACCCAGGCAAACAAAGCAGGCTTTACAGGCCCTATAGCTACACGTGGAGGTACCTGGGGCTGTGTCCAAGCCAAGGGAGAGGATTCCTGTATCACTGATGCTGTGGCCATGAGCTCCCCACGGGACGGTTGATAAGGCCGAGTTCATCAAAAGTCTCCACTAAAGCGGAGTCATTACTGCCTTTGCCCTTCTCCTGCAAGAGTTCTGGGAAAGGGGGCCCCGCCCCACAAATTCAGGCCCTGGGAGAACATTTTTGTGGCCTCCCCTGTTTTTCCAGGACGCTGCCCCTTTCAGGGGATGACTAGATTCAGCCTGGACATCGGGGAGGGCACTCTGATTGTGTCATACGTGTGGGTGGGACAGCTCAGCACTGGTCATCTCTGGGTCAGGCTCTGGCCTTCACTTGCCTGAGGCTGGCCAGGCAATGCCCCACCTCCTGGAGCCCTGAGGTTTCTTAGACCTGAGTAGGGCAGAGTCCCCTGAAAGAGTCTGGTCCTTGGGTCAGAGCTGAGAAAATGGGCCTGCTCTCTGGTAAGTGGTTTTCCAGCCAGCAGTGTGGATTCTGTTTGTGTTTCCCCTCCTGGACCACCATTTGAGGCGCTGGCCTTCCCACTCAACTCTGTGGACACATCTATGCCTGTAGCCGGCTGGGCCAGCTGATGTCAGGGGACCCCAGGACAGCACACAGCTCTGCTGATTCACTACCCAGCAGTGGACATGATGGCTTCCACCAGGAGCTTCACTTTATCTTTCATAGGTCAGGGCGTTGATTTTATTTTTTAATACGTAAGGCGGAACCTGACTCACAACTCAAGAGAGGCTGCAGTTCCCTCAGAGCCATCCGTATCACCATGGCAACTGCACCCTCCGTGAGCACTTGAAAATGTTATTATCAGCGATGACCCTGCTTATTCCTTCTCACCGCACTACAACCTTGGGCCTCCACAGCTCCCTGATTCTCAGGGTGGGTGGGGCAGGATGAATGACCCAGGTTTGGACTTCCCCAAAAGCAGGGAGTTCTAAGTAAGGACCTCAGGTACTCCTTGTCCTCATTTTATCTGCTTGCCTCTTGCACATCCATCTGGAAGGAGCCCTTTTATCCTGAGCAGGCAGTAAGTGCAGACATTGTGACATGCCACAGTGGATCCTCAAAGCCTGGGATTTTCCTTCCTTCCTTCCTTCCCTCTCTTTCTCTTTCTCTCCTTTTTTTTTTTTTTTTTTTGGTGGTGGTACTGGGGCTTGAACTCAGGACCTTATGCTTGCTAGGCAGGTGCTCTACCACTTAAGTCATACCTCCAGTCTTTTTTGCTTTAGGTTATTTTTCAGATAGGGTCTCATGCTTTTCACTTGGACCTCAATCTTTCTATCTATGCTTCTCACATAGCTGGGATTGCAGGTTTGTTTGTTGAGATGGGGTCCTCATGATAACTTTTTGCCCAGGCTGGCTTTGAACCATGAGCCTCCCAATCTCTGCCTCTCGAGTAGCTGGGATTTCAGATGTGAGCCACTGTGATTTGTATTTCTCCAGTTGTGTGTGGGGTGCAATGCAGAGCTCATGAGGCCTGGAGTTCAAATAAGGTGCATGAGATGATGATGGTAACCATTACTGAGTGTCAGGCTATGTGTGTGATGCTTTGCACACTTGTTTCTAGTCCCTTGCTTCCTTTATTTACCTAGAGGCAATTTAAATGAATGAATGAATTATAATCAACAGTAATGCCTAGCATGGTTGAGGGCCACTCTGCTATGCTCCTTAGCATTTAATTTCACATGGAAAGCGAGTGACTACTCCTCTTTCATAGGTGAGGAAGCTGAGGCTAATAGAGGTGAAGTAATTTGCCCAAGATCAACTCAGCTATGGAAGGTCAGATGGAGCTTTGGGTTCAGGTCTGTCTGACAGGTGTCCTCATTGTTTTGTTATGTCTGAAGGCTCATTTGAGGGCCAAGCTACAGGCTTAGCCCATAGACAACCACAGTTGTCTGGTTTAGGAGACACTTTCCAGGAGACTTGGCTGATACTCCTCCCCAAATGATCCCTGGTACCCTTTCATCAAGGTCACCTGGGGAGATGAAATGGCTTTCTGCCACTAACATCTATGGCATCAGATTTTGGGGTGTGAGCCCCAGGATTATGTACTGTAGGTATCTCCCCAGTTTAAGCTGTAACACATGAGAGTTTAAAGTTAACAGCTTCTGAAGGGAAGGGGAAGGGGCCACACCTTCTCTGAGACACACGGAGGGCCAGCTCAGGATGAGGACCAATTTATTGGGGGCTGACGGAGTGGTTCAAGTGGTCGAGCGCCTGTCTAGCAAGTGTGAGACCCTGATTTCAAACAAACAAACAAAATTGTTGAACCCAGATGAAGAATGAGCGGGCCCCCTCAAGTCTCCCATGCCTCACCAGAGCCAGCACTCCTTCAGCTCCAGGGAGTGTGTGATCTTCTGCCGTGCCCTGTCACCTCTCATGTCCTTCCACTGCCCCATCTGGGTGGAACAGCCCTCCAGGCCCTGCCCGTTCCTGTGAGTGGGACTGCAATGGGGAAAGCACACCAACAGGCACACTGGTTGCAGAAAAGCTGCATTTTGTCAGCAGGAACAAACTCAGACACTGTCCTGGCTTCTGAACAAAGTATCTTAATTGGCACCCATAGCGTCGACAGTAAAGCTTAGGCTCTTCTTCTCTGACAAGTTTTAAATATAAATAAGTTATTTTTTTAAATTAAATGCCCACATATCAAGTAATAAGGCATGGCATCTGTGATGTTATATGCATACTACGAACTATTAAACGGTCACTAGAAATTAAGAATTTCGAAGAATGTTTAGTGATATGGGGAAATAGTCACCAAGAAATAAGAGAGAGAAAAAAAAAAAGCAGGACACAAGACCATATACCCTGAAAAGACGTTTGTGACATATGGCAGAAATGTCATTTGTCCTCCAGTATCTGTGTTCCTACAGTAATAGAATTCCTGCTTAGATGAATATCCTATATTCCTGTGGCCATGGGACTTAGTTGTGGCTACTGTACATGAGCAAAAGTGATGCACGTATTCCAGGCAGTGCCTTAGTCTGTTCCTGCCATTATCACAAAATTCTCTTAGACTGAGTAATTTACAAATGACAGAAATTTATTGCTCAAAGTTCTGAAAGAGTAGGAGGTCCAATGTCAAGTGGAATCAGTGTCTGAAGAGGACTAGTTCTTGGCTTCCAAGAGGCACCTTCTTCTGTGTTCTCACATGGTGGAAGGGGCAAGCAGCTTCCCAAACTTCTCTTACAATCTCTAAGAGAACCATCCTCCAGACTTAATCGCCTCCTAAAAGCTCCACTGTTAATGCTACCACATTGGTGAATAGGTTTCAACATATGAATTTTGAGGGGAGACATTCAGACAGTAGCAGTGTCTTTTGAGAAAAGCTGTTCTCTTCTTTGCTTCTGCCTGCTTCAGCCTTCTGGAAGGTGGACCTGAGCAGTCATCTTGGGTGATGGGTGGAAGTTATGCTGAGATGGAGAACATCAGATTAGGAGTGTGGTCCCTGATGGTCATTGAGCTGCAGAAGCAGCCTGGGCTGCTTACCACTGGAACTCATTTACCAGATAAATTAACATATTTAAACTGTTGTTACCTTGGTTTTTCTATCATTTAGAGCTAAAACAATTCTAATCAATACAAGAGATTGTTAAGTAAACAAATAAATGTAAGTTAAAAATACAATGAACTGTATGACTCCAATTTTACTTTAAAACATGTATTTATGTACATATAGAAATATACATAAAAAAAGCAGATGGGAATGTTAAAAACAAAAATGTTAGCAGAGGCCATTTCACTGTGGTGAGCCTATAGGGATTTTACATGTTCTTTTGTTTGTTTATCTGTATTTTCTAATTTTTCTACAAAAAAAGTATATTACTTTTTAAATAAGAAAGAATAAAGCATATAAATGGTATAATTCTAGAGAGATCCATATGGATCTCAATCATAAAAAAAATAGTTTATTAAGCTGGGTGCTAGTGGCTTATGCCTATAATCCTAGCTACTTGGGAGGCTGAGATCAGGAGGATTGTGGCTTGAGGACAGGCTGGGCAAATAATTTTTGAGACACCATTTCTCAAAATAGCCAGAGCAAAATGGACTGGAGGTGTTGGCTCAAGCAGTAGAGTGCATGCTTTGCTAAGAGCCAAAGCCCTGAGTTCAAATCCCAGTCGCACCAAAAAAGAAAAAAAATAGCTTATTCATGATATTTTTTTCAGGGAAAAAATGTGTACTAAAATAAACAAGGACATGAGAAACTGTTCAAAATATATTGCTAACGGGAAAAATGTTATTCAGCCGTATGATTCCATTTTTTTCAGAGAATAAAATGACATGAGTATACACTGGAGAAAGAACTAGAAGGAAATATGCCACTATATCAACAATCTGGTTCCAGAGGAGAGAAACCTTGGGGCTTCCTATTTTCCCTATTATACTTCAATATTTGCCATTTTTTCCCAATAAGACTGTGTAAGCATGCATAAGTGAATACCCAACCTATAAAACCTATAAAAATGTTTTTACTTAGAGAATTTTTAACAATACATAAAAGTACTTTACAAAGAACAATAAAACACACACAGTCCCATGGCCCAAAGTTGAAACTATTTATAATTTGTTATATTTAATTCCAATCTTTATTTTAAAGAAATAAACAGGCCCTGTCATGATCATTGAAAATATTTAAATTAGAGAGACCTGCCAGATCTAGGACAGTCCAGGGCGGTGCTCCTGAGACAGCAGGCCAGCCACACTCAGGGCCTTTTAACTCCTGTCCACCTTCAGCCAGAGGTTTGGCTATAAGTGACTATTTCCAGGAGGGAGGCGGTCTGGGGGCCAGGGCGCCAGATTTGCCTGGCGCTTCCCCTGGAACCTACTGTGGCAGGCAGGCTGGAAGAGGTGGGAGCAGCAGGCACTTCCCCCGGAGGTAGGTTGCTGCCCAACTAGTGTTTACACAGCGGGTGGGGCCTGGGCCTCTGCTCCCTCCCAGGCCGTTGCTCTCAGGGGAACCAGCCAGGCAGGCCACAAGCAAAGGACACAAAACCACAGTCTCCTGCTAGGCCCAGAGGCCACAGCACAGGAGGATTCTGGGAAGGAGGTCCCACAGCTAGGTGGTCAAGTGGTCAGGGGAGGCTGGGAGACTTCAGAAGAAAGGGAAAAGGGAAGAGGCAGAAGCTATCATCTTTACCAGGCACCTGCCCACGGAAAGGTGTTGTCACCATTGGACAGCTGAGAAAACCAAGTCTCAGAAGGATGAATGAAGGCACTGGCCGAAGGCTTCATGACTCTGATCAGTTCAGGCTCAGACTGAGACAGATTCTAGAACTCCCTCTCCTGCCACCACATCAGGCTATGTCCCCTGGGGTTATCATGAGGGAGCTGTTCTGCACCACTCAGAGCCTGCAGCAAAGCTGGGGCATTTGGAGTATATTTCCAGAAGGTGCTGGGTCTGGGGATGAGACAGTCTGAGGCCTGTCCTTACTTGGCCTGAGTTTGAAGCAGCATCAGTCACCTTCTGGTCTGGAGGCTCAGAGGGTCTGGTAAAGACTGAACTGAGTTAAAAAGTTTTCCTGGCATCCTTTCTTCCTGACTTTGAAGAGAATAAGGGTCTCAGGGTCTGCAGCCCACTCTCCAGGAAAATATTTGAGCATCTTCCAGGAAATGAGAGGGCGATGAGAGTGGCAACCACCCTGTCCAGCCCACCTGAACTGCCAAACCCTCAATCCTTCACTACCCCTCCCCTATGTGCAGATGTAATGAAACTGGCCCTCTGCAAGGGCTGATGTCCTTCTCAAGCCTTTGCCTTACTTCCAATGTCTGGCATATATCCCAAAGGTGGAGACCCCAGCTGGATCGCACAATGACTCAGAGAGCTCCACTGGGCCTCCCCTCTTTGATTCAAATGCCACCCAGACCAGCACATGGTCCTCCAATTCAGACCCCCAAAATCTTGGTGCTGCCTAGTTGGACTGCTGCATGTTGCAGCTCTCTGTAGGTCCTCATTAATCCTTCCTATGATGCCCAGAGTATTATCATTAAGAATGGCACAGATAGGTGTGGTGGTGCATGTCTGTAATCCCAGCACTTAAGAGTCAGAGGTAGGAAGATGAAGAGTTGTAACCTGGGCTACACAGTGACTTCGAGGCCAGTTTGAACTACATACTGAGACCCAGTCTCAAAAAACCAAGAAATAATATAGTTCAGTGATAGAGCTCTTGCCAGCATGTGCAAGGCCCTGGGTTCAATCCCCAGCACTGCACAAACAAAATAAATAAATATGGATGTTGCTCCCATTTACTGACTGCCTACTTGCTGCCAGACAATGCGTCAAGTGTTGTCGTGAGGGGGTGCTGTTATCTTCCCTGTAGTGCACATAGGACACTGAGATGGCCCACCTGGTATTCTTATTGAGGCTGACCGTGAGTAATGGACTATATCTTGATGGACTGGAAGGCACTCTGCAGACTCATACCCAAGACTGGCTCTAAGACTGAGGGTCTTTGATGCAGCAGAGTACTGACAAGCACCCTTGAGGCCTGGCTGCAGAATTGGGCTTCTAGTTGCTCTCATATTCAGCATTTTGCCTAGTGAGACCCTGTTCTGATCCACAGCTGGGGGCAGGAGACGAGGCCCTAGGCAGGGGCCAGTCAGGGAACAAGAGGCCAAATTCCACAGAAGGAATGGTGGGAAAGTCAAAAGGACACATAGGGAATAGGGAGGAAAACCAAGATCTGCAGCAGTGAAAACTACCACTGCCCTTCAGGTTGGGGAAACAGAGGGAGGAGGGGTGGTCCAAGGGCTCAGGAGTCAGGGCTGTCCAATTGGAGAGGGAGCCACAAAGAGAATGCAACCACAGCCAGGGATGCCACCTAAAGCTGAGAATTTGGAAAAATATAACCCAGACTGCTCTCCTTCTCCTGCTCCATCTTTCTTGAGCCTCTTGTACTGGGTAAATCTAGTCAGAAGCCAGTGGCACCAGAGTCTGGGGCATGTTGTTTGCCCTCCCAGATATTGAGCAGAAAAGAGAAAGGCAAGGAATAGATGTGACAAAACAAAAGATTAGGACCCAGACATCTTAATCCAGTGGCGCCCCTCATGGGCTGCAGGACTCCTGCGGAGGGGACAGCAGAGGTCCAGTGGACACCTATGTAAAGGAAGCCAGCCCTCCCTTTGTGTACTTGATCTGACTGCCTGGTGGTCTTCTCTGGCCTTGTCCTTTACTCCAGTGACTGTGCTTCTCTCTGGTCCTTTCTCCCCATTAGCACTGACTTTACAGGGCTGGCACCTCACTTTACCCTTTTCCAATGTCTGTCCAAGTTAGAAGACCAGAGAAGACACCACCAAATCCCAAAGAGCTCACACTAAGTACTCTGATTAAGAAGCCAGGCTGGGATAGCTCTCAGACCTGAGGTCAAATCCAGCCCCATCACTTACTAACTACAAGCAAGTGATTTCACCTCTCCAGGCCTCAATTTGCTCATGCCTGTAATCCTAGCTTCTCTGGAGGCAGAGATCAGGAGGATTGCGGTTCAAAGTCAGCCCTGGGCAAATAGTTCGTGAGACCCCATCTTGAAAAGACCCTTCACAAAAAAGGGTTGGTGGAGTGGCTCAAGCAGCAGAGTGCCTGTCTAGCAAGTGTGAGGCTCTAAGTTCAATCCCCAATACCATCAAAAATAAATAAATAATATGAGAATAGTAGTAATACATCCTTTCAGAACTGTGAAGATTAAAGAAGCTAAAATAGGTAAAAGGTTGAGCACAGTGCTCAGTACATAGTAACTGTTCCATAAATAGTAACTTTAAAGAACATAGTAAGGAAAGATTAGAGACATTTCAGACTGAAGGAGGAATCAGCTCTGAACTCCCAGAGTCCTGGCAGACCATGTCATCCATTCAGTAGTCATCTTTCTTGAGATCTAATTCTTCCACGTCCCAACTGACCAAGGAATGAAGCACTCCTTTTCTCCCTACTTTCCCCCAACTGCACAAGTGAGCAAGAAGTGGAGTCCCCATGTTAGAGGAAGGCAATGTTTTGCCTAGAGCTGGTTTGCTGCCATCTTGATCTCCAAGAATGACAGGCTGAAAGTCTGAACAATGTGCCTCAGGAACCTAAGTGTTCCCTATGTGGGACCTGACTGAATGTCTTATACCATAGTGCCCACTCACCTGCATTTTTTCAAGCAGGACCATCCTGCTTCTGGTCTCATCCAGAGGGACAATAGTGTGACAGTCTCAGCCCTTCTCAGGGCTTTCTCATCTGTGCTTGGGACAGGAAGTCTACTGGCCAACCAAAAGAATGTCTTGTGCTTAGCCTGGTAGTATAGAATCTTGAGACTCAAGTGTGTGAAACAACTTCAAGTAGAGCCCAACAGTGACAGGGACTTAGAGCAGGAGCCCAGAGGGACCCTCAGCAGATGTTACATGGTTAGCACTGGAGGGGTCTCCAGTCTGACAGAATGGCTCTTTCAGAGAGCCTCAGGCACAGCCATGGGACATTGGAGCTGGAAGGGATTTGGGATGTTTCTGTCACACATTCCTGTCCTGATGTGCTGGTCCAAAGCAACATGGCCAAATGACTATGGGCTGAAATCTCTGAAATCATAAGCCAAAAGAAACCTTTTCTCCTTTTAAGTTGATTCTCTCAGGTATTTTGTCACAGTGATGGAAAGTTAACTAACACACTGTGTAAGAAGCCAATGAGTGAGCCTGAGAAAAAATTTCTAGAGATGAAGTCCTTGTGATAGCTTTAGGTGTTTAGGCTGGGCCAGAGGGAAAGAAAGAGGCTATAGCTTAGGTTGTCATAATAGGTACAAGAAGAAAACTAGCAACGGGGCATTTGTTCCACAAATATTTATTGACAGTCTGTGCACTGGGCTCTGTGTAGGCACAGCAAGGATATGAAGAGTAGTGAAAGAGGTAGGGTGGGTGTTCTGCACTGAATTATATGCTCCCAAATATATATTGAAGTCCAACCCCCCATGTGACTATATTTGAAGACAGAGCCTTTAAGAAGGTAATTAAAGTTAGATGAGGTCATAAGTGTGATGTCCTGATCCAATAGTACTGATGTCCCCATGAGAAGAGGAAGAGCCTCCAGAGAGTTCTTTTCTCTTTGCACACTCAGAGAAGGGCCAGTGTAAGGACATCACCATGAAGAAGGACACCATCTACAAGCCAGGAGGAAAGGCCTCACTAGAAACCAATTCTGATGGCACCTTGATCTTGGACATCCAGCCTCCAGAGCTATGAGAAAGAGAAAAAACAAAGTCTGCTATTTAAACTGCCGAGTGTGTGGCATTTTGTTTCAGCAGCCCGACACTGCGGGCTTCTGTGCTGTTCAGTCCAGAAAGTCTGATTCCATCCCCTGCAATTCTCCCAGCCCTGCCCTCCTCTGTGTGTAGCCCCATCCCCAGACTGGGAACAAGGGGGAGGTCCTGTTTCCAGGCTCAGTAGGGTCCAGAAAAAGATAAAGAGAGAAGGTTATTCCACAAAGCTCTCTGATAAAGTGCTTTTTCCTAGAAAGCCTCATTTCACTACCTTCTATCTATTGGCCCTAACTAGGTCACATGCTTAGAACAAGACCCAAGAAAGCTAGGCCATGTACATTTTGTAGATTATGGGAAAAGTTGTAAGAAAGAGTCCAAATGCAGAAATGTAAATGAAATAGAATTTTATGTCTTTTTCACATAAGAGTTTAGAAAAACAGCAGCCCAAGACAAGGCTGATGGGAGAGCTTGGTCATTCCCCCCCATGTAGATTCTCTTTCTAGACCCAAAGAGACTGCTTCAAGGAGAAGGTCAGGAGAAGCATTAGGGAAGCAGCTACACATTCCTTCTGAGGGCACAGCTTAGAAATGGTGCAGATCATTGTGGCTCATTGTTCATTAGTGAGAACTTAGACTGGCCACATCAAGCTGCAAGGGAGGCTGGGAAATGTAGTCCAGCAAGATAACCATCTGCTCAGTGGAAAAACAGTTCTATTTTTAAAGAAGAGTGGATCTTAGTAAGCCAGGGCCACCACTGCTACACACTGCTTACTTCAGACCCAGGTTTATGCATCAATTCTTGGGAAGGGTAGTTACCCCCGAGCTGAACAAGGAGTCAACTCCATTATGACCCAGGGGCTTCTGTTCTCTGGACCTGGTGTTATAACAGCTTAACTGGTACTTTACACAGTGAGCTCTGCATTTCCTTGGCTCCTCTTAAGACACTGGAAAGGGAGAAAGAATGGATGCTGAGTAGTCAACCAGAAGAGTCTACTTCATTACCTACCCTGAGGTCCTCAGACTCCAGGGGAAGGGACAGATTTAAGCACATAATTACAGGTCAGTGTGACAAATAATAAGCTAGCAGCAATATATAAAACCCAACAAAAACAGATGGAAAATTAAAAGAAGGCATCTTAGAGGAGACAGAGTATCATGCGTTCATTTTAGCTGGGTCTTGATAAATAAGTGGAATTTCCCAAATGGTTTTGGTTGAGAAGGGTATTTGAGACAAAGAGAGCAGCAAAAGTGTGGAGGTGAGGATGCCCTCTGGGTATGGTTAGTAGTCTGCTGTGGTTAGGGAGTGGGAAGCTGGGAGGTCCGTTGGGATCCGCTAATAAAGGGCACCTGAAGTCCATGGGAAGGAAGGAAGCAAGCTGACAGGTCTCTGGAAAGCCACACAAGGAGTTTTAAGCCGGGGGAGACAGAATGAGATCTATGTCTTTCTCTGAGGTAGAAACTGGTGGATGACTCGTTCAAAAGCTATTTCACAAATTTGGTTGAGTAATGAAGGCAGCTTGTATCAGATCGGGGTTTTGGTGGTGGGAATTGAGGCCAGGAGACAGTCTGCAGAGAGTTTCGTGGTAGAATGACAGAACTTGGTAACTGGTTGGCTGAGGGCGAGGGGGTGGTGGTTTAAATATGATCCTAAGTTTACATGCCTGTGCTAGGAACCCAGAGGAGTACAGGAAATGCAAGTTTGGGGAGCGAGAGGAGAAAATTCCTTCCCACTGTCCTAAGCCTGGTCCAGGACAGACTTCTTTGGGTTCCTTAAATGTATAGTAGTCTTTTAATTCAAGGCATCTGAACACTCTGTCCTTTCTTTGTAGAACACTCCCTCATGCTCAGATATCCAACTGGCTAATTCCTCAGTTCCTCCTAGAATCTTTTTGACTCCCATAATCAGGTCAGAACCTTCCTCCACATTCTTTAGTGCCCTATGTCTTTCCTCTCCTTACCTCAATGGTTGTTGTTGAAGGCCTGTCTTTTCAACAAGCCTGTCACGTCCATGGGGGCAGGAGCCACATCTACCTTGTCTACTGCACATTATCGACACCAAGGACAGTGCCTGGCACACAGTAGGCACTCATACTGGGCTGGAGGCATTCGGAGCTACCACTGGAAATAAAGTTGGCCAATAGTTTGGACCTGGGCCCAGCTGGATGTAATGGGAGTTTGTGAGGCCACCACGGGGACAGGTAATACGATGCTTCTGTGGACCTGGGTCACTCTAGACAGTGGTTCTCAACCAAAGAATGTCTGGGGACATTTTTGATTGTCATGACTAAGTGACGGTATGTGACAGGTGTGAATGCTACTGGCATCAAGCGGGAAGAGGTCAAGGGTGCTGCTCAACATCCTACAATGTACAGGCACGACAAGGAAATATCCAGCGCAACATGTGAATACAGTCGAAGCTGAGAAACGCTGCTGGACAGACAGGTGAGGCGAGCCAGCTGGCACCTCCAAGTTCCAATGCAGCCTACTGGCTGCTATGGCTCAAGTGAGTAAGAGCAGGACAAGCCTGGAGGCTGCTGCAAGAAATATGGACTTGTCATGTGCAGCCAGGAACCACCTTGGAATGGACCTCCGTCAAAGGCCCCAACACCTTGGGCGGTTTCCCCTCAACTGAACTCCCGGCCATAAGCCCAGTCGGCCCAGCCTGGCGCTTGCCTGCCTCTGACTCACCCCGTTGGGTTTCTCCTGCTCTTTAGTGGAAGGGCACCACTCTCTTCCCGCCCCAGCTGCCTTGCTGATTATTTTCAGCTTGGCTTACAGAGGCCCAACGCTGCAATTACTCCCCAACCTCAATGGCTCCTTCTGAAAATAACATTTGGGTCGAAGAAAACCTCAGTCTGGTGGGCTGGATTTTATATGAAACGGTTAAAGTGTGGGTGTGGGCCCGGGGGCGGGGGTGGGGAAAAGGGAGTGGCACAGAGAAGAATCTGGAAGAAGGGGAAAGAAAAGGAAGTGAAGAAAGGGATGGGGGTGGGGGTGGTGGTGGTGGTGGTAATGGCTGATGTGGAGAGGAAATGTACCTATTGGGTAGGGGTCCTTAATCTTTTATAAGTCATATGCCTAGTCTTCATTTGTGCTTCTGATTGAAAGTTTTGTTTGCCATAATAAGCCTCCCCTTATCCTGATCTTTAAGGCCTGGGAAATTCATGTCTGCCAAGGCCAGAAGAATTAGTCTATGGGCATACCAATCTTTATCAAGCTAGTGACCAAATTTTCCTACCCTAAAATAGGAGGCACATGGTCTGACATAGGATTTTATTTCACTTTCCAGGAGAGTGGCATTCTGGGAAGTGTAGTTTAAATGCAGGTAGGTGGAGTTTCTAAGCTGTTCAGTGGTCAATGGAGGAAAACAGGGCATGCAAAATCAGGAGTCTCATGAAAATTAGAGACTTATGGGTTACTTAAGCTCAAAGAAGAAAATGTAACATCAGAAATGGGAAACCTTGTCCCCTGCCATGTGTTGAGGGAGGAGGGTGTAAGGATGAAGAGAAGTATTTGGAAACACCTTTTGGATTCTAAAGGAGGCTGTATGAGCTGGGTGCTGGTGGCTCAGGTCTGTAATCCTAGTTACTCAGGAGGCAGAGATCAGGAGGATCATGGTTTGAAGCTAGTCCAGGCAAATAGTTTGTGAGGCCCCATCTGGAAAAACCCTTCCCATAAAGAAGGGCTGACTGAGTGGCTTGGGTTGTAAGATGCCTGTTTAGCAAGCATGAGGCCCTGTTCGAACCCCAGTGTCACCAAAAAAAAGAAAAGCTGCATGAGTAGAAATTTGGGGGAAAAGCTCATTTCTGCAGTTAGCCAGACTTGAGTTCAATTCCAGACTATATTACTCCCCTGAGTGTGACCTCCAGCAGCAATTTAGCCTCTCTGGGCCTCCTCACCTGCTAAAATGGCTCAGGAGTGTTGTCAGTGGGAGGAGTGCTGGAGGACAAGAGCAAAGCAAATTTACCCTGAGAGCTTCGAGAGTACTGTTCCTTGGTCTCATTTCTGCATTTTATGTGTTATTGACTGATCTTTCCCTGTGGGATCCCTGTAGGATCTTTGGGAGCCAGCCCACTGACTCCCTTGGGCAATGGTGCCCTGGGGAGGACACACGGGGAGGCCAGAGGGCCCTGCTGCCTTCTGAGTGGATGTCTCCATCCCTCTGGAGCTGGGAGGGGAGGACCTTCCTCTGTCCAGGGCTCACCTTGCTCACTGGTTTGGCAGGATTTTAATGGGTGCCCTCCATGCGCCAGCCACTGTGCTAGGCACTGGAGATATAGCAGGGAGTACAGAAGAAAGGTCTGTGCTTAAGGAGCTTCTGGTCTAGCAGAAGAAGCAGGTAATTTCTTTAAGTGCCACAATTCAGATAAGTATCCAAAGCCAGGAGGATATACTGGGAAGGCCCAAACCCAGTCAGAAGGAAGATCCTCCCACCTCAAAGAGAATTCTAGACTGGAAGATAAGTCCTGAATTGGCTACACCAAAGGTATGGGAATAAACCATGATTGTGTCCATTCTACAGAAAAGGAAGCTAAAAGGCTCAGATCACAAGGTTATGGCAGAACTCGTATTTGAGCCCTGGTTGACTTGATTCTCATTCCGTCTATGCCTGTGCCCCTGCTGCTCAGCTCCTTGGAGGCCTCCATTCAGGCCCTTCAGGCATAGGGCAGCAGTGTAGGTAGATTCTGGAATCAGGGTAGTGGAGATTGCCTCTTGGCTGTGTGATTTTAGGTAGATTGCTTAACTTCTCTGTGCCTCCATTTTCTTCTCTGTAAAATATAGATAACACTCCCCCCGCCTGAGGTGTCATGAGTAGTTAGAATGTGTACCATGCTTGCACATACCTGAAACATTGACAGTCACTCCATACATAGCTATTATTACCTCCTAAGTTTCTTCCAAATGTGGTAGGCAAGACAATTTTAGCTAACATATATACATTTTTTATTTGAATACTTCTGAATTTATTTTCAGGTTGTGGTTTCACTAATGTTATTGCTGAGAGCAAGGATACATAAAAAAGGGAATCAATTTAAAGTTAATTTAGAGGAAAGTTAATAAAACAAACTAAAATTCAATTAAAATATAGAATACAGGTGGAGTGTGGACAAAATCATGAAGGATTTTGAAATGGCTGAAAATGTCGTAAAACAATCTGTGATGCAAATAAAACCTTTTAGGCTCACACCTGTAATCCTAGCTACTCGGGAGGCTGAGATCAGGAGAATCACTGTTTAAAGCCAGCCCGGGCCTCATTTCCAAAATAAACAGAGTGACATGGACTGGAGGGATGACTCAAGTTGTGGAGTACCTGCTTTGCGAGAACGAAGCCCTGAGTTCAAACCCTAGGACCGCCCAAACAAACCCCCCCCCCAAAAAAAAAGAAGAAAAAGAAAAAGAAAACAAAACCAAACAAAAAAACCCCAAACCTTCTAGGGCAAGCAAGGACTGACTGTGCTAATGAGCTTTGGAACCCCAGGAGCATCAGAAATTGGGAGGCTCCGAAAGGGAGGTGGAATTTAAAGGTCAGCTCTGGAAACCAAGAGCTAACTCTTCAATTTAGCTCGGCCGGCGCATTTGGGGCGACTTGGACTTCTCTGATTTTTTTTGGATCACTAGGTCAATCAGTCAGCCAATGCCTCAGGAGAAGTTTAATTAAGCTCAGATCTCGGTTACGAGCTGCCAAAGGTCTCCCCGCCCCCCTCCGCGGCCCCGCCCCTCCTCCCCCACCCCCCGCACATCTGGAGAAAAGCTCCCCCCGCCCCTTCCCAGCCAGGAGAGGCTGGGCCGCAGTCCGCGCATGCGCGTGGGCCGGGTGCCGGTGCCCCACGGCAGGGCTCCACTCCCAGAACCGCGTTGCAAACTGTTGCATCAGACAGCAAGCAGCCGGCCCGGCCGCCAGGGTTTCTAGGAAGATAGGAAGGGTTTGAGCTCCTCTGTGGTCGCTTGGGAGCGCTGGCTGTCAATCCCGGTGTTTACAGGCCAGTAACAAGATCCCCTAAAATCTCAGGCTTGCACCCAGCATGCGAGGGCCTTTGCCACAGGTGAAATTCGCTGAACTCCACTGCTGCTGCCCCCACCCACTGGCGGCCCCAGGCTGGACCGATTGATCTGGGTTCGGTGTGCAAGGACCCTGAAGGAATGAGCTGGGTTTGATTTCTCTTCCCGAGTACAAGAATGCCCCGAGGAATTTCACACTCTGTGAAAGTGCAAAACTAATTTCCCCAGACAAGCGCTGTAGCCGGTTCCCAAAAGGGCTTGGCAGGCTCCCAGCAGGAATGTTCAGCGGTTTCCAAATGTCTTTACCCCAGCAGCTGGACACGCAGACCCTGAACTAGGAACCCTTCTGGCTCCCATCTTCATGGTGGGTGGACACACGTCCTTTCCAAATAGGTCTTCCTTTTTGGCAAATCTCAGGCCCCCATGTGATGGAGATTTTGGACATCAGTCAGAGAACGCACAACCACAAACTCAAGTAAAGGCGGCACACCTAGAACGGGTTCCCTAGATTCAAATGGCTCAGCAACTCCGGTCAGCAGAAAAGCTGACCTCCCCCACTCGCCTTCACTCTTTCCAGTCTCTGGGCCACTGCCATCTTCAAAGGAAGAAAAAAATAATTCTGTTATCTAGAAGGGACTGGGAAGTCTTGGGAGTGGAACATTTCAGACCGATAAGAGCAATGGTTTGGAATCTACTTTCTAAAAGGATTTTCCGGAACAAAATCTGAATCCTACCTTTTAATCCTCACTGGTTTTTTTGGAATGGATCAAGACCGAGATCCCTCAGCATTAATAATGGATTTTCCAGAAAGACAAAACCTGGCAGTTTATCTTAAGCTTTCTGTCCTTCTTAGAGTGTTGATGGGAAAGGTTTATTCCAACTGAATAATCGTGAGAGCTAAAACAAATCCATTATTCCCTTCATTATAATGAATCACTCAATCCCAAGATACAATTTTTAAAAATGACCCAAAACACTGGTATTAGCCAATGTATCCTTGCCAGACAGTCACTGTTGTTTGCTTAAAGAAGCACTTTCCTGTTAACAGTAGAGTATTATGTCATATGGGGTTTTTATTGTAATAGAGGTGTCATAAATATGGCCTGAGCTATTTCAGTCACTCTAGCAGTGGTCTTATGAACTGAAGGAATAAAACTAGAAAAGGGTGGGGAGGAGTGCTGGCATGGGCTGGAGCTAGAACAATCCTGAGTTCTGTTTCTGAGGGCATATCGGGGCCCAAACCTTCTGCCAAATGGCCATCAGCAAGGTGGAGGGTTTGGGGTCAAGGGAGCTGCCAGGAGCTGATGATAGGATGTCAGATGTGACCAAGCAATAATGCCCAACTGGAGAAGCAAGTCATTTTCTGTCCTGGGGCCAGGCATGAAAGTTGGAGACATAGCCCTGCCTGGTGGTCCACGAATGTAATCCCAGCTATTCAGGAGGCAGAGGCAGAAGGATCACAAGTTTAAGGCCAGCACAGGCAAAGTCAGCAAGACCCTGGCTCAAAAAACAAAAGGCTGGGAGTGTAGCTCAAGTGGTTGAGTGATCACCTAGCACAAATGAGGCCCTGGGTTTGATCCTCAGTACAGAAGGATGAAAGGAATGAAGGAAGGAAGGAAAGTTGGAGCCATGTGGTCAGCAGCCAGGTGGCAATGGGAGAAGGTGAGCTCATGAACTTGGGTCTCTGCTGTGCTCCCGGCCTCATAACTTGCAAGCTCTCAAGACATATTTGTGGAGTGAATGCACTGAAACAATGAGAGGAGGTGCCCAGAAGGCCAAACAAGTCCAAGACTGCAGGAGGCATCCTGAGACAGCTCAATTTCTCTTGTGTTGGAGGAGGAGGAAAATTCTTCTGGTTTAAAAGACATAAGGGCTGGGCACAGTGGCTCAGGCCTGTAATCCTAGCTACTTGGAAGGCCTGAAAAATGACTGAAGCAAAAAAACGTTGGGGGTGTTGTTCAAGTAAAAGAAGGGCAATAGTGGCAGAACTATTCAAATGAGGATCCTTTTACCCCGGTTTCCCTGTCTGGAAAAGCCACTCATTGTGACTCTGAAGCTGAGCAGTCATTGTTCCTCACCAAGCCTAGTGACATCACCAGGGATGGTCCCACCTCAAATTAATTTCTAGAGTAAACTTCTGAAAAAGAGTGTGAGGGAGTGATAGATCCAGAGGACAGGAAAATCTCTCTGGAAGCTATACTTCAGAAGCATAAGCATGGGTTGGTGGCGTGGCTCAAGTGGTAGAGTGTCTGCCTAGCAAGCATGAGGCCCTTAGTTTAAACCCCAGTACCTCCCAAATCACAATGATGACAACAAAAAAACCCCAAAAGCACAGTGGTGGCCCAGGTAAGCAGAGGACACAGGCATATGCTAAAAGTGTGACTTGATTTCCAAGTCCAGAGTAGACACTCTACAGAGCCCAGGCCCAGCCAGAGTTCCTGTTCTAAGAGCTCATGTCTAAATCCGATGTGGAAAATCTGTCCTTGAGACGTGGACGGCACCTCATGGAGTCCTCATTTCCACGTCAAGTCATGTCCCTCTTTCCTGAGAACCCACCACATTTGAGACTTGTTGCGGGTCTTCCTTCTGCTTCTGCTATTCATGTGCCAACGTAAAGGGTGGGGACAGCCACATTAATTTTAAAACAAAACACAAATAGCAAAATGAGGCTTGGTTAAAGTAAAAACCACAGAAGGGATTTTTTTCCCCCTTCCATATTTTTCAGATTTTCCTAGAACCACCTTTATTTCCTTAGAGCCCAGACATAGAAACTGAGTGGGCCTCTCCGGATGCTCCTCCAAGCGACAGCAAAAAGCCTCCTGCCTAGCCTCACATTGCATTTTAGGTTTTGGTTTTTCTGTTTTAGACAGTTGAGTCCCAAAGTGGGACTAGTCCAGCCCCCCAACTCAATATGGTATAGAATTTCTAAGCTGCTTTTTTTTTTGGACAGGGTCTCCCAGGTAGCTGTGGCTGACTTCAAACTCTCCAACCTCCCACCTCCACCTCCCAAATGCTGGAATTACTGGAGCGTGCCACCACGATGGGCTCTAATCACCTTTAGAGTAGAATTTGGGTTGCATCTTACCTCTTCTGATCAGTTGTGCCAGCTTGTCCATTCTGGGTGATTGGAACACAGATTTAAAGGCAGATAGTCCTGGGTGAGCTCTCAGCCTCACCACTTACCAGTGTCCTGACCTTCTCTATCAAATGGGAATGAGGATACACACCTCTCTAGGGCTTGTGAGGATCAATGAGTTAAAACCTAAAAAGGGCTTGGCGCACAAGAAGCGCTCAATAGGCGGTAGCTATTATGAAAATAGATCCTTTCATCTGTCTGCTGACTCCTTAACCAGCCCCCTCCCCCCTTATTTTGGAGAAGGAAAGAAAATTCGTTATCTATTCCAAGAGAATGATTTATCCCCATTTTAAATCACCAACCAGCCCACCAGAGGGGGTGGGGTGGGGTGGGGTGGGGACAAGACCGAGTCGAATTTGCAAACATCTGGGACCTTTTTATGGAGAGGGAGTGGTGTCCTTGCCTGTCATCAGGAGGTGACCGAACCCGCTGTGCAGGAACTTGGGCAGCCTTGAAGGCAGATCGATAGTGGGGTGGGCAGAAGTTGGGGAAAGGCAGGGAGGCCAAGCGGGTCCAGGACTGAGCGAGAGGGGTGCCAGCCACCAGAAGGAAGGAAAGCTTTGGGATTCGGAATTCTGAGCCCAGGCGTCGCTAGGCGGAGGTCCGCTTGCCCCTAGGTCTGGCGATTGAAGGCTCCAGGCGCATGCAACAGTGCCCTCTGCCGGCCGCGGGTGCAAACCCCGCGCGGGGCCCAGCCGCTATGCAAGTGGGACTCGGGATCCCGCCCGCTGCTTCCATTCCTTCGCAGGACCGCGCGGCCTCCGCCCAGACTGGATTCCTGAAGACGCATCTCTATCCTGCGCCTGCGGGCTGAACTGGGGGGATGCTCGGAAACACCCGATTCAGCAGCGGACGGAAGGCCGCAGGAATCTGCCCAAACCCAGGAAGGGCTGCTGCGCCTTTTGGGGCCAAAGCCGTATTGGGCTATCGGAGGTGGTTTGGAAGTGGCATCGCTTATGGCCAACACCGCGGGTTCTGCGGACAGAGAGGAGCCCTGGGCTCGCTTTCTGCCTCCTCCATTTTCCAGCTAGGTGACCTTGGGCAAGGTACTTACATTTCCACGTGCCTTAATTCCCTCATCTTTAAGATGGAGAGAATGATCCCGACCTTAATGGGTTGACGTGAGAATTACATGGGATCTGACAGCCTGGGTTGGAATTCTGGCACTGGCATCAGCCTGGGGCAAGTTGCTTAACCTCTCAGCCCTAGTTTCCTGAAAAAATAGGGAGAATAAGAGTACTTACCTCCGAGGGTGGTTGCCTGCAAAGCGCATAACACAGTGCCTGGCACAGAGTAAGCGCTCAATAAATGGTGGCTATTATGGTTGCTGTCGTCGTTATTGTTCTTAAGAGCGCTAGAGCAAAGCTCTAGCAGGCGGCTATTATTAGTCTCTTTCTCGGGTCCGGTTATTTCTTTCCGGGCATTGTTAAAATCTTTTAAACCGTGCGCTCGCGTCCTTATCAGTAGCCGAAGGACAGCCAGCCTTCCCGATTTTGGAAAATCGAGGTTCCCTTGGAGGAGGGCCAAGGACGCGGTGGCGGGCTGCGCGGACCCGGACCTCCCCGGAGGAAGCCCGCGCCCCACCGCCTCCGCCCGAGCCTCCATTAGCGCGCGTCACAGCCGCAGTGACGTCGCCAGGCCCTCGGGCCGGGGAGGCGCGGCCTGCGCACGCGGGGAGCCTGCGGTGACGGGGATGGCCCGAGTGGTCCTGCCGCCCGCAGGGGGTGCCCGGAGCGGTGGCCGGGTCGCGCGGGTACCCGGCTCTCCCAGGTGGCTGGGGGAGCGGCAGGAAGGTCCTGCTCGGGTCGCCTGTTCCGCGCCTGCCAGCGCGGGGCGCACTCGGGGCTCCGCCCGCAGCCCCGCGCGGAGGCTAGAGGGGCCAACGCCAACTCACATGCCCGGGACCCGCCCAGCCTCGCGCAGGACTGGCCTCTCGGAGGCCGCTCAGTCTCTGCATGGTCCTTTTCTTCCCTCTTCCCCGCCCCATCCGCCCCGATCCCATTCTTCGTGGTCCCCAACAGCCCGTTTAGTTCCTCTGCCCTCCTTCGAGACCAAGTTCTTAGCTGTCAGAGGTTAATGACCGCCCACAGGAGGCGCCTCCCACTCCCAGAGCCTCGCCCGCAGCCCCTGGAGCGCCCTTCTCATCTTGTGACCGACAGGGCCACTTGGCTTGCCCCGCACGCACCTCCAACTCGCCGCATCTTCCACTACTATTGTCCCTAGGGACGGCGATCCCACCCACCCGGTTGTCCTAGGCGCCTCCCGTTCCCTTCCCAATACCTCTCCCGGCACTCTCCGCCCCAGTCTTACTCCAGCCATCCTCACTCAGACCTTGTCCAGTGCCCCTCCTGGCTGGCTATTAACATGTTCCCCTCAAAGCTCTCCTTGTCTGCACTCCTACCTACCGATCCATCGTCCACACGCTGCCAGCGCGAGCTACCTATAAACATGCCTGGCCATGCCTGTCTCCGCTTAAGGCGGCCCAGCTTGGAGCTGCAGGCCCTCCCTGTCGTCATGGACATCCTCACCTGCCATTTTCCACCTAACATTTTAGGAGCTAGCCCTGGTCGTTGGTCCCTGCTGGGGCCTCACTATTTAAGGTCTTTAGTGTCCTTGTTGCCGTTGAGTCTTATCCTGGGAATTGAACCTTCTTCCCTCCCCCAGTTGACTTCCTCTTACTCATTCTCCTGAACTCAAGATGTGAGTCACCTCTTCAAGGACGCCCCCTCCCCCCTGTTCTGCTATCTGGCTGAGTTAGGAGCCTCAGGGCCTCCCGTTTTTTCATGTTTGGGGAAGAGACTTGACCTTTCAAGATGGCCTGTGGTCTGTGCCCCTCTCCCAATTCCAGTCCTTTCCTCCCACTGCTTTGGCCACACAGAGGGTACCTGCGTTCATCCTCCCACTCCATGGTCTTTTTGCTTGAGACAGCTTTCCACCCTTACTCAATTTCCCACAGCCTTCCCTGACCCTCCCAACCTCCCCACCCTCTCCTCAGTCAAATCCTCCTTCCATAGAGCAGAGTTCAATTAAAAAAAATTCAAAGCATATGAACACTACAGAGAATAAGATAAACGCTTTATTCTGTGTGCTCTCTCCTCCTCCCTCTGTCAAAACTTAGCATTTGCCCTATTTAATTCAGATCTTTTTAAAAGGACATAAAAAGCTTTCAGATCTAGATGGAGTCCTCTGAACTCACTTCTGTCCCTCCCCTATGGTAACCACTTTCCTGCATTTGAAGCTCATCATTCCGGTGCATGCTTTTGTGTTTTCACTACAGATCTCTATGCACTTCATAGAATTGTTTGGTATGTTTTTAAACCTTGAAGGAATGGAATTGTACTGGACAGAGAATTGGGCAACATGTGTTTTTCACTCAGCAGTACACCTGTTAAATGAGTCCACACCTGTACGTATAGTTCTAGACCATACATTTTCCACTGCTGGCTAGGATCCCATTATATGAATTCAACACTTTATTTACCAGTCTCCTTATTTTCACTTTTTTTCCCCTGTTAGAAACAATACTATAACAACTTTTATTATTATTTGCTAAACAGGGCACTCTGTCTTTCTTTGCTGCCTATTTGGGAGATAGGATCTTGCTTTTGACTCCGATTTTAGGCTTCTTGCCTTAGTTGGATGACAGGCACACACCACCCTCCCAGCTTTTTTTCTGTTGAGATGATGTCTCATGAATTTTTTTGCCCTGGCTGGCCTGGAACTGCAGATGTGCACCTCTGCGCCCAGCTATTGTTTGAGAAGGGACTCGAACTATTTTTCCCAGGCTGGCCTCAAACCATGATCCTTCTGATGTCAGCTCCTGAGCAGCTAGGATTACAGGCATGAGCCACTCATTACTACTACTTTTCTATACCCATCCCCTTGCATGAAAGTGAACCTTCAGGGTAGATGCTTGGGTGTGGAACTCCTGGGTTCAGGACAAGGGAGCTAGCAGTTTACTTGGCATGGCTGAATGCTTTCTCCAAGTGGTTATACTAATTCACAGTTCCATAGCAACACACGAGTGTCCCATGCTCTCATCCCCAAGTACACTCGATAATGTCAAACTTCAAAGTGTTTGCCAAGATGATGGGTGTGAAATGGCATTTCAATGTTTTAATTTGCAATTCCCTGTTTACAAGTGAGACAGAGTATACTTTGTTTATTGGCCATTTGCCTTTCCTCTTTTTTTAGAGTTGGCTGTTGGTTTGACAGTGCTTGTATTGGATTATCTCTTATTATGTGTAGGAGTTCTTTATATATTCTGAATAGTAATCCTTTGTCAGTCTGTGGCCGATCTGGTATCTTTTCTTCCACTCATTTGCAATTTTAAATTTGTGCAGTTATTTATTAATGTCTGACTTTCCTGTTAGACTACAAGGAACTGTCTCTTGTAATGTGTGCAGTATCTAACACATACTAGGAACTCAATAAAGATTTCTGGACTGAAATGTATTGACAATTGACTTTTTTTTTGTGGTGGCACTGTTGACTCAAGCCCTCACCATTTTTAACCAGGTGCTCTTACCCCTTGAGCCACTCCACCAGTTCTTTTCCTGTGATGGGTTTTTTTGAGATAGGGTCTCCACACTGTTTGCCTACGGCTGGCTTCCTACTGAGATCCTCCTGATCTCTGCCTCTTGAGTAGCTAGGAGTACAATTTTTTTGTTTGTTTGTTTGTTTGCCCTTCTGGCTCTCACCTCCAACTCCTTGAGAGAAAGAATCTGGTAATCTCTCTCTCTCTCTCTTTTTTTTTTTCACTACTAGGGATTGAGCCAGAGCCTCATTGCATGGTAGGTAAACACTCAACCACTGAGCTACATCTCATTGCTGGTGACATCGTTTTCATCATTGTCACAACACAATGCCTTAGTTGCAGAATATACATTCAATAATTTTTTTTTTTGGTTGAACTGGAGTTTGAACTCAGGGCTTCATGCTTGCAAAGCAGGTACTCTACCACTTGAGCCACACTTCCAGTCCTTTTTACTCTGGTTGTTTTAGAGATGGGGGTCTTGTGAATATTTCCCTGGGCTGGCCTCAAACTGAGATCCTCCTGATCTCAGCCTCTCAAGTAACTAGGATTATAGATGTGAGCCACCGGCACCCGGCTACATCCTATACTTTTTAATTAACTGATTTTCTCTGTAATTTCTCTTTCTTTTTCCTCCCTTGTTCTCCTCAACCCATCTTCTCCAAGCCCAGTCACATTAACTATAAAATGAAGGATGTTTGTGAGAATGACGTGACATAAGTGGAGTACTTACTTTGCTCAACTTTGGCTCTCAGTAAATGCTGCTTTTCAGTGTCCCCCCAACAATCATTTTTGTCACTAAAGATACACTGATTAATTTTAGCAGAGAGTTCTTTCAGAGAGAAAATAAAAGTGAACCTCCTAAAGATTTGGTGACCGAGATTTTTTTTCCCTTTTATTGGCATTTGACCCACAATATAAGGCTCAGTCCCAATGGAATTTCTCAAAAGCATCAAATAACATTCTTTCTCCTTTTCTTTTATAAATTCCAGACATATCAAAGGCATATGAGCCATACATAGAATTCAAACCTTTAAGTAGAAACATATAGAGGCGAATTTTGTGTCTTTGGCCAGAAGTCAGGGAGCAGGAGGGAGGTCTGTCAGCCATCCTAGAGCCGGGATTTGGCGGCTGCAGCCGGGGACAAAAGCAGAATTCTTACATCTGTTTCCCACATCTGCCATTGATTGTGTGACCTTTGATCTATTTATAAAATGAAGATAATAATTCTTGCTTTTTCTGGAGGTCAAAATTCATTAATTACTCATTTAAAAATTCTTTGAGATCCTCAACATGAAAGGCAGTTTGAGGATATTTAAACAGAGTTTCCCAAAGGTAAATGGCCCTGAAGCAACATCTGTCCCCACAACTCAGGAATACAAGCTCCATTTTGCAGGAAAGTGAGGCTCACGAAGGTGGATCTGTTCTATGTTTTCAGGAATGATAAACCTCAAAGCTGTCTTATTTGATGAAGGTGAAATACTATTGTTGTCTTCAGGGTTTCATCGCTGCACGAGGAAGGCAGGTGGCCACGCCAGGGGCATTGCTACGTGAACCCACCAGAGGAAACAACTGGCCTCAGGGCCTGCTGGCAGCAGCTCCTCCCCAGAAGGGCCTGGAGATATGTCTGGAGCCAATGGGCTGGACTCAGAAAGGCCTCTGCAAGGTGAGCTTTTCCTCAGTGCACACACCTAGACAAAGGATCTGAAGTGTAACGGCTGTCGATGACCATGTGGACAATGTGCTGTGGTGTACTGAGGGGAGAATCTCCAGGTCAGAAGATCCAGCTTGAAGATCCAGCTTTAAATCCAGCTGCAGCACTTCCTTGCTATGCAGTTTGGTCAGTAAAGCTCTCTGAGCCTCAGTGGCACAGCTGGGGACAAAAATAACCCCAACCTGTCAGTGCTGTCCAGAAGATTAAGGTGTGGGATAGTGTGCCACACATGGAAGGGGCAAAGTCAACTCTTACAAACAAGATTATAACAACAAGAACGCATTTAAGACAAAGCACATTTCACTTCTTTTACTTAAAAAATATTGCTTTTACACCATGTTCTGGTGGCACATGTCTATAATCCTAATGACTCGGGAGGATTGTGGTTCCAAGCCAACCCGGGCGAATAGTTCATAAGACCCTATCTTGAAAACACCCTTCACAAAAAAGGGCTGGTGGAGTGGCTCGAGGTGAGGGTCCTGAGTTCAAGGCCCAGTACCACACAAAAAAATTACTTTATTCTTTCTGTGTGTGTTTGGGTGCTGGGGATTAAACCCAGGGCCTTCCTGGCACATGCTAGACAATTCTACCACTGAGCCACATACCAGCCCTGTCTTTCTTTTTTTTTTTTTTTGTAAGACTGGGGTTTGAACTCAGGCTTCACACTTGCAAAACAGGTACTCTACTGCTTGAGCCACACCTCCAGGCCAATTTGCTCTGGTTATTTTGAAGATAGGATTTCACAAACTATTTGCCTGGGCTGGCTTTGAAACTTGATCCTCCCAATGTCTGCCTCCCTAGTAGCTAGGATTACAGGTGTGAGCCACCGGATCCAGCTAGCCCTCTCTATTCTTAGAGCAATATTTGTACATGATAAAACAGAAGCAAAGATTACAACCACGTAAGAGGGGATACAGTGAAAAATGAAGATAATTTCCCATTGAAAACTATATCACCCATTTCTCCTCTCCTGGTGACAGTAAATATTACCTGGTACTGGTGAATTTTTCTAGAGCTATTCTATGAATACACAAGCATGATGTGGACTTCAAATTGTGAATTGATTCTTACACAGAAAACATGCTATGCACACACAGTCTTCTTATACTTTGCTTTTATCTTTCACTTGATGTACTCTCTTGCAACTAATTCCCTATTGGCCTTGGTTATAGAGCTCTCTTCTGTTTTCTGAGTCTGCGTTCATTCACCGCATTCATTCACCAGTCCCTTACAGATAGACAATTAGGTTTTTATCTGTTTTCTGTGTCAGTTGTTTCAAAGCACCACAAACTTAGTGGCTGAAAAGAACACAAATGTACTATTTCACATTTCTGGAATTCAGAAGTCTGAAATGGGTCTTGCTGGGTTAAAGTCAGATGAAGGTAGGACCACCCTTCCTTTGGGAGGCTCTAGGCAGAATCTGTTTTCTAATCCTTTCCAGCTCCTGGAGACACCTGCGTTCCTTGGCTGGTGTCTCCTTTTTCCGTCTGCAAAGCCAACAATAGTAGGTCAAGTTTTCTCAAATCATTTCCCCCAGACTGTCCTCTTTTGCATCTCTCCTGCTTTTAAAGACTCTGACAGGATCTCCCAGAATACAACTCAACTCTGCCTTCCCTGATTCAGACAACCTTTGCAAATGGGTAGGGACTATCCATGGAGCAGCTGGTAAGGTATATGAGGATCTGAGATACAAGCTCTCTCTTGGGTTCCCCAGTAGCTCCCCTTACAATGAACCCACAGTGAAGTTCCTCATGCCCTGCTAGCACTGCACCATGGACACCCGACACCCAGGGTAACATCTGCCTTCACATCCTCCAGGGCAAGTGGTCTGCCTTAGACGAGCAGGGCCATCCTGCTTTCCACCCAGAGCCTGCTAGGAGAACCCAACATTGATAGTCCTGCTGCCGAGTGCTGGAAAAACCTCACAACTTTTAAGAAGTACCTACTCAAAGCAGGCCAAGAGCCCTGATCTGGACGTCCAGCCTCTCCTGTGTCTTTATTTTTTCCTTAGGTGGTCTTGTTCTTGATTTCTGTATAGGACTCTATCTTGAGCTGTAGTGTTATGTTTGTTTTGTTTCTGTTTTAAATTAAGTATCTGGTTGAGCTCTTGTAAATTAAATAAATACTGTCTTGGTTGTTTTTGCACAAAAAGAAAAGAAAGTAAGACTTAAGAAGCATTGCAACCACCTGGATAATCCAGGCCGCTTTTCCCACTTTAAGGTCACCTGTTTAGCAATCTTAATTCCTTCTCTAGCCTCAATGCCCCTTGCTAGGTAACGTGAATTCACAGGTTCTGGGGTTTAGGATGTGAACATATTAGGGGAGCCATTATTCTGCCTATCACAAAGGGCTTTCTTCTTTTTTGGTATTACAAACAGAACTGAAAAATAACCTTGCATAAATGTCATTTCCTATCCATAAGTACCTATATAAGATAAGTTCTTAGAAGTAGACTGGGCAAAAGAAAAAAACTTTTAAATTTTGGTATTCTTTCTTTCTCTCTCTCTTTCTTTTTCTTCTTATTTTGTCAGCACTGGGGTTTGAACTCAGGGCTTCATGCTTGCTAGGCAGGAACTCTTACCACTTGAGCCACTCCACCAACCATTTTATGTGATTTGGGTTTTTTTTTTTTTTTTGAGATACGGTCTCTTGAACTATTTTTTTTTCCTACTAATTACAGAGATATCAGTGTCATTCTAATTTAAACCGACAGTCTCTCTTCACTAATCATTTTTTTTTATTATTCATATGTGCATACAAGGCTTGGGTCATTTCTCCCCCCTGCCCCCACCCCCTCCCTTACCACCCACTCCGCCCCCTCCCTGTCCCCCACCCCCTCAATACCCAGCAGAAACTATTTTGCCCTTATCTCTAATTTTGTTGAAGAGAGAGTATAAGCCATAATAGGAAGGAACAAGGGTTTTTGCTAGTTGAGATAAGGATAGCTATACAGGGAGTTGACTCACATTGAGTTCCTGTGCATGTGTGTTACCTTCTAGGTTAATTCTTTTTGATCTAACCTTTTCTCTAGTTCCTGGTCCCCTTTTCCTATTGGCCTCAGTTGCTTTTAAGGTATCTGCTTTAGTTTCTCTGCGTTAAGGGCAACAAATGCTAGCTAATGTTTTAGGTTTCTTACCTATCCTCACCCCTCCTTTGTGTGCTCTCGCTTTTATCATGTGCTCAAAGTCCAATCCCCTTGTTGTGTTTGCCCTTGATCTAATGTCCATATATGAGGAAGAACATACGGTTTTTGGTCTTTTGGGCCAGGCTAACCTCACGCAGAATAATGTTCTCCAATTCCATCCATTTACCAGCGAATGATAACATTTCGTTCTTCTTCATGGCTGCATAAAATTCCATTGTGTATAGATACCACATTTTCTTAATCCATTCGTCGGTGGTGGGGCATCTTGGCTGTTTCCATAACTTGACTATTGTGAATAGTGCCGCAATAAACATGGGTGTGCAGTTGCCTCTGGAGTAACCTGTGTCACAGTCTTTTGGATATATCCCCAAGAGTGGTATTGCTGGATCAAATGGTAGATCAATGTTTAAAGTAGCCTCCAAATTTTTTTCCAGAGTGGTTGTACTGGTTTACATTCCCACCAACAGTGTAAGAGGGTTCCTTTTTCCCCCGCATCCTTGCCAACACCTGTTGGTGGTGGTGTTGGTAATGATGGCTATTCTAACAGGGGTGAGGTGGAATCTTAGCGTGGTTTTAATTTGCATTTCCTTTATTGCTAGAGATGGTGAGCATTTTTTCATGTGTTTTTTGGCCATTTGAATTTTTTCTTTTGAGAAAGTTCTGTTTAGTTCACTTGCCCATTTCTTTATTGGTTCATTAGTTTTGGGAGAATTTAGTTTTTTAAGTTCCCTATATATTCTGGTTATCAGTCCTTTGTCTGATGTGTAGCTGGCAAATATTTTCTCCCACTCTGTGTGTGTTCTCTTCAGTTTAGAGACCATTTCTTTTGATGAACAGAAGCTTTTTAGTTTTGTGAGGTCCCATTTATCTATGCTATCTCTTAGTTGCTGTGCTGCTGGGGTTTTGTTGAGAAAGTTCTTACCTATACCTACTAACTCCAGAGTATTTCCTACTCTTTCCTGTCAACTTTATAACTGCGATCCTCCTGATCTCTGCCTCCTGAGTAGCTAGGATTTTAGGCATAAGCCCCTGGAGCTTTTTGAGATAAGGTCTTACTAAGTATCCTAGTCTGGCCTCAAACTCAGTATGTAGCCCAGGCTGGCCTTGAACTTATGATCCTCCTGCTTCAGCTTCCCAAGTGCTGCTGGGATTGCAGTATGTCCAGCTTTAATTAGTAGTATTCATTTATTTATTGATTTATTATTTAGCAGTGCTGGGGAACTGAACCAAGGATCTTGTGTATGTTTGGTGGTACTATGGTTTGAACTCAGGGCTTCCCACTTGCTAGGCAGGTTCTCTACCACTTGAGTTAAGCCTCCAGTATATTTTCCTCTGGTTTTTTTTGGAGATGGGTCTTATGAACTATTTGCCTGGACTGGCCTCATACCTCGAGTCTCCTGACCTCAGCTTCCCAAATAGCTGGGATTATATGTGGGAGCCACAGGTGCCTGAATCTGTCTCTCAGTAGATAGCCCAGGTTGGCCTTGAACTTGTGACTTTCCTTCTCAGCCTCCTCAGTGTTGGAATTACTGGTGTGCACCACCATGTGCAGCACATTTTTTTCTTTTGGGGCCTTCCTGTTTTGTCTTTCTCACTATAAGATTTTACAAAATTCCCCTGCTGCATTCTTGCATTTTTATGGGTTTATCTTCTACATTTTAGTTTTTGATACATCTGGATATATTTGCATGAAAAAAAGCAAGGTAAGGTTCCATTTGCCACCCCACCCACACACACTGCTAGCCCCTCAAGGAATGTCCAATATCATTTTCAGAATAATCCATCTTTCCTCATATTTGAAATGTCACCTTTATTATATATAAAATTCTAGCCAGGAATTGTATCTATTTTTGTGTGTGTGTTGTTTTTTCAAAGTTTTAAAAAATAACTATCATTGAGATTCTAGTCACACAGTATAAAAATTTCCCTTTAAGTACACACTTCCCTCCACAAAGAAACCTGGTACCCATTAGCAGGCTCTCTCTCCCTCCTTCCTACCCTCAGCCCCTGGAAATCACTGTGGATTTCTGTGGATTGGGATTACATTTCATATAAAAAGAATTGTACGATATGTGGGCATTTATGACTACCTCTCCTTACTTCATACAATATTTTCGAGGCTTATCTATGTGGTGGTATGTTTCAATCCTTCATTGCTTTTATGGCCATATAAAATATCCTGCAGTAGAGATACACCACACTCCGATACCCACTCATCCACTGGTGGACATTTTTGGCTGTTTTAACCTCTTGGCTATTCTGATTCATGCTGCTGTGGAAATGAATATACAAGGTTTTGTGTGGCTTATATATTTCTAGTTCTCTTGGGGGATAAGCACACATGGATGTAGAATTGCTGGGTCAGAGGTTGCTGTTTTCTGGCAGGTTTTTTTTTTTTTTTTTTTTTTGGTGGCACTGGGGTTTGAACTCAGGGCCTCATGCTTGCTAGGCAGGCAGTCTACCCCTGGAGCCACTCTGCCAGTCCATTTTCTGGCAGTTTTGAAGAACTGCCAGACTATTTTCCAAAGTGGCTGCACTGTTCTGCATTCTTAACAGCAATGCACAAACATTTCAGTTTCACTGACACTTGTTAATGTCTGTCTTTTTGATATGGCCGTCCTTGTAGGTGTGGAGTCATGCTTGTGGTTTTGATTGGTGTGCCCCCCAATGACTAAGGCTGTCCAGCATTTTTCGTGTCTTATTGGTCACTCATACATCTTGTTTGGATGATTGATTGTCTGTTCAACCCCAGTAGTTATTTGGTTTTTGTTGCTGAGTTGCAAGAGCTGGCTATACATTCCAGACAGTCCCCTCTTATCACATATAGGACTTACAGATATTTCTTCCAGTATGTGAGTTTTGCGAGTTTCCTTTCTTGGTAGTGTCCTTTGAAGCACAGAGTTTACTGATTTTTTTCTTTTGTTGTTTGTAGTTTTGATGTCACATTTAAGAAACTACGTTATGTTTCGATATCTGGTAGTCTATTCCACGTTTTTTGTTTTTGATTTTGTTTTGTTTTTTTGTTTTTCTCCCCAGACTTTTTTTTTCCTGGCTATTTGTTTGTTTTTGAGCCAGGGTCTTGCTATGTAGCCCAGGCTGGCCTCAAACTTGTGATCCTCTTGCCTCAGCCTCCTAAATGCTGGGATTACAGACGTGCTCCACCACTCCCAGATTTTTTCCTGGCTATTCTTGCATGCTTATTTTTTCCATGTGAACTTTTAGAATCAGACCAACTGTTTCAAAATCAGAGTCACAGACAGGGAGCATGGCTCAAGCAGTAGAGCGCCTGCCTAGCAGGTGTGAAACCCTGAGTTCAAACCCCAGTACTGCTAAATAAGTAAAATAAATTGGTATCACCATGAATATGATTTGCGAAAGCTGACATCTTTACAATAGTACATCATCCTATTAAAAAACAGACTATAGCTTGGTGATGGTGACTCTTGCCTGTAATCGTAGCTACTCAGGAGGCAGGAGGATTGTGGTTCAAGGCCAGCCTGGGCAAATAATTCCGGAAGACCCTATCTTCAAAAAACCCATCACAAAAAAGGACTGGAGGAGTGGCCTTGTCCATGACATGTAGACCAGGGCTGGAGGGGTGGTTCAAGTGGTAGAATACCTGCCTCGCAAGCACAATGTCCTGAGTTAAAACACCACCACCACCACCAAAACAGAACAAAACACAAACAAACAAACAAACAAAAAAGAAATGTGGACTATGACCAGGGGCTGGTGGTGCAATCCTAGCTACTTAGGAGGCAAAGATTGGGAGGATCACTATTGGAGGCTAGCTGGGGCAGGGAGATCACAAGAGCTCATCTTGATCAATAGCTGGGCGCAGTGGTGTCCTCATCCCAACCTATGATGGAGGCTGAGATCAGGAGGATTGCTGTTCCAGGGCAGCCAGAGGGGCAAATGGGGTGTTTCAAGACTCCATCTCAATGGAAAAAAGTTGGGCATGGTGGTACATGCCTGTTATCCCAGCTACGGTGAGAAACATAAAAAAGGAGCATTGTGGTCCAGGCAGGCCTAGGCAGAGAGAGACAGAGAGAGAGAGAGAGAGAGAGAGAGAGAGAGAGAGAGAGAGAAAGAGAGAGAGAGAGAGAGAGGAATGTGGACCACATCACACATTTATTCACATAGTAGGGCTGCGTTTTATAATTGACAGTGTCTCATAAGGACACTTGGAATGATTTTCTCTTTCTCACTGTTGCATAAAGAAGCAGTTTGTCCTACTGATGGTCTTAGGTTTGATGGAAGAATTGGTGGTTGTTATGAGAATGACATGGAATGATAGAGGGTGAGGAGCCCTGGACAAGTGGATAAGACATTGGGATAACCATTGGCCAGAATTCAAAGCCGCAGACAGTCATCACTACCCTGCTGGTGACCACGGAGAGTCACCCCTATGAAGTGCTCCTCCAGTTTCATTCTCTGACCTTCCTTCTCAGCAAAATGAGAGGTTCATTCATTTGACAAACATCTACCGAGCACATTTTTCAGGCCAGGCACAGTGGCCCTGGGGAAAGTGAAGATGGGAGATGGGGCAGGAGGCTTCATCCTGCAGGAAGCTACAGGGTACAAAGACTGGCGTTGTGAGTGTGCTCCAGGGAAAGCAGAAGCTGGGCCACCAGCTGATCTCAAGGGTCTCTCTGGCTTCTAGGGACTGGGGCAAGGGACAGACAGCATTGGTATGTTTGGGAGTCTATATGGTATAGGGGTTAATGTACAGGCTCTGGGATGAGACAGTCTTTGGCCAGCTCTGTCACTTCACTGTGTGACCTTGGCCCAGTAACTTAACCATTCTGAACTTCAGGAGTCTTTTCTGTAAAGTGAGTGATCACAGTTCCTTTCTCAGGGTTGATGTGAGTGTTAAATGAGATGTAGCTTAGCACAGAGTGCATAACAAATCATTAATGAACAGCAGCCCCTCCCCTCCCCTCTACTTTCCCTTCCTCCTTATCCCCAATCATACTTTACTTGAGAAGCAAAACCCTTTTGGGGGCAGGAATCCCCCACCCAACCTGTTCCACTCTCTGACTGGGAGGTTGGCACAGAAAAACTAGCTCTACTGAAGGAACCGATTTCTCCCATGGCTGCCTTTGCAGTGGCTCCCACCCTTTCTAGAAGTTTCTGGTATTTCTTGCCAAAGTAGCCAAAGGGACTCAAGCAGGAGTCCATCCTGGCTTTCCCCCTTCTGGGGAAACAGGCAGGGTAGACACAGCCCAAGGCCCCGTACTTTCCGAAGGCAGAGGGAAAAGTTTGAGCTCTGTACAAAGTTGCTGGCCCCAAAATATGAAAAGAAATTTATAAAATCCAGAAATGTGTTAACTTCATGAATTGTTAAATTTAGTGGTTTCTTTATATTTGAAAACAATTTACAGGTTGGAGTTTTCTCAATTTGTAAGAGTCCCCAGATATGCACAATAATTACTGAGAAATTTATAGCCAATTGTAAATTACGTGAATTGTTTGCCAGTTGTAAGTAAAATGAGTATGGTTAGCCAAATTCAAAAGAAAAATTATAAAAAGCTCTTTCGAAAATTTTACAGCTAAAATTGCTCCTATGGAATATTTTAAAGTGTTTTGTATGATATAAGACCTCTATAGGGCTTAGGAAAGTCTTTAAAAAGCTAACCCTCCTTTTGGTTCTTTTATGCCCCCCCTGTGATAGCTGATTTTCTAGCCCATTGTGAGATATCTAGTATTTAGAATTTGAAATAACTTTTGAAAATATTCACAATGTGATTAAAAAATTTGCAGCATATTAAACTATAACTCAGTTCAATCTCAAGAAGTTTAAAAAATTCATACATGCACTTAAAAAAGACTAGAAAGAATTATACCCTCATGCTAAAAGATTCTCTAGGTAGAACAAGATACATAATTATCTTTTATTTTTTCTAGTTTTCAGACTTTGCAAATTTTGTACAATGAAATTGCATTACAATCAGAATAAAACAATTTTTGGTAGTTTAGGGTTTTTTTTTTCTTACTACAAAAGTAATTTATGCTCATTATAGAAAAAAAATCACAAAATACATATAAGCATAAGGAAGGAAAAGAAACATGCAAATTCCACCCACCCAGAGACAAGTGCTGGGTCCTTCCAGACCTTTTTCTGCATACACAAACATTTATATTTTTATCACAAAACAGGATCATTCTGTACACAGTACTGTTTTGAAACCTGCTTCTTTCCTTCACAATGTATATTGAGAACTTCAAAAAATGTCAACAGCACATTTTTACATTTGGAAGATAAACCACAATTTACTTAACGCCTGATATTAGACATTTATGTTGTTCCCAAATTTTCTCGATTACAAATAATGCCACAATGAAAAGCACCAAAGAATTCTTTGTTTGCATAAGGAGATCATGGAACATTACTCAAAAGATATTAAGTGTTTGGTACTGCCAAGCTGTGAGGATTCAGAGGTGTGAGGAGTTCCCAGTTCAGGGGGAGATGGTGGCAGGTGCGATGAACTCTACCTCAGGAAGCCAGGAAGCCTCCTCTGGGAGCTGACATTGACTTGGGTCTTCAGGATTGAGTAGGAGTTCACCATGCAGATAGGGTGGGGCAATCAGGAGACCTCATGGACGTAGACAACCGAGCATGAGCATTTCAGCTAAAGCTTGTGATGTGCTGGGTAAGGTCATGAAAACACTCTCATCTAATCCTCACACCAGTACTTGTTTAGCTAGAAGTAGAGGCAGGATTTGCACACAGAACTCACTCTAAAGCCCAAACTTTTTCTTTCTTCTCTTTCTGATGATAGCAGGGAGAGTTCTATGTCCCAGGGGAGGTGAAAACAAGGCCTAACTCCTTTTATTCTTGTCCAGTATTTCTTGGTAATAAACATTTAGGTAATTTTAAGCCCTTCTAAGGCTACCCATGGCCATTGAGAAGTAGTTCACATCCAGCCATCATTTTGGGCTCTGTCTTTTGCTGCCACTTGAACAAACTTGAGGCCTCTCCATTTTTCCTCATTTGTCTTGACCCAAAGACATGGAGTTAGGCTCACAGCAGCACGTTTTGGGAATGGTGAGGCATTCAGTGGGGGGACAGGGTATGAATGGAGGCCCATGGTCAAAGAGGTGGTCCAGAGTTGGATAGGCCATGCCAAGGCATAGGTTAGTGGCATTTATTAGGGAATGGTTTGGTCAAATAGTTCCTTAAGAAAGTAGTCCAGGGCCAGATGTGGTAGTGCATGCCTGTAATCCCAGCTATTCAGGTGGCAGAGGTAGGAGGACAGAGGTCTGAGGCCAATCGAGGCAAAAATGTGAGACCCTATCTAAAAACAGTAAAAGCAAAAAGGACTAGGGGTATGGCTCAAATGGTAGACTGACTGCCTAGCAAGCGTGAGGCCCTGAGTTCAAGCCACAGTACTGTGAAAGTCTGGCAGCTCTGGAAAGGAGGGAGGTACAGACAACATGTCACAGACGAAATACAATAACTAACATATTTTGATTCCCAGATACTGTCCTAAGCATTTAAAAATATTTTGGCTACTTAATCCATTCAAGGCAGGGACTCATCTAGTGAGTCCAGTGAGAAAACAGAAGCACAGAGAGGTGAAGTGGTTTGTCCAAAAGCACACAGTAAGTGGAAAAGTCAAGATTTAGAGGGAAAACCGCCTACTTCTAGCCATGAATCTGCCTTAGCTGAGTTTTGCAAAGCAGAAAGAAGCAGCTCCATGCAGTCAGAAGTCTATGGGCTCATGAACTGCTGGCGGCATGGCCGTCCAGAGCGCAACACTGGTGCGTCAGGTGCTGTCAACAAATACTTGATTACTGACTAAGCGTGAAAGAGTCGAATCTGAGCTAAAATAGTGGCAGGTGCCAGGTGCTGGTGGCTCACTCCTGTAATCCTAGCTACTCAGGAGGCAGAGATCAGGAGGATGACGGTTCAAAGCCAGCCTGGCCAAATAGTTCACAAGACCCTATCTCGAAAAACCCTTCACAAAAATAGGGCTGGAGGACTGGTGCAGGGTGAGGGCCCTGAGTTCAAGTACCGAAAAAAAAAAAAGCGACAGAGGATGGGAGGGAAGAAGTGTTTCTGAGTTAGAATGGCAGGATTCGGTGTCAAGGCGTGGGGGTGCAGGATCGAGGATGGGGGGTGACTTGGAGGCTCACCCCAGGCTCTGGCTCCCGAAACCTTGCTTGCAGGGCCTGTGGAGCTCAGTCCCAGCTCCTCGTGTGAGAATCGCACAAAAACTTATTCTAATTTTGATAGCAAAACTAACAGGTTTGCAAACTTCTCACATGCTAATGAAGAAACTAATTAAAACTCATCAGTTCTCAAAGACATATGGTTTATTTAAGGTTGATCCAAGGGAGTTGGGGGTAAGGGAAGGGGTGTGGGGAAGGGGGGAGAAATGACCCAATCATTGTATGCACATACGAATAAAATAAAAATTAAAAAAAAAAAGTTGATCCAAGATCGATGTTTAGTTAAACAATATTTTAATAAATCATAAAGTAAATTGACTTTAGTAACACTACTGTGGTGTTCTGACATACTGGATACACGCACTGTATTCTTTTATTTCCTTTGAAATATGACAAAAATGAGGTAATGTAGATAAAAGGGCCTGATGCTTAAGGATCATTTAGAGCTAGTTCCCTTCTCGAACCCCATGGCTCTGTGAGGCAGGTATGGTCCTTATGCCTGTGTGTGTGTGTGTGTGTGTATGTGGTCCTAAGGCTTGAACTCGCTCTCACGCTTGCCAGGCAGGTGATCTACCATTTGAGCCACTCCTCCAGCCTTTTCTTGTGTTGGGTTTTTTTCAAGATAGGGTATCACAAGCTATTTGTCTGAGCTGGCCTCCAACCTTGATCCTCCTGATCTCTGTCTCCTGAGTAGTTAGGATTACAGGCGTGAACCACCAGCACTTGGGCCTTAAAACTGTTTTACAGAGGAGGGAACAAGAACAATTGAGAGATGGTAAAAGACTCATACACAGGGAGTTTGCATGAAAGTAGAAAACTCAGGCCTCATACTTAGGTCTCCTCACTGTGGCTGTGTAATAAATTATCCCCAAATATAGCTGCTTAAAACAAGAAATCTCATTATTTCACACAGCTTCTGAAAGTCTGCAGCCCAGGGGTGGCTAGGCTGTAGGCTCAGTAGGCTCCACCGGGACTGGAACCTCCATTTAGGATTTGGGAGGGAAGATCTGGCTCCTTGGTATTGCCATGGCTGATTGGGTGGGAGGGAAGAAATCAAGATGAAAATCCCTTTATGACCTAAGCTCGCAAGCAACATTCCATCAATTTTGCTTTATTCTGCTTGTTACAAGCAACTCATTAGGTCCAGCCTATGTTCAATGGGAGAAGACCTCACAAGAGTCTGAATGACAGGAAGCAGGGCTCCTGAGGGACCGTAATTAGGATTGTCCCCAAGGCACCAGCATCGTCTCATTTTTGTCTTTGCAAACTCCTTCCCCATCCTGCCCCCGCCCCCTTCAAAAGAAGTATTTTATGAACTTCATAAAGTTGCAATGTGGCCAGTTTGGGGGAATTTATGTCGTCTATAGTCAACAGCATTGAACTACTTAGCAAACCAGGAAGTGGAAAATGGTTATAAAGGGATCCAATTACTTTCATTGCCAAAGCAGTGTAAAATGCAGCATGAAAAACAAATGGACTTAATTGGTGAAAAATTAATTAGACAATTAAAGTTATTTCTGCTTAAATACATTTAGGTGTTAATTGGTAATCTGACTTGAGGTTTATTTTAAGGTGGATTTGTTACCTTGACTCTGTCCTTTAAGAAATGATCTCTGTTTAACATGCGGTGAACATTCCTCGTCTTGTTGAGAAGCAATGTCTAGTTCATTGTCGTGGCTTTTCTCCAAATGGGGCTGACTGGGGTCAGACTGGCCCAGAGGGCAAAACGGCATTTGCTTTGGAAACCCCATCAAGAGGAAAATCTTTTCCCTGCCTGAAGGAGGGGCTTTCTGGGAAGGCCAAAGGATAGTGGGAAAGGCACAGGATTCCAAGCAGGAAAAGAGGGGCGCTGACATTTCTGCCACTTGCCAGTTCTGCGACTTTTGGCAGAGTTATTGCTGCTGTCTGGGTTTCTGTCTGTCTGTAAAGTGAGGTGTTGGCGAGGGTGATACTTGTGTATACTTTATCCACAGGTTTTCACTTCAGGAAGGATACCTTGCAAAGCTTTTGTCTTTAAATTTTTTTCTTAGCCTGATTGGTTGGCTAGATTTTTTTTTTTTTTCCAGTACTGGGGTTTGACATCAGGGCCTATACCTTGAGCCACTCCACCACCCCTATTTTTGTGAAGGTTTTTTTCGAGATAGGTCTCAAGAACTATTTGCCCCGGCTAGCTTGGAACTGTGATCCTCCTGATCTCTGCCTCCTGAGTAGCTAGGATTATAGGCGTGAGCCGCCAGCTAGAATTTATTATACGAGTATTTTATGTGCTGGGTAGACAGTGGATTGAACATATGTTCATCTGCATACTGTCTTCAAATTCCATTTAGATGATGGGGACATTGAAACTTCAGGACAGTTGGTGTTTAAAAAAGTTATGAGGACAGAGAAAGTGGGCAGAGGACAGTCACGGGCAAGAGAAGAGACGGCAGGATGGGAGGAAGATGCTGACCTGAAGCCGACAGGCTGGCCTAGCCAGGAATTCCAGGAAGCCCTGGAATTTCATGGAATCACTGCAGGCAAGGTGAAGACAATGGTGGATGGGAGTGTACCCCTCCGCTCAGCCTCCTGCCACTCTTCCTTACCAACCCCTGGCAGGAGACTGAGCGGTTCCTCTCTGGAGAAACTAAGCAGTCCAAGAGGTGACAAGTCCCCACCCCCAAAACCTATCAGCTTCTAGTACCCCCCTCTCCAAGTGACCATTCAGCCAAGAATCTCTAACCAAGACACCTGGTGGCTCACGCCTGTAATCCTAGCTACATAGGAGGCAGAAATCAGGAAGATTAGAAGCCAGCCCAAGCAAATAGTTCACAAGACCCTTCACAAAAAATAGGGCTAGTGGAGAGGCTCAAGGTGAAGGCCCTAAGTTCAAGCCCCAGTACTGCAAAAAAAGAGAAAGAAAGAAAAGAAAAAGAATCATTAGCCAAGACGCTCCCACGTGAGGAAAACTTTCCAATGAGAGAGAGAGACCCAAAAAAAGATGAACTAAAGGAACCCAAGAGAAAAAGAGACCATTCAGGGAACAAAAGAAAAATATAACAAGTTTTCACAGATGAGAAGATATTCATTCAGGTTTCTCCTCAAATGTCACTTTTCCTGGCCACTCTATCTAAAATTGTGTCTTGTTACTCTGCCTTATTTCAGAAAGAGAGAACAGAGGAAAGAAAACTATTAAGTAATATGAAACTTTCCCCAGAACTGAAGGCTATGAGCTTCTTCTGGTTTGAAAGGGTGCACTGAGTACCAGGCACAGAGATGGAGAAAAGACCTCACTATGGCATATATACCATTGTGAATTTTCAGAATCCAGGGATAAAGAAAAGAAAGATCCGAAAAGCCTCCTGAGAGATAAAATAGGTTTTTTTAACAAAGGATCAGAAATCCTAATTGCCTCAGAGTACTCAATAAAAACATCAGAAACTATAAAAAATAGAGCGAGCATCAAAATCCCAGGAGAAAAGGACGCCAACCTATCATCTGAATTGAGCTCAATCATCAATTAAGTGTTAAAGAGAAATAAAAGACAGTTAACATGCAGTGTCTCAAAAAGTGTGCTTCCCAATCTTGGAATAAAGCAAGAAAGAGACAAACGGGGACCCAGGGCATCCAAAACCAGAAGGGAGGCAGAGGGGACTCCCAGAATGGTGGAAACTGGAAGCAGCCAGCCCAGATAAAGGACAGAAGGTTTTGGGAGAGACATCTACCAGAAAAAATGATCTGAACTGCTTGATGGGTAGAAATAGCAAAAGGCTGTCAGAAAGTCTATGAAAAGTTATTCTTCACCATCCAAATGAAAAAACAGAGCTAATTCTTAACTTTGGAGGAAAAAAAAAGTTGCACAAGGCTGGGGATGTAGCTTGCATATATGAGGCCCTGAGTTTGAACATCAGCAACGCAAGAAAAGAAAAAAAAAAAAAAAAAAAAGAGCTGGCACCTGTGTCTGATGCCTGTAATCCTAGCTACTCAGGAGGCAGAGATCGGGAGCATTGTGGTTCAAAGCCAGCCCAGGCAAATAGTTCAGGAGACCCTGTCTCGAAAAACCCTTCACAAAAATGGGGCTGGTGGAGTGGCTCAAGGTGAAGGCCCTGAGTTCAAACCCAAGTACTGGAAAAAAAATATATATATATATATATATAAAGAAGGAAAGAAAAAGAAGACATCTTGGTACACTGGCCTTAGTAAATAATCATAGTAAGTTAAAAATGAGGTGTTAACTTATGCAAGAGTTGTAACCATATTGAGTAGAAGAGGGAAAGAGGTAGTGCCTCTTTTTTTGGGAGGTAATGGGATTTGAACTCATGGCCTTGCACTTGCTAGGCAGGCATTCTCCACTTGAGTCCCACCTCTAGCCCTTTTAGCTTTGGTTATTTTATGCTTATGTCTAGGCCAGTTTGGACCATGATGCTCCTATTTTCACCTTCCGGGTAGCTGGGATGACAGGAGTGAACCACCACGCCCAGTTTTTATTGATTGAGATGGAGTCTTGTGAAATTTTTACCCTGGCTGGCCTTGAACCAAAATCTTCTGGATCTCCACCTCCCAAGTAGCTAGGATTACAGAGGTGAGTGATTGTCCCTGGCTGGGTAGTACTTGTTAAAAAGTAACAACTCACTCAGAATGCTGGCCAGTTGATGATGGACACCTCTTACAAGTTGAGACAGCATCTAAACTTGTCTTTAGATACTTGAAGGTAAATGCTAGGAATTGTGTACCAAAGAGTACTGTGGTCAGCTATAGAACCAAGAGAAGGTGGAGTGCATTGTTGTTGTTTTTCATTCAAGGTATCTTTAGTATTGCTTTTTGAGACAGGGTCTCACTACATAGCCCAGGCTGGCCTCCAACTCCTGCCTCTGCCTCTCAAATGCTGGGATTATAGACATGTGCCACCATGCCTGGCACTCTTTAGTTTCTTTCTTTCTTTTTTTTTGTGTTACTGGGATTTGAACTCAGGGCCTACACCTTGAGCTACTCTACCAGCCTTTTTCTGTGATGGGTTTTTTTCAAAATAGGGTCTTCTGAACTATTTGCCTAGGGTGGCTTCAAACCACAATTCTCCTGATCTCTGCCTCCTGAGTGGCTAGGATTACAGGTGTGAGCCTCCGGCGTCCAGTTGGTTTCTTACACTAAGTACAATCATTATTTTAGAAAAATTTAAACAGAGTTGGGAAAACTCTGCAATTAAAGGCTGGGAAGTTCACATTTACCCCTGTCATCAGCCCTGAGTTTCCTCATTGATAAAACAGGAGTTTATTGATTCAACAGCTACTTAACTGACCCCTACTGTGTGGTATCCAGCTGGGATGAAATGCTAGGGCCGTCTACATCTACTGAGGGGCAGGAGCTGCAGTGACAGAGGTTTGGGCTGGAGATGGCCAGGCTGGCAAAGCACACAGAGGAGCAGCAGAGGCCAGGAACTTCTCATCATGTAGCAAAAACCCAAACTCAAGTCCCTTGTGCTATGTTGGGGACGGGGAGGGTCAGGGGTACCCACTTCACGCACCATGCCTGAGCTGTCCCACTGTTTTTCTCCTAAGGACTGTCTTCACAGGGCCAGGAGTTTAGGGTTTTAAAATGAGAACTCAAAGGGTTGGGCCCAGTGGATCATAGCTGTAATCCCAGCTACTCAGGAGGTGGAGATCGGGAAGTTTGCGGTTCTGGGCCCAAGCAAAAAGTTAACGAGATTCCATCTCAATCAATAAACTAAGTCTCGAGGCAATGTGGCTCATTCCAGCTACGCAGGAAGCATAGGTAGGAGGATCTCAGTGTGAGGCTGGCTCTGGGCAAACTATGACTCTATCCCCAAAACAACTAAAGCTAAAAAGAGCTGAGAGGATGGCCCAAGTGTAGAGCTCCTGCCTGCCAAAGACCTGAGTTCAAGCCTCAGTAGCACCAAAAAAAAAAAAAAAAAAAAGAAGAAGAAAAGAAAGTGAGGACCCTAAAAAAAATACCAAGACCACTCATCCAATTCCTGAACTGCAAACATTCCCAAACTGTTTCACTGGCCAATGGTGTTACAGCTTCTCCCTTTCTGTGTAAAGATAGGAAAAAAGACCTACCATCATTTCACACACACAAAAAGCCTACACCCTGTCAACGAAGGAGGAAAGACAAAATCTCAGCAAAGCAGGCAGTTTTCAGTAGTGTGACCTCATTCATGAAAAATGCACTACTGGCCCTCTTTTTCTCATTTCACCATGGTCATGTGACATCTGGGGGCAGACTGACACCCAGACACCAGCAGCTTCAGGCCACCTTGTCCCCACTAGTTCCTTCATCTTACAGATCAAGAGCTCAGAAGACCAGCCTAAATCAGATGCACAGAGCAGGCCTGAAGGATGGGACACCACCCCTGGGCCAGGCTGCACCCTGCCTCTTCCTCAGCTTTTGGTTCAGCGCCTGGGCCCACGCAGGTAGCAGTGAACAGAAGCACGACGAGCTCTTGCTGCGACAACAGGTGAGAGAAAAACTTGGGGGACACGATTTCCATCGAGGCTAGTCCCTCTCTCATGCCTTCCTGACACCCCAAACTACCTGCAAGATTCCTATATGCCCCTCAATTTAGCTTCCTCCTCTACTTCCTTCCCAGTCTGTCCTGGACTTCCTCTCCCAGGGACTTCCCTTGCTCGGCTGGACTCGGCCATCATGGCTTCTGGAAGCACTGGGTGTTGATCATCCTCCCAGGTTGAGCCTCCTTAGGCCCCTGGGGTGTGGGCACCCGTGCCTGCTGGTCCCCCCTGCTTCCTAAGCAGCTCTGTCTCCCACTCATTCCTCCTTCTGTCTCAGACACAGGTTTCTCCCACACTGTATTCTACCCTGAGTGAGAGCTCGTTCACAATCACTTACATGGGGACCACTCCCATCTTTCATCCCCAGCATTACCTTCTCTTCCAAGCTTCAGACTTGCACTGTCAATGGACATTTTGTTGTTGTTGTTGCTGTTGTTTGTGATGCTGGTGTTTAAATGCAGGGCCTACACCTTGAACCCTTCCACCAACCCTTTTTGTAATGGGTATTTTCGAAATAGGGTCTTGTGAACTATTTTCCTGGGCTGGTTTTGAACAGCAATCCTCCTGATCTCTGCCTCCTGAGTAGCTAGGATTACTGGTGTGTTAATGGACATTTTGACATCTCCCTCTGGGACTCTGGGAAGCACCCAAACATAGGGAGCTTTGATCTCCCTTCCTAGCCTGCTCTCCTCAACTTCCCTTTGCCTGGCTTTGGCTAATGTAATCAAACTCAAATCTACCTTCACAGTCAGGTACTTCAGAGTCAACCATGACAACTCTTACTTCCTCTCTGCCAGATATCGATCAGTCACAAAAACACAATACCTTTCTTAGAAACGTCTTTTAAATCTTAAGTGTCTTAACCCAACCTTCTCTGTCTCAGCCTGACGTGGTATCTCATTCGTGGACTAGCACCCCATTCTCCTATGTGGCCCTCGAACCATCACACGCTCACCAACACAGACCAACCTCTCCACCCCTCCCTTGCTGATAGAACTTCTGTTAGAATGAAAATAAAAATACCAAGGAATATTTAGGAGAGTATAGTCCTCAGTGCTGGGAGGGTGCTGTGAAACAGGCAATCTCATTTATTGTTAATAGAAGTACAATTTGTGGAATCCTTTTAGAATCCAATTTAAATATGTATAACAAGAACTGAAATATATTCCATCGTTGACCCTGTAGATTTATTTCTGACAAGCTAAGGAAGGAACCCCTTCTATGAAAAAGTTTCATACTTCATAAAAGACTATTTATTAATTATTATTATTATTATTATTGGGATCAAACCTGCGACCTTGGGCATGCTAAGCAAGCCCTCTACCATTTGGTTACACCCCTAGCCCTAGACCATCATTTGCATAGAGAAAAATTGGAAGTCTCCTGACTACATTACAATAGAAGTAATCTATGATGCTGGATGCTTTTTCTACAGCCACTAAGAAGGATGTTTGCTTGTAGAAAGATGAAATGAAATACTTGAAAATGTCAGCAGTGATTACTTCTAACGAGGGGGATTATGGATGATTTTAATTTTCTTCTTTCTTTGTAATTTCCTATATTTTCCAAATTTTCTACCATAAATTACTACTATAATTAGATGAAAAAGTTACTTTAAAATGATGTTTAGAATAAGTTTGTGGTAAAAGTGAAAAAAAAGCAGCACACCAAATTGTAAATAAAACATCATCTTAATAAAAACAAACAGGAGTGAAGAGAAATACAACAAAGTGTTTAGTGATTGCCTTTCCATGATGTCGTCATGGGGATTTTTTTATTGGCTTTACCTTCATGACTTCGCAAGTATAGTGGAAAAAGAAGGTGGACGCACACGCACACACACACACACACACGCACATGCACACACACACACACAACTCCTTAGAAAGTTCCCATTGCCTGAAGGATTTAATTCACACTCCTTAGCATGCCACAGTGACCTCAGATAACATTTTTAAAAATTGAGATCTAATTCACATGCCACAAACTCACTCTTTTCCCTGGTATAACTCAGTGGTGTGTAATATATCCACAAAGTTGTATCACTCTCTAAATCCAGAACATTTTCATCATTCCCAAAGGAACCTAGTACTAACTAGGAGTTACTCTCCATTTTTCCCTTTCTCTAGCCTATCACCACCAATCTACTTCCAGTTTCCTATCTGGCCTTTTCATGCTGATGGAATCTCACCACGCGTGGCCTTCTGTGATGAGCTCCATCCTCCCCTTTATTGCTGAATTCTGTTCTGCTGCACAGTGCACTGCATCTTGATGGTTCACCTGCCAGTTGATGAACAGTTAGGTTGCTTCCCCTTTTTGGCTGTTGTGATTCAGGCGGCTATGAGCTTCATGTACAAGGCTTTGTGGGGGACATGTGTTTCCGTTTCCCTTGGGCCTATGGTAAGGAGTGGCTTTCTGTGTCATATGGTAACTCTGTGTTTAGCTTTTTGAAAGACTGTCTTCCAAAGCAATCACGCCATCTTACATTCCTACCAGCAGCGCAGGAGGTGCTGATTTCTCTGAATCCTCCTCAATACTTGTTAATGTCTGTCTTTTTCACTATAGCCATCTCAGTGGCTATGAAATGGCAACCCCTTACGGGTTTCATTTGCATTTTCCCAGTGATTAATGGTGGCAGACATCTTCTCATGTGCTTATTGGCCATTAGTGTATCTTCTTTGAAAAAACATCCATTGAAACATTTGGTTTTGTTGTTCTATCTATCTATCTATCTATCTATCATCACCTATCCATATCTAGACAGAGTCTTGCTATTTAGCACAGGTTGGCATTGAATTCACCATGTAGCCCAGCCAGGCCTTGAACTTGTAATCCTCCTGCCTCAGGCTCTGAGTGCTGTGATTACTACTATGAATGGCTACACTTGGCTCACATTATTTTATTATTATTATTTTTTTCCTTTGGCGGCACTGGGGTTTGAACTCAGGCCTTACATTTGCTAGGCAGGTGATCTTCCCGCTTGAGCCACTCTTCCAGCCCTTTTATTGTGATGGTGTTTTTTTTTTTTTTTTTTTTTTTGAGATAGGTCTTGAGAACTATTTGCCGGGAGTTAGCTTCGAACTGTGATTCTCCAGATCTCTGCCCCTTGAGTAGCTAGGATTACAGGCATGAGCCACTGATGCCTGACTCAAAAGCTTTTTGTTTTGTTTTGGTTGTTTAGGTTGCTTATCTTTTCATTGATACGTTGTGTTTGTCATATATTCTGGACACTAGTCTGTTGTTGGATACATAGTGTTGTCAGTTGTCTTCTTTACTGTGTCTTGATGGGCTCCGAGGAATCACAGAAGTTTAAGTTCAATGAAGTCTAACATCTATTTTTCCTTTCAGCTTGCACTCTTAGTGTCATAGCTAACAAACCGTTGCCTAGTCCAAGGTCATGGAGATTTACACCTGTGTTTTCTTCTGAGAGTACTGTAGTTTTAGCTTTTATATTTGATCCATCTGAGTTAAATTTTGTATATGGCATGAGGTAGGGGTCCACCTTCATTCTTTTCCATGCGAAATTCAGTTGTTCGAGCACCAATTGTTAAAAAGAGTATTCTTTTCATTGAATTATCTTGACAACCTTCTCACAAATCAACTGACCATAAATATAAAGGTCAGGTGATATTTTTAACTTAATTCCTAGCTGTTTCAGACCTCTCAGTTTGCCAAGCTCTCCCCTCCTTGATACCTTTGTGTAGGCTGATCTTGCCTGACTTCCTGTTCCCATGGTGGCTGACCGTCCTCCTTCTCCAGGTGATATCTGTGTCCTGTCTTCTCCTATGCTCCCAGACAGTCAGATTTTGTGCTCTGCTCGGAGCATTTTGCTCATAGTTTACTTATCATTGCTCTGATCACGTTGTAGTAAACTTATTTATTCATGACTGCCTGGTTATACTCTGACAACTCTAAGAGCTGCAATCATCTCATACTCCTCTTTGGGGCACTTAGCACAGTGCCTGGCACTTAGGGGCTTTTCATGACTGTTAGTTGAATGACCATTGACCAAAGTTTCTGAAGATTAGGGCTATGCTGAGGACCTTAATGGGAAGACAAAAGGACATATCCTCCAAATGCAAAGAATATTCATTCACTCATTGATTTGTTCAATGAATGCCTTCTACATGCCAGGAATTGATGCTGAGGAAAATGTAGTGAACACAGTCACAATCCCTATGCTAATGGCACGGAGAGGGTAGTACATGAAATTGACATTTTCAAACGATCACATAAACATGCAAAACGTGAACACACGTCATCAAACCGTGCCTTGTGCTGTCTACCTGCCTCCTCCTGTGCATAGTGACAATTTGGCCACTGGATCACTGCCTTGCCATTGTGCATGATGACTTTAAGATCTGCAGAGATGCCCATCCACCATTCAGCCTCTGGTTTCCTCCTGTCTCTATGTTATGATCCACCCCACCAAGTCACTCAGTCATAGAGACATACACAGACCTTGTCATAACTACAGCACCCCAAAGTCACCATTTCAACTCTCCTAGACACACCATCGCCACGCATCTTCTCAGCTCAGTTGTCCTATGACTTCCATTCCAGCAATTTCCTGACCCTACTGCACCTGTCTTCCTCTAACCTTCCACTGCTTTTCCACATTACTCCGCCACCCCTGAGCAAGGCCTTTACTTTCCTCCTCACTCAACCTGGACACATAATCGTCCCGTGGCACCCTTGCTCTGCAGTACTCACCTGCCCCAACCTCCACCTTGCTGGAGTCAATGGAGGAACTGCTTTGCAGTACCTCTGGCCACAGGGACATGGCCTAGGGCAGACAGCCAGTACTGTCCAAAGAGATCTTGTCTTATAGTTGGGTCCACAAGTGAGTGCACTGCCCAACAAACCTGCTTCAGCCGCCAGGCTCTCTGCTACTCTCCACGGTAGCCGTGTGGAAATTTCTCCTTTCCTCTCCAACTCCCATACCCTTCCCTGTCGAAGATGTCATCTTCCTTTTCTTTGAGAGCACTGAGGCCACTGGAATGCTGTTACCTACCACTCAACCCACCAGCCTCCAGCATCCTTACCTGGTTCTGTGCCCTTCGTTTTGTTGCAAATCACAAACTGTCCCTATGCCTGGATAGTGGCTGCCCCTCCCCTGGGGCCCTGAGTCCCATTCTCCCTCCCTCCCCTTCCCAAGGACTTTGACTCCTTGACTTTCTCTCTCTCTCTCTCTCTCTCTCCCTGGCGTTTCTCTGTCTGCTGGAGTTTCCTTTCAGCATGCAGACATGTCCTACCTAATACTTTCCAACTTCAAACAAAACAGAAACACCTCCAGACAGTTTATGTTCTCCCTCAGCTCCTGCCCTATTTCCCTGCTCCTGTTGTAACAGAATTCCTCAAAGGAGTTGTCTACATGTCATCCAGCCTCATTTGGCATTTTCCCAATTCGCCTGTCCATCTCTAGCCACACCGGCCTCTCGCTGTTCTTTGGATTTATCAAGCTCATTCCTGCCCTGGGACCTTTGCCCTTGCTGTCCATTCTGTCCACAATAGTCTTTCCACACATTTTTGCATAGTTTTTTTTTTTTTTGGAGGTACTGGGATTTGAACTCAGGGCCACGCACTTACTAGGCAGGTGCTCTACCACTTGAGCCACAGCTTCAGCCCATTGTCACATCGTTTACTCCCCCACATCACCAAGGTTTCTGTTTCACATCACCTGCTCAGCAGGGCTTTCTCTATTGGAAGCAGTCACCACTGCCTCTACTGCTGGGCCCACACCAATCCTTGCCCAGCTTGCTTTTTCTCCACAGAGATCGCTGTCTGACATCCTGTTACAAATGTAGGTGTCTATTTGCTCACTGTCTCTCTCTTGTGTTTGAATAGAAGCTCCCTGTGGGCAGGGCTCCGGAATCCTGTCCAACACGTACTAGGCACTCAGTAAGCATGAATGAATGAGTGAATGAATGAATGAATAAATGTGAGAATAGTCTCCCATCAGAAAAGGCAGAGAAAGCTTCCCTGAGGAACTTACACTGATATCTGAGCAAAAGGAGGCAATAAACCAGCTGAGGTAGAGAGAGACAAGCGTTCCAGACCAAAGGAGCATGCAAAGGTTCTGAGGCAGGAAAAAGGATGCTGACTTTGATGGGTTGACAGAATGCCAGCTTGCGGGACACAGGAATGACAGGCAGGCAGGAGACCAGGCCCTACATGGCCAGGTTCTGACCTTTGTCCCAAGAGCAGAGGATAGCCTTAGACACAAAGCAGGCTGTGATTAGATCTACATTTGGAAAGATCCCCTGGCACAATTATTATTGCTAATGACGATGAGAAATGCTTTTCTGTGAGAGTTTCCACACATTCCCAATGCCAGGCTGTCTCTTGAATTCACCCACAAAAGCTGCCTGCCGTGAAGATACCTGAAGAGATGCGGTTCATTTGTTACAGGGATTCCATTTTCTGGATTCCGAAGCAGGTCACCTGATCAATGGTCAGACTCTTTTTTCGTCCTGCCCCTGGTGCTGGGGCTGGAACTCAGGACCTTGCTGCTTGCTAGGCAAGTGTGCTTCCACTGAGTCACACCCCGAGTGCTCCAATCACATTTAATTATGCATTTAACTAGTGGCCTCAATTAAGCCAACACAGTATGCACAGCCATTGAGACTGTTCCAGAAAGTTAGCGGGAAGAGTATTGCTGGAAGGTAGTCCCGCACCAAGACGCTGTCACCCTTTTAGAGAGGTGTGTGTCTGAACTGTATTAGTTCATCGATTCAGTACAGTATGGTAATGATTGCGAAGTCACTCAAAGCTGACTTTTCAGTGACAGGCCCCGTGCCCTGTGAGCCCTGGGGCAGACTCGCACAGTGGGCAGGAAGGCAGGTGAAGGCTGGAGCTTCTGTTGTGGGGAGCCCGTTCTCTCTGTCTGGAGCGCTCCTTTAGCGGGATGTTCCTGGTGCTATCGTGGACTTTGAATGATGAGGAAGGAGCAGGAAAAGTCACAAGTCCAGGTGAGAAGTGTGACTCTGGGAAGGCAGGAGATGGGGAGTTCAAGGACGGACACAGATCCTCTGTTTAAGTGATGGTAGAAATGACCAGGAATAACTCACCTAGACACTCAGTTCTTCCCGAGACTGGCCAGAGGACTTGGTGTGACCTTGCCAAAGGACCAGTTCACTTGAGCAGTCCTTCTAGAACTTTCCTAGGGAAAAGCAAAAGGAGAAGATGGCTCTGCTGATGACTGTGGAGACAGTTCAGAAAGAAGTGGAGGGGAGCAGGGAACGCCGTGAGTGGTGCGCTCTCCCTTTGTGTTAGGAGCAGGCCGAGCCCTGCTTTCATAGCTGGCTTCCAGAGGGGCGAAGGCTTTCCTCTGGGGGATGATCATGGGCGGGTTCCAGCCCTTCCAAGGGAGAAATGTACTCCCAGGGTGGGCGTGGATTTCAAGAGCTTTCAGTTTAAATACAGGATATGCCCGACCACGGGACTGGTTCTCATGATCATCCACAGTGGCCCTGGAGGGCCTGAGCACTGAGTATGGGATTTAGAGCTGGAGACGCATATGAGGTAGGCTGTGCTGCTCCACAAAGCCAGGACTTGGGGAACAATGGGGCAACCCCAGCTCTTTAGCAAGATCTCAAATGGTCAACAACAACCACTGTACTCCAAGAGGGGGTGAGCTGCCCTTCCTGGCAAGTGCTCACTCTGCCCTTTGCCCTCTTTCTCCTAATGAGGGGATCTTCTAGAAATTTCTCAGTTGTTCTGACAGTTCTCCAACAATTTGGGGGTGGGTAGGGGAGATAGAAAGTGATGGTTGGCATTTTAAGGCCCCTTGCTTTCTAATCTTTATCTTCCTTTTCTTCTTCTTTGTTTGGTGGTAGTACTGAGGTTTGAACTCAGGGCCTCCTGCTTCCTAGGTGATTTAGCACTTGAACCACTCTGTGAGCCTCCCCTTTCCGTAGTGTAAGCACAGAGTACCTGCTGTGTTGCTCACTTGGGTGTTCACTGTGAGCTACGACCACAGGAGATACCACCTTGTGCCAGGAAGGAGTCAATTCATTTTGTAACAGTTTGGGAGGGTTGCCTTAAAGGAGATTACAGAGTTATGAAAGAAAGTCTGGTGATGGAAGAGAAGTCACCTGGGAAGAGACAGTGGTCTTAACTGATTGTTGTTGACATATTTTACAAGAAAATATCATCAAATAAACTTGCCAGAGCCCCTCTGAGGGCTTGGGGTGTAAGAGGGAGAGGCGTGCTCAGTGAAGCTTCCTTTGTTTCAGGGTAACTCTGCCTTTGGTGCCAAACTCACAATACTCCCATGAGATAAATGCCGTTACTCCTCCATTTTCCAGAACAGTAGACCAAGTCTCCAGGAACGTGGTACACAGCTAGGGTATGGCATAGCAGGGATTTAAACCAGCTGCTCCTGACTCTAGAGCTTGCATCTCTAACCATGACTCCGCACTGCATCCTCTTACCAGCAGGAGCTATGGAGTCCCAGAGGGGCCAAGCACTCAGGAGTGGTTACCCCACTCCCTTCCAGTCTCTGCACGGATGTCACCCCCTCAGAGCCCATCCATTCTGTATGGAAAGCTCTCCCACCCACCAAACCTGCTCTACTTTTCTCCATAGCACATTTTTCCTATTATTTCCCCTCCTTTCATTTATTTCTTTATTTTTGGCCATCCTGGGGGTTGAATCAGGGCCTCATGTTTGCTAGGCAGGTGATCTACTACCTAACCCACATTGCCAGCCCTTTTTTGCATTAGTTACTCTTGAAATAAGACCTCTCTTTAAGCCCAGGCTGGTCTGGACCAAAATCTTCCTATTTGTGCTTCCCTGAATAGCTGGAATGACGGGCACACACACCACCACACCATTCATTGGTTGAGACGGTATCTTGTGAACTTTTTGCTGGGGCTGGCCTCCAACCCTGATCCTCCTGATCTCTACCTCCCAAGTAGCTAGGATCGCAGCCTTGAGCCACCTCACCTGGCTTCATAGCACTTTTGATCAGCTGACATAATATGTACTTATGTTGTCTTGTCCCTCTCCTGGGAGGATGTGATGTCATGAGAACAGGGACCTCATCTCTTTTGTTCCTTGCTGTACGTTCAGCACTGGGACACTCTGGCAATGTAGCAGGCATCCAGGAGATACTGAAGTAACTAATGAATTAACTAAATAGACAATTACAGAGCCAGCCTGTTTTTGGTAAATACCTGAAGAATGCTAGAGCCAACAGGTGTTAGAGGAGTTAGAGAACTCAAAGCTTCCAAACCAAGAGACTGTCAGAGAGGGCGTCTGAGAAGAGGGTGTCCTGAGAAGGCTGGCTAACTGATATATATATTTAGGAGGCAATGGCGGGGGAAGGTATAGGATGGGTGGCGGTCCAGCAGGCTGCTTGGCATAGCTCCCAGCCTTCGTCAGCCTCCTTGGATGTGGGCCTCTGTGCTATATTCACACATCATCTAAGTGGGTTGTTAAACAGAGGCACGGCTACCAAGGGATGCTATGGTTTCTTCTTCCTTGGAGATCTTTAAAAATAGGCAGAAGCATTCGACTGTCCTAAATTATTTGGTGGTGGTGGGGAAAGCACTGGCATTGTTGGCTCCTACAGTGTGTCAGGCAGTCAAACTGTCATCTAATACACTCAATCCCAAGGACTCTGTGAGGTGGCACCCTTCCTATTGCCCCCATTTTGCAGATGGGGAATCAGGCTGAGGAAGGTAAGTAACTGTTCAAAGTCTCTGAGTTCAGAGCCTGTGGCCTTTCCAGTACTGTCAGAGGCTCTTGAGTCTTCCTCTCTTGTCTTGTCTTTTTAGGGCTTTAATGCTTTCTGGATTAGACTAGCACATGGTGCTCCATGAGACTGACTTTAGTTAGTAGACTTGTAACAAGAATGATGGCAAAAGCCACTGTAGTCACATGCGTGGACTCCATTGATTTTAGAGTGGCATTTCTTTGAAGTGAGAGGCTGGACCAGATGAGCTGCTCATGCCTGTCTCCTTCTGTGTCACTACACGTGCAGTGGCAGGAGATGTATCCTCCATTGCTTGTTAGTCTGGGAGAATGCAGATTAAAGCAGTCACTGAATCAAACACTGGGTTCCCAAAGTGCAGGTGGCGTTCCAATAGAACAGTGATGAGATGTTGCATCTGTGGGCAGAGACATGGAAGGAACTGTGCAAGAAAGCAGGGAAAGTGAAAGTGAGGATGTGGAAGTCATATGAACTTGACCACTTACTCATGCCACTGGAGAAGCAACGTGGGGTTTTGACATCAGACAGCCCTAGGTTCAAACCCCACCTTTGCCTGCTCCTAGCTGGCTATCTGTGGGAGTCAGATAACATCTCCCTGTTGGACAGCATTCTTGGGCTGTATGCAACAAAAGCCACGAATTGGAGAAGCTCAAACCCCTCAGCTGACGGATGAGCCCTTCAGCGCTCCTGTCGTCATTGGTCTGATTACCACTCACCTAGATCACAGATTACAGGAGAGGCTGGGTCACCCACCACCCTCTGGGCAGGCGCACAGGATGCTTTGACTGTTGTTTTCATCATGGCAGTACCCTCTAGCAGGAGGAAAGGGGAAGAGGGAGGTCCTTGCTGCAGAATCTGCTCAGAAACATTGCAGAATTTGAACCTCAGTTTACTTGGCTGTAAAATAGAGCTAATGACAGCTGCCTCACAGTGTCTAAACTGGTTTGCACAAAAAAGCCTTTGACAAATGGTAGTTACTGTTTTAATATAGTCAAATCTTTTTTGTGTGTGGGGTGCTGGGAGTTGAACTCAGGGCCTTGGTGCATGCCTGGCTGGCACTCTACCATTTGAGCCATGTTGGCAGCGCTTCATGTGTTGGTTATTTTATTTTTTGTGGTACTGGGATTTGAACTCAGGGCCTCATGTTTGCTAGACAGGTGCTCTACTGCTTGAGCCACTCCACCAGCCCTATTTTTCTGAAGGGTTTTTTGAGATAGGGTTTCAAGAACTATTTTCCTGGGTTCAAACCACAGTCCCCCTGATCTCTGCCTCCTGAGTAGCTAGGATTACAGGCGTGTGCCACAGTGCCTGGCTGTGTTGGCTATTTTTGAGATAGAGTCTCACTTTATGCCTGGGCCGGTGTGGACTGAGATCCTCCTATTTGTGTCTCCCTTAGTAGCTGGAATGACAGGTGTATACCACTACACTCAGTCATTGGTTCAGATGGGAGTCTGGTACTTTTCGCCCAGGCTGGCCTAGAACCTTGATCCTCCTGATCCCTGATTTCCAAGTAGCTAAAATTTTAGGCATAAGCTACAGTGCCTGACCTAGTCAAATTTTTAGTATCTCTTGCAGACAATGCATGCCAACTTTTATTTATTCACTTGTTAATTTTTGGTAGGTAAATAAAAGAAAAAATATACCTACATAGCTAAAAATAGTATCTGTTCCACCCTTAATATATTTAATAATAATTCCTTACTCGTGTGTGTGTGTGTGTGTGTGTGTGTGTGTGTGTGTGTGGTGCTGGGGATGGAGCACAGAGCCTTGCACATGCTAGGCAAGGGCTCTATCACTGAGTACAGCCTAAATCCACTTAATAACTTAATAACAATTTTTTCTTGATATCATCTAGTATGTCCATGTACGAATTTCCTTGGCAACTTTAAAATCTGGCCAGGTGACTGCCTTGAGCTGCAGGTTTCTCTCCGTGGGCTCATGGAGCATGAGCTCATTATAATATTTGTCTAAGCCAAACAAAATTGGAAAGGTACATCTGTTGCAGGGGAAAAAAAAAATCCTGGACTGTATTTTAAGACTAAATAGAGTTGATCTGGGATTTCCCTCTGTTTTGGTGTATTCAGGTCACCACGCCCCCTCATTAGTACCGACTGTATTTAACACTGCCACAGTTAATGAAAACTTGAGCAGTTAAACACGTACCATCCTCTCTTACTCCAGGGTGCAAGTCCAAGTCTTTCAGTGCAATTCAACAGACATTTATTGAGTGCTTATTATACGCAGGAAATTTCTCCTTATAACCATTCTCGTGGTGTTCTCATGCCATACTTAAGGATTTTCTTCCTTCCCAATTTTATCCATCGGGAACCAGATTTGGTCGTCTAATCTGGGACAGAAGGAACAGTCACACTACAGAACTACTTGCCTATGAATTTTAAGATCGAGTAAAAGGAAGCCTTCCAGTTCTTTTGGGGACAAACATTTCACAATATACATGTAAAAATCAACCCTGATTTAAAACAACAACGAAAGGTCAGCCTGTTTGTTTCTCCCCACCTAGTGGTGCTTTTTCTACCAGGACAAAGCGATCTGAAGACAGATCTTAGCCAAGTCTGGGAAACCCGGTCCTTGTGGGGTGGGGAGTGTGCGTGGGGTGGGGAGCGTGTGTGGGGTGGGGGGGTTTGATGAAGCAGCGAAGACAGCAATTCCCAATCTGGACTCTTCCCCTAGGATCACCGTTTCCAGGTGATTCCAGAAATCACTGCCTCTGAGACAGCAAGGAGAGAGAAAATTTCTGAGCCAGGTTAAAAAGACACAAAGTATAGCATTTTATCAGTCTCCATGTGAGCTGCAATGTGGACAAAGGCCCTCTTCAGCTCTGCTGGCGGGAGGGTAGATTGATACCTTGCTGGAGGACAATTTGGAAATACTATCAAAAGTCTGAAAAGTGATCATACTCTTGGAATTGATCCCAAGGAAATGAATAGAGCTAAGGTCAAAGATTTATCCATTTCACATTGTTTATAGAAATAAAAAATTGAAAGTAATCTAAATGTCCAACCAGACGGGACTAATTAAGGTTGACCTAATAAGTTATTGGGTATCCTTCCAGGATGGAATATTGTTCAAGCATTAGAAATGATGGTATAGAATCAGGGCTCTCAGAGTCCGTGGTTTAGGAAATTTCTAAAATTATATGCAAAATCAGGTGTGTGTGTGTATGTCTGTGCACACTTCTGGCAGGAAGATTCTTGTGGGTTCACAAATAGGTACATGAGAGTAAGCAAGTATCATTGAACTAAATATTCAAAGCAGAAAGATGTTAACATATTATTAAGTGAGAGTGGGAGGGATGGGTTAAAATAAATATAATATGATCTCATTAAAAAAAGTCTATGTATGTATGCCTGTATACAGGAAAAAGATGAGCAAGTTACCCACTCAAAGCTAATCCTGATAGTCTCAGAAAAGTAGGATTAGAGGTGACTCTTTCTTCTTTGTTGTATTTTTGGGGATTGTTACTATGAGTACATATGATCATTAGAGTAAGACAATACTTTTTTTGGTAAACATAAAAATATAGATCCTGGAACCTGGAATCACATTCTTGATTCCCAGCTTAACTATCCAAGGGATTTTTTGCAGTCCTGGGGACTGAACCCAGGACCTCACACATGCTAGGCGAGTGCTGTACCACTTTAACTAAGTCTTCTACATTGTCTTCTACCCAGTCTTCTACACTGATGTTCTTAATTACTCTGGGTCTTAATTTCCTCATCTATTAGGTATGCTAATTAACACAATGTAACATATAATTAATTATATGTTATAATTATTAACATTTTTTATTATATTATAATATAATATTAATTATATTATATATAATATTAATTATATTAACATATGATTAATTAATTATATGTTGTAATTATTAATTATTAATTTATTATTAGTAGTATATAATTCTTACTAGTAGCTATGAAATGCCAGGCCTGACAGAAAGGAAGCACTCAGTGAAGGCTGGTGATTGTTAGGAGTACCAAGGTGAGGCAGGGTGGCATAGCCAAAGATGTACAGGCTATGCAAATGGATAAACTTAAGTTTCAACTCAGGTTTGCCACTCATTAACTAGAGATCCCCTCGTATAAGCCTTACCTTGCTCATCTGTAGAATGGACAGAATATCTACCTTGCTTTGTCAAGGAAGAGAAAACATGTATCTTTCAGCACTAGAGAAAATATATGCACCTTGGGCATTGTAGAGCTCAAAAAATGATAGAGCTGCTCCAACTAGGCTGGAATTGGGTTCACTGAGAACTGGCAATGAACGCTTACAGAACTACTCACTTGGCTCTTTTTAGAAAGCTCATTTACCTCAAGTTAAAAGCACTGCAGGAAAGAGGTAGGCCTAGCAAGGGGCTTCGAAAAAGAGAATCCTACATGTCTAGCCAATATTGGCACCACAATCCCTAAGGGTTACCTATGGTTTTATTATTATGTACTGGTCCTGGATGAATCATTCTTGCTTTTCTCTGTACCAACTCTGGTTTATTTTCTCTCTTCAGAACTGAGCTGCTGACAAGAAACTACAGCGTATGAAACAGGACGCTCAGGAGGTGGCCAGAGCTTGGCCCTCCTCCCCTTGCTTCCCCTGTGTCCTGTTCTCGCCCCCCTGAGTTACCTAATTAGCATACGACCTTGGTGAAGACCAGGATCTCTTCTGAAGTTTTATGAGCTTTTGATATGTTGATTATCTGCCATGAGCTGGGTGTGGTAAGACATGCTTATAATCACAGCTCTTGGGAGGCTGAAGCAGGGTTGTGAGTTCAAGGCCAGCCTGAGCTACATAGTGAAATGAGACTCTGTCTCATACAAAACAAAACACCCAAAGAACCCTGAATATCTGTTATGTGCTTGGTACCATGTAATCTCTCCCTCTTTCTCTTGAAAAAACTCATCACACTCTGCAAAAACAAAACAAAAAAAGGCTGGTGGAGTGGCTCAAGGTATAGGCCCTGAGTTCAAACTCCAGTACTGCAAAAAAAAAAAAAATTATATTTTGAAACAGGATATCTCTGTTGGTGTCGCCCAGGCTGGCCTTGAACTCCCAATCTCAAGCAATCCTTCTGTCTCAGCCTCCTGAGTAACTGGGTTGACACATGCACTACCATAACCAGCTCCAGAATCTAGAGGAGAGCATGGAGATTTCCCATCAGCCCTCTCTTCCCACACATGTACCCCACCGGAGTGGTACATCCGTTACAATCCATGACACGTCCTTATCACCCAAAGGCACAGTTTACATTAAGGGTACTCTTGCTGTTGTACCTTCAATGGGTGACAAATGTCTAATACCATGTGTCCTTCATTTTACATCAGCAAAATAATTTCACTGCTCTAAAAATTCTTATGCTTTATTTCATCCCTTTCCCCACTCTTGACTCCTGGCAAACACTGGTCATTTTACTATCTCTGTTGTTTGCTTTTTCCAGAATGTCATATAGTTGGAATTACTACCTGGCAGTATTGAGTCTCCTTGACCGTGAACCTGGGATTCTCCATAAGCACAGCTTCGTTAGGTTGGCCTCGTTCACTTAGTAAGACGCATGGGTTTCCTCTATGTCTTTTTGTGGTTTGCTGCCACATTTCTCTTTAGCACTGAATAATCCATTGCTTGACATACCACAGTTTATTTATCCATTCATGTGCAGAAGGACATCTTGGTTGATTCTAAGATTTGGTAATTAAGAATAAAAACTGCTATAAACATTCTTTTCTCCCTCTCTTCTCCCTCCCTTCCTCCCTCCCTTCCTTCCTTCTCTTCCCTAACCCCTTCCTCTCTTTCTCCCCCACTTTGTCTCTTTCTTTCCCTCTCTCCCCCACACACATACTGGGGATCAATCCCAGGGCCTTATACAGTTACACAAGTGCTCTACCACTGAGCTACATCCCCAGTCCTTCTGTGCAGGTTTTGTGAAAACATGTTTTCAACTTCTCTGGGTAAATGCCAAGGAGTATGGTATGTAAGGGTGTGTTTCGTTTTCTAAGAAGCTACCAAATTGTCTTCAAATGTGTCTCTGCCATTTTGCATTCCAACCAGCAGGAATGAGAGTTCGTGTTGCTCCTTGCCAGCGTTTGGTGTCATCAGTGATGAGGGTTTTGGCCTGTGTAAGTGCAGGGTGCTATCTGTTGGTCATCGTTTGCATTTCCCTAATGACATATGATAGGGAACACATATGCTTATTTGCTATCCATATGTCTTCTTAGGGGAGATGTCAAGGTCTTTGGCCCATTTTAAAAATAAGGTTATTTTCTTATCGCTGAGAATTTTTAATATTTTGCATATTCTTTGTATATTTTGTATCTTCGTCAGATATCTTCTGCAAATAATTTTTCCCAGTCTACGGCTTATCTTCTCATTCTCTTGACAACGCCTTTTGAAGAGCAGTCATGTTTAATTAATTAACTATTAAATAACTTTAGCTGAAGTGGGGTTTGAACTCAGGTCCTCGTGCTTGCTAGGAAAGTGCTCTATGATCTGAGCCACATATTTCTTCTACCTTAGAAGTTTTTAATTATAATGATGTCCAATTTACCAGTTGTTTCTTTTATGGAACATGTCTTTAGTGCTGTATCTAGAAAGTCACGGCTACACCCAAGGTCATGTCGCCTTCCTGCTGTGTTAAGGAGCTTTACAGTTTTCACTGTGCATGTATGCCTGTGATCAACTTTGAGCTAATTCTCGTGAAGGGTGTAAGGTCAGTGCCCAGACTCTTTCTTGCATGTGACGTTCAGTTGTTACAGCATCAGTTCTTGCAAGGCCATCTTTTCTCCAGTGTATGCCTTTGCTCCTTTGTCAAAGATCAGTTGACTGTGTATATGTGGGTCCCTTTCTACAGCCTGTGTTCTGTTTCATTGATCTAGTTGTCTGTTATTTCACCATCTTGATCACTGTAGCTTTGTGGTCAGTCTTGAAGTCTGGTAGTGTCAGTCCTTCAATTTTGTTCTTTGTTGCGGTACTGGGGCTTAAACAGGACCTTCACCTTGAGCCACTCCACCAGCCCTTTTTTATGAAGGGTTTTTCGAGATAGGGTCTCATGAACTATTTGCCCAGGCTGGCTTTGAGCTGCAATCCTCCTGGTCTCTGTCTCCTGAGTAGCTAGGATTACAGGTGTGAGCCACTGGTGCCGGTAATTTTGTTCTTCATATTGTGTTGGCTATTCTGGGTCTTTGCTTCCAAATCAGTTTGTTGGTATCCCCAAACCAATTTACTTAGATTTTTATTTGGATTGCATTGTGACATATCAAGTTGTGAAGAACTGATATATTCAACTATATTGAGTCTTCCTATCCATGAACATGGAATATGGCTCCAATTTTTTAGTTCTGCTTTGCTCTCTTTCATCAGTTTTGTAGGTTTCCTCAAACAAGTCTTGTATGTGTTTTGTTAGATTTGTAGCTAACTATTTCATTTTGGGGCTGTGCTGATATAAATGGTATTTTATTTTGCTTTTGTTTTTTATGTATTTTTTTTTCAGTGCTAGAGATCAAATCCAGAGCCTTGTGCATGTTAAGCAAGTACTGTACCACTGAGCTATTTGAATATTTTAATTGCTGGTATATAAGAAAGTGATTGACTCTTATACTCTAACCTTGCATTCTGCAACTTTGCTATAGTTTCTTATTAATGCTGGAAGTTTTTTGTCGAGTCTTTTGGATTGTCTACAGAGACAATCCTGACATCTGTAAACAAGAGACAGTGTGGCTTCTTCCTTCTGCGTATGCATACCTTTTGTTTCCTTTCATTGTCTTATTGCATTAGCTAGGATTCATCATGATGTTGAAAAGCTGGGATTACAGATGTGAGCCACTGTGCCCAGCTGGTAAATGTTCTTTATCAAGTTGAGGAAGTTCCCCAGTGTGCTCAAAGGTTTTTAGTTGTTGTTGTTCTTGTTTCTTTAAAACACAAATGGGGGTTAGATTTTTTTGTCAAATGCTTTATTTGCATCTATGCGATCATGTGATTTTTCTTCTTTAGCCTATTGATGATCAGAGTACATTCGTTGAATTTTGGGAGGAGGAGCAGGGCTGGGGATCAAACCCAGGACCTGGACATGGTGGGCAAGCACACTACCATTGAGCCACATCTCCAGCCCCACGGTAAGGGACTTCTGAACGTTGTACCAGCCTTGCTTACCTGGGAGAAATCCCACTTTGTCATGGGGTCTTGTTCTTTTGATACGGTTGTGGATTCAACTTGCTCATATTTTGTCCAAGATTTTTGCATCTATCTGCCTAAGGGATATTGGCCTGTAGTTTTGTGTGTTTTGTAAAGTTTGGTTTTGGTATCAGGGTGCAGCTGGTCTCCTAGAATGAGTTAGGAGTATTCCCTCTGCTTCTGTCATCTGAAAGAGATCGAACAGAATTGGTATAATTTCTTCCTTTAGTGTTGAGTAAAGTTCATCAGTGAACCCATCTGGGCTGGTGCTTTCTGCTTTAGAAAGTTATTAACTATTTATTCACTTTCCTAAATACAGGCTGATTCAGGTCATCTCTTTGCTCTTGTGTGAGTTTTGGTAGATTGCATCTTTCAAGAAATTGATCTTTCACTTGGGTTATCAAAATTGTGGGCATTGATTTGATCATACAATACATTTATTATCCTTGTACTGACCATACATTCTTTTTTTTTTTTTTTGAATTTATAATACATTTTTTTTTTCATTTTTCTTTTATTATTCATATGTGCATACAAGGCTTGGTTCATTTCTCCCCCCTGCCCCCACCCCCTCCCTTACCACCCACTCCACCCCCTCCCGCTCCCCCCCTCAAAACCCAGCAGAAACTATTTTGCCCTTATCTCTAATTTTGTTGTAGAGAGAGTATAAGCAATAATAGGAAGGAACAAGGGGTTTTGCTGGTTGAGATAAGGATAGCTATACAGGGCATTGACTCACATTGATTTCCTGTGTGTGGGTGTTACCTTCTAGGTTAATTCTTTTTGATCTAACCTTTTCTCTAGTTCCTGGTCCCCTTTTCCTATTCTGACCATACATTCTTTGCCAGCTTGGTCAATGATTTTTCTGTGTTGATTTTTTCAGTTTCATTATGGTTTTTTTTTTGTTTATATTTTTTGGTGGCACAGGTGTTTGAACTCAGGACCTTGCACTTGTTAGGTGGGTGCTCTGCCACTCGAGTCATGCCCCCAGTCCTGTTTTGCTTTAGTTTTTTTGGGGGGTATGATCTTTCTTTTTGCCCCAGCAGGCTTCAGACCAGAGATCCTCCCACCTATGGACTCACACGTAGCTGGTATAGCAGGTGTATCCCGCCACACCCAGTCACTGGTTGAAATGGGGTCTTGTCTTGCTAACTTCTTTTTGTCTAGGCTGGCTTTGAACCACAATGCTCCTAACCTCCACTTCCTGAGCAGCTAGGATTACAGTCGTCAGCCACTTTGCTCAGCCCAATTTCATTGATTTCTGATGTAATTCTTATGATTTCATTTCTACTGCTTACTTTGGATTTAAGTTGTTCCTTTTTTTCCCTTGTTTTTCTTGGCTGATTTTAAATCTTTCTTCTTTTCTAGTATATGTATTCAATGCTATAAATTTGGCTATAAATACTACTTCTACTGCAACCTATAAATTTTGATAAGTTGTATTTTTGTTTTCATTTAGTTCAAAGGATTAAAAAAATTCTTTTGAGATTTTTTTCTTTGATCTATCTATCTATCTATCTATTTTAGAAATATGTTGTTTAATGTCCAAATGTTTGGGGAGTTTTCCAGCAACGTTTCTACTATTAATTTCTGGCTCAATTCCTCTTGGTTTTATGAGTAGACATGATAAGATTTCTTTTCCTTTCTTTTTTTTTTTTTTTTGGTGGTAGTACTGGGATTTGAACTCAGAGCCTTACGTTTGCTAGGCAGGTGCTCTACCATTTGTGCCATGCCCCTAACCCATGATTTTTTTTTTAAGTGGTAAATGCCATGATTTTTTATATATAATCACATACAGATTTAAATTTGTCAAGATATGTTTTATGGTCCATCTTGGTGAACACTCCATGTGAGCTTGAGAACAATTTATGTGCTGCTGTTTTTGGGTGAAGTACTGAGCAGATATCAATTATTCCTGTGGATTGATGGTGCTGATGAGTTCAACTACACCCTCACTGCTATTGCGCCTGCTGGCTCTGTCCCTTTGTGTTAGAGGTTCAAAGTCTCTAACTGTATACCGGATTCATCGATTTCTCCTTGCAGTTCTATCAGTTCTTGCCTTCCACATTTTGAAAGTCAATTGTTAGGCACATTTTCTTGCTCTCAAGTTCTCTCTGTTTGAAATTAATATAGCTACTCCTATTTTCCTTTGATTAGTGTTAGTATGGTATATGTTTTTCCAACCATTTTCTTCCTTCCTTCCTTCCGTTCTTCTTTCCTTCCTTCCTTCCTTCCTTCCTTCTTTCCTTTCTTCCTTCCTTCTTCCCCCTCCCCTTCCTTCCCTTCTCTCTCTCTCTCTCTCTCTCTCTCTCTCTCTCTCTCTCTCTCTCTCTCTCTCTCTCTCTCTTTTCTTTCTTTCCACTACTAGAGATTAGACTCAGGGCCTCAAGCATGCTAGGCAAGGGCCCTACCACTTGAGCCACATTCCATTAATTTACTTTTTTAATCTCTTTGCATCCTCTTATTTAAAATAGGTTTCTGGTACATGACATATAGTTGAATCTTGTTGTTTTTTTTAAATTCACTTTGATAATCTCTGTCTTTTGTTTGTTTGTTTGTTTTGTTTTCCTTCAGTGCTGGGAATTGAGCCAAGGACTTTGCACATGCTAAGCAAGAGCTCTACCACTGAGCTATGTCTCCGGCTTGACAGTCTGTGTTTTAATTGACATATTTAGACTATTGATTTTTACAGTAATTATTGACAATGTTGGACTCATCTCAACCAGGCACTGGTTCCCACAGAGGTGTGTGCTCCAAGTATGCTGTGATTCTCTGCAATGCTGTCCCTTCAATGATTGGAAATAGAACTTTACACGGTGACCTCACTTTTTTTCTTTTCTTTTCTTTTTTTTTTGCTTGTCTGATGGATCTAAGAAAGGTTGTTGGGTTTTTAGTTTGTTCAGCTTCTTACCTGTTGTTAGGATGAAGTGACAACTTCCAAATTCCTTATAGGATGGAAGAGAAACTGGAGTCTCACCTAGATTTCTGCTATAGTCTCCTAACTAGTTCCCTTCTTCTGTCTTTCCCAAAACACAATAGTTCAGATAAACCTTTCAAATCATTAAATTATGTTACTTTCCTGATTCAAAACTTCCAATGGCTCCCCAGGTCACTCAGAGTAAAAGATCAGGACCTTCCGGGCGCCCTGTATATATGCTCCATCTCTAGGGCCCTGCCCTGCCCTCCGCCTCCCTTTTAGGATCTCCTCCAGCTATGTGCACTGCCTTGTTCTTTGGACTTCCTGGGTTTGCTCTCACCACTGGGCCTTTGCACTTGCTGCTCCCTCTGCTGGAACAGTTTCTCCCCAGTCTCCTACAGAGCTCAGTCCTTACCCTCTTTCTGGTGGCTCAGTGGAGCTTTCCTGAACCCTCTACAGGTTACCTAACTCCTTCTCAGTCTCCACACTGACTCCTTTCTCTGCTTGATTTTCTCCATGGCACTTTCATTATCTGATACACAACGTGTTTCACTTTTTAAAAAAGCTTACCTTCCTTTTCCACCAGAATGTAAAGCCCATGAGGGCGGAGATATTAAACTCGTGTCGTTCACTGCTGTATCTATCACCAGCGCACAGGACAAGCCTTGGTAACTCTTAGTTGAATGGACGATTATCGTGCTTATATAAATGACACAAGGGATGTGGTTACAGTTCACACTCAGGTCTTCCTGACTCAAAGCCCGTGTTCTGAATGAGTACGCTACATTGCCACTCAATTTCATGTTGAATATTGAATATCTGATGCGTTCTTCTAAATGGCTATTTCGTACACTCTGGCAGTTTTCTATTTCTTGGCTGTCACTGGAGTTGATTTTTCAGAGTTAGCAAGAACTCTCTATGAACTGCATCCTAATCATTCCTCAAGATCATCACACTGCAAAGTAGGCTGAAATGAGACTGTCCACTGCCTTGCCTGCAGGCTTTCTCCTTCCTGGTGCTTCTCCGCAGTCCATCAGCTAGCCAAGGTTAGAACCACGCTGCTTCTGGCCAAACTTAGTCTCGGGTTAACTAGTCAATAGGGTGCAATTTTTTAAAAAGCGACCAATAAAGACTCCTCCAGGGTGTAAGTTTCATAGCTGTCCAAGTGCTTCAAGAACGTTGTCTATTTTGATGCTTTTTAATTAGCTTACATTAATTGTACAAAATAATGGATTACATTATGACTTCTTCATATATGCACATTACATGCCCCCGGTCCCCTTCCTTGTCCTCCTCTCCCGATTCCTGTCCTCTTCCCAAACAGTCCCCCTTCCACTTGCATGCCTAGATTCACATGTGATGCCTGACTTACTTTGATTAATGTAATGATCTCCAGGTCCATCATCAATTTCCTGCACATGACATGATTTCATTCTTTCTGGTTGAATAGTACTCCACCGTGTACATATGCACCATGTGTTCTTTATTATTCATCCATTGACGGGCACCTAGGTTGAGTTCATAACTTGGCTACTGTGAGCAGTGCCTACTGTGATGTTTATAATGACCTTCTAGCTAAGTCATGTTTATCCCATTATACTTAGACAAGACACGGCGGTTACAGTTAGTGGCAGTGGTAGAACTAGAACTCAGGGCTTTAGAACCAAGATCAACTGATTTTCAAACTGAGTCCTTTAGCTGATTTCAGCACCGATTGTCACCAGTTCAGTTTACAGTTCTGCTAACTTTTATTCACACACAGTCCCTGGAATCCTGATGGTTAACACGCATTGTGTATTGGGGAGAGAAGGGTGTGTTTTGGTTATATGTAGCTTCTGATTCCCCAACATCCATGCTTTCTTCTTTTGGAACAGCCCCAATTTTAGTCACTTCTGCCCTATTGGTTGCACTTAGCTGGGCTGTCAATCAAGGTAAAGGGGAGGGCATTTTGCTCTGCCCAAAGCAATGCAACTCAGGGATGAGTGAGCTCAGCTAGAGTGGCAGAGGGATGAAAGAAGGTTGTACAAAAGCAGCATCCTAACAAGATGGATGCTTGGCTCTTATTTCAGGGACATCTTAGTTGTCACTGTTCCCAGCTCTCCCAGTCTCATTCTCAGCTATCTCTTGATTCTGTCACTGCTCTACCTTCTTCATATACCTCCTTGCTCAAGTCTGCCAAGGCTTGTTTCTGTTGCTTACAATCAAAGAGCACTCTGGTGTAGGGAAGAACTGTGGGAAGGCAGGTCTCTTTCAGCAAGACTGGGACCCTCATCTGTTAAGACAAGCTTGGGTGAGAGAGAACCCGCTGGTGCCCTCCATGGCCAGTGGGTCAGGGTGCCGGCCTGCTGGCTTTTCTCCTGAGACTTCATGGTCTGGCATTGGTGTGGGGCCTGTCAAGGCCCTTGAGTCAATCAAAGGTTTAGGTTGAAGAGGACATAAGAGGGCTTTGGTGGGGTGGACAAGGGACTTGAGGAGTGGAGGGCAAGGAGGCACAGGCTGTCTTGAGAGGTGCAGAGGTAGTCCAGAAGGAAGAATGAGACCTGAACTAGGAAAGCAGCTTTTTACTTGGCTGAGAGTTTTGGGCTTTGGTGTCATGTTCTCAGGCCCTAATTCTCATCATTTAGATAAATGGTAGGATTATTAGATGATGGGTTGGAATGGGGAATGGCACTGGTAGATTAGAAGGTGGTTCGTTCCTTCCCCTCCCCCAACACATGGGAAAGAGCAGACTCTGCTCCACTACTTGCTCTGTCTCTACTGTTCAGCCTCCCCTGATGTTGCAAACACCTTCTCTGCCATGGACTAAGCTCATCAGTGTCCCTTTGCTCTGACTTAAAGCACTTAGTGCCCTGCTGAGTACTCTTTGCTGTTTGTCTGGAAGTCGGTGTATTCTGAGAGCCCACTGTGGGCCAGCTGTGCTGGCAACAAGACGTCCACGCAGAATACATGAACCCATTCAATTCACACAGCAACTTTGTGAGGTACAGACAGTATCTTTGCTGGCAAATGAGGAAGCCAAGCCGCTGAGGGATGAAATAGCTGGTCTGAGCTAGATCACATCATCAGCAAGTAGCAGGGCCAGCCCTCGAACCCAGAGTTGACCGATTCCAAAGCTCTTTGGGAGACCTGGGATTTAATCCTAATATGGCTATTTACTGGTTCTGGGACTAGCTCTGCAATAAACCTCTGAGGTCCTGGGTTCATTTATTGCTCAAAATAAATAATTAATAGAACATAGCAAATAAAATAAAATAAAAAATGGCAGAGGTTGGAGGTAAAGATCACTTTCACATTCTGTGCCACTTACTAGCTAGTGGCTGTCAGGAGCGCTGTGCTGGGCTTGTTAGGAAAGAGTCCTGTGATCACTTGGTGATGTCTGCTTGGATCAGGGAATGAGGAGGTGCAGCCTTTAGGTCACCTATACCTACCACTGTGATCACAAAGTATTTTAAGTTGATAAATATGATTCCTTGCCTTAAAGACCTTGAACTTTTAATAGTAAATAAGCCTATCCTACCCATCCTGTTTTCGTTCCTGTTCTCTGCTTTTCCTCTGGTTTGGTTTTCTGTTTTCCATGCCTCCCCAAATCCATCATGGATTAGTTGATCTAATCGCTAAAGCATCTCTTCTCCTAGCGCAGGGAGCCTAAGTGTACCCGCCATCTATTGCTATGTGACTGACTGTGCCAGGACTCGATGGCTTAAAGCAAAACAAGACTTCTTTCTCATGATGGGCTGAGGGAGCTCTGCTGCAGGCATCAGCTGGGGTCACTCATGTGCCCGTGGGCAGTTGAGAACTTGTCCAGGGCACCTTGGTTCTCCACCCAGTGGCCTCTCTGTCTGTGGTGTCTCCAGTGCATCTGCATGTGGTCTCTCTCTCTCTCTCTCCAGCAAGATAGCCTGGACATTTTCATTTCATAGTGGTTCAGGAAGGAGCATCAGGAAGATAAACAAATACTTTCTAAGGTCTGCCTAGGTCACGCTTGCTAACATCTAAGACTGAGTAAGTGTCAAGTTGGTCAGGGAAGGTGTTCCACCAGGGTTAAGGTTTAGGAGGTGTGCTTCAGTGGGTGCCCGCATTGTACCAGCCATCAGGATGGTCAGTGGCAAGGATTCTCGGAGAGTCCTCCCACACGTGCAAGTGAGCATGAAGCACTTCCTGAAGGCTCGTGGAGTTACGTGAGGTGTAAGGCAGGGTCCCCATCTGTGTGGGTTCCAGTTCAGTGGACGATATAGAACACACTTCCGAGAAGAAAGCAACACAAGTTAATGGGAGGAGAGTCTAGCATGCAGTTATATTTTCAAAATTTCATGATACATGTAGATAGATATAGATATGTGTATGGATGTATATCTATGGGCTTGTTTTCAATGCTGAGGATTGAACCCAAGGCTTTGTGCATGCTAGTGGAATTTTTTATATAAACAAAACCTATTCAATATAATAAAATAGATGACAGAGTTCCTTTCATCTCCTTTTTAATCCTAAGGTTTTTGTTTTGTTTTGTTTTTGGTGGACTGGGGTTTGAACTCAAAGTTTTGTGTTTATAAAGCAAGTGCTCTACCACTTCAGCCACCCCTCCAGTCCATTTTGCTCTGGTTATTTTGGAGATGGAGGTCTTGGGAACTGTTTGCCCAGGATGGCCTTGAACTATGATCCTCTGGATTTCAATCTCCCAAGTAGCTGGGATTACAGGTGTGAGCCACCAGCACCCAGCTATGGCAAGGCTTCTTATACTTCACATATTTATGCACCAAATTCATGATTTTTGCCATCGACATGTAACTGAAACTGTTATTTCATACTCTTCTTTATTCTACTTACTTTTAAATACTTAAATAATTTTATTTTAAAATAAAGTTTTATATCACTGCTATAAAAGCAAACCCATTTGCTATAAATTTAAGATAGGTGTAAAAGTAAAACCTAAAATGAACACGAATGATAACATCAAATGCTGGGAAGGCTGTAGAGAAACTTGATCACTCATACATTGTTGGTGGGAATGTAAAATGGTAGAGTTATTCTGAAAAATATTTTACACTTCATTTTCAAAACTAAAAACAGACTTACTATACAACCCAGCGGTTTTACTCTTGGGCATTTACTCCAGAAAAAAAGCCTCCTTTCTTGTTTGAACTTCTACCTGAATATTCATGCTAGTATTATTCATAATAACCAGAAAACTGTAAACTATCCAAATATCCCTGAACGGGAGTGGTTAAGTTAATCATGGTACATCCATACCGTGGAATACCGCTCAACAATAAAAAAAATTAACTATTGATAATGCACAACAACTTGGATGAATCTGAATAAACTCATGATGAGTGAAAAACGGAATTGCAAGAAGGTATGTGCTATATGACTCCATTCTTACCACACTTTTTTTGGGGGGGATGTGGAACCAGAGTTTGAACTTAGGGCTTCACACTTGCAAAGCAGGCATTCCATCACTTGAGCCTCACCTCCAGTCCATTTTGCTCTGGTGATTTTGGAGATGGAGTCTCTAGAACTATTTGCTGGGCTGGTGTCAAATTGTGATCCTCCTGATCTCAGTCTCCTAAATAGCTAAGATTATAAGCATGAGCCACTAGCCCCTGGCTTGTTACTGCATTTTTAAAAAGGCAGAATTTTAGAAACGGAGAGCACAATTTAAAGATGAGGGAGAGACGATGAGTGCAACACCAAGGAGTCTCGTGGTAATGGCACAGCCAAGTATCTTGACAGTGGTGATAGCTACACAAGGCTGACATATTGATATAACTGCACAGAGCTACACACACACACGAGTGCACATAAAACTAATAGAGCCCAGTGAGTTCTATGGACTGTCCCTGTACCAGTTGCTTGGTTTTGATCCAGTATTATCATTGTGTAAGACATTAACATTAGAGGAGATTGGGAGTAGGAGGCAGAGGACTTGGCTGCACATCTCTTTAAGATCGCCTGCGAATCTCAAAATGCTTCAAAACAAGAACTTAAAAAGTTAGAACAAGCCAGTGCTAGAGGCTCACGCCTTTAATCCTAGCTGCTCTGGAGGCAGCAGTCAGGAGAATCACGGTTTGAAGCCAGGCCTGGACAAATAGCTCATGAGACCCTATCTCAAAATAACCCATCACGAAAAAGGGCTGGTGGAGTGGCTCAAGGTGTAGGCCCTGAGTTCAAACCCCAGTGATGCAAAAAGTTAGAACAATTAAAATGAAAGATATTTGTCAGCCAAAAATACCTAAAATCATCTCCACTGTCAGCAGAGTGACACGGACCCCATAGCGGGAAATTCTGACGTATGGCATGAGTACAATTAATCTAGGCTTCAGGAGTGAGGATGGAACACTACACAGTTTTGGACAGGATGGCACTGGTAGGCATGTCCCAGGGCTTTCTGTGTGTCAGGTAATATTCCAAACCTTTTCCAGACAGGTGTTCATTTAGTTTTTATACCAACTATGTGGAAATTCTGGATTCTGTGGGAAACAGATATCAAGGCAGAGATTTGTAAGAGGTAAGGTTGCTCTCAAGAATAACACCCATTGTCATGATGAAACCTATTATTTTGTACAATTAATATACACTAATAAAAATGAGGGGTGGGTGGGACTGGAACTTGAATTCAGGGCTTCATGCCTGCGAAGCAAGTGCTCTACTATTTGAGCCACATCTCCTAAAAATGTTTTGTTTGTTTGTTTTTAAGAGAAAAACAACAACACCTGTGAAGGGCGAGGGGCACGAGATTGAGCAGTGGAGTGGAGCTGTTAGGCTGTAGGACAGTTTTCAGCAGTTCTGGATCTAGGACCAGCCCTTCAGAGTCACCCAGTTAGACTAAAGAGGGCTGAGCTACCTTGACTCTTCGTTAACGAGTCATTGGATGTAGGCTGCCTCTATGAAGGGGGCATAGATTTGGGCAAAGCAGCTTCCTTTGGCTGAGGATAATGCCTGGAAAGGAACTGAGCAGTGTGAGTTGTCAGCAACCAACACTTCTGGAAATAGGGAAGGAAAGCCTCCCTTCTTAAGGGAGGAGGGGGCATGAGTGTAGTACAACACAGTGCCCACTGTGGTCCACCCTGTGTGCTCAAATTCACTTGCTGAACTTGGTATAAATTTGCCTTTTCTGGAAGCTGCTTCAGGAGTCTTTTTCTGGGGAAACAAAAAAAGGAGATAGTAGGACAACTTTCCATACTACCGCTCTCACTCACTATCATGGCCTCTGTGTTCCTAGATTCCTCTTACTCTCAGTTGGCACTGCTGCTGGTTTAGACTGCTTTGTTGGTCTTAGGCTTTGGTTGATGAATCTGTCCAATTACTGTCAAGACGAGGCAGTATGTTCGAGGAGATGCCTAGTGAAACATCTAGGGTCAAATATGTTCTTCTTTGTTTTATAACAGCTGCTCTATCTCCTTCTGATGATCATGGTCAATTATTCCTGCCAGCATAGTGACTCCTTTCCTTGCCTGCTGGTCTCTTGGTACAAGAAACTTGAAGTGATCTGACAGCTTGACATTTAATTGGATCACTGGGTCCTGGATAGAAGGAACATGCAAGAACAAAGACCTCTGGGTCTCTAGGGCTGAGGTCATAGGGGTAATGACAACCAGAACCACTCCTACTTCCATTCTCCTTGGTTCCTGGGTGGGTCCTTATATTCTATCTGCTGGGGACACAGCACATAGAACGGTCATTGATTGAGAGTCTAAATTGTGTCCTTGAGGGTGTCACTCCATCTTTGCAGGGGACCATCTCCAAGCTATACCTTCAAAAGACCATTTATTTCATCCCTCTGGGGAGGGCCAGAAGCTGTAATGGTGCAGTATATCACTGGTCCAGTGGCTCCCATGATCAAATGTCCACAGACATACTTCCTTTGCTGTAAAGCTGGTTTCTTTAGTGAAATTCTGTTCCAATGCATCGAGCACTCTGTCAACTTTCAGATAGTGGTGCTAGGTGAGACTTACTGTCAGGAAAGACAAATTCATGCATCGACTATGCATTAATTCTAGTCTTCTCCCCTACCAGAGTGGAAAGATTGCAACACAGCCAGTTTTCCAAGGTTCAGATTGGGCCTTTGGCGGGACGGAGTTGGTGTTTGTTGCTGTCAGGCCTGGCATTTGGCAGCAGCAATAACTAGGATCAGCCTTACTGAGTGGGAACTCACGCTGTTGGCTCCATGCATGACTTCTATCCTTTTCACCGTGGCTACTCTGTTCATGAGCTGTTATTGCCATACTGGGCTGGCTGGTGAGAGAGACTTGCTGACATCCACTACCTGTGAAATCTGCTTGATGATATAGCATCTGTTCCATGTGGAATGCCCTCTGATGGGTGTTAAGCTGCATAAAATCTTCATATTTCAGTGGGCACAGTGGCTCACACTTATAATCCTAGCTACTTGGGAGGCTGAATCAGGAGGATTGTGGATTGAGCTCAGGGAAAAAACTGCAAGATCCCATCTTGATAGAAAAAAACTGGGCATGTGGCAGTACCCAAAAAAAAAAAAGTCTTCACATTTCACACATATTTTCATAGACTAATAGACTTGCTTCTTTCAGAGGTCACTTGTCCTTAATCTTCCATTAGTTCTTCTAGGACCTTGATCACAAAATCAAGCCATCCCTGCCCATGAGTCATATGGTCCTACTCAGGCCACTTTTTTTTGCACCCAGAGTAGATGGGCAGGTGCACTGTCTAAGACTGTACACTAAGACTGCACACTGAAGGATTTCCCTTCATTACTACCTTTCAGGACCCCTATCCCTCCCTCACTTAGTGGGCAGTAGGGAAACAGCAGTTCATTTTTAGTTTTCCTTCTTATACTGAGCTGACCCATCTGCAGGTCAAGTTCAACTTTTACCTTCTTCATCAGCTAGCTATGAAGGATTTCCCATGTGGCCATCTATGTGAACTGAGGGGGAGGGGCTGGTGCAAAAGTGACGGGTGATGTAGGAGTGAGATCCACCTGGTTGTGCAGCTTTCTTGTGCCCTCATGCCCTACTCCCGTCTCACGACTGAGTGCTTCTAAACCCAGAGGACTCTATGACTAGGTGGGTCTGACATAGGCAGCTCTGGCTGCCCCGCCATTTGATGACCCATACCAAGTGCTCTGTGTCTACATGGGCTCAGAAGAACACTGGTGGCTGGGTTTTGAATGGACTAGATAAATCTCTGGTGTAGATGCTTGTGACCTTGCTCCAGAGACCTAAGGGTGTAGGGGTCTATGTTGTGACCTTTTTTTTTTTTTTTTTTTGGTGGAACTGGAGTTTGAACTCAGGGCTTTTGCACGTGCAAAGCAGGCACACAACCTCTTTATCCATACCTCCAATTCATTTTGCTCTGGTTATTTTGGAGATGAGGTCTTACAAACTATTTGCCTAGGCTGGCCTTGAACAGAATTTCTCCTGATCTCAGCCTCCCAACTAGCTAGGATTAAGGCATGAGCCACCAGCACCCAGCATATGTTGTGTTCTTCTTGGGGGCTTTCCAGAAATTCTGTTCAATGTCTTTCCCAGCACTGATGCTTCTAGTACCACAAGGCTACTTGCATCACCGCCTGCTACAGAGCTCTTTCTTGCTCTGAGCCCCACTGAGAGCTGACAGCCTTCCATGTCATTAAGGAAACACTGCAGCAATGTTTTCAGGTGTGGAGCATGGCGTCTCCAGAACCCAGAAAGTCTACCAGCTTGTGGTAGGCAGAGTCTAAGATGGTCTTCAGTGATCCCTGTTTCCTGACATTCACACTCTCCTCTTCCTTAGTGTGGACTGGGCCTGGAAGCTTGCTTCTGATGAACAGAACATGGCAGATGGGATGGAATGGTACTTCTAAGATCAGGGCACAAAATAACTGAGACTTCTGCCTTAGGTCTCTCTCTCTCTCCGTGTCTCTCTCATAACCAGCCAGTATGTCACGTGAACACTCAGAACACATGGTGAGGTCCTAAGGTCACCAGCAACCACGGGAAGGGATTGGAAGATCTTCAGTGGGCCATAGCAGCCATAAGAGTGGTCTTGGAAGCAGATACTCCAGTCTTAGCTGAACCTTGGGACAACAGCAGACTTGACTGCAGCCTCCTGAGAGTCTCAGGGTCCCATTCTTTCCAATCAGGTCCCTGACCTTGACCTAGCAGACTGCTGGAGTTGAGAATTCAATCTTCCCTGGAGTAAAGTTCTTCTTATAATTAAGTTCCAGCCCTTAGTTTTCTCTGCCCTCTGGTACAGATGAGATTCTCTGTGTCTGCTTGCTAAAGATACCCTCAAGCTTTTACACTTTGCCTTATATTGGTGATTAATCATTCTTGGCCTCTCAATGTCTTTCTCTAATTAATCAATGCCCCTGTCACCCCCCAGCCATAGTCATCACATTCTACAGTCTTTGCAAATTCCACTTAGGCAGAGCTACTCAGCTGCTGGAGGTATGGTACCACTTAGCACATTAGCACCCACCAGTGCTCCATCCTGACTTACCACCCGTGGAACTTTTAGCAATGGCACCCTACCTACCATTAGTGTCCCACCTCCCATTAGCAATGGGGTCCTCAGTACCAGTCAGCCCACAAGTGATACAGCTACTAATTCCATTTTTGAGATGGCTTTCTTAGGCCACCAACTGTTGTAGGTCAGGTTTCCTGGGAAACAGATCCAAGGCAAAGATTTTCATGCAGGCAGTTTGTTGAGAAGTTGTGTTGGGCACAATACCTGTAAGCTGGACTGGGTGGAAAGAGAAGTGGAACAGCTCCCACAGAGACCTCCGTGGGTTTTATGGGGAGGCTGGAAGCCGGATGGTCCTGTAGAGTTGTCCAATCAAGGCAAGGAGGCCAGGCTTTTGTCTCTGTCCCCACTCCCAAGAACCCCTTATTGGAAGCCTGCTACTCATCCTGAGTAACGCAACTTCCTCTGTCCAGGGAAATTCCTGGAAGGGACTCAGTTGTGGGCAGTCAGCAACCGGCACTCCTTGAAGCTGAGGGGTGAGTGTTTACTCCTGAAGGGAGGTCTGGGTGGTATACCACCACATCCACTCCAATGGGTAGCAATGATTCCCCTTCTACAGATGAGTAAAACTGAGGCACAGAGAAGTAGAGGAACTTTCCCAGCCAGGAAATAGGAGAGTAAGAGCCTATACCCTTAACAGCCATGCTCTGATGCTCCTCTCAAAGGAGGAGAAGGAAAGCATCCTTGCCCCATTCCTGGGATCATGGCCAAGTCAAAGAAGAGCTTAGAAATCAGCTTGGTTTTGATATTCCCCAGTCTCCATACTGGTGACCTTTTCTCACATTTTAGTTTCTTTCCCAGACCTTGGAGGCATGGGGAGAGCATTCCAGGGTTAGACATGGAGGAGATGGTGGTGTCTGGGTAGGGGGAGATGTGATCAGTGTGGAAGCAATGAACAGTCTGGCATGGCTGCAGAGAAACAAGTAGCCAGAGATCAAGTGGAAGAGCAAGGCTAAGGTCAACTACCGAGGTCTTGAATAGTCAGGCTAAGGAATCTGGACACACTTTGTACACAGTGGCAAGGGAGTAGAGATTTCTGAGTGGAGGAGGGTGGGTGGGAATGTTGTCCAAAGGGTTGTTTGAGGAAGATTTACTGTGTTCTCCAAAGGCCAGGAATGAATTGGCGGAGACAGAAACTAGAGGCAGGGAAATCTGTTAGGAGGCCATTGCAACAGTCCAGGAGGAAGCAGACGGTGGGAATGGAAGACAAGAGGTAGGCTAGGCATTCTGGAGGAAGGATACCAGGAATCCACATATGTTAAAGGTAACTGTGTTAGAGATAGCCAGGACAACAGGACATCCAGTGTGCTAAACCAAGGAGCCACGAGACACGTGACATCTAACGCCATGAGGAGGCTATGTGGACAAGGTGGTGTGCATTTGTCTCTCTAGGTAAGAATTTTATTCAACAACTAGATATGGCACTTGCTGTGTGTCCAGCACTAGTTTATGAAAATCAACTCAATCAATTATTGTTATTATTACTCTATGAGGTAAATGAGAAAACTGAGTTACAGAGAGGTTAAGTCATTTGTCCAAGGTTACCCAAGATATTTGGGCTGCTATGTAATAAAATGCCATAAAGGGCAAAAAAACCACAGAAACTTATTCCTCACAGTTCTGGGGGCTGGAAGTAAGTGATAGGCATGGCCAGGTTCTGGTGAGGGCCCTCTTCTGGGTTTCAAGATGGTTGGTATCTATTAAGAGAGCAAGAGAGCTTTCTGGGTCCCTTCCCACCATGACTGACTGATTCTCTCTGGGAACCCCATTATGATGCTTCCACTCTCTCTCATCACCTAGTCAGCTACCCAAGGTTCCACCTCTTAATAACAACACAATGGGAATTAGATTTCAACTCATGAATTTTGAGGGAACACAAACACCCAGTCCGTAACACCCAGTAAACAGAGGAATCAGGATTTGAATCCAGACAGCGCCTCCACCCTCCATGCTGCTAACCACTGTGCACTGCTTATGACACTTTGCATTAGGATAAAGTTGGGATTAAAAAAAAGATACCAATCATCAATTTACTGATAAATCCAGTTGGACCTTACCAATCTCCAAGGTTGTTTATTTTTGCTTTGAAGTCAGTTGTGCCCCCACTTTTTTTCCATGACCCCATAGTACCTTCTCCCTCAGATCTTCAATTTATAAATACCTCTTGAGAAGCCACTATGTCCCAGGTTAGATCATGGACATAATCCCAAATGTCCACCTTGACGGAAATGATACAGCATCCTCACCTTCATTGCAATATCATTTATTTTTTCATTAAATGCTTCATGCATTCGTACAGGAAATAGTTTTCCAATACCTACCCTGTGCAGGTGGTAGGCTGAGGTTAGAAATTCTGAGATGAACAAGGCATGGCGTCTTGTTCTAGAAGCCCTGGTAGTCAGAGGAGCAGAGGGACATTCCAAGACCGTTAGAAGCAGTGGTGGGAGGGGGAGAGGTTACATGGTGGGAACAATGACAGGACCAGTTACTCCCTAAGGTGAAACGCTTGTTTCAAGTCTTGTCTTGACATCTTTCTTCTCACCTGATCTTCAAATGCTTATTAGTTATTTTCTCACAGTCTTGGAAGAAGCTCAGAGGTCCTATTTTATTGATATTTGATCAATGCAAGTTGGCGGCTCGCTCAATGTGGATAGAATTCTGTTTCTATCAACTTCACTTCTATTTTTAAAAAATGCCAGTGGCTCATGCCTGTAATCCCAGCTACTCAAGAGGCAGAGATCAGGACGATCACAGTTTGAAGCCAGCCCGGGCAAATAGTTTGTGAGATCCTATCTCGAAAAACTCTTCACACACAAAAAAGGGGAGTACATATATGACACGTGTGCAAGTACCATTGTAAACAGTCCCACTCTTAATAACACTTTCTGATTGTGTTAGCCGTGAGCTCCTCTCCAGTCCCATCCCCCTCCTACCTCTGGAAGGGAACTGCTTCCGGAATTTTGTGTGTATCTTGTCCTTACTCCTTGGGATACCTTTATCCCATTTGTGTGCCCCTGAACAATTCAGGATGCAGTTTGGCTTGCTTTTTAGGCTGAATAAAAATGACTTCATTTAGTGTAGAGTGGAGTGGCTCAAGTGATAAGTGCCTGCCTAGCAAGTATGAGGCCCTGAGTTCAAGCCTCCAGTACCAAAAAAAAAAAAAAAAAAAAAAAAGTTCAGTATGGAGTTGACTGTGACTTGCTTTTTTGCACTCCACACTATATTTCTAAAGTCATCCCGATGTTCTGGGTAGCTATACTTCATTTTATCAGCTGTTTTTTAACTCATTCAACAAACACTGATTGTGTCTCTGTAATATTCTATTAGGTGAATATATCACAATTTATTTATGTAGTCTTCAAATAGTGCATGTTTGGGATGTTTTGTTTATCTTTTTCTTTTATGAATAAGGTGTCTGGGAACATTCTTCTACATGGCTCCTGACATACATGGGCAATGATTTCTAAACAGCACTGATTTTCTAAACAGAATTCATGAACATCCTGTAAGGATGTTTTGTTTGGTACTAGGGTTTGAACTCGGGACCTTGAACTTGCTAGGCGGACACTATCTGAATGTGTTTATTGTTCCATGAAACTGTTATGTTTGTGTGTCCCAGGTTGTGAGATGGAGTTTTACAATTATCTATACATATATAGGACTGGAGCTTGAACTTAGGGTTTTGTGCTAGCAAGGCAGGCACTCCACCACTCAAGCCACACCTCCGATCCATTTTGCTCTGGTTATTTTGGAGATGGGGTCTCATGAACTATTTTCCTAGGCTAGCCTTGAACTATGATCCTCCTGATCTCAGCCTCCTAAGTAGCTAGGGTTACAGGTGTGAGTCAGCTTTCTGGTGAATTTAAAAGCTAATCTGTCACAGATTGATACTTTTCGTAAAAAATAGTAAAAATTAACTACACAGGAAATGAAAAAATTCAAGTCTAAAGGCATACAAACTATAAAGCCCCATTTTTAATTTTTTACATTTAATAGACATAAATTGAATTCAGGAAATAGTGTAGAATTTTTCACAGTAGACAAAATGTAGAAACAATTCAAGTGTCCATGGATGGATAAGTGGATAAAAAAATATGGTATCCAATGGAAACTGATTCACCCTTACTACTTATTTTTTTATGGCATTAGGATTTGAACTCAGGACTTGCACTTGCTAGGCAGGTGCTCTACCACTTGAGCCACGCCCTCTGTCCTAACACAGCCTTAAAAAGGAAGGAGGGGCGATCTAATCATGTACAATGTGAGGCTGTACAGAATTCTCACAATGGGTCTTCCTGTACAATGAATATATCCTGATAAAAATGGAAAAAAGAATGGATATAGAATTTTTAAATATGTTGAAATCATCATAAAGGTAGAAAAGAGAAAAATAGAGGGGATGAATCTATTCGGGATACAATACATATATACATGGAAATGTCACAATGAAACACTCTGTATAGATATCTTAAACAAAAATGTCTTTTTTCAAAAATGGAGGACAGGATGATAAAACAGGTCCTGCCTGGGGCACGAGTGGGAGGGGGAAGGATGTAAAGAAAGGGTGTAGGAGGTGAATATTGTGTACTCATGTATGAAAATGAAAAAATGAGACCTGTTGGAACTATTCCAGGAATGGGAATAGAGGGGATAAAGGAGAGTGATGGAGGGGGTGAATTCAACTACGATATATTGTAAGCACTTCTGTTGTACCTCCAGCACAACAACGATATGATAATTGAAAAAAAAGAAACAGAAAAAAAGATTTGTTCTATTAAATACATTGTAAGAGTTTAAAAGGAAAGGAAATTCTGTCTGACGACAACATGGATGAGCTTTGAAGAGATTGGGTGAAATAAGTTAATCACACAGAGACAAACACTATGGCCACACTTAGGTGATGTACTTAGTGGAGTTGAAATCATAGTGACACAAAGAATGATGGTTGCCAGGGCCAGGGCAGGGGGCAGAGGGAGAGGGAGAGGGAATGGGGAATTATTGGGTACAGATTTCAGTCTGAAGATGGAAAAGTTCTAGAAATAGAAAATGGTGATGACTTTGTGACAATGAAGCCACAAGACTGTATACTTCAAAATGTCTGAAACGGTCAATTTTAATGTTATGAGTACTTTCGCACAAGTTTGCAAGTGTCAAAAAATAAATAGTGCAGCAGAGTGGAGTTGCTGTAAACAATTTTAAATGCTTACTCTAAATTTCTGTGCTTCTAAACGATCATTCACATGCTGTCATCTGTGCATGGATGACACTTTGAGTTGCACTGTCCCAGGTTACAAACCTGAGTAATAAATAGAGATGTAGGTTAGGCACATCATCATCTTTATGAGATAATTCCAAGTTGTGTTCCAAAGAGTGTTCCAGGACTGGCGGAGTGGCTCAAGCAGTAAGACAGCCTGCCTAACAAGCATGAGGCCCTGAGTTCAAACCCTAGTGCTGCCAAAAAAAGAAAAAAAAACCCAAGGAGTGTTCCAACATGCACTCCAGCCAGCAGGCGCGTTAGGACTTTCCTGTGCCTCCTTCGGGTTTCTGAACTGGGGAGTTGTGAAATAGGATCGTGCTTTGGGGCCTTAATTTGCATTTCCCTGATTATTAACAAACTCAAGCCTCTTTTTGTATGTGTGTTGACTGGTTGTGTTTTTTTTTTCTTTTTGCAAAATGACTGTTTAAATCTGCTCATTTTTCTATTAGATCGTTGGTGTTTTTACTATTGATTTGTGGAAGTTTGTAGAATCAATAGACACTTATTAAGCACCTGCCATGTGCCAGGTACTTGTCTGTGTTGCGTATGCAGTGAACAAAGTAGATCAAAATTCCTGGTCTCACTAGGAGATTATAGTCTATTGGGAAGAGAGGGAGACAGGAACATGCACGCGTGCTCGCACACACACACGTGGAATTTGCAATAGCCAAGGCAGGAACTGGTGGTGGGCTTCTGATTTTAAAAAATTGTTTTGGTGGCACTGGGGTTTGAATTCAGGGTCTTGCACTTGCTAGGCTGGGACTCCACACTTGAGCGATGTCCCAGCCCTTTTTTGCTATAGGTACTATTTGAATAGGGTCTCTCATTTTTGTCTGGGCCAGCTTGGATCCTCCTATTTATGTCCCGTGTATCTGGGACTCCAAACCGTGAGTGTTAAACTATGATCCTCCTGATCTCCACCTCTCAAGTAGCTGGGATTACAGGTGTGAGCACTATGCCCAGCCTTAATGATTGTTTTTGTCAGGGAAGGTTTCTAAAAGCCCTAACATTTGAGCAAAAGTACTGAAAGAGACAAGGAAATGCACATGCTGTAGAAATTTATTACATATTCATTTGTCAGTTACATCCACTTCGGATATCTTCTCCCATTTTGTAGCTTACCTTCTCACTTTAAGATATATTTTAGTTAAAGTTCTTTTTTAGTACAGTGTAATAGATCAGTTTTTTATTTTATAGTTAGGACATTTTGTATAGGAAATCCATCTTTAGCCTGACATAAAGACCTACATTCTCTTCTAAATATTATAAAGTTTTGCCTTCTAAAGTTCTGTTTTTAATATCCTCTGAATTTTCTTCTGCATATGGTGTGACACAGGGATCCATCTTCTTTCCCCCCCTGCAAATAACAAACTGTAGGCCGCATTAATTGAATAATCTATCCATTTTCTGTTTTCTGCTATGCCTTTCAGCATAAATCAGATTTCCCTATATGCATAGGTCTGCTTTGGGGCATTTTGTTCAATTCCATTGGACACTTGTCTGTGCCTGTACCTGTAACCCACTCTATGACTTTATCTCAGGTTTATATATACAGTGAAGAGGGTTTTTTCACCTTATTCTTTTCTTTAAATCTAAGACCATTTTTTTTTGTTTTTAATTAGCATGTACTCATGGTGCATATTAATAGCGTTCAGTGTGATATCTCTCTCCATTCATGCCCATAAGGTGCATGGATCAAATCCAACCTCCCTTTTCCCACCAGCACCCCTGTGTCCTTCCCTTTTCCTCATCATCACCATTCTACTTTCGGGTTGACGTTACTAGTTTCAATGCATGAGAGAGAACAGCCGGTACTTGTCTGTCTGTCTTTCTATGTCTGGGTTATTTCACTTAACACAATGTTCACTTCCATCCATTTTTCTGTAAGTGACCAAATTTTTATTCATTATTGTGTATGTCTGCCACTATTCATTTGCTGAGGGATGTCCAGGCTGGTCTCCTCTTAACTGTGAATAGTGCAGAAATAGATATGGCCTCTGTAGGCCGACTTCATTTCCTTTGGTTATATTCTCAGCAGTGGAATAGCTGGATCATATGCTCTTCTATCTTTGGATTTTTGAGAAACCTCCATGCTGTTTCCTATAATGACTATCAACTTTCCCACCAACAGTATGTAAGAGTTCCTTTTCCTTACATTGTCGCCAGCATTTTTTCTTTAATTAAGCATTTCTAACTAGGGTGAGATGGTGTCCCATTGTAGGCTTTTTTTTTATTTGTTTGTTTGAGATGAGATCTATGTAGCACAGGCTGGCCTTGAACTCAAAAGTTCAAGCCTCCATCTCCCAAGTGCTAGGATTATAGCACGTACCTCATGCCTGACTCACTGTGGTTTTGATTTGCACACTTTATTCTTTCTATCAGTGATATCTGGGGTTAGCTTTAGGACCCCAACCTTCCATATACATTTTAGAACTAACTTGCTAAACTACTTGAAACCCTCTCCTGAGATATTGGCTAAAGTTGGTTTAACTCTAAATGAATTTGAGGAGAATTGACACCATTTTCATATTCTGAGTTTTTATCCATAAGCAAGGCTTGTCTCTCTACGTTCTTAAATATTGTTTCATATTTTTCAATAAAATTCATTTATTTTTCTTTATAAAGGTCTTTCATATCTTACATCCTTATTCCTAAATACCTTACTTGCTATTACTTTTGCAAGAGGCATCTTTTAAAGTTGTGCCTGCTGGAGTTTATTTCTGGGGTGTAGAGATGCAGTTGACTTGTATTATCCACATACCTTGGTTTTTAAAAATAGTTCTAGCAACTTATCCACAAAGTCTTAAGTGTTGCCTAAATAAGTACTTATATCCTCTGTGATATCAGTCTTATGTCTTCCTTTCCAAAACTTACCCATTTTATTTCTTTTCTTTTCTTATTGCACTGGATACAATTGCCAAGTACAATGCTGGAAAGAAGAGTTGATATGGACATTTTTGTTTTGTTCTTTGTGTGTGTGTGTGTGTGTGTGTGTGTGTGGTATCAGGATTTGAACTCAGGATCTCTTATTTGCTAGGCAGGTGCTCTACTGCTTGAGCCACTCCACTAGCTCTTTTGTCTTGGTCTCAGTTTTAACAGGGACACTCTTAACATTTCACCTTGAAGAAGGAAGCTTGTTCTAATATTTGGGTAAAAACTGTTTATTAGGTAGGAAGTTTTATTATGAATTGGTAGTAAAGAAGCAAATTTTTTTCTGCAAGTATTTAATCATGTTTTTTTCTCCTTTATCTTTGTGAGTGTAGTTAATTATATTAATATTTTGGGGGGGATGGTAATAGGGTTTGAACTCAGGGCATGTGCTTGCTAGGCAGGCACTCTGACACTTGAGCCACACCTCCAGCCCTATTTGCTCTGGCATTTTGGCCTGGCTTTTTGCTCAGGCCGGCCTGGACTGAGATCCTGGGAGGATAAGCATATGCCACCAAGTGCCCAGCTTTTTACTGTTGAGAGAGGAATTTACTTACTAATTTTTGTTCAGGGACTTAGTAATTTTTGTGAGATGCTCCCCATCTCAGCCTCCCAAATAGCTTGTGATGACAAGCGCCCAACTATTGGTTGACATGGGTCTTACAAATGTTTTGCATGGACTGGCTTCAAACTATGATCCCCCAACCTCAGCCTGTGAAGTATTTAGGATTACAGGCATGAACCACCAGTGCCCAGCAATTTCTAGGTTTTTTGCATCTAAGTGTTTGAATGAGACTGGCCACCAAATTTCTTGGCCAATTTCTTGTCCCTACAGACCTCTAGCAGATTTGTCACAGGCCAGTAACCTCCAGCTTAGTAGGTCCGTTTTTACCTTTGCTGGCCACAGGATGGTCTTTCCTCCTGACATCCATGCAGGGATGCATGGGTACCAGGTGCATGGAAACCACACAGTCTCTAGAGACCAGCAGTAGACATACAAAACCAAGCCCTGATGTCTGGCTGGTTGTCATTCAATATCTCTCACCTCCTCCTCCAAATCCTCTTTGTCTATGAAACTCTTGATGGCTAGCCTGTGATCTGCCTCGAGGGAGGGGACCATATCTTTTTCCTCTCTATTTCCCAAAGCATAGCACAGGGTACTTGCTCCAAAACATCTGTGGAACCAAGTTTTCCCAATCCAACGCTGTGCTCTTCTTGGCTCAGTCACACGGATCTTTAAAATTCCTTTTCAAAATGTTCTTGAGCCTTTTTTTTTTGCACGCATGACATGCATATGCTCTGCCTCACGAGACAGCGGTTGTTTTGCAGATAAGAATCGTGTGTACTGAAGAATTTCTTTCAACTTTCCAGGGCCAGGGCCCATCCTGCACAAACCCAAAATCTCTTCAGAGATGTTTTCATCCACACACACACTGAGAACCCTGGGAAGGTCTCACTCAAATGTCACCAGGGTGGCCATGGCCCTGCGTGGGTCCATCACACGTCTTTACTCACGCTGTGACCTCTTCTTCTCCCTCCAGTCCTGCTTCTTTGAGCTCCTCTCTTCCATACCTCACTCCAACGCCAGCTCCCGGTGAGACCAGCTCTCTTCCTCTCCTCCCCTCCCTCACCCCCTTGCCTTTTACCTCTGTCCTCAGATGTCTTTCTAAACCCTGAAGCAGTTCAGTGCGCATTTCCTAAAACCAGTCCAAATCAGAATATATAACTTGGATACCTAATCCATAGTTCACTGTGGAGACCTCATTGTCCCTGTGGTAGCTTGATTGTGACAATTGTTGCATTGCTTTATACATCTGTTACATTTCTCTGCTTCCCATACCCTTGCAGACACAGTAATAACCCTAAGAATCTGTGGATATTTTTTTTTATCCCTGGTTCCAGTCAGGTGTCTTGGAAGTAAGTTTTGTCTTCTGTATGTGTGTGTGCATCATGTGCATATTGCTTAACTAATGAAATGACGTGGCATGTCTTGGGTTCTCTTAGTCTTCCCCTCCTTCCTCCAGAATGTGCTCCCTCCCTCTGCAGACACATGCCAACCTCTCTCTTTCCCTCCCTCCCTCCCCTAAGGAGGAAATGACTCATGGTAGCTTGAAGTGTCCCCCGCTCAGGGGTAGGCACTGAGTGATAGACAAAAATGGACATAGTCTGTTTAATAACAGAGACACCTTCTAAGAAATATATAACAGGGCGGGGTACGTAGCATAGTGGTAGAGCACTTGCCTATAATGTACCAGGCCCTGGGTTTTCATCCCCAGTACTGCAAAAAAGAAAAAAAAAAGTTAAGTGATTTTGTCATTGTGCAAACATCATAGAGTGTACTTACACAAACTAAGACCACTACCACATCACTAGACCATATACTCTTCGGGGGGCCATTGTCCTGTAGTCTGTCATTGACCAGAACATCAGTCCGCGCACATGGTGGCTGTGCGTGCTACATGCCTGCTGTCCTCAGGGGCCTGTGTTCAGTGTCCTGTGGGTTCTTCTTTCCTCTCCACAGGCTAGCAGTGGGCTTCACTCATGGCACGCACTAGAGGTCCACACTGGCTCACTGAACAAGTGGTAATGTGAAACAGTGACCCCTGATAGGACAAGCCCAGGGTTCAAGCACACTCTGGCCGTGCTACTTGGCCACATAATCGATGGCCACGCGATATTCCAAAGCAGGAGTGTTGTATTATTTCCCTTTAGCTCACTTAAAGCCAACAGGAAGCTCTAGAAGCATGTCAGACGAAAAACTCAGGCTGCTGGTTTATGAGGGGAAAAAAAAAATCACCAAGAGAACAAGAAGAGAAATTGAAAAAGGATTGAAACGCACCTCGTGGGGACTGACACGATTTTAAAACACTTGACTTTTGGCTGGAGTCATTTACCCCTTGAATACTTGGAGCTCTATGGAAAGAAAATTCCCAAGAATTTGTAGACAGGTTCCCTGTGCTCAGTAAGCTCCTAACTTATGCCACGTGCTCGTCTTAGCCTTAGCTTTTGCTGGGCTTGCCGTTCACACTGATTTCATGATCATTTAATTATGGATGCTACACCTTCCCACGTGACAGCGTGGGAAACCTGAAGTTACGTCCCAGTGAGCTTACAATAAACTTGACTAGGTTTCTGTGTTTTTCTGACTATCTGTTGCTTTCTTTCTGGGATTCAGTGAATTCAAGAAAAGGAGCCACCATCCACCTGCCCCTTTCAAGGCCTTTCCAAGGACAGATGCTCCTTGATTTACGAAGCTCCCTGACTTACCTCATCGTAAGCTGAAAATATCCTAAGAGGAAAATGCATTGAATCCATCTAACCTGCTACCTACCATGCATCCCAGCTCAGCACACAGAGCACTGCAGAGCCTCAGCCTCTCACCCTCATGCATGATCTGGGGCTGACAAGGAGTCACACTCACTGCCACTGCCCAGCATGAAGGGACAGGATGGTACTGCAAGTCACTAGCCCTGGAAAATGTCCCCAGTCAAAATTCAAAGTATGGTGTCTTCCAGATAGGTATCACTTGGACATCATTCTAAAGTAGAAAAATCTTAAATTGATCCATTATAAATAAGTCAGCAACCACCCATACGAGACAATTCCTAAGTCCATATTTGAAGTTGGCCTCCTGCCCTGTTTATCATTTTTCCTCAGTGAGGAGTTTTAGGACAAGAATCCATTCTTTGCAGGTTGGACCAAATGGTTTGGTCCCAAGAAGACAGAAACTGGTCTTCTATACTCTTCTGAGCAATAGGGCCCCAGAACTCTTAAGGCAGTTTTAGGGGTTCCTGTACCTGAGGAGTGGTGACCCCACAGGCAGATTCTTCCGATGGCTAAAGAGCCTCAGAATCTACCCTCTGTCGTGCTTCTGCCACTGCCTGCAGTGAGGGGGCACCGCTCAAGTGCCAGTCAATCCTCTGACAGTTGACTATGGATAAATAAGTCAGGGCCACCAGGTCCCTTGCAGGGCTCCAGGAGAGAGCCAAAGAGGGGCTGCTCTGTCCCCAGGATACTTCTGCCTTGGGACCAGTTTCTCTAGGATAATTACGGATCCTCTTACCACAGCCCCAAATCAAAGCCAGGCAGGCTTATGTCATGACACCTTGCCATGTTTGTGACATTGTTTTCCTCTTCAAATTGCCATCCTGTCTTCCTGAGATGGGGAAGCAGTAGGAGGTCACCTCGCATGCGCCCATGAGACCAGAGCCAGGCTGCTCTCCCCACCACGCCTTCTCTGAGGTTTGGTCTAATTTCCTTGGTGCTTAACCCACCTCCTCTCGCTCTGGCCCCTTCCCCTAGGGAAGTGATTTTTCACAGTGGATGACTTGTCCCTGATTTTCAGCTTTTAGCACTCTCTTCATTCCAGCCATCGTTTCACTTTTAAATGCACATTAAATAGCTCATCTTTCTCTTTGATTTCTTTCACCTTGCTGGTGTTTATAGATGGAGTGATCGGTCTTGATTTATGAGTTAGCCAAACCGTGTGTAATTATTTCTTCATCTTTACTCATGGATTGTTCCATCTCTTAATCACTCTTGTTTTCCCCTAAACTGCCACTTTCTCTACATTTGTGTGGTAATGAAGCAGCCACGGGGGTGTCCAGTTCCTGTTCCGGGGACTCGGTGTCTGAAGAAGGCAGCTAATGTGCTGGGGCCCGCCCCTTACCCTTGGCATGATGAATCAGCCTGTCCTGGATTTTTTTTTTGGCACTTAACACTTTCATCGTTTCAGCTATCATTTATCGAAAGTGCGTTGACCACAAAATACCTACTTCATCTCTCTTCGTGTCTCTGTCTCCCTCTTTAGTGCTCGTGGATGGAACAATTGTTCTTAATCTATGGACACATTTATTCATGGTAGCTTCTGAATAAGGCTATGCACCCACTTCCACCTGGCCATTTTTCTGACTCTCCTGTTGTGTTGTGTGTGTGTGGGGGGGAGGGAATAGACCTTGTGAGGCAGAAGGGACCCTGGATCTAGTTTCAAGCCTGGGTTCCAATCCCAGTCTTTCCTTTCCCTCTTCCTAGCCAAGTGACCTTGGGCAAGACAGTAACTTCTAGACACTTCTTTCCTTATGCATCAAATGGAACTGGGATGGCTAACTACAGGACAAGAATGTTATAAATGACTTGAACACAGCACCTGTCAGACAAGTGTGTGTTCAGTGCAAATGGCCCCTTTAGTTCAGGCACTTGGTTCCTTTGCTGGTGGCTCTGGAGTTTATAGACTAGGAAAACCTCAAAATACATTTGGATGAGTACAAGTTATTTTTAATTTTGCCAAGTAAGAACAGTATGCAAAAACAAAATAAAACAAAACAAAAAACCCTACCACCCAACTAAATGCAACTTACTATCACCTTCTTTCACTAATCATGAAAGAATATTTGGAAAAAAAAAATCCGAGGGGTCATAGTTTAAGAGTTGAAAATGGCTAGGTGTTGTGGCTCAGGCCTGTAATCCTAGCTATTCAGGAGGCGGAGATCAGGAGGATCACAATTCGAGGCCAGTTCAAGTGAGACATTATCGAGACCCGCATCTCAGTTAATAAAAGCTGGGTGTGGTAGCCCTCACCTGTCATCCCAGCTGCATAGGAGGCATAAACAGAAGGATCACAGTCCAGGCCAGCCTGGACATAAACATGAGACTCTATTCAAAAAATACCTAAAGCAGAAAGGGCTGGTGGAGTGGCTCAAGTGGTGAAGGGCCTGCCTAGCAAGCTCAAGGCCCTGAGTTCAAGCCCCAGTACTGTTATTAAAAAAGAAAAGAGTTAAAAACGGAATACAGGACTGGGGATGTGTCTCAGTGATAGAGCTCAGGCTTAGCACATGCAAGGCCCCGGGTTCAGTCCTCAGTGCCAAAAAACAAACAAACAAAACAAAAACCCAGAAAGGAGCACAGGACAGTTTGTGTTGTCAAAACCTCTCTATGGTGTTCTTACATAGCTCCTTTCTTCAGGGCTGAGTGAGCCATGGTTCCCAGCCCAGCTTTGGGGAAGTGTGGCTTTATTGCCAGCCAAGGGCTTTCCAGTTTAGTGGTCCTGCTATAAACCCCTGGCCCTGAGGTGGGTAGGGGAGGTGGGAGCAGCACAGTTTTCAGTGTTAAGTTAGAACAACTACTGAGATGTGATTGCTGGGTCTGGGGATCTCGAGATGATTAGAAATGAGAGCAGATGTGCACAGTAAAAGTACGGGGAGAGCCCAGCACAGTTCATGTCTGCATTTCTGATAAAATAATGGCTCTACTTGCATCTCGGTTTTCAAAAAACACAAAAGTAAGTTGGGCATTGTGGTGCATGCCTACCATCCTAGCTACTCAGGAAGGGAAGACCTGCAGGATCATTGTTCAAGATCGGCCTGGGCAAAAATTTAGTGAGACCTCCATCTCAACAAACCAGTCAGACATGGTGGTACATAGCTGTCATCCCAGCTATTTGGGAGGTTAGGTAGGAGGACTGCAGTCTGAAACTGGCTTGGGCAAAAGTGCATGACCCCATCTGAAAAACAACTAAAGCAAAAAGCAGCTGGGGGCATTGATCAAGTGACAGAGAGACTGCCTACTAAGACTGGGGCCCTGAGTTCAAATCCCAGTACTGCAAAAAAAAAAAATCTTAAATGTTGATTCTGACCCAGAAATTGCCCTGCCAGGGATTTATCCCACAACCAGTATGCACCAGGCTTCAGCCCATGAGTACAAGGGTTGTGCTCAAGTGTAAGTTCTCCAGAGAAGCCATAGATGCCCCAACTAAAGGAATCCCCCCTCTGTTTGTTGTCTCTCTTCAAAGTAATTATTGCCTCCAGGTGAAGGGCGGGCAGTTAATGTCATGGAAGGTGAATCCTTTGACTGAGGGACTTTTCTGCTCTGTTCCACTGACTAAAATAGTGCCTAGTTCACTGCAGGCCTCCACAAAGACTCATGAAGGAAAGAACACACTTGTGTTGCACAAATACCTTGAACCCCAAGACTCTGAACACTTATGTGCATGACTGACAGCAGGTCTGGCCTTTTACAAATTTTCAACTTTACTCTGCAAAGATCTCTCTAGAAGTTTCCCTAAGTTCCTCCCTACAGCCTCCTGGCTTCCCACTATTGCCAGCAGGTGGAGGGATACTTGGTCAGGAGCCTTGAGATCTGATTCTGCAGGCCCTGGTCTCACACACTTGGCACCAGCCAACCTCCAGGGCCCCAAATGCTGCTGCTTCTCTGAGTCCTTATATTGGGGCCAGTTGCACCGGGATTTTGTGGCTCTCCCTTGTGGGTAGGCTCAGGCAGTGAGTGTCCTCCCCAGAAACCTGTTTGCAGAGATGGCGAGGCACCTCTACTTTTGTCAAGGTCTGCTGGGGAGAGTTCTATAGCAAAGTAGCCTGGTGTCAACATGGGCCAGCCAAGCAGACCTGTCTGCAAGGCGCCCCCGGCCTCAGGGCTGCTGTGTATTTCTATATTATTGCATAGATCAGGACTCCATTCCTTTTTTGTTGCTGAGTAGTATTCCATTGTCTGGTTATATCACAATTTGTTCATGCATTTCCTATTGGTGGACATTTGAGTGGTTCTAGTCTGGGACCATCAAAGATAAAGCTGCTATGAATATTTGCGTACTGTTTTTTTGGTGGACATGTTTTTGTTTGTCTTGAATAATCACCTGGGAATGGAATTGCCAGTCATATGGAAAATGTACACCGCTTTAGAATAGGAAATCTGTTTTCCGAAGCGGCTGTGCCATTTTACATTCCTGCCAGCAGAGGATGAGCGTTTGGTTGCGTGCCTCCTCACCAGGATTTTGTGTGTTCACCTAAGACACGGTTTATATCCAGTCTCATCTTTTATATCAAATCTCACATGATATGCAAATAGATTTTTAGAGAAAGTTACATCGCCCAGTTCCACTCACCCCTTGGATACCAGTTCTAAGTACAAGTGGACTTGCCAGATGAAGAGATTTGGTCTAACTCCTTTTTCCAGCCTTGTCTGAGTTCCAATTTCTGCTCTTTTATTGCTCAACTAAGATCATCACCCATTTATGTGTTCTCAAGAATATTCGTTGTGCCGGATGCCAGTGACTCACCCCTGTAATCCTAGCTACTTGGAGGCTGAGATGGTGAGGACTGTGGTTTAAGGCCAGCCCGGGTAAATAGTTCAAAAGACCTCATCTCCAAAATAACCAGGACAAAATGGACTGGAGGTGTGGCTCAAGCCATAGAGCAGAAAAAAGCCCTGGGTTCAAACCCCAGTCCCACACACACACACGCAAAAAATGTTCATTGCTTAGAAATAGTGGGGGGAATTCTGAAAAGGATTCATGTATCAAAAATTAATAGACCATTGATTCTAGGACTGGAATAGGCAATGTACAGGATGAGCCAGCAGCATCTTGTGTCAGAATAAAGACCTAACTTGTGATGTTAGAGTGTGTCACAGGAGTGCAACAGCCATTGAACAATCTGAGTAACAAAATAAAGCAGTATTGGGTAGGACTAATATCAGTGATTGAGTACGTAAGTGGTGGAGAAGAGACAAATCTCCATGCAGAAGAATTTCAAATAATTAACATAGATACACTGCCCTCAGAAAGGAAGAGCAGCTGGGGCACAGTGGCTCACGCCTGTAATCCCAGCTACTCAGGAAGTGGGAGATTGGGAGGGTTGCAGTTCAAAGTCGACTGGGGCAAAAAGTTGGCAAGGCCACATCTCAAAAACAGCAACAACAAAATAATTGGGTGTGATGGTGTGCAGCTGGCATCCCAGCTATGCAGGAAGCACAAAGAGGAGGACTGAGGTCCAGTCTCGCCCAGGCCTAAACGTAAGACCCTATCTCAAAAATAATGAAAGCAGCTGGTGGAGTGGCTCAAGGACCTGAACCCCTGCCCTGCAGAGGGAGGGAGGAAAGGGATGGGGGGGAGGGAGAGAGAGAGAAAAAGGAAGAGCGAGCATAAGTCTCCACTCTAGGCTGTCTGTGCCTAGTGATTTTCCTCAAAGCACGAAGTGGGAGGGAGAAAAGAGTACTTTACAGTGGAGAAGCCTGACGTCAATGGCGGCAAGTCACATTGCTACATGTACCTTTGAATATGACAGTTGACTTCTGTGCATTTCTTCCCAAAACATACAACCCCGGGCTCATCATGGGAAGAACATCAGACCAGTCTCAACCCAGGAACATTCTAGGGAACACCTGGCAGGTACACCTCAAAACTGTCAAGGTCATCCAAAGCCAGGGAAGTCTGAGAAATTGTCACAGTCAAGAGGACCCTAAGGAGACACGGCACTAAATATAATGTGAGATCCTGGATGGGATCCCGGTTTCCTAGGTGAAAACTAGGGAAGTTTGAATAAATACAGTATGCCTCAGTTCAAGTTAAGAGCTCAGTGCATGTCCACAAATGGTAATGGATGAACCAATGTCAGAGGTTAGAAAGAACTGAAATGGTGTGAGGTGCAGGGGAACTCTTTGCATGGTAGTCACAATTTTTCTGTACATCTGAAACCGTTCACAAATGTAAAAGTTTATTTAACCTTCTCTTCCCCCCAAATAGTGGACTGTCTAAATAAATTACAGTAGCTTCATCAATTGGAGTAGTCTATAGCCTTTAAAGTAGATATAATAGGAATCTACATGTGAGTATAAGAAAAATATTCGCAAAATATTTTTTAAATTAAAAAGAAAAAAAGTCAGTGATAGAGCCCAAGTATGGTGGAGTGCACCTGTAGTCCCTGCTATTTGGGGGAGATAGAAAGATAGTAATCCTAAGGCCAGCCTGGGCAAAAGCATGAGACCCAGTCTAAAAATATAGCCAAAGCAAAAAGGAGTGGAGGAATGGTAGGATGCTTGCCTCACAAGTGCAAGGCTCTGAGTTCAAATTCCAGTACTGCCAAAAAGAAGTCAGTAGTAGAACAGTTCCCATTTAAAAAAATAAATATACAAAAGGGAGAAGTAGAGAAAGGCAATAAACATGCTAAGAGAGGCTATCTGTAGACAAGGGAGTTTCAAATTGTGATTTATTCGTTTCGCTTTACGTCTCTTTTCTAATTTTTCTCTACCATCTTAGTACAACATGTGCTACATAGAATTCTAATGTGACTTCAAATGACTCCTTCGCTTGAGGGTGTGTGGAGCGTGTGCACATGATAGCTGTAAATCCTTTGAAGGGGCACGTTATGTGGTGTTGGTGAGGAAATGTTTGCATATGTAATCCAAATCCCTAATTAGTTGATTTCAAGTTATTGGAGGAATACGTGCGGTGGGCCTGGCATAAGCAGATGAGCCCCCTACAAGAAGGCTTAGACTTTGCCTGAGATCAGAAAAGACTGCCAGTCTTGAGGAAGCGTGGTGCCATGAGTCTACAGCTGCCAGGAAATGAAGTTTGCCAATAACCACACAAGCTTGGAAGAGGACCCTGAGCTCCAGATGAGACCCCCACCCTTGCCAACATCTGCACTGCAGACTTAATGAGCCTGTGAGCCAAGGGCCCAGCAAAGTCAAGGCCAGACTCCTGCCCTGGAAACTGCAGACAATAAATGGGTGTTGTTTAAGCCACTATGTTTGTGGTACTTTGTCACGCAGCAATAAAAGACTAATACAGATGACAAAATAATAAGAAAGGAAGGAAAAGGACTCATAGAAGAAGATAGGTTCATTGCCAGAATAAGGAAACTTGTCAAGAGCTCTACCACTGAGTTCTATTCCCAAGCCAGCTTTGGGACTGATTTGCTGGGCTCTTGCCAGTATTCATGGTTTTTACCTCCAAAGGTTTTCAAAGCAATTGGGAAAGTTGTTTGTATTCTTTGCCAATACCAAATGCTATGAATAAGAGCACAGATATTCTCGAACCATCTATAACTGTCAGGCAGTAACTCGAGCAGATATGAAATAACTTAGTTGTCGAGGAAGAGGGCAGAGAAAGCTATCAGAAAGCCTATTCTTTTCCCTCTGTAATGGAAAAAATCTCCATTTTAAAAATAATACATGATTGTTATTTTTATAATCCAACAAATACTGAGAATGAAAGGATACCCTTCATTTTTAAGAATAAGAAACTAACTGGGCCCGGTGGCTCACGCCTGTAATCCTAGCTATCAGGAGGTAGAGATCAGGATGATTGAGGTTTGAGGCCAGCCAGGGCAAAAAGTTAGGGAGACCCCATCTCAATCAAAAGCTGGTGTGCCCCTGTCGTCCCAGCTACTTAGAAAGCTTAAAAAGGAGGATCAAGGTTCACTCTAGCCTGGGCATAAATGAAAGACCCCATTCAATAAATACTTAAGGCAAAAGGGCTGGGGGGCATGGCTCATGTGACACAGCATCTGCCTAGCAAGTGCAAGACATTGAGTTCAAAATCCTACTACCACCACCATCGAAAAAAAATAAAGGAAAGAAAATAAAAAGATTAAGAAATTATTGAGAGTCAGGCACCTGTAGTTCACAACCGTAATCCTAGATACACAGGAGGAAGATTGAGGTTTGAATTCAGCTCAGGCAAATCATTCTCGAGACCCCATCTTGAAAATACCCAACACAAAACAGGGCTGGTGAAGTGGCACAAGTGGTAGAGCACCTGCCTAGTAAAAACGTGAGGCCCTGAGTTCAATCCCCAGTACCAGCAAAAGAGAACGAAATTATTGAAGGAGGGGTAGATGTAGCAATATACACCTGCAATCCCAGCTACTCAGGAGGCACACGATCAGGGGTCACACGGACAAAAAGTTTGAGCCCCTATCTCATAAACTAAAAGGGCTGGGAGGTCTGGCTCAAGTGGTAGAATGCTTGCAAGCGTGAGGCCCTGATTCAATCCCCAATACTGCAACCAAAAAACAAAAGAGAGAGAGAGAGAAAATGAAATATTTTATGTATGTGAAGCAGGACAAAGAATAGTCAGAGTCCCCACAAAGTGCCTGACCTGCATTCTAGGTGGCCCCCATAAAAGCTGCCATCACTGTACCTCCATCATTATGACTAACATACACACGGCCCATTTACGTCTCAAACACCATCTTGTTTTTTAAGGCCTGGAGAGAAGACATGGAGGTTGCAAGAAGAATGACAAAGAAGCCAGCTGGGCCCAAAGAGGTGGCCCACGCTAGCCTCTTGCCAGGGTGGACTTCCATCTCTGTACTCCCTGTGCAGGGTGCCTTGTGGGTCACTTAGGCATGCTGGAGCTCCTCTGGGCCTGGAGGGCACTGCACAGGGGCCTTCACACTGTGCCTTTGAACCTGTAGCATGCAGGTTGACTTTGAAGGAGCAGCAAAGGAACCTCCCTCTGGAATGTGATTAAGAGTTAAGGATTAGCCTCACGTCTCCAAAATATTGCAAGGACCACCTTTCGCAGAGCTCTGATCTCCCCATGAAAGATCCATTTTGGGGGAATTTTGGAGGCTTTTCGGTTTTCAAGAAGTCCTTCATAAATACATATACCCCTGGGAGACAAAATAGAGAGGTTGACACTGCAGAAAGGATTAAAAAGAACGAGTTGATAGTAAGAGAATGGCTGAAAGTGGAAAGAAAGATTCGCACAGGGCCAAGTTCCTGGGAAGGTTGGTGGAGGGCCAGCCCCCTGCCTCTTTCACTGCCTTTTGTGGTCACTCACACTCCTGCACCTGCTACAGACACTTCTGATGCATTGGGACACAGCTTTGAACTGCCCTAGGGGTCACTGCCAGCCGACCTGGGGTTGGAAGTGGGGCAGGCTGGAGGAGTAAAGATTCTCCCTCATGCAGACAAGTTCCTGGCAAGGCCTGGGTGCAGGAAGGGACACCTGCAGGGGTCACTTCAAGCTGCTAGATAAGAAGTGATCATCTAACCCCCACGACCCAAGGTCATGATAATGTCTGTGACCACCTGCGTGCAGTTTGTAAGATAATATCATCTTATTTACAGCTCACACAACCCCCATGAACGTTCCCATTAAAAAGATAAGAAAAGGCTCAGCTAGTATGGGCTGGAACACCCAATCGGGTGTGCAAAGCTATCCACCACTGCCCCGGAGTCTGGCTCAGGCATATCTGTCACAGGTCTATTAGGGGTAATTATAGGCTAATAGCGCAGAAGTAAATAAGAAAAACTTTCCAATATATCTTCCACTCCATCACTTATCACTGAGACAACCTAGCTAACCTGCCAGTAACCCCTAACTTTTCTTTTCCTTCCTTCCTTTCTTCCTTCCTTCCTTCCTTCCTTTCTTCCTTCCTTCCTTCCTTCCTTCCTTCCTTCCTTCCTTCCTTCCTTCCTTCCTTCCTTCTTCCTTCCCTCCCTCTCTCCCTCCTCTCTCTCTCCTTCCTCAGTAGTGGGGATCAAAGCTTGGGCCTCACACTTGCTGCAAAAGTACTCTACCACTGAGCTACATCCCAACCCCCATAATACCTCTGTTTCAGAATCCCATGTACTTTAAAACACAAAATCTAATTTTACAAATTGAAACACAATTCGTCAAAGAAGAGATAAGAATGACAAATAAGAACATGAAAAGATACTCAATGTTGTGAGACACTGGGGAAATACAAATTAAAAACAAAATGTATGCCACTACAAAACTCCTAGAATTGTTCGCCAAATTTTGGAACACAACAACAAAAACTGAAAGGACAAGGAACAATTAGAAGTTATCCATTGCTGGAGGAAGTGTGAAATGAAACAACTCCTTGGGAAAATGTTGGCGAGAATCTCACCAGGTTCTATTCTGATTTCCTTACAATTCATGTGCTACTGAGTTCAATTTGTACACAATTTGTTTAAATGTACCTATATGTACATTTGATCTTTGCTAATTAATTTCTTACCATTTCAGATCTTTTATCTGGGATCATCTTCTATTTGAGTTATACACATCTTTACCAACATATTCTCATATTTTCTTCATAGTAAAATTTCTTGACTTTGAAAAAAAAATACAGAAACTTAATTCATGAATAACTTTTTGTTTTTAAGAATGCAAATTATAGCCAGGACCCAGTGACTCACATCTGTAATCCTAGCTACTTGGGAGGCGATCAGGAGGATCAAAGTTGGAGACCAGCCTATGTTCCCCTCACCCCACAAAAAAGTGAAACCCTATCTCCAAAATAAGCAGAGCAAAATGGACTGAAGGTGGGACCAGAGTGGAAGAGCACCTGCTTTGCTGGTACAAAGCCTTGCGTTCAAACCTCAGTAGCCCCCACCCCCCCCAAAAAAAGAGAGCAAAACAAGAATGCAAACCATTTCAAAGTATACAGAGTAAACTCAAGTCTTTCTTCATCTGCCCTTACAAACTCTGAGCCACTTGCTAGGCTGATAAATTGCTCACAGTTTGCTAGATAGCTTACCTGACATTTTTCTTTGCGTTTATATGCATGTAAGTCTAAGTATACAAATATACAGGTTTTCAATGTGAGTTGTTCGAATTTTTTATGGATTGGTCTTAACTTGCATTTTCACTTCACAGTATTGGAAGCTTTGCATCATTCTTTTGAAACTTCTACCAAGATCATGTGCCATAGTTTTCTTTCTACAAAGGACACTTGTGTTACTAGCAGTTTTTCAGTTTTGCAAACAGTACTAGAGTGGACGGTATTCTAATTACAGTCTCTTGCACCTGCGTTTTCCCTCATCTAGCTACCTAGATGAGACATTGCTGAGTTAAAGGGTATATGTAGTTTATATTTTCACAGATGCTGCCAAGACAACCCAAAAAGATGGTGGCATCACCATCCCATTTCTACCAACAGGATGTGAAGTGATTCTTCCCTCATCTTTGCTCACAATGGATATTATTCATCTTGAAAATCACTGCCAGCTGGTAGGTGAGCTGGTATCTTAGTATGTTAATTTGTATTCCCCGGTTTTTAGTAAGATTGTGTAAGGGGCATTCTTTCAGTTCCTCATCTCCCTCAGCCCCAGCAGTTGTTGACACTGTTCCTACTAAGCTCTGTTTTCTTTCTTTTTTTCTTGTGGCTTGAACTCAGGGCCTCACACTTGCTAGGCAGGTGCTCTTACCACTTGAGCCATGCTGCCAGCCCTTTTTTGTGAAGGGTTTTTTCGAGATAGGGTCTCGCAGAACTATTTGCCTGGGCTGGTTTCAAACTGCAATCGTCCTGATCTCTACCTCCTGAGTAGCTAGAATTACAGGCTAAGCTACCATCACCCAACAAAATTTTAATTCTTCAGTAGTAGTAGGTACATTTCAAGTGTACAATGGCTACGCATGGCTAATAGCTACTACGAAATCACCTTAGACTTTGAAAATATTACTATAAAGCACTTCAAAGGATAAAATACCATGGCTCAAGCTTTCTTGGGAATAAAAAACAAAGCATTAGCAACTTGAACTTAGCAATATTTTAAAATAATCATAACCTGGAAAACTGAGACCTGTTGAAGCTATTCCAGGAATAGGGGGAGAGGGGAATAAAGGAGAATGGTGGAAGAGGGGAATTGAACTATGATATAAGAACTTTTGTAAATGTCACAATGTACCCTCAGTACAACAATAACAAAAAAATCATAATTAAATAGGGTATGTTTAAGGAATACAAGAATGGTCCTTCCTGAATTTTCCTATTGGTATAAAAGATTCCATTCACAATTGGCATAAAAATAAAATACTTATAAATAAACTTAACAAAAATGCATAAGATATTTATGAAGAAACTATAAAACCTTACTAAAGGACATAAAAGAAGACTTGAAAAATGGAGAGACAGATTCTGTGATCCTAGAAGGAAAGACTGAATATTGCTAAAGATGTGAAGTCTTCTAAAATCAACCTATAATTTTTTTCCATTTTTTTTTACTTTTTTTTTATCATCTTATTGTTGTACTGGGGGTCCATTGTGACGTTTACAAAAGTGTTCACAATATATCTTAGTTAAATTCATTCCTCCATCACTCTCCTTTATCCTCCTCCCCCCATTCTCAGAATACTTTCAACAGTTCTCATTTTCCATTTCATATATGAGCACATATATTTCCACCATGTTTACCCTTCCTACACCCTTTCCTCACGTCCTCCCCCTCCCACTGGTACCAACCCCCCAGACAGGACCTGTTTTATTTTCATGCCCTCTGTTTTTGAAAAATGAAAAAGACATTTTTGTTTGTTTAAGATAGCTATACAAGGAATTTCATTGTGGCATTTCTATGCATATATGTATTGCATCCTGAATTGTAAAATCAAAGTATAATTTTAATGGAAGCCAATCAACATGGCAAGAGAGAACATTTGTTGCAGGGAGGGAGGGCTGGTTTAACGAATTCGAATATTTATCTAGCAGAATAAATGAATGGAGAATAGCCAAGAAAATCATGAAAAAAGAATGACTTGTTCTACCTTACATAAAACAGCATGAGAATAGAGCAGGAAATAACAGATTGACGGAGCTACACTCATGAGTAGGGGAGAATTTGGTACATAACGAAGATGGTATTTCAACTTCATAGGGAAGTAGTGATTCTTTAGTAGAAGTTACCAGTATCACTGAATATTCTTAGAGAAAAAAAAAAGAAAATGACCTCAAACTACACTAAAAAATAAACCCCAGAAAGTTTATAAAGATTTGGAAATTAACAAAACAAATGAGCAAAACCAGGAAAGCTCAAGAAGACAATATTGGAGCTGGTCTAAGGGGACGAGGGGAGGAGGGAGAGGGAAATAGTGCTAGAGAGTGAAAAATATTCAAGTATCGCATCTGCTTACGAAGGTAATATAACCAATGCACTGTAAGCTGGGGAATGATAGGGGAGCAGGGTGACAGAGAAAGTGTGAGTGACAGGGGAGGGGTTAATCTGATTAAATCATGGCTAAAATACTAAGGCAGAACACCTTTGAACTATCATATACACTTAAAGAAATGAAGGACAATTAAGTAAACCAGGTCCTGTCAGGGAGTGGGTACTAGCGGGAGGCAGGAGGGCATAAAGAGAGGTTGAGAAGGGCGAATACGGTGGATGCATTTTGTATTCGTGTATGAAAATAGAGAAATGAAACATATCGAAGTTGTTCCAAGAAAAGGGGAAGAAACATGAGGGAGAATGATGGAAAGAGTGAATCTATTTAATACATATTGTAAGCACATATGTAAATGTCACAAGGTCTCCCCTCCCTTCCCTTCCCCCCAACAACTATTACATGCTAATTTAAAAAAAAAGAATTTGGGGGCTAGACAGAGCCTCTGGTAACCGGGTTTTAAGTCACATGCTGGAGGCAAATGAGTCACAGGTCTGACCGCCTTGGCAAACACTGCTGGTTACAAGTGAGATGCAAGTTAAAATCGGCTGAGGGTTTCTGAAACAGAGTTTCCTCCCTGATGAACGTGGAGCTGGAAGATAAAAAAATGTTTTTGTCCATACTGTCTTTTTGTCCTTATCCTTCCTAATTGGAGTGTGACAACACAGTATTTGGAAGTGTAGCAGCCACATGTCCTATGAAGGGAATCTGTCAACACATAGTGGATTGCAAATCTGAAAGATGTAAATAGGCTGATGTTATCTCTGAATGATTAAAGTCATCCTGTGACCACCTACCTCTAGATTTCAGGTTGATTAAGCAGTTAATATTTTATAGGTAAAGCCCCTGTTATTTAACTTTTTGTTACCAAGCCTGATAGGTAAAAATAAAAACTTTTACTGGGTGCCAGGGGCTCACATCTATAATTCTACCTACTTGGGAGACTGAGATCCAGGATGGACCTTCCAGGCCAGCCAAGGCAAATAGTCTGAGAGACCCCATCTCCAAAATAACCAGAGCAAAATGGAGTAGAGGTATGGCTCAAGTTGTAGAGTACCTGCTTTGCAAGCACAAAGTCCCGAGTTCAAACCTCAGGGCCACCTAAATAAATAAATACATACATACGTACATAAATAAATAAATAAAACTTTCTATGGCAAAAATATATAACGAACTAAATGGGAAAAAATAATTTCAACATGGATGTCAAAATTAATGGCCTTAATATATAAAAGACTTTCAATAACCAATAAAGAAAGTAGAATACTTTATGCTGTCGAAATGGCTCAAGTGGTAGAGTGCCTGCCTCACAACCATGAGGCCCTGAGTTCAAACGTCAGTACTGCCAAAAAAAAAAAAAGGAAGTAGAATACTTGAATAAAATAGGCAAAGAACATAAATAGATGATTCAAAAGTTAAACTCAACTGACAAAGATATAAAAAACTTGCTTCAACCTCACCAATAACCAAAGACTTAATAGGCTGAAATCACAGTGAAATATCATTTTTCAGTCATCTTACTGACAAAGATCAAAGAGCGATAATGGCTAATTCTGGAGATCAGCATGGAAAATTAATTTATCTCCTATATGTTGGTGAAATGTAACTTGGAAATATGATTCAAAAAATATATATATTTTTTTTTTTTGTGGGACCGGGGTTTGAATTCAGGACTTCCTGCTTGCAAAAGCAGGCTCTCTACTGCTTGAGCCACACCTCCAGTCCATTCTGCTCTGGTTATTTTGAAGATGGGATCTCACAAACTACTTGCCTGGGCTGATCTCAAACTGTGATCCTCCTGATCTCAATCTCCCAAGTAGCTAGGATTACAGGTATGGGCCCCTGGTACCTGGCATGATCCTAAGCGGGGCATGGTGGCACATGCCTGTAGTTGTAGCTATTCAGGAGGCTGAGGCAGGAGGATTGCGTGAACTCAGGAATTTGAGGCAAGCCTGGGCAACATAGCAAAACACAGTCTCAAAAAAAAGAAAAGAAAAGAAAAGAAAAAATTCCTATTTTTCTCAGCAATTTTCCTTTTAGGAATTTTTTTCTAAAGTAGTTGTCAGATGTGTAAGGAAGACGTACATATAATGAATTATTTAATGTAGCTCCTTATAACAGTGAAATTTTGGGATCTGTTTCTAACAGTAAATGATCGGTAAAATAAATTATGGTTCATTCATTCAGCAGACTGGAATTCTGTGATTCAATGTAGCAATTAAGAAAGATAATGGTGCTGGGTGGCTCACTCCTGTAATCCTAGCTGCTTAAGAGGCTGAGATCAGGATGATTTAGCACTGTTAGAGGCCAGCCTGTGCAAGTAATTCAAGAGACCTCATCTGCAAAATAACCAGAGTAGGGCTGGAGGAATGGCTCAAGTGGTAGAGAGCCTAGCAAATGTGAAGCCCTGAGTTCAAACCCTAGTACCGCAAAAGAAAAAAAAAAAAAAAAAAGCAACATAACCAGAGCAAAGTGAGCTGGAGGTGTGGCTCAGGCAGTAGCTCCTATTCAAACATCAGCAACCCAACAAAGAACAAAAAAAATGATGGGGGACTGGGGGTGTGGCTTAAGTGATAGAGCGCCTAACAAGCACAAGGCCCTGTGTTCAAACCCCAGTATGACCAAGGATTGCTGTGAAAAGACATAGTCTAGTGAGAAGGAGGAAAACCAGGTTGCAAAGCACTGTGTGTGAGGATTGTCTATAAATGTATGTTTATAGATAGCATGATAACTTGAAAGACTTCACAAATAATGGTGATTATTATTCTCACTTATTTAGGAAGTGAGATTATGACGCAATCTTTATTTCTCTGTAATGGTTGAATATTTTTTACGTCAGAAAGAAAACAAAGTTGAATCCAGTTTAGAAATAAAATGTTTCCAGAATAATATGCGATGGTGTGAAAAGAAACATATGATACTGCTAAGTTAAAATATAGGATTAAGTCACTGGTGTAGTAGGGTTATTTCATGGTGGAGTTAATTTCATTGAAAGTTAGGGGAAGTTAGCGTAACAGTAGTTAATATGAAAATCAATTAAGTTAACTAATTTCACTTTAATTAAGTGAAAAGATGAACAGTAGTTATCTCTTGGGTGTAGAGTGTGGTGGGAATTTGAAACTTATTTATTTATTTATTTGTGTATGTATTTATGTATGTATGTATGTATTTATTTTGGTGGTATTGGGGCTTGAACTTAAGTCCTCATGCTTGCTAGGCAGGCACTCTACCACTTGAGCCACCCTGACAGCTGAATGTATTTTATTTTGTTGGCCAAACTTCACTGTTAAAACAAGTTAAAAAACTATTCATTGTTGAGTGCAGTGGAGCATGCTTCTAATTCTACCACTACGGAGCCAACTAGCCTGGGCTTTATAGTGAGACCCTGCTTTAAAAAACAAAAAACAGCTGGTGGAGTGGCTCAAGTGGTAGAGTACCTGCCTAGCAAGTGTGAAGCCCTGAGTTCAAACCCTAGTACTGCCAAAACCAAAATCAAAACAAAAAGTTGAAAAAAAGTGAGGGGGCAGGGTTGGGGGTATGGGTCAGCAGTAGGGCAGGTGGGAGACACTGGGTCAATCTCCAGCAGGAAAGAGGGAAGGAGAGAGAAAGGGTGGGAGGGAGGGAGAAAATAAAAGAGGAAGGAGGGAGGGAGGGAGGGAGGGAGGGAGGGAGGGAGGGACAGAAGACTGGTTTGAATTCAGTCCTCTTAAAGTCCAGTTAGGATCTCTAGAGGGCTGCAGGATGTGTGTTGATTTGATGACGTTCAATACAAACCCTGACATGTAATCTTGGTTTGGGCTGTTTATTTTCCTGTATGATAAAACTGAAAATTAACAAATAAAAAAAAATCAGGGTCAAGAAAAAGAGCAATATAGCAGAGAGATGAGATTAGAGACACTAATGGAAGGTGACCAGCAAGGTGAGATTCCCTCCAAAGTCCTGAGGTCCCTGGGATCCTCTGTTCACCCTACCTGGCCTGGGTGGAGACCTGTACATCTGGGCTTTGTGCAGGGCGAGTCCAGGAGAGGACAGAGTGGTAGATGCGTGGGGGGTCTGTGAGGCCATCACAACCCTTTTCACCTTCCTCCAGAGGAGGCCAGCAATGTCCCAACTACCAGGTGACTGTGCCAGGTGAACCCTGATTCCCTGAGCTCAGTGTCTCTCCTGGTAATCCCCACTGGGCCTGAGAACCAACCTCGAGGGTAGCCACACAGAGCAGAGCACCCCTCTCAGAGCCCATGGCCATTTGGTGAGGCTCCTCATTAAGAAATAAAGCAAAAGCTTACAAAAGCCTGGTATATTGTTAATGTTTATATTGAACAAATTAATGCTTTTAAAGCTGAAAAATAGAGTGCTACAAAAATGTTCTGTTCACAAGATAATTACAGGATTTATTAAAAATATTAATTCATGGAGCACTGCAGGCGGTGTGGTCCAGAGCCAAAGAGGCCTGTGCCAACCTCCTGCCCCCTCCTGCCACAGTGCCCCCAGGGCTAGGAGCTCTGGATAGAGCAGGACCAGGAGGCAACTCCGTGCAGCTGGCAGCAGGCACACGTGGGGACTTGCTGGGTGCTAGATCCTTCTGGGGCCCACTGCCGGGCCCTACACCATACCCTGACATCCTTCCCAAAGGCACCCCATTCTTTAATCCCCTACCTGATGGGGGATTTCTACTCAGGACTTAGGCTGGGAGAACTCATAGACACCCTAAAATCTTATTTATCACGGAGGTGTAGTCCCCTCCTGTGAGCAGCTCCCTCCCAGAGAGAAAGGGGATTTTCAGGTCTGCAGCAAGTTCATGCATATTCTCCCAAGGTGAGGATTGTTGAAAAGATGCTGAGTGGCAGGAGAAGAATGTCACCTCAACATCCCTCCGCCAAGCTGGGAGAGGTTTGGCTGTGTCTCAAGGACACAGGTTCCAGCAAGGGCAGGCCTGGCTGCCTTCCTGCCAGCCGGAGTCCTCCTGCTGGAGTTGTGAAGCATTGGGAGATCCAGGTACTCTTTCAGGGTCTCTCCTACAGGGGTTCTATCCTAAAACTGTTCTCTATAGTGGAGGAAAGAAACTGAGGTAGGTGTGTGTCCTTTAAGCCGTACCTTGGCTGGCTCTCCTCCCTAATTTCCCCATGCTTCCCAGGGTGCCTAGCAGAGAGTCTTCAGTAAAACAGGTATGTAGTAGCTGTGGAGGAGCCATTGGTGGCAGCACCACGAAGCCCTTGAACTTGGCTCTTTGCTCAGACAGCCCTAAGGGATTGTTCTGGGGCTCTCTTCCTCTCCCTTTGAGAACCCTTAATTCATTCATTGAGTCAACAGATATTTCCTGAGCACCTACTTTCTGCTAGCCCGCTGTAGTCTAAATGTTGGGAGTGCAGGAATAACAGACAAGTAATGAACAAGACAGAATGGTCCTTTCTTTCCTGGAATTTACAAGATCACTTTTCACCTGCCCGTCCAATTAAAAACAGAAACTTAAGATCCTTGATCTTGGATCTCCTGATCCACCAAGGCACAACGTTTTGAGAGAGAGAGAGACAGAAAGAGAGAGAGAGGCTAAAGACAGAGAGAGACTAGAGAGAGAGCTCCCAGTTTTGTAGTAGTCTCTGGAGCAAGGGACCCATTTTTGTCAGTCCTTATTCAAAGATCCCATGTCCCCACTCGATGCACACACACACACACACACACACACACACACACACACACACATGTTTCTCGCACGGTTTACATTCATAACATGTACGGTGGGAGCGCAGCAAAGTCAACCCCCCACATTATACAGAAAGGATTGGCAGCAGGGACAGGGCCATAGAAATAAGCTATTGATCAAGGGTTATAAAAGTACTGCCACTGGGATCCTGTGATGCTTGCAAGCTGAGGGCAGCAAAGTGCTACACAAACGCAATAACATTTATAACCCGAGGGCAAGTACTTTTTACATGAAAATAAAAAGCTGATCCTCTTTTTAATTCTTTCCCCCTCCTTGGGCTGGGCTGGCCTCTGACAAGTGTATAGACAGGAGCCTAAGCAGGGACCACTCTTTATCAGCTGGTCTCTTACTCTTTGGGTGAGAGTCACTGTGACTGGGTCACTGTGCCTCATATTGGTGTCTTCTGGTGGTCTGGGGAGTAACCTGCATTTTTTAAACTCCTCTAGGAGAGGCAGGAAAGCAATGGTGTCCTCCCACCCCGAAAGATGAGTAATGCCTGGGCCTTGTAGGTCTTCGTGGATGTTGCCTGGTCCTGTTGGGAGCTGAACTTTTCACTTGAATGGATGCTGGAAATCACTCTTTAGAGCTCCATTCTGTGACATTTGTAAGAGGAGAAGTCCTATTTTAGGGAGAAATAAGTGGAAAAGAGAGACAGCTCTGGAGGTGCCACAAAATTGCGAATGCATCATGTAACCAGACCTTGATAAGACTTTTTCTTCCAAAAGTTATTGGACCAGTATTCCCAGGAGCACCAGCCCTGTAAGAGACTCTGTTAAGATTGGGGCTATATAATGGAAACAGACTTGCCCTGCTCAGTTTCTCTTTTTATTGCCTACTGCGTGTTACCACACTGTCAAACTACTTGCCAAAGGATAGGATACTTTGCCTGCCACACATTGTGTGCTTACCATGTGCAAGGCACTTTATGTGGATTATCTCAACCCCCCAAAAACTCTGAAAGTGACATTGTTCCCTTCCTATTCCCTACTTCACAGATGAGAAAAATGAGAGTGAATAAGTTACCTGTCCGAGGACCCTGAGCTAAGTAGTAACTTAGCTTAGATTTGAGACCAGGACCTTCTAACTCCCATCCCACCATGATCCATCCAACTCAGCATCTTCCTGCATGGGCTAGAGGCTGACTTCTCATTTTGCCAAAGGAAAGGTGAGTTGCTCTTCTTTGGAGACCCTTGTGTCAGGATCCATCTATTGTTCTCCATCTATTGTTCTCTGGGTGCTTCATCTCTGCTCCGTGCTGTTCCCCAGCCTCAGGGGAATTCCCACTAGAAGGCAGAATCTAAGTACCCATGGCCCAGTTCAGCCTTTTAGGCAATTTATTTAAGCCTCTAAACCTGTTTTCTTTTCTTTTTTTGAGGTACTGGGGTTTGAACTCAGGACCTCACACTTTCTAGGCAGGTGCTCTACCACTTGAGCCACTCCTCCAGTCATTTTTTGTGATGGGTTTTTCAAGATAGGGACTCAAGAATAGTTGCCTGGGGCTGGCTTTGAACTGGATCCTCCTGATCTCTGCCTCCTGAGTAGCTAGGATTACAGGTGTGAGCCACCGGCGCCCGCCCGGCTCAGTGTTCTTACCTATAAAAATTTAAATGTGTACAAAACATCTGGCCCTGAATGCCTAGTAAATAGACGTCATTATTTTTTCTTGTTAATAATTAACAGTAAGTCTTCAAGGGAAAAAATATTCATGAATATTTCCAGGATCCCTGTTTTAAATCTGTGTATTCTGGTGTGACAAGACACAGATATTTAAAGATGAAAAAAGGGAAGCCTGTTAGCCAGTGACTTTTTCAAATGAATAGCTAGCTAAAAGCAGAAGTGGGGCCTGGATTCCCAGTTCACAGAAATTTAAGACACCCTGATGTGTCAAAAAGCTAACTGCTTCTAAAAAGGCAAAACATGAGAGATAAGTTTTGGGTGCTGTTTCAATTGAAATCCAATCAGGGATGAAAATAAAATTTCTCTGAAGTTATGTTTGGTAAAATAAAAATTAAAACTTTTACTGTAAAGTATTAGATCTAAAACATCTTTAGAAAGCTCTGGTTTTTTGGTGCTTGGGATTGAACCCCGGACCTTTGCACATGCTAGGCTAACACTATACCACTGAGCTACACCCCCAACCCCTGAGAGCTTATTTTAAGAAATCAGAAACAGGGCCCTCTTGCCTTACCTACTGTCATTGTTTGGTTGTTTGTTTACTTGCTTTTTATAATTATTTGCCATTACTCAGGCCCAAACTTTTTTCTGTCTAATCATAACATTTTTGTAACTTGATTTAAGTTTTAATAGCACCGCTGCATTAATGTCAAAGTCTAGGCCGGTTTTGCTCTGTGATCTTTTCGGTTTTGCCTAAGCTGCTGAGGCGAGGACATTCTAGGATGAAATGAACTGTTTAGGCACAGTTAGCCACAAAGCTTAGGTTGGAGCATTTCAGCTAGGAATGGATCCATTCCATCAGCTCACTGACATTTATCAAAGGAAATATGATATTCATCCAGATTGGAACTGGAATGAGTTTTTCTTTTCTATTAGGTGAACATTGTGACAACACAATGTACTTGGAAAAATCCTAAGTTTGTGCATATGCTAATTGAGGAACTAATATCAAAATAAAGTGTTTGTGGCTGTGGTGTAGCATTGTACTGGAACCCCTGCATCATCTGGAGTCAAACATCCCCAAGAGGCTATGGGAAAATACTTCTTGTTTCTGATTCTCACTCTCAAGAAGTTGAAACATAATCCTGTTTCAGGTGTCTACTTCTCTGTGTTATCTCCATGAGCAATGATAAGCTATTTACAAGATTGAGATAATGAAGAAAAAATAAGAGCATTCCAAAGGTCTGGCTGTGACGAGTCAGGTCACTGGCTCCAAGTTGAGGACTCTTCTTGTTGCCATCATCCAAGGGAGACTCCTCTGCCATGTCTAGGATCCTAGATGCAGTCTTTCCTTCTATACCAGAACCTCTTTCACCAGTGCAATTCTCAGCCCAAATCCCCTCACATTGCTGCTTTCAACCCAGATGCAAACATTGCAGAAGTGTTACCTTCAGCCAGGCACCAGTGGCTTGTGCCTGTAATCCTAGCTGCTTGGGTGGCTGAGATTGGGAGGATCCACAGTCATGAAAGCAAGTCATGGCAAATAGTTCCAAAGACCCCAACTCCAAAATAACCAAAGCAAAATGGAGGTGTAGCTCAAGTGGAAGAGCACCTGCTTTGCAAGTGTGAAGCCCTGAGTTCAACCCCCAGTCCCTAAAAAACAAAAGTGTTATCTTTAATTAAAGTTTAATTAGTTTCTCTTTCATTCACTCACAGCACCAGTTTCCAGTAAGTTCATTTGTATGTGACTTCTATCTCAATGGCTCCTAGCAACCAAAGGGGAGGTATAGAGCTGTCTAGGTAGGGACAAGGTAGCCTGTACTGCTCTCATCTGGTCAACATCATAGTGCTGAAGGGGTTGGGTTTATTTACATAATGAGTGTGACACAAGTGACAAATCCGTTTTGTACGGGGATAATGTCCTTCTCATTGAAAAGGGCTATATTACAGCAATGATTCTTGGAGTCTAAGGTTTGAGCTCTGAGTACCTTAAAAGACATTTATTATTTTGACAGTTCTCCTCACATTGCCATCTTTAGGGAAATAATATCCCATTTTAGAGATGAAGAAAATGAGGCTGAAGAGAAAGCAGATTGACTGGACTTAAAAATGAGGAAACACCAGCTACTTGTGAGGCAGAGGTAGGAAGATTGTGGCCCAGCCAAAAGCACGAAACCCTATCTGATAAACTAAAAACAAAAGGCCTGGGGGCATGGCACAAGTAGTAGAGCGTTTGCCTAGCAAGTGCAAGGTCGTGAGTTCCAACCCCAGTACTGCACATGAGGGAATAAAACCTAGGCCTTCTGCTTCTTCACTCCACTACTTTGGTTCTAGCTTATACACACATGGCTGGTTAGTTTAACACTAATGGGTGTCAGGTTCATCCAAAGAGCATGACCTCAGCGTGTAAATTATTCAGCAATGACTATTTATAGGTCATAAATCAGTTATAAACTGGGAAATATGAGACCAGGTTCCTAAATAGAGAGGCAATTGTTACCTACTTGGGACTTAATTTAAATACACAGGGTTGAAAGCTGGGCATCATCTCATATCTGATACCCTTTGCACTGGGTGCTGGCAGAAGTGCATGGGACAGGTGCACTAATTACAGCGAGACACCAGCGTGAGACCAGTTATGACGAAATAGATCTGTATCTTGGGCAAGTTCCAAACAGTTGATGCCTGATACTTGTACTGTATTGAAAAGGATGCTGAGGCAAGTTCAAGCTCTAGGAAATCCACAGATTACAGACTCGCCTCCCTAGCTTGGTTATTTCGTGCCCTTTTACCATAATTCACCATAATTGTCCTACTGAATTTTATATTTCCTGCAACCAATTAAGGAAAGAGAAACCAAAGGGCCTCCTTTCAAAAACCTGAGCACAATGATAAGCCAATAAGAAATTAAAAAATTCCAAAGGCCAGGCATGATGGCCCCACACCTATAACCCTACTTGAGAGGCAGAGATTGGGAAGATCATTGTACCAGGCCTGGGCAAATAGCTCTTAAGACCTCATCTCAACCAATGGCTGTGTGTGGTGGTGTGTGCCTGTCATTCTAGCTATGCAGGGAAGCACAAATAGAAGGTTTGTGGTCCAGGCAGGCCAGGGTGTAAAGGATAACAAGGACCCAGGGCTGGCCCCCATTCTCTCTTAGTTTTTTTTTGGTGGTACTAAGATTTGAACTCAGGGCCTCACATTTGCAAGGCAGGTACTCTACCACTTGAGCCACTCCACCAGTCCCTTTTCTTATGTTAGCTGTAACTCTCTCATATGATATTCAAGTTGATTCGAGCACACTTACATCTTATTTCTGTGTGAAGAGATGCTGAGTCTGAAAATACACATTTAAGCTGTAAAGTGCTGTGGTCACTTAGCCCCGGATAAAGCCTTAAACGGGACCCTCTCTGTCAGGGCACAGGCTTTTCAAAACTCTGACCCGAGGGATTCTGATTCTGTAGCTGTTGCTTCTCTCGTCGCTCTCCCTAAGCCCAAATCACGTCACTCTTAGACCTTAGTCTCATCTCTGAGCAAATCAGGTCACGTCGTGTTTGGATGCCAGGCACACACCCCTGTGGCCTTCTGTTCAGAACTGCACTATTGTCACAGCTATTTGGTTTATCACCCTGCCTACATTCTGTACGGTGGTATTAGGGTTTGAACTCAGGGCCTTGTGCTTGCTATGCAAGTGCTCTACCACTTGAGCTGCAACCCCGCCCCTTTTTGCCTAAGTTATTTTTCAGGTAGGGTCTTTCACTTTTTACCTGGGCAGGCCTGGATCACAATCCTCCTATTTACACTTCCCATATACATAGCTGGGATGACAGACACACACCTCTGCACCCAGTCATTGACTGAGATGGGGGTCTTGAGAAATTTTTGCCTGGGTTGGCCTGGAGCCATGATCCTCCCATCTCTGCCTCTCCACTAGCTAGGATTATGTGTGTGAACCTCCAAGCCTGGTTCATTCTGCAGCCTTGACCAAAGACCTACCTTTCTTGCTGCTGGGCAAAATTTTCCTTTTTTTCAACTCTCCTTAACTTCCTTCCTATGATCCCTGGGGGCCATCATCCTAAATGGATAATGACTTACTTTTATAGAGGGCTTTAAGCTCCAAGCTCATCCAAACCCATGAGCGTGAGCAAATTGTTTTTTTAAAATCCTAACAATACTATTATTATTCTCATTTAATAAATGAGAAGATTGAGGTATTTAAAGTAAATTGTCTAAGATCATATATCGTGATAGATGATAGGACTTTGACAATCTGATTCAAATTTATCATTTTGCTATATCTCCATCTGATAATTCAAAATCCCATTTGCATCTCAAAGGCAATTGCTGTTTTGTCTGGGAAGACATGTTTTCAAACTCATGATACTCTTTTTTTTAATCTTCGTAATGATAAAATATATGTTTATTACAGAATTCTCTAACCTTCAAAAACATCCAGTGAATACAGAGATGTATTTGCTTTGGGAAAATTTACCAAAATTTTACTTATGATTTGCACACTTCTCTGTATGAACATTATACTTCAATTTAAAAGTTGACATAAAAGCTACTCCCAAGCTGGGTGCCGGTGGCTCAAGTCTGTCATCCTACTCAGGAGGAGGAGATCAGGCGGATTGTGGTTTGAAGCTGGCCTAGGTAAATAGTTCATGAGACCCCATCTCAAAATATACCAACACATACACAAAAAAAGGCTGATGGAGTGACTAAAGTGGTAGAGCACCTGCCTAGCAAGTGTGAGGCCCTGAGTTCAAATCCCAGTATGACCAAAAAAAAAAAAAAAGCTACTCCCAGATCTTTTTATTTTTGTCTTAGAAAACCCATTTTATACCCATTTTGATGACTGCAATGAAATTTGCCTGTGCTGAGGTCAAGATAAATTTTGCAACAGCACCAAGTCAGATTTAGATGTTCAGGGTAGAACAAACATTGTGCTAGCTGGTGATGCTGTGCTAACCCAGGGGCTTTATGTGAGTGAGACAGAGGGTTTGAAAAGTTATTAGAACATTACTTCAACGAAGGGAGAAGAACCTTACATTATTGCATCACACCTGTGCCCAAACGATTTAACTTGGAAGACAGAAGTCACATACTTCAGTCAGAAAGCTGAATACTGCTTTCACTTGGTTGGAATTGAGGATGTAACATATTTTAAAAAGGGCTTCACTCATAAAGGTGTACTAATTACTGCCACGTGTCAGTGCTCATGGAAAAGAAGTAATAGTGAAATTAAATGTATTACAATTTACCAAAGGACAAAAATAACATTTATCAAGCACACACAACACACACTATCACATTTAACTTTCATAACAACTCTATAGAGTTATACCATTAAGTCTGCATTTTGCACATAAAGAAACTACTGCTTACACTAGGGGATCATTTGCTCAAGGTCAGCACAGACTGTAGGATTCCAGTGCTCTCAATTTCTCAAGAATGAGCCCTTGGGGTCAGGCGCTGGTGGCTCACGCCTGTAATTGTAGTTACTCAGGAGGCAGAGATCAGGAGGATTGCAGTTCAAAACCAGCCTGGGCAAATAGATGACAAGACCCTATGTCGAAAAAAACCCATGACAAAAAAGGGCTGGTAGAGTGGCTCAAGGTGTAGGCTCTGAGTTCAAACCCCAGTACCACAAAAAAAAAAAAAAAGAATAAGCTCCTGCTTCTCATGAACAGCTCGGGCCCACACAATCCAGCTGATTAAGTGTCATTGCTTTCCTCCTGTCGGACAAGGAATCAGGCCCAGAGAGATGAACTGATCAGTTACATTTGCAGATCCCAGACCCAAGCTCTAGTTCTTGGCCTCTGAGTCTGGTGACACCTTACACCACATGACAACTTTGCTCAGGCCCATGATATAATTTATTTATGCCAATAATAGATAAACTAAAGATGGAAATAACAAAATGATAAAATTCTTTCAACATTCTCTGTTTTGGAAGGTCTCCCTGCAATACTTTTGGCAGCTTTAAGGCAGACAAACTCTGAATGCCACCACTTTCATTTCTAAGGACAGGTTCAACCTACTCTCCCTGACCTGCAGAAGTTTCTTTTGGAAAAGGAATTGGGATGTGCTCTTGGAGCGCAGAGTCATCCATGCAGAAATACACACGTGAGTCTATCCCCTAACTCAAGTGCAATTTTATATTCCTCCATCCACCCCCATGTCATTCATACACATGGGGGACATTTGGTTATGTGAGGGGGGGGGAGCTGCTAATGGCAGCTAGTGGGTAGGGGCCAAAGAGGCTGCTAAATATCCCACAGTGTCCCCTACAGCAATGACACCAACCAAAATTACCTGGTCCTGAATATCAACAGAGCCTGGGTTGAGAAGCCCTGGTCTACTTAATCCTATTAAACACATAGACCTGAAATTGCTTAGAATTAAATTGGCCCTGGAGATTATAGCAGAAGTAATGAAATTAAAGGTATTCTTCAAAGAGTAGACTGCCTTTCCACCAATATTTATTTATGTATAAGATATACCTTGGTCCTTTGCCAATCATGATTTTGTTTACCATACGTGTACACATGAAACAGTTAAAGTGAAGGTTTTCAAAAAACTCAGAAACCATTGAAATGGAGGGGAGAAAGAACCTCCATTTAACTTCTGCTAGTCACTGGGGATTTCCTGTCAAAATTCTTTAAAACTCACACTGATATGCCTCCTCTACCTACTTAAGCATTTTGCTGCTGTGGGCCAGGTTTTCATTTATTCCAGCCCAACAAGAGTTCAAAAAGAAGACCTAATGAATCCCAGTTGTTACTTCCCTGCCTCAGTGAAGAAGCAGAACCCTCAGGTGTTCAGACAGTGTTCCCATCTTCTTCACACTGACCTTTTTGAAGATAATGGGGTTACTTTTCACCTGGAGCAGAAAAAAAGGGGAGTGACCGTGTGAGAAGGGGAGGGGCCACTGGATGAGGAAACTCAATTAATCCTTTGGTGGTGGTGGTATTATTTCCTGTTTGAAATACTTCCAATTTTCAGAACATCAGAGACAATCACACGCAAAATGCAAATACAAAAATACCTCAGTATTGCCTGGAGCAGTGCCTATAATCCTGCTACTCGGGAGGAAGAATTCAGGAGGATCCTGGTTCCAAGCCAGCTCAGCCCAATAGTTTGTGAGACCCTTTCTCAAAAATACCCACACAAGAAAGGGCTGGCAGAATGGCTCAAGTTGTAAAGTGACTGCCTAGCAAGCATGAGGCCTTGAGTTCAAACCCCAGTACCATCACCAAAAAAGAAAAAAAAGAAAAAAACCCCTCAGTATCCACAGGTATGAGTGTGTGCTATGATCATACAAAAGTATAAAGTAAGAAAAGTTTAGAAGAATCATCTTTATTCGTTCTTTATTATAGTATATAATGCCTCTATATATTATGTATATAAGGTGGGCTAGAGGAATGGCTCAAGCAGAAGAGCCTGCCTCACAAGGGCAAAGCCCTGAGTTTAAACCCCAGTACTGCCAAAAAAAAATTATATATGCCTATTTTATATATACATATAATTTACAACTCCTCTATTTATGTATATGTATATATATATATATATATATATATAATGAAATTATGTTCTTTGCAGATAAATAAATGGAACTGGAAAGCTATGTTAACAAATCAAGACTCAGAAAGACAAAGGTAGCATATTTTCTCTCATATGTGGATGGTATATCTAACAGATAATTGTAAATGCAAATACAAACATGGTCATATACATATTTATGTATAGAACATGTTTACAATACTGGGAATATTCAATAGGACTTGAGACAGGAGGACAGGAAAAGAGGGTGATGGTTAACAAAATTACATATATTGTATAACAATATTACTTATATAGGGAGTTAGCCGTTCCATCATTTTAAATGACATTTTACACTATCCAACAGAACCTCAATATTAAATGTTTTTCTTTTTTTTTCTTTTTTTGGTGGTACTGGACTTTGAACTCAAGGCCTTGCTTTTGCTTGGCAGGTGTTCTACCACTTGAGCTATGCCTCCAGCTCTTGCTTGTTTCTGTCAAATGTGTGTGTGTGTATTAGCGGTGCTGGGGTCTTTTAAACTCAGGGCTTTGTGCTGTGAGTCAGGCACTCTATCATTTGAGCCATGTCCCCAGTCCTCAAATAGAAAGCTCAAATATCTTATACCAAAAAAAAAAAAAATTTTTAAATAAATCTAACAAGGTAAATGTAAAAAATAGAAATCTTTATAAAGAGAAGAAAATTGTACATATTTTTCTTATCTTGAAGTTTGGATGATCTCTCGAAGCATGGAAAAAAGACAGGAATATGTAGAAAAAACACTCATAGATTTGACTACCTTTTGTTGTTGTTTTTGGTGGTACTGGGTTTGAACTCAGGGCCTCTCATTTGCTAGGTAGGTGTGGTAGACCACTTGACATTCTAACAGCCCTTGACTATTTTTATAAAAATTCAAAACTACCTACCTGATATTTAGTGATATTCAAAATTTGAGTTTTATGCTTCTCAACAGAGTTCTGATAAGAACTATTTTTCGGGGGGGGGGGGAAGGTAAGTAGGTGGTGGTTATTGCACATCTGCTATTATTATGATGCTGCTTTTCTTTTTCCTGGTGCTGGGGACAGAACTCAGGGCCTGTGCATGCTAAGCAAGTGCTTTACCATTCAGCTACATCTCCAGCCTATTTCTACCATTTACTTCTGAAAATTGAATGACTTATCTCAAGGAAGCTCCTGATGGTGAACTTTCCATTTTTAGCTTATTTCTTGGACTTTCATTAACACATATTGTTATTTTTGTTTCCCTTTAGCCCTTATGGCAACCCCACAAGGTGTTACCTGTTTTTATGAGAAACAGGGTTCAGAGAGCCTACGTGTTCTGTCCAAGGCCACACAGCTTGTGTGTTCACTAAGTGCCAATGTCAGGCACGCAAAGACGCTTAGTGCTTGAGAGGGACGTGCTAACATTTACCAAAATACCAACTTTACAACCTCTAATAACCCTGAGACCCTGAACCCCGTATGCCTCATCAACTCGGTCTGTGCCCTTTCCCAGTAACTCAGAAAACGAATTTGAGGGCACAGGGAAAGGTGTGTTAGACTGTCCTATGTGCCAGGCATTGTAAGCACTTACACGAATTATTTCATTTAATCTTCTCAACGACCCCATGAAACCTGCATTTTTTAGGGGTAGGGGGGATGCTAGGGATTAAACCCAGTACCTTGAGCATGCTAAGTACTGCTCTATCACTGAGCTATACCCCCAACTCTAATACCTACATTTAAAAAAATAGGACAACTGAGGCTGTGAGAAGTAAAATAACTTGTCCAAAGTACTTTAGTTGAAAAGCATCTTCTTTGGTGTCAGAATTCAGGTCTGCATGATCCACCAGCTAGAGGCTGACGGAGTGGTTCAAGAGATAGAGCACCTACCTAGCAAGCATAAGGCTCTGAGCTCAAACCCCAGTCCTGCCAAAAAAAAAAAAAAAAAAAACAAACAAAAAAACACATATCAATCACAAGCTAGAATATTCTTTTCCATAGTTTGGTGATTACAGAAGTATTAGACATAATGCAATTAAGATACTTTAATTAAGGTGTAGCTCTCTGGAATGACTTTTATACTGATTTCTGATTTCCATACAAGCCCCCTCTACTACAAGTTCAGTGGCTACTCAACTTTAGTCCTCTCTAGCATGGTTGGGCAAATGACAGCCTCTGGGCCTCTTCCCACCCACCACCTAAAACCAAAACATTTTTTCTTAAAAAAACAAAACAAAACAAAAAACGCTCTTTAACCATTGGGAGAAAATTAAAAAAGAGTAGTATTTCATAACACAAGGAAAGTACATGAAATAATCAAATGTCAAGGTTCCAAAATAAAAATTTTATTAGATCACATCCAGGCACATTTATTTACATGTTGTCTATGGAGTTTTTTTTCTTTCTATGGTACTGGGGTTTGAACTCAGGGCTTCACACCTACTGGGCAGGTGCTTTACCACTTCAGTCACTAAGCCATCCCTTCGGGAGGCTTTTGTGTTACAAGAACATAGAGTTGAGAAGCTGTGACAAAGCTTAAGATATTTACAACCTGGGCTTTTACAGAAAAAGTTTGCCCACCAGCTCTATACCATTTACACATTCATGCACAATTTGAGCACAGATATTTTTCCCTATGAAATTCTGAAAAAAAATTAACTTTTTCCAGAAAGAGTAAAGCAATCCTCCTCTGAAAAAATGCTGATAGCCTGGGATGATTGGAAATGACACCATTAAGTTAGCATTGCAGTGATGGGTGTCCAGCTTAAAAGGCTTCCCTCAGTTTAAATACACCAGAGTTATCTCCAGGAGGTAAGGCTGGGTCTTAGTACCCAACTCATCTTACCAGTATTTGCCTTGACTGCATGGCCAGTTTAGTTTCACAACATTTTGAGTTCATCCAGGCTTCCTGAATCATTTATAGGAATTTTCATTTTCACTCTCAAACTCTTATACACTTTCTCTGCTGTGAATTTTAACAGAGAGCTCAAACTACGAAATGGCCCACACATGTAAAATAAAATCCATACTTTTTTTTTTAACTTTAAGAAATCAGAATTTTCTCCAAATTGTTTTCTCTTGAGAAGCTAAACTTAATTTTGCAGGTTACAGAAGTAAGAAAATATCTTCATATGCAGTGATCTCAAAGCACCTCTGGTGAGAACACATAACAGGGTAAAGAAATGTGTATTTATTTTTCAATACTATGTCTTTGAGAAAATATTATTTAACGGGAAAGATGTGACTAGTAACAAATCAAGTCCAAGGCTGTTCCTGGTTCTGCCAATGACTCACTTTGACTTTGGGCAAATCATCTCACCACTGTTGCTCTTTATCTGCAAAAAACTGGACTTCAAGCCTATGGGAGTTGCATGGCTAATCAATGCCTGGAAAATGCGTAGTGGCAGATGCTACAAAAGTGCTGAGCCTTAAAAACAAAACCACCCCCACCCCCATTTGTATTCAGTTGAGGTTGGGGCTTATTGTTATTTAACATTCGAAGGCCAACACTATGTTAAGTCCAGCGTGCTGCACAAAACAGATATCACTGTCCAGATGGGATTTTTTTTTTTTTATATCTAGGATTTTTGAGTTTTTTTCTTTATTGTGGTTGGAGGTTATTTTAGAATCCAGTAATAACATCCGTACAAAAAACCTTAAGCTTTAAGTTGAAAACTATCGATTTAAAAATCTAAATAAACCCCCTCCAAAAAAAAGAGGCCCTCCCCCGCCCCGCCAAGAAATCTCTCAAAACAAGAATTCTTCTGATGTTTTTTTTTTTTTTTCCCTTTCCCTCCCTGCAGTTCTCCATGTTACAGTCCTTGGAGGTAGAATAGGCATAAAATACTTTCACTAATAAAATATGACAAACCGCCGGATTATACGTGGCCGATTCCCAGTGATTGCCCTGCTACACAAAGCAGAAAAGTAAATGCCATCATCCCCCTTAGAACAAAAGAACTTAGGAATAAAAAACATGGTGAGGGGGGAGAAAGCAGCAATAAATAAAGGTGAGCGAAGGCCCCCGTCCCCCGCCCTCCCCGGCGCGAGTGTGGACTAAGTACCGCTAATAAAGTGGTTCAAGGGTAGTTATTTGGAAAGGGGGCGGGGTGGCGAGGGGAGGGAGCGGGCGAGCGGCGGCCGGGGATTGCATGTTGCATTCGACTTGAGCTTGCATCTTTCTCCTGTTGCCTGGACCACGCTCCCCCATTGCAGTGCTTCCTCCCAGCTTCTCCCCGCTCCTGCCCTCGCCGCTTGCTTTTCCCCCTACAAACTGCTGTTGCACTGGAGGGAGTTGGGGCCGCTCCGGAGCCCCAGTGCAGCTCCGCCGGCGGGAGTGGGGGGGGGTGGACTTGGGTTCGGGCCGCGGACTTGGGCGGGGGGGGGGGGCGGCCTTGCCTCGGCTACGGCTGCATGGGAGCCGAGCTGCAGCGCTGCACGGGCTCGGGATTGCGGCGGCCCCGGAGTTTGGCCGCCGCCGCCGCCGCCACCGCTCGGCCCCATCACTGCCGCCGCCGCCGCCGCCGCTGCACTGGAGTTTGGCTGCTGCTGCCCTACTTCACTCTAGTTTAGTTTCACTCACTTTACATCCGGGTTTTTTCCCTAGGCAATGGGGGCCGCAGCACACCCCGTTCCTTAGGCAAAGTGAAATAAATTCGCCGCACCGACACGTCAAGTAGTCCGCCCGCCCGAGCGCCGCCGCGGGCCCCCGCTGTACCCCCCCGCCGCCGCCCCGCGCCCCTCGGGGGGGGGCGCGCATCCCGGGAGTGACGGGCGGAGGAGCAGGGACCCGGACCGGCCGCCGTACAACTCCTCCCGGCCCCTCCCGCCCCGCCGTGCCCCTTCTCCCTCGGCGCCTCCTCGCCCCCCTCCCTCGTCCCCGCTTTCCCAGCCCCAGTCCCTTCTCGCCCGGCTCTCGGGTGCGGCGGGAACGCGCACGGCGGCGGCGGCGGCGGGCCGGCGGGGCCGCGCGGCGGGCTCCCGCGCGGGCGAGTGTGTCTGGGCCTGGGCGGAGGGATCCCCGGGCTGAGGCGGCGGAGGTGCTGCGGCCCGGGGCCGGGTGGTGAATGGGCTGGTGGTGCTCGCTGCTGCTGCTGAGAGGAGGAGGAGGAGGATGAAGAGTTGGGCTTGTTTGTCTCCCACAGTTTCTCTCCTGCTGCTCTGATTCCTCCCCCTCCATTCCGGCCCAGGGCCTGTGTGTGTCTCTCCTGGAGAAGGAGGAGGCTCCAGTTCCTCCCCCCCACCCCCTCCTCCCCACCCCCCCCTTGCCTGGGGAAGAGGAGGAAAGAAACAGCCCAGAGAGAGAGAGAGTGAGTGAGAGAGGGAGAGAGAGAGAGGAAGAGAGAGAGGAAAGGAGGAGGAGGAGGAGGGAGAAGGGAACAACCTACCATCTTAACACACTAATATCTAAAAAGTGCGAGAGGCCCAGAGCAGCAGCAGAAGCAGCAGCAGCAGCTCCAGCTTCTTCCCTCCCTCCCCATGAAGAAGAGTTCTCTCCTCCTCCTCCTCCTGCTTCTCCTGCTCAGAGTTCCTGCCTCCAGCTGCCAGGGGGGACAGCCAGCCAGCAGCAGGAGGGTGCAGTATCCCAGCTTTTCCATTCTCTCTTCTCCTCACTCTCTCCTCTCTCTCTCTCTCTTTTTTTTCTGGAGTAGCTCTATTTCCCCTCCCTCCCCCTTCCCCCTCTCTCTCCCTCTCTCTGTTTCTCTCTCTCTCTCTCCTTCTCTCTCTCTCTCTCTCTTTCCCCGTCTTGTCTCTGGTGTTTGTCTCTGGGAGGAACTGGGGCTGCTTGCTTGGAGTTTGTAGTGGGGGGAGGTAGGGGGAGGGGAGGGGTGTGTGGGAGGGAGGAGGGAAAGGGGGTGTTCTCGCCAGGACCCCTCAGTCAACTTGAGATTTGAGCAATAACTTCCCCTTCGGGGCGCCCCCCTGCGTGCCCTTCCTATTCCTTCCCCCCCTGAAAAAAAAAGACAATGGGAAAACCTCGTCTCCCCCCTTCTTCCCCTCTGCCCTCCACCCCTCCCCAGGATAGATTGGAAGTAAGTTTATGAGCAGCCTCGGGAGCCTGGGCGCTGAGTGCAGGGCCGGAGCGGGTGACAGAGGCGGCGCGCCGGGGGTGGCGGGGAGGGGGCGTCACATTGTCCCGGCGGGGGGCCGGGCCGGGGGGGGGGGCGGGTGGGGGGCGGGGGGCTTGGAGCCTCGGCCGCCCCCCTCCCACACCCCTCCGACTCCCCCTCGGTCCAGAGATGGTGGCCGCGGCTTTTTTCACCCCCAGCCCCCACCCTGGGATGCTGTTGGGGGGAAGTTTTTATTATGGGTATTTATTTAATTAAAAATTTTTTTGGGAAAACCATCTTGTTTGGTGACTGAGAGATCTGGTTAAAAAAAAATAATCTGCGGCTGCTGACGCTGCCGGGCCCGAGTGTGTAGTGTGAGTGTGTGTGTGTGTGTGTGTGTGTGTGTGTGTGTGTGTGTGTGTGTGTGTGTGTTGGTGCATTTGTCTTGGGTGGCCGGAGCAGCGTTGGGGAAATTCCGCTTATTCTTCTTCTTCTGCAACTTGTTATTCCGGAGAGTCAGCCTGCACCCCTCACCCCGGGGCCGGTCCTCCCGCAGTCACCCCCGCCAGTCGCCTGGCGCTGGCCGCGGGGCGCCCCGGGACCCCGCGCGCGGGCCGGGGCGGACAGGCCGCTCCGAGAGGGGCCGCGGCCGCCCCTCCCCCGCCCGCGCCCCCGCCGGGGGGAGGGGCGCGCGGAGTGGGACTCTTTCCGTTTGGTCCAGCCCCGCCGTGCACGCAGTTCCCAACACTTCTCGTCATCCTCTTCTCTGCTCTCTTTATTCTGCTGAGCGCTGCTGTTAGGATTTCTTTTTCTTTCTTTCTTTCTTTTTTTTTTTTTTTTATTTCCTCTGACCACGTTCGTGATGGTGGGTAGCAGCAAGGTGGCCCTGGCAGGGGAGGGGTTGATTTCGAGATAGGGCACCGGGCGGAGAATGTCTCTCTCTCCTTTTTCAACTTTGTGTCTGTGGCTTTGCACCCCAGGAGGAGGCCACTCGCCGGTTGTGGGGTGTAGGTGTTGCCGGGAGTAATTTCTTAGTAGTTGAGTTGTTGAGATGAGGGTAAGAAACTGCTAATGGTAGGCAGGTTTTGTTTTCATTGGTGAATTCGGTGTCATCATATTCCGGTCATATGTTGAAATATTCTTTGTTTAGGTCTTGAAGTAGAGGATCTCACTTTGCACGTCCACATTGTGTTGTTTTTGAATGATGTCTCTAGGAGGATGGATTTGTAGAATTTCAAATGTGACTTAAGGTCTGGGCCTCAAGCACTGGCCTTGACAGTGAACTTTGTGGCTGTGTTTCAGATTTCAAAGATTTGCCCCGTAACTGGGGTGCGAGCTGTGTGCATTTTTCTTAATGGTAGGTGTAAGGAATGTAGATATTTGAACTGGGGAAGTTAGAGAAGGAAGCACATTTATATATAAATAATTGATGGCTGAATATTACAATCAGATTAATTTGGACTGATGAGAGCTTTTTTTTTTTTTTTTTAAAGCACTTGTGCACTCTAGGAAGGAAGCCTTTTTCACAGGCTCATTTTATTGGGGTGGTTTGGGGCAAGGAACTGGGATTTTGCCTTTAGAGAGGACATCTGCATCTTTATTGAGGGCCTGGTAAGGGGACTGAAATTGAGGCTAAGACGGGTAAGCCTACTGCCCAATGTTTATGTTATTTGTTTACATTTGATGTTCACTCACTTTTGGGCAGAGGGAAATAAATAAATCAGCCTTGTTTTGTTTTTTTTCTTTTTTTGGTTTTGAAGACTAGCCCCCTTCTCTTCCCCTCCCCGCCAAGTTTTTTTTTTTTTTTCTCCAAACTTTCACAATCTACTTCGTTTACAGCCTTGTAGGAAACTGTTGCTACATTTTTACTGGAAATACTATTATTCTTTTTAATTTCGGTAAGTTCCTTCTTACTCTTTCCTGCCTTCACTTTGTGTATGGAATCTGTGTTGTGGGCTTAACACTAGCCATTTAATATGTCTGAAGAATGCATTTTAAAATATCAGGACATATCTTTTGATGGCAAAGAGGAAACTTGTGTGTGCAGCTTTCATGCATGTTTATTTAAAAAATATCTGTACTTAAGATTTCTGTAGATGTACAACTATTCTTAAGTGAGGAACCTAATAATAGTGCAGAAAATTCTCAAAACACAAACATCTGGCTAGCATGTTAAAATACTCCAGGTGCTTTTCTTTACATCATACTTTTGCTTTTGGTAACATATATTTGCAATTTGATGGGCATTGCCAGGCTGCCCATTATGAAGTCTTTTGAAGGTGTTTTAACTTAGTTTTTAGACAGTTTTGCAAGCTTTGTTTTCAGGATGTTGTATGTTGGATGCAGGGAAGTCTTATGGAATTGGAATAGTAATAGACTAAATTAAAGACACCTACTATGTCGTATTTTATTTTGAAGGGGTACAAGTGATGGATGGGGTACTATTTCTTCTAGCTTTCAAGGGTCCATCCTTTCTCCTCTTCAATTATCTGGATGGAGCTGCCTCAGAAACTCTTCTTCTGCTTACATGAAGACCTCTAAATGCTATCCAGCAGGAGGTGCTACAGCAAGATAAAGAATTTTTTTTTTTTTTTAATTTTGAGGGTCTTGCTACTTACCGAAGCTGTACTTAGCTTCAGCTAAGGAACAGGATTAACACCTTAAAGCTCCAGGAAGACTTTCAGTAAGTCCATTCTAAAGTGCTACTAAATTATATTTGCTGTTTGAAACAAATCTTTGACTACTTTTAACCTGTTTATGATAGTATGTGAATTAGATTAGTTATTGTGGATCGTTTTAAGGATGCTGGGGTTAGGGATAGTGTTGCCAGAATTATTTTCCTTTGAGGGGGAGTTAGTCTGGTATTGATGAGTGACATGTCAAACATATATATTAAAACAATAACGTGCAATAGCAAGAAACAAAAATGGTATGATGTGGGACTTTTAAGTTTTATGATCATCTGTATAATATTAATGCAGATAGGATACAGAGTAGTTAAGATTTTTGGAAAAAGGGATCTTATGTGGGATAAGTTTTAGTTTTCCCTTTTAAATACATGGACAATTATTCTAATACAGATGCCTTCTTAGGCACTCAGCTTTATAAATACACATGGTCAGTGTATTTAAGTTGGTCTCCAAAGACTGACATTTTGGAACTGTATGGTTGTATGTAGTGGGTATATATCATTGCTGGTATGTCCATTAGTATCTCTTAACAATAACTGTATAAAGATAAAAGTGACTAACACTGGTAGCATTTACAGAACATGATCCTTTGAAATGGTTAGTGTTAGGTGAATTGATTATCAGTAGAAATATACTTCTGTGGTTGCTTGTAAAGTTTTAGATCAACAGTTTTAAAAACTTAGAAATATGTGAACCTGCTTTCAATTTTGTCTGTTTTGTGGACATAATACTGTACTTTAGTAATACATGTGAAAATTCTTTGTAAGTTGCTAGAAGCTTATGCAGTTGAGATAGACAGCCAATTAAAACATAAGCAGAGTTTCTGTCTTAAAAAGCTAACTTTCTCTGTATCACTTGGGAAATTAATACATTAAAAGTGCACCATGGACACTTTAGGAATTTTTTATTTTTAAATAGTTCTGTGGTTACCAAAAATCTCTTTGTTACAGTTTTGAAGCTTTTGTTTTAAAAATGCTGCCAAGGCAAGTTTGCCATAATTTGTAAAAAGATCACTTTCCTTTTGAAAATCTTATGAAATGTATATCCCCTATTAAAATTTTCCTTCCTTCTCCAGTGATATGACAGTACCTGATTTTAGTGACTGTTTAAGTTCCTGGACTCTTCTGTGGACTCTTACTAACACATGGAGTTAACAGATGGCATGGCTGAAGTTCTGATTGTTTTGATCAACTCTGCTCACTTTCTGAAAAATTCTTAGTGACTTAAGCGTTTTAGCTAGTTTCACTGTGAAACTATGGACATCTGTATGCCTTAGTATTAGGTTCATGTGTACATCATTTTTGTTTTTCTATTTTAGAAGGATGCATGAGGAAATGACTACTCACATCTAGAAGAGTGCACTGAAATATTTCTGTGTAAAAATAACCCAAAAGTTTAAAGCCTTGAGTTGTGGTTTTCTTCATAGAGTCTGCTCACAAACTTGAAATAGAAAATTAAAAAAAAATAAAATACAGTTGGGAATCCTCATGTTTATGAGCATATCAGAAGGTGTAGTATCTGAACTTTAGAATGACTGCTCTTTATGAAATAGCCCCAATTAGAAAGTAAAGGTGGGAAGTACTGTTTGTGAAGAGTTAGAGAAACATTTACGTATTTAGATAAAAATGTAACCTCTGAGGGCAGTAATAACTTTTTGTACCTCAGACTGAATACTACAGCTTTCTTGTGAAGAAATTCTGAAGTTAAAGTTATATTAATGTGCTTTTAAATTCAGCAGTTTATTGCTGAAGGCTTTTGTACTTAATTACTATTCAAAAGAGTGGAAGGGATTGAAATTTTAAGTATCCAGCCTTTGACAGAATTCTTTATGCAAATATTCAGAACTGATCTCTTGAAACATTAGAATTTTCATATTATTTTGTGTTGGGAAGTGCTCATGATTTATTTGGACTTCTCAAGAACTTTTGTACATGGGCTTTTGTGTAGTCCTAAATAGTCTTTTAGGAGCATAGCAGTTTTGATCTTGCTGATTTTGCCATGTATATATTTTTGCTGCTCTGAGTTTTTTTTTTCAAGCAGAGTACTATGTACATTAAATTTATTGTAGATAAGTAAAATAATTTTTTCAGACAGGGTCTCGCTAGTTTACCTCAAACTAGTGATCCTTCTGCCTCTCTGTTCCTAATGCTGGGATTATAGACGTATGCCAGATAATTATTTTTTAAAGAGTTTTCTTCTTTGTATATTTCTGTGTATATATGGCCATATCTCTTTTTTGTAGGTTTTTATATAGTTCATATTTGTGTATTAAAATTTTGAATAGTTACTTTTGTGAAAATGTTGGAATAGACTTTGAAGAATAACTTTCCTGTTACTTGTCTATCAGTTCAATCTGACACTGGATGGTGCTGAACTCTTGTAGAGTCTGTGAAGTTCAGTCATCCTTGGAGCTTTTCTAAAGCAACTTTTTACATTGGACTCTGTGTGGAATTTTGAATACTCACCCACTTCTCTCCTTCCAATGCTTTGCAAGCCCCCACCTTTTTTCTTTTATTTAATAAAAAAGAGTGGACAGTCTCAGTTGAAGGAAACTCTTCTGTATTTTGGAATTAGCTATGGGAGGAAATGTTTTTCTCCTTTTAAAGTAGATAAGAAAGTGAACCAGTAATACGGAGATAGGAAAGGGATGGGGCCTATTAGTTTGATAATCTGGGCTTTATTTTGACTCAGTTTGTGGGCCTAGGGGAAAAACATAACTTAAACACAGAAGCCAAAAAGGTGGGTTTTGTTTTATTGTTTTGGCTGCATTGAGAATACAAACTGTCAGTACTTGAGGAGAAGGAGCAGCAGAAAGGAATTGATTTTTTTCTGCTGCAGATCCAAGTATCGTTACCCATGTGCATGTCTAAAACCACACACTTACCAACCAAGCAGTAGTTGATTTGTTCACTCATTTCACAGTCAGAACCCCTAATCTGTTTTTTTTTTTAATTTTAAGTAAGTACCAAAAACTTGAGGGTAATAACAATAATTTCTTGATAAAAAGTGGGTGATAGTTACCATGGCAACTGCTATCTCTGGCCTTATGGACAGTATGTTGTATTGATGAAGCTTCAGATCCTTTAGTAGCCTGTCAGTTTCATGGTGAAATGCCGTAGCATGTGTTGCAGGTGATTTTTAGCTGGATTGTGTTAAATTTGTGTGCCAGCTTATCTTTCCTTGTTAGGAATTTCTTGGACTGTATTCCACAACATGTTTGTGAAGGTACCGTTGCCTGAAAATAACCCACCACCTGTGTTAGGCCTCCTGATGCAGATTGCACTTATTTCTTTCCCAGCCTCCCTCCAGAGTCTTGCAGAAAATAGTGGTGTATGTAGGAACTGTATATACATAAATTACAGTTCAAATTCATCAGCTTGGACATGTTACTAGTAGCTTAAAAAAATTTTTGTGTTTTCAGAAGAGGTCACTGAATGAGAGAATTAGACCCGTAGTTGGAATATTTTTTCCTAAGTCTTATTCCCAAAAATATATGTGTATGGAATTAGGGGTGAGTGGTGGACATAAATAGTGAGTAAAGATTGACAAGGGGATTTTCAGTATTTTTTTTTTGTGAAGGTATGTGTATGTATTACTGTAAAAATATAGTTCCTAGTTGGCAGTACTAAGTATTAGAAGTGTTTGCTTATAAGAGTTTTCTTCAAGAAAAATTATTTGTAAAATATATCTTGAATAACTCTTAAAAGGAAACCTGGTAAGACAAAACATTTGGGGGAGAGAAAGGATAGTGTTGAAACTGATCTAACAAAACTTTTAAGAAACATTTAAAATTTATATTTCCACTGTGTCAAATCTTACTTTTTAAAGCATTTTATGCTTATCCCATATTCCTTTCTGTGAAAACGTTAATATTAACTGACATTTTTTCCAATATGTGCTAGAGAAGCTGCAGAGTAGAGAACAAATTAGATCCAAATTGTACTAGACCCTGATAATAAGATCTAGTCAAATTGTGTTACATAGTTCAGACTTTCTTGAAACTTGCTGTGATAGAATGAAGTAGTTTACTTACTACAAGTCCCAGGATGCATTGCAGTTTTTTGCTGAACTTCAGATTACAGCATTGCATGCTGGGGCCTGTAGTTGATTTAAACAACACGGGGAACCCTTCCTTTTAGTCTACTCCATTTTATACACAGCTTCCCAAGCCTCTAAGAACTTTATTTTAAGTAAAGTTTGATTAATAATATGATTATTATGTTGCTGAAACTTAAAGTGAGGCTTCAGAAATGATACAGTATGTTAATTTAACTTAGATTGTTGTGTTTATTAGCTTCTATAAGATTTACATGTAAGAGAACATAATTCAAAACGACTTAGAAATTGTGAGTGATTTTTGTATGTGAAATAGGTCACTTTGTGACTATAGCATCATTGCTTACTTAGCATGGATATTAGAAGTGTCTTATTATTGAGCCTGATAAATATTCTCTTCTATATCCCCCCTTTTTTCCTAGTGGGGACAGTTATTCAGTAGTTAAAGTTGGATGGGAGAGCTTTTTGTATCAGTGTTTAAGTTCACAGTTCTGTGATTGTTCTATAATAGTTGACACCTTATTGAATATCAGTACCCTCTTAACTGGAGGATAAATTTATGAAAAGAAATGTTTGAATGTAATTTTTTTTTTTTTTTGTGGTATTGGGGCTTGAACTCAGGGCCTTCACCTTGAGCCTCTTCACCAACCCTTTTTTGTGAAGGGTTTTTTGAACTGTTTCCCCAGGGTTGGCTTCCAATAGCCATCCTCTTGATCTCTGCCTCCTGAATAGCTAGGATTATAGGCATAAGCCACTGGCTCTGAATACAATTTTTTTTTTTTTTGATGGGACTGGGTTTTCAACTAAGGGCTTCACACTCGCAAAGCAGGTGCTCTCCACTTGAGCCACGCCTCCAGTTCATTTTGCTCTGGTTATTTTGGTGATGGTGGCCTCCTGAACTATTTGCCCAACTGGCTTCAAATCTTGATCCTCCCTATCTCAGCCTCCCAAGTAGCTAGGATTACTGGTGGAGAATGGCTTAAGTGGTAGAGTACCTGCCTATGAAACATGAGGCCATACCCAGTTCTGTCTCAAAAAAAAAAAAACAACCCCCTCCCCCCCAAAAAAAAAAAAGCCCTAACAGGTGTGAGCCACCAGTGCCTGGCCTGAATATAAATTTTTTAATTTTAAAATTTATTAGTTATTTTATAGACAGGATCTTGCTATGTAGCCCAGGCTGGCCTTGAACTTTCAGATCTCCTGCTTCAGTCTTTTTTCATTTTTTTTGCTTGAGACAGGGTTTCACTATGTAGCCTAGCCTGGCCTTGAGTTCACGAGTCCTGGGATTATAGATATGTGCCACTATGTTTGGTTCAATATAAATTTAATACTCAAAGATGCAGCCTGAAAGAAGAAAGGTTTTTCTTTCATAGTTTATATTTTTATTTATAAAATAAAAAACTTTCTCTTGAGGGCTTTTAACTTTAAGAGCTATTGCAGGGATTTTTCTTTCTTTTTTTTTGGCAGTACTGGGGTTTGAACTTAGAGCCTCATGCTTGCTAGGCTGGTGCTCTACCACTTGAGCCACTCTGCCAGACCTGTTGCAGGGATTGAAATATTGAAATCTATGATAGTGCTTAGCATAGTGCTCGGCACATAAAGAATCAGTAAGTGTTTAGAATCAGCAGCAGCAGTAGCAATTTTATTTATAATGGCATGCCTCACATTTCTTTGTCTCCTTTTGTACATTATATTTTGATCAGAAGTCTAGACTGTTCTGACAAGACCTTGAGATTTTTTGCTAATGGTAATGATGTGGCAGTTCCTTAAAATGTTTGTATACATGAAATGTCCTCATGCCTCAGTTTCTCCCTAGAAGATCTATGCCTAAAAGTCAACAACAACAAGCCAGTAGCAGAATTTTGACAGGGTGGAGTTCTGCCTAGCTAGTACTTGTTGCCACTGTATCACAGATCTTTAGTTGATTTTATAAAGTTCATAAGGCAGTGAAAATTTCTTTGCCCATTTTTATTTTATTTTATTTTTTTGTGGTATTGGGGCTTGAACTCAGGGCCTTCACCTTGAGCCACTCCACCAGCCCTTTTTGTGATGGGTATTTTCTCAAACTATTTGCCTGGGCTGTCTTCAAACCTCGATCCTCTTGTTCTCTGACTCCTGAGTAGCTAGGATTTCAGGCATGAGCCACTGGCACCTGGCTAATTTCTTTGCTCATAATGTTTGCAGTTAGAATATCGAAATAGTTGATTAATGAAAATAAGATGCTACAAAAACGGTCCTTGTGTCACTGTGTATATAACCTTGGAAAAATTCTGTTGTATTTGGGAATATGTACCTATCTATCACCACAGTTCCCAATGTTACAGGATTGATGTATTGGAGGCCCGTGAGCAGCCCCAGAAATAAAATGTGATTTTAGGTTCTTGGTTGTGCGTAAAAGTTGTGATGTATATGCCTTAGTTTGAATGTGTGTAGAATCAGAGAATTGTCTCTCTTACCTGCTTGGCCAGTATCTATTCTAGCTTTTTCCCTAGTATAGAATTTTTGGAATATTATTGCTGATGGCTGCTGTGTTGATTTATGAAAACTATTCCTTTAGTAATATTTATTTTAAGTACTTGTTTACCTAGCAAACCAATTTATTATAATAATACTAACTCCTCCCTTCATAATTATGATTTAAAATTTGTTAATATGTGTATTAGACATGAAATAGATTCTTTAGAAGTATCAAAATTACAGAATCTACATTATACATTGTTTTATGTTTTTGTCTTTCTAAGACTTAATATTAAAATGACATAAATTCAGCAATTACAAATAAGTTAAATACAGAGGGCTAAATATAAGGAGAAAAATGGTCTTTGGTATTAATGGGCCAATGCAGAAAATAATGAGATTTGGATGAATTCTCCTGTATATTTTATTTACATGTAGGCACATAATTCCTGAAATACTAGTGCTGGAAATAAGAATAAACTTGAGCAGTTAGGCACATTTACGATAGAGTCTTCTGACATAATAAATTATTGAGCACATTTTTCTTTTTATGAAATGTCCCAAGCCAATGTAAATCAGTTACTTGGCTTTATGTCTGCTCCCGTCACCTTAGTGCAGTCTTGGGAAGTTCAACTAAACTGTTTAGTTTTCCCAGTGGGAGATAAGAGCTTGCTTCACTATGCTCTTAAAAGGGTTACATGAGACAGTATTCATGAATGTACTTTGTAGACTAACATATATAAATTGAATTTTTAATCACTAATAAAATGACTGCATTTAAAAGTGTTTATGTCATATTAATATTATTATTATGAAGTTTTATGTATCTGAGTTAAAATCAAAATGAGCCAAAAAATTAGTGATCCACCCTGCCCCCTGTAGACAAGGTCTTAGCATGTGTTTAGACACGTTCATAGCTTGTTTTTGACTATTTACATTGATACGTATATGTGTATTATAGATGCTATAAATGCACCGATGTGTTAACACTTTAATTGTGGTCTTTTATGTTGAAAATATTTTTATGTGTTGACATACGAGATTTTTCTATATATATTCGGTTTTAGAAAAATGACAGTGTACATGACAAATGGTGAATGGTTTTTGTATTTTTAGGGTTATCTACTGTTAGTACTAGTTTAGCATTGGTTGGGTCCTATATATATATAGTGCTAAGTGCTTAAATGACATAGGTTGTCATTTAAATTTAATCCCTACAACAATATTCTGAGGACTTGCTATTATTATTTTATCTCCATTTTGCAGGTGAGGAAATAAGACTTTTCCCTGGGATCACAAGGGTAGCAAATTGATGCAACCTGGATTCAAGTCCAGGCTGGTTTGAGCCACTGCTTTCAAGTGTTATGTTGTTATATAAAGTATGTAATTCCCATAGAAATCTAGAAAATGAATTACTAAGGAAGTTTTCAGTTTTCTGAAGTGGCCATAGCTGTAATGTATCACTTTGAGACTGTGTTGATTTTGATTGAGTTGGGTTGGATATTTTAGAAATAGTGAGCATTGTGATAGAATGGAAATGAAGGCATTTCTATGATTTTCTTCAGTGTTCATTACCAAGCATAGAGTTTAGGACCTAATACCTATTAAATATTGGAAGTTGGGCACTTCAGCATGGTAGGTTATTTTTATAAATTTTTAAAAAATAGTTACAAATAGTTTACTTTCACTATTTTCTTTCTTTTTTTGTGGCTGTACTGGCATTTGAACTCAGGGCCTCAAGCTTGCTACTCTACCACTTGAGCCACTCCACCAGACTTTTGGAGGTGGGGGCGGGAGTGGGGTTGGGTATTTTCCAGATAGGGTCTTGCAGACTATTTGCCCAGGCTGGCTTCCAACCAATATCTTCCTGATCTCTGCCTCCTGAGCAGCTAGGATTACAGGCGTGAGTTACTGGTGCTTGGCTTACATTCACTACTAGTGCTTATGTGACTTCAACATTTTAGAGTGGAAGTTAGTGTCCTTTCTTTTAAGAAATATTATAAAAGTTGTATATATGAGTTATGAAGGTCATTCTAGCCTTGTACATATTTATATAAACTGGAAAATTACAGTTATGCTGCTCGAATACTATTAAGCTCTTTCTGTGCATTTGTACATATATACATACATTTTAAAAATAAGTATAATTATACCGTAACATTGTCTTGAAGTTTAGCTTTTTCAGAAAGTGGCTAATTAAAAAACTTTCTTGTTATTGAAAATAGGTGTCACTTGGGAAGTAGAAGTGGGGTTGGAAGAAGAGAGATTGGTAAGACTTACAAACTTGAAGGCACAGTGGGGCTACATTGAGAAATCCCTTTGAACATCAACTTAAATATTAATAATGAAAGACAGGACTGTAAAATAGGTACAGTGTATGTGTGTGTGAGGGGGGTACTCAAAAAAGGGATGAGGGTGAATGAAGGAGATTAAGGTGCAGGTATATGGTTAATGGACTTCATATACCTCTATGAAGTAGAAGAAACCTCTTGGAATCATGAGGTGGGGAGGGGCTGAGGGGGAGAGAAGATGGGGCAAGGTAACTAATATACAATATAAGCCTAATCGAAATTGTCACTGTGAATCCCCCCCGTATAATGAATATATCCTAATAAACTTATAAAAGTAAATAAATGACCATTTAATAGAGAAAAAGGACTTAAACTTGAAGGTTATGACCCTCATGGCCTAGACTGTTACCTATAGAGCAAAAAAGCCTTTTAAGTTTATTTGTGCAGATGACATTTTTTTTTTAAAACTGGTGGTCTCTCTTCTTAGTTGTTAAGCATTCATTTAATATTTACAAAGTAGAGTTTTAAAATCAAGATAATACTCATTATTTATTAATTAATAGCAACTCAAGCCTGTGCAGTTTTATCAGCATGAAGAGTCCCTGCGTAGAAATTGGTCTTGGTCCTCATATCTTCATATGAATAGTGTTGGATGATCTCATCCTGTTGCCTTGGCCTACTCACTCAACCACTACCAAATGCAATTCGAATTACACAGTATTTTTTAAGGCAGTTAAAAAGAAAGGTAAAGTATTTGAGTGCTATTCGTTTTGATTCTGGCTTTGAAAGTTTTAACTTGTTGCTAATGTTATTAGTCACAATTCACCTTTGTAATTTTTAAGTTGAAAATTTTATTACATAGGTAATAAGTTTTTTTCATTATAGTTAAAAGCCTCTTTTAATCCTAGAATATTAGACCCACCTTAGTGAAGTGCTGGAAGCCTTGCCTTACAAGTCTAAGAATTGGATGTGACAGGTTGCAGTAGTTTACTCAGCTATTGTGTAGTCAGTGTTTCAATAAGCCAAGTGAAGAGTATTTCTTGTTGGTAGCATTCATAAATGTGCTTTTCATTTTGAGTGGTTCAGACCATACTCAAGACAATATTTTATTCTTTCTCATATTAGTCTTATAAATATACAGAGAGCTCAGTTCATTTCATGGATGGTGAAACTGAGGCAGCTGCAAAAATTTGAGTAAACTAATGGCATAGCCTGATTTCACTAACTTTTTAATCCTATTCTTGGACATCTTGGCCCATAGTCTCCAACCTTTAAAAGATGATGGCTACCAGGATCATAGTCTGAACTGACATTTTATGTTATTTATATCAAACATGCAGGAAAGTTGAAATTTTGAAAAGGACAAGATTTAAAAATATAAGTTGTAATAATTTCTTGCTGTGGCTCTATTCCTTGGAGTGCACACACTCACTTGGAGACTAGTGCTCTTTGTAGACCATTCTTTCTGTAGAAGAGGCAGCTATGGGGACAGCTGGAGGACAGTTGGTGAAAGGTGTGGGGCTTTTAAACTGGAGTGATCCTTTGCAGCTCTTTAATTTTAAAGAAACAGATTTTCTTTCTGTGAAAGCCTGAAAGATTGAGAGTAAAGGCCTTGAGAAAGGTGAGCTTAAAAGACAGAAATCTAAGCCTTACTTGTTTTCTTCAGAGTTGACCAAAGGGAGAAGACTGCCTATCTTGCTAGCTCCTATTCCCACAGAAATTGCAGTGGCTTTTTTCTGTTGTTGTTAGGCAGTTTATAGAACGCAGGATAGCTTGGTAAGCGTCTTCTCTGTGCCTGATATGACGTAACATTGTGGAGTATGCAGCATGCATGTTAAGTACAAGTGGTTGTATTTGGCTTGTTGCTGCAGCATTTTCGAGGATGTCTTAAGAAGCACTCATCACTCGATAGTGTTGGATATGTGCAAATTATTGAAATCATTTCATGAAGACTAAACTTTGTAACTTGAATTATTCTATTTAGTATTTGTTTACTTCTTGCCCCACCCCCAACATCTCAGAGCAAGATTCTTTTTCTGAAAGGAACAGATGCTGTTAACTTATCAGGACTTGATACTAAAAAGCCTACAAAAATCCTTGTGCTGTTTATTTTCTTTATTTAATCTATATGCAAAGCATATTGTAGTTATTGCTGTTAGAGGGTTTTAAACTGATGGTTCCTCCTCTCACCCTTTTTTATGCTTGGGGGAGATGGATTAGGAGTGAGAAATTGACAACTTGGTATAAAGAAATAATGACCACTGAAATAAAACAGGAGTTCAAATAAAAAGCAAACTAGATACAAATGTAGAATGAAAATATCTTTTAGTAAAATGTTAGCATGCTGTACTTGGAACAGATGCCACATTAATTCAAAAGAGAGCCCAGAAAATGTGGCAACTTTACGATGTCAATGGAGGGAACTGCCATAGTTCCTGTTTTCATTGTGTGAAGTTCTCAGCATCTCCAGTCCAGTCCTGGGCTTTACATTTGTTTTCTGTGTGTATTACGTGTTAATATACAAATATTAAACCCATTTTTGTAATTAAATGCATTGTCATAGTGGTAGGTGTTAAGGTAAGAAGCCCAATAACTTGTAAAGTAGCAGTAATGGTTTTTGTTTTAAATATGTGTATCAGCTTATTTAGAATCTGAGGTAAAATTGACTCTTCCCTGCACCCTTCAAGGCACGTTTATGAGAAGAAGCTAGCCTAGGAATTCAGTCTGTCAAAGAGACCTAGTGCTTTTTAACTGTAGAATTTGGGCAAGTTACAAAATGATGAGAATTTTACATTTATTTTTTTCTCATTTAAATTTGTAGTTATCATTGGACATTTGTTATGACTTTTAAGTAGATTATTAGACTCATTCATTCCTCTTAAGTGTTTTTATGGTGTTTGGGAAGAAGGGATAATAGAAGGGTACTGTGCACATTGGGTATTTCCAGAGTGACATTTAGTTTGTGCAGAATTGCACTGGGAGATTTCTAAACTGCCTGCTTCTTGCAAGTGCGTGGTTAGTGTGGGTCTGAGTGTGGAAGGTGGGTTGGGGGCTTTCAGCCAGGCTTACAGTGTGCGGCTTCCTGAGCAGTACAGTGATTTGGTCACTAGGGATATATCTTGTGTGCTTGTAAAGAAGTCTGGTATGCATGCTTAGAAAGCACTATTAGTTTTCTCTCAATTAATCCCAGTGTACGATTTAGTAATTTGGTGAAAGGTTAAAAGTTTCTGTTTTGTGTAATTCAAGGGAAGTTTTTGGCATGGCAGTAGAGCACCATGATTAAAGAGTGTTGGTGTTAGAGCCAGTCTGCATGGGAGCCAGTCTTACCTTGTGTGGCTTTTCTTTTTTGGTGTTGGAGATCGAACCCAGGGCCTCGCACATGCTAAACAAGCGCTCTACCACTGAGCCACATGCCAACCCCAATCTTAGCGTGTGATGTTGGCCAAATCACTTTCCTCTGTGCCTCTGCCTCAGTTTCTTCATCTATAAGATGTGAGTAAATAATAGTACCCGTCTTCTGAGTTTGTTTTGGAGGAATAAATGAGTTAATGTATATACTAGCAGAAGTACTGGACACATGGTAAATACTGAAAAAATGGTGCTTAACCTTAGTTCTCTGTGCTTGAGACAAATGGTACACATTGGGAAAGAGCCTGGGCTTTGTGCTCTAACATCTGGGTTGGAATTTTAGTATAACTGCTTAAAGTTGATTGCACAGCCTTGGACTAATTATTTAAATCTCTTCAATAAAGATGTGTCATATGCATGTAGCATACTGTGCTGGTCACTTGGACTTCATTTCTTCATCTGTGATGTGATGAGAATACCGCCCCCCCTAGGAGTCACGTGAAGGTGAAATGGGTTCTTAAGACACTTGATAAACAAAAGCTGCCATAGTCCCACTTCAAGTTTATGAGAAAAGAGTGACTATGGTGGAACAATTTAGGTGAAAAGGAGTACTCTCTTTCCAACATGCCATGTTAAAAAGTGTGTCTAATGAGTTCTTGTTTATGAATACCTCTGGGAGAACCAGAGAATACATGAAAATATGTTAATTTTAGCACAGCACTTTAAAAATATTTCAGGGTATTTTATATTTATTAAAACTCTTTGTCAGTTGGGTGCGGTGGCTCACACCTGTGATCCTAACTACTCAGGAGGCAGCCATGGGGAGGATCATGGTTTGAGGCCAGTCTGGGCAGAAGTTAGTGAGTCTCCCTTTCAACCAATAAGAGCTGGGAATGGGGATGTGTGCCTGTCCTCCCAGCTATGTGGGCAGTATAACTAGGAAGACTGTTGTCCAGGCCAGCCCAGAGCCTGGCCATAAAAGTGAGACCTTATTTGAAAAATAACAGAAGCAAAAAGGACTCAAGTGGTAGACCTCACAAGTGCAAGGCCCTGAGTTTAATAAACCCCAGGACTGCAAAACAAGCAAAAAACTTCTTAGTCACCTTTTTTTCTTCCTCCAACCCCAGCAACTGATAAGACCAGCAACCAAGATACTGATGTAAGTCACTTAGCATCAAATCGACAGTATAACTCAAGTAGACTTGAGTTAATAACACAAAAGTCTTAAAATACTAAGCTGATCAGCCATTGGATCTGATCAGTTGTATGTTTAACTCTTACATGGTACTTGGATATAAGAACTAATGAGAATAGCTGTAGAACCCCAGAGGTGTAAAGGGGTACACAAATGCTTTCTAGTAAGAATAGACACAGTTTATTTGCGTTCTCATTGTGGACATTTTGCCTTTGTGAAATTCCTTTCATCTGTCTGGTTTTTTTTACTGTAACTGTTATTTTCTTTCTATATTTAATTGTTACAAACTACCTGTACTGAGCCTAGTAACTGGGAACTGGGAACATAATCAACTAAGAACAAGTTGATTATGAGAAAAGCCACAGTGGTCTCAGAGTTGAGTATTTTTTGGTAAAGAATTGAATTTTAAAAAAATACATCCATTAAAAGGTGTTTATCTCTCACTCTGTCTCGCTATTTGTGTCAGAAACTTTTTTGATGTTTGGTCTGTGTAGCTGCCCCCTAGGGCTCAGCAAGTGTACAGTATCTGTAATAGCTCCCAAACACCTTGAATATATTGTTTGTAACTACTTCCAAGCATTTGCATTAAAGTAGCCTGATAACTTTTCTATTACCTTTTGTTCTCATTTGATGAAAACGCCATTTGATGTAGGCCTTATAGGTGAGTAGGTGTATTTATTGCATTTTATTTTCTCTGAGTTCCTAAAACATTGTTTTTGCTTTTATTATTACTATTTTTGGTGGTGATATTGGGGTTTAAATTAAGGACTTTGCACTTGCTAAGCAAGCTCTCTACCACTTGAACCCATTTTTTCCTTGATTACTTTTGAGATAGGGTCTCACATTTTTGCCCAGGCTGGCCTGGACCATGATCCTCCTATTTCAGGGCTTCCTGCCCAAGCTGTAATGTGCAGCCATGCCCAGCTTTTTCATATGGGGTCTTGAGAACTTTTTTTTTGCCTGTGCTGGCCTGGAACCGCTATCGTCCTGTTTTCAGCTTCCCAAGTAGCTAGGATTATAGGCATGAGCCTGGCTTGCTTCTGCTTTCTGAACAGAAATTCCAAGAAGTTTGTTTTATAAGGTGCTGTAATTTTGCTTAACAAATATTTTAAAATTAAGCAATTTTATAATGGGTGGTGCAGCTTTCTTTCAATTAAAAATTGCTACTTTATAATCAGTAAAGTTTTTTTTTCCTTTCAGTATTTAGGGTGGAATCTAGGGCCTTATGCCTGCTAGGCAAGTGCTCTGCCATGGAGCTATCCACTTATTAAGTCTGCGTTTCTTCAGCCACATGCATGATCTGTAAAAATTCCTTCTCTTGGTTAAATGGAATTTAGAATATTTTAATTAATTAATTAATTAACTTACTGGTACTAGGGTTTGAATTTGACCTCATATTTTCTAGGCAGGTGCTCTGCCACTCGAACCACTTCACCAGCCGAATTTAGAAGTACATTTTATCTCAATAAATATATAGGTTAGAAACAGACTATACAGTGTCTCTGGGGTTGATTTATACAATTTTGAAAACCAGTTTTTCCTGGCTTAATTTGTAAAAGGTGGTGCTGTGTATGCCAGGTGAATTCCTGCTCTGGTATTCAGGACATTGTCCTGTGTGTGTGGGTGCACTAGCTACTTTATGATAAGGTGCTGTCATTGGTTTCCAAAGCTGCCCCCATTTACCTTTCCTCTCCTTTCTTCTCTCCTTACCTTTTTGCTGTCTCTTCTCTTTGTATATTCTCCCTTGCCTGCCATTCATCACTTCCGTCAGAGCCACCATTTTATTTCTATTTCTACTAAAAACAAACCACCATTGTAATTTTTAGATTTTAAGTAAAGAGAGCTGTTACCAAAGGCCTTCAAACTTTGAACATTTGCCCCTTCCCTTCAAATTTTGGACTCTCAGCTGGAATTTGGATAATACAGGTTAAAATTGCTTGCAAAGTAACTAACTCTTTGTGAAATGTTTTATGTCTGGACTAAGGGAGGGAACAGAAAAAAGACCTTTTTTATCTCAGAAGTTGTATATTCTGGTAGTGACTGAGCTAGAGGCATAGCACAGACTCATTACTTAACTAAGATAAGCTTTAATTTATTAGATTGCACTCTAGTTTTTGGGACCTGACTGCAGAAAAAAAGGGAAATTTTGATGTTGCTGATTCTGAAAGTATTTTGATTGATTAATAGGACTGGAATTTGTTTGGTTTGTAAAATAGGAAATATAGCTGTGATGCCTTATTGTTATGTATTGGTTGTTTCTATTTCATTAGTTGATAGTTGTGAAACAGCAGACCCTGTCCTTTCCGGATCTCTCCTAGTGATTTTGAGTTAACTGAATTTTTTGGTAAGAAGAATGAAATTTGGAAGTTAATTTTGATTACATGTTAAGTTAAAGGCTATGTTGGATTTAAATTTAGTAGCTTCTAAGATCTATACCAAGCTTTTCATCGTTCTTTAATTATATATAGAGAAAAACATTTGAGACTGAGCCTAAACTTTATAGGGTTTTAAAAAAACTTACATGACAACTTAAAGATACAAAAAAATTGAGTCAGTAATATAACAAACCCCAGCCAGTTGCTAATGGCTCATGTCTGTAATCCTAACTACTCAGGAGGCAGAGATCAGGAGGATCACAGTTCAAAGCCAGCCTGGGCAAGTAGTTTGTGAGACCCTATCTCGAAAAAACCCCTTGCCAAAAAAAAAAAAAAAGGGCTGTTGGAGTGCCTCAAGGTGTAGGCCTGGAGTTCAAATGCCAATAATGCCTACACACACACACACACACACACACACACACACCACACACCACACACATAACACAACCCCATGTCCCCATCGTCCAACTTCAATAGTTAGCAGCATTTGGCCAGTCTTTATAATGTATATAACATAACAAAAGAGGAATATTATGTTTTGAAAACATGCAGTGCACATTGATGCATGAATTTACTCCAAGGAAAAGTGAACTTTCTTCCTACAGTGTAAGTTCACCACTGGCAATCTTTTTTAGGATAGTATTGTTTTTGTTTGAGCCACCACCACTTAATGAAGAACCGTATCTGCTGAAAAGGCTTTTGTTTCTTGTAACCCTTCTGTCTTTAGAAATTTTAAGATTGTTAGTTTAAAATTTACTGTTCTTATGAGTTGCATTTTATTTTATGTGCATTTGCCTATCTGTAACTTTTCTGTGTGCCACCAATAACGGTCATTTCGAGCATATGTAGGGTACTATATGTCAAAGTTGTAAATGCATCCTGTTCTGTACCTCCTTGTTTATATTCCATTTTTATTTAGCCTGAGTGCTTGTCTAAAGACATGCTATAACTTGTTAAGATTGTTGAGAAGGGAATTTTGACTACCTGCTATCCTTAGACCTAGGAATAGTGATTAGGAACTTAAGTTACTTGCTTGCTGTCTGCTTCTCTTTGGAACAGTAAGTTGTGTGTGTGCCTGCCATGTGGAGCCTGATCATTACTAGTCACTACAAGATTATGGTAGTCTTACTTCTGAATTTCTTTGGTTTTATTAGTATAAATTAGACCCGGAGGGGTAATTATTCTACCCAGCGCACGAAGAAGCCTAGTCAGGGGAAGGTGTGTATTGAAACCCCTGTGCAGTGCATTGACAATGCATCTTTAATGTTATGATGTCGTTTGGCATATTTACTTTAGTGCAAGGTGTATACTTATTTAACAGGACCTTTAATAAGCTCCCTCTATACCAAAGATATATTTTTAACAATTACACTGAAGAAGACTTGTGGTATTCCCCAGTAGAGTTCATCTACAGCAGCAAAATCTTTCTAAAATAAAACTTATTCCTTTAACCGGTATTCATTTAAGTGGGTTTCTCTGTACTTGGTTTCCATGGAAATAGCGAATAGCTAACGTTATTTATAAGGTGGAAGTAAAATAGGGTGCCTAATGGGACCCCATGCTGCTCTGATGAAGAGACTTAGGAAAAAAATCCATGCTCATGGGATTTTTTTTTTTTTTAAACAAGGTTAATGGAAGCCCTGATTTCAGTTTTCTGTAACAGAACATAGTTTTGGTTTTAAAGGCTAGCATTAATATCAAGCAAACAACTTCTTTTCAGGTCTGTATTGCTTTCACTTTCAAGTCTTAGGACCACTTACTTACCAGTGTGATTGAGGCTTTCTGCTTCACACTTCTGTGTCTTTGTGGGTTTTGCTTCAAAGTTAACATTCCCAGCATACTGTAATTCAGTTTCCCATCAACACATTTCAAAGTACAGATAAAAAGATAAATGTTCATTAGTGATAGCAGTGATGATAAAAAATCAATAGGTCATATTGCATAGATTTTTTAAAAGTATGGAAGTTGCATGGAACCATTTAGGCCTTAAGTCATGGTTCTTTATTTGTGTATCTAAACCTATGTAGTAGGAGAGATAAGATTCTAATTTTCTTTAGGGAAGGAAACAGGGAGAATCTAAATTTCTATTTCCGTTTTAAAAAGTGGATTGTTGCCAAAGTCTTTTAACTAAAATAAATGTTCATTCTTGTAGTCTTTGAATGTGGATTTGGAAAAAACCTTGACTTTTTGTCTTACTTCTTCGGTGAGGCCTATAGTTTTCTAGATCTATAGGAAAGCCTTACATTTCTAAAAGCCCCTTCAAGTGAAATTGTATCATTTCTTTTGTGTGTGTGTGTGTGTGTGTGTGTGTGTGTGTGTGTATGCGACTAATTTTCCCATAGCTTGAAAGGCACCTGTTCATTTTCCAGCCCGGTGAGTACAGCAGTGCTATATTGAGAGGGAAGGCAGGGTGGAACACAATAAGGTGCTATAATTTTTATTTAGTTAGTTCTGGAAGTACTCTGATTTTTCTTGGCTATCAGTGCTGCAGGAGTTTTCTTCTGTGTTTAAAAGCAAGGATTGTAGTGTACTTAGGGTTCCATCAGGGAGGAGTGTTTGTTTTGTTGTGAGTGTGCGTTTCTTTGGATAAGCTTCTGCCTGTAGTTGGATTTATTGTGCTTTAATTTTTTCAAATTTGGTTGCTTTATTCCTGTTGAATTTATTTTCATGTGGCATATTTTATCTCCAGCAGTTCATTAGCTGTTTCTCTGCATGTTGATATTTTATAAAACTTCCGTAGTATTTATTTTTAGTTTAGCTTTTTCTTGTGTGTATATCTATATATAGATATATATACATATATATATTTTTTTTAGTTTGGTGTTTATCAGTGACCTTCCTTAGTGACTTTTATTTGAATTATCTTTGTGCTTTAGGGACGTAGAAAATTGGGTCTATCGTCCCATTTCTGAGAGGAGAAGTCCCAGTAGTTGCAGTTAGTGTGACAGAAAGGGTCTTCAAAGATGCAGTGCTGGGCATTCATCCTGCTCCTTGATACTTATGCGTTATGCTCAGAACTCCCATTAGTGTTAATAGGAGGCACTTGTTTAAATCCCTGTACACCAGGATAAGCCCAGACTCTTATAATGCTTTGTAGATACCTGGGTTGTTGTTTGTTGTTGATGGCAAGAGTTTTGGTCTTGATGTTAACAGACTATTAAGATAGAGTTTGAGTTGTCTTGGGATATGGAATGGTTTCCTAAGTTTGATCTGTAATTAAGAAGTTTTCGTTATGATTAGACTCAAAGCATTTGCAACTTTGTGAGCTGTAGAAAACTAGTGAACAAGATTTTTGTTTGTAGGTAAGCTTGATGAAACAAGATTTTTTTCTTTCTGCTTATTTCTGTTGCTATCCCTTAAACACAAAATAAGTATTTTAATGGTTTTTGTACATATTATAAGAGGACTTAGTAAAGTTTTAAAAAATTTGTTTATTATAAGCCTTTCCAAAATTCCTTTCAGGCCTCTTAAGTTTTTTTTTCAGCTAGTGTGGCTCACATTTTGCAAGTATATGAAAGTTAATATGCACTGTTTCAGAGCTTAGACATTGTAGCCACTGGTCCAGTGTTAGATGATCACTGTTTACTACATCTACCTAAGACCTGTGGATTTGTATGACTTTCATTTATTTATGTACATTCTAATGGAATTAGAATCTTAATTTTAGGCTAAACTTTATCTCATTATCTTGGTAGATTTTAGCTAGTCAGCTAGAATTTTTTCTGTTCCTCCATGAAATGAAGATATGGATCTAGATCTTTGAAGTGTCCATTCTAGTTTTAGGCTATTTTGAGAGCCCCTCTCCTGAGTACTAAAGGAAGTAGAGAGCTATACAGGCAGTTTTTCCTAATCTTGGCTGCCCATCAGAATCTTCTGTAGGAATTAGAAAAAAAAAAAAAAAAGGCCAAATATCAATTGACATACTAAATTCAGAAACTTTCTCTCTCTCTCTCTCTTTTTTTTTTTTTTGATGGTAATGGGATTTGAACCCAGGGCCTCATGCTTGCTAGGCAGGCGTTCTACCACTTGAGCCATTTTGCCAGCCCCAAAATCAGAAACTTTTAAGGGTAGGGCTAGTGAATCTGTTTATTGAAGTTTATTCATGATCCTGATTTAGGATTGAGAACTACTTATACAAGACATTATCTCAACTCTGCGTGTGTGTGTGTGTGTGTGTGTGTGTGTGTGTGTGTGTGTGTGTGTAGTCTAATTATGGAGATAAGTCATCTAAGTTATAATATGAGGCAGTATGAATGACTAGACTGGAGATGTTTAAATAAAGGGAGACTTGGCACTGGAGGTGTGGCTCAAGTGTAGAGCACCTGCTTTGTAAGAACGAAGCCCTGAGTTCAAATCCCAGTCCCACCAAAAAGACAAAAAAAGGAAAATTTGGGAGAAATGATGATTTGGGGAGGTCTCTGTCAAACAGTCTTTATCTGGACTCTAATGTCTCATTGAGATTTGGGTAGTTAGATGAACAATTTTGATTACAGTTTTAGTCTTTATTTCAGTATTCCCTATTCTTGCAGCTGCTGTAGATTTCCTAAACATTTTGAGTGCGTGAGACTACAGTGTCAGGGAGAGAGTGTACTGGATGGAGGGAAAAGCAAATAGAAGAGCTCTGAGCAGGGAATTTGGCTTGAAATTACTGATGTCTGAACTGGAAGCCAGTGTTGCTAGAGCAGGTTGAGCAGTAGGGAGGTGGGAAGGCTCAAGAGTAGCAGAGTCCAAATCACTTAGTGCCTGTAGGCCATTATTAAAGAATTCATCTTTCTCAGTGAGTTTGATGGGAAGATTTAGAGATGGGGGGAGGGGGACAAGCTCTGTCTTGGACTTTGTAAAGATCACTCTGCTGTTGAAAGGATAGACTGTAGTGGGGCTGGGGTAGAAGTGAGAAGGCCAGTTAGGAGGCCATTGCAATAATGTAAGTGAAAGATGATGGTTAGTTGGATCAAGGAGGTATAGTGGAGCTGAGACAAATGATCAAAGTAGATATGTTTTCAAAGTAGAGTCAACATGGTTAACTGTTGGATTGGATGTGGGGTGTGGAAATGAAAGGATTCTATGGTGACTAAGATTTTTTGCTTGAGGGATGGGGTGGCCATTTGTTGAGTTGAGGATTACTGGGGAGGGGGTTGGGGATAGGTAACTGGAAGTTTAGTTGTGGACTTTGTGCAGCTTGAGTTACTTCTTTTGCAGGTGAGGGGAAAGTCTGGGTTAGAGGTAAAATTTGGGAATTGCCAGTATATAAATCCTTTTATAGCCATGAGACTGGTGAAATCACCTAAGGAGAAGAGACTCAAGAACTGAGGCCTGGGGCAATTTAACATTTTGAGGTATTGGATGAGGATGAACCAACAAAAGAATGGGAAAATAGCCAGAGAGGTTAGAAGGAAAATGAAAAGAGTGTATTATCATGGGAATCAAGAGAAGAACGGAGAGAGCAAAAGGTAGGCTGGAGATGTAGCTCATGGTAGAGTACTTGCCTCACATGTGGAAGTCTCTGGGTTCTATCTCCAACACCATAAAAAAAATTGAGTTCATTCAGAACAGAAAGAATGATTAAATGAATCAAGTAGTACTGATAGAATAAGAAAGTGAGGACTGAGACTTTTCTTGTGGATCTGGCAACAGGGATTGGTAATTTTGACTAGAATGGACAGAAGCAAAAGCCCTATAAAGTGGGTTCAATAGAGAAAGAAAGGAGATATATTAACATCTATGTTAACTCTTTCAGGGAGGTTTGCTGTAAATGTAAGCATGCACAGGAGATAATAAACAGAAAACGATATGGAGTCAAGGGAGGTTTTTTGTTTTGCTTTTAGGAGTAAGTGCTCTTTTATTTATGTTCATTTTGTTTTTTTAAGATAGAAGAAACAAAATGATTCAGTAATGATGTGGGCGAACATTGCTGATTTATGAAAGTAAAGTGGAAGGGCTAGAAGCATGTCCATGAGAGGGAGGGCAGAGGGATGGGGCCAAGAGGGATGGCCATGATGTTAGGCATAAGAACTCAACCTCATTAAGTGGGATTCTGCTCTTTCTTCTAGCCATTTGCCTTTGTTTAAGTTTATTTCAAACTTGTACTTTCTGTTGAAAGTTAGGAAGGGCAGATAAAAAGCTATAAAGCTGATTGTATATAAAACTTAGTTTTTGGACTACTATTAGCTTGGTATATATAGTAGGAGAAGACATTGAATCTTTTGGGTAAGGTGACACTTTAAAGTGTCTTTGAATGACAATTACCTGTGCTGTTCTAGTCCCTTATCAAAATTTATGATTGAGCACAGGCTATAAACTTAATCGTTTGAAATTTGTAATGGGGTGAATTAAATTTTAACCTAATTTAAAACATGATCTAGTGTTAAATTTTTCTCTGCAAAATTTGTTTATTGTTTAATATAGATTATATGCAAAGGTTTAGGTACTTTACAAAAGGTACTTAAGTGGTTACTAATCATCTTTTATTTATAGTATTTAAAATTTTATAACTATCAGAAATCTGAGCAATTTGTTTGTTAGCTCTAATTAAAACATGAAGTTCTGGAGAGGTGAAGAATCTTCAGTTTGCAAAAAATTGTGTGAATTTATGTTAGGGAAAGAATATTCACTTCTAACAAAAATAATTTTATTTATTCTAACTTATGTGTTTCAAATGTATTTTTCTTTTTCTTTAATTAAATTAATTAATTAGTGTTGATATGTAGTTCCAGGCTGGCCTAGAACTTGCTATGTAATCCACACTGCCCTCAAACCTGAAATTTTTCTGCTTCAGCATCCCAAGTGCTAAGATTATAGCCATGGGCCAACATGCCTGGTTCTTGAATGTACTTTTTAGGAACATAGAGTTGGGGGTGTGGCTTAAGAGTAGAGTGCCTGCCTAGCGAGCACAAAACCCTGAGCACCCCAGCACTGCCAAAACAAAAACAAAAACAAACAAAACACTACATTTTACAAATCTAAGCAAGTATAGTTAACGTTTGAACTACAAGTTACAAGTGTGAAATGCATGTGACAAATTAAGTAGACATCAAATCAGCTTAACATGAAGAAATGAAACTTACAGTTTAGACTTTGATACTTTCTGCATATGAGTAGTGTAAAAAGAACAGATTTATACATACATCTTTTATTTTGCTGCTCAACTTTCCTAAATTATAGGAATAAAATACTTGCTTTTTAAAAAATCGATTTCCAAATGGTAGTCAATTACTAATCAGTCTTTAGAAGAAAAACTTTTGGAGTGTTTCTGCACAGTGTTTAAGAATTACTAGTCTAAAAATAATTTGCTTTTTTTGGGTATCTCAATCTCTTTGCAAATCTGCTTGAGGCTGTGGCCCCTCTTTCCTGAAAACTGCATCTATGCTCAGACATATACAGTTTGGTATTTGGCACCATGGACTTGACCCCTCTGAAGCCCACTCATGGAGGGATCCCTTAGGCATAAAGGATTTCAGATTTTAAAATTGGCCCAAGATAGCTTACTTAAGTGATTTTTCTTTGAAACTTTATATGCAAACTTTTCCAAAAGTATTTCCCTTGTTTCTTATAACTTGTTTCTTAGAAAAGTAACTTTTGCAGCTCTTTAGAATAAAGTGAGGTATAGTGGGAAAGTGTGGTCTATCAAAGGAATCTCAGACCTATGGGCTCTTCTCCAGTTCTGCCACCAGTGAGTGAGTGACCCTGGGGGCATCTCCCAGGCTTGCTTTCCTGGGTCATTTCTGTACTTCCTTCAAGCAGTTCTGTGATATTGTGGCAAAGTTATTCATTAGCTTAGGATTGACTCTGTTCTGAATTTTGGAGAAAATGCCCTAGAGATGAGGTTTATGTACGTGTGCCGTCTTTTTACTGAGTAGGACTTTTCAGAGAGTGTGTGGGGATGCTTTTTCAAATGCTGTATAAATAGAAGTTATAAATCCTGCCCTCATAATACGAGTTTCAGCAAATTTGATACATCCCAGGCATATGCCTTTGTTATTTCTATGCATTGTGGTTACCCTCTCTAATTCTGTGGCTTGTTTTTTCACTCTTTTTAATGAACAAAAGTTCTTTATTTTAGTCCAATTTATTAGTCTTTTTCTTCATTGTATTTTAAAATGATAATATTTTACTTCTTAGTCAACAATTTGGATAAAAAGTTTAGAAAGTTATCAAATTACAAATAATACTATGGAGATTAATGCATAAAAACTTTATCCCCATAAAGAGCTAACAAAAAGTTCAAACAGGCTGGGGGTGTAGCTCAAACGGTAGAGCAAGGCCCTGAGTTCAAACTGCCCCCTTCCCTCCAAAAAATAAATCCAAACAGGAACTATAAGACCGCAGCAGAAAGTTTTAAGTGTCCATTCAGGCACTTCATTGATTTAACAAACATTTATTGAGCATTTACGGTATGCCTGGTACTGCTTTCGGCTTTTTCTTTTTTTGTCCTGTTGTTTGAGCTCATGGCTTCATGCTTACTAGGCAGGTGCTCTATCACTGTTTCATACCACCAGTTTTTTTTACTCTGATTCTTTTTCAGATAGGGTCTATCTTCATATTTATTTTCGCAGTAGCTAGGATGACACCACCATGCTCAGCTTTTTCTGTTGAGTCTGGGTCTTGTAAACTTTTTACATGAGCTGGCCTGGAGCTGCCACCCTCCCCAATCTCAGCTGTCCATGTAGCTGAGATGACAGGTGCACACTCCTCCCCGGTACTGCTTTAGGCATCTTTTGAGTGATACGATGTCCGAAAATGATAAGAATCCACTTTTTAACAACTGCATCATTCTATAGAGTTTTGCATGATTTTTTTGTTGGTTGGGGAGTCATTCTAATCTTGGTGGTTAAAAATGTCATTTAGATGGACCTGAGAATTTTAAAGAGGACTGCTCTTAAGAGAAGAGAAAGGAGAGAACAGTGTATTGAATTTCTGTTGAAAACGATTGTAAACTGAAAAGTGGGGCCCTCTTAAATAACTTTACTATGTGTTTGATATGATGGTATGCGATTAAATGAAGTTTTATAATCTTGACTTATATGAAGATCTTATATATGAAGATCTTATATGAAATATCCTGAGGAAATGAGACATTAGTGGAGTAACATCAGTCAATAAACATGCTACATTTAAGGCATAAGGAAGACACTTACAGAGTTTAAGTAATTTAGAGCTAAAGCGGCAGGGATGACGGTTTTAATTTCTGTTTGCTAATATGGGATTGGATCTCTGATTGTCTTTGTGTCTTTTTTTTTTTTTTTTTTTTTTTTTTGCGGTACTGGGGCTTGAACTCAGGGCCTTCACCTTGAGCCACTCCACCAGTCCAATTATTCGGGATAGAGTTTTTCAAGATAGGGTCTCATGAACTATTTGTCCAGCCTGGCTTCGAACTGCAATCCTCCTGATCTCTGTCTCCTGAGTAGCTAGGGTGTTACAGACGTGATCCACCAGTGCCTGGCTATCTTTTCTGTCTTTATCATTGATTAGATGTGTGGCATAGAACAATCACCTTGTGTATGTGGTTTATAATCTAAAGTGATGAGATGCATTTAAGAATGTGAATGAAAGCTTAATTAAAATTATGACTATTATTTACATATATTTGTTATACATATATAACTCTGTGAATTTAAAGCCTTTATAAGTCAAATCCATTTCAAGATTAATTGGAAGAAGACCTTTGAAGTGGACCAAAATACCGATGCTGTTAGTTACTCAACAGACAGTGGAGGTGATTTTTAGAGATGAGGATGTTATTTACATGAGGCACAGTTCATTCATTTCTGTGTGTCTCTTAGGAAAGGAGAACTTTCAGTTATAGTTAACCCTTGAACAACGCAGGTTTGAACTGACCACATCCACTTACACACGTTTTTTTTTGAGATTTGCAACAATTTGAAAAAACTGGCAGTTGAACTGCATGGCTAAAAATATTGAAAAATGTTGAAAAATTAAGATATGTCAAGAGTGTATAATATATAGATAATTTTTTTGTATCATTTACTATAGAATATACGTAAACCTATTACAAAAATTTTAAATTTTAAAAACTTAAGGCCGGGCACAGTGGCTCACACCTGTGATCCTAGCAACTCAGGAGTCAAGAGATCAGGAGGATCACAGATCAAAGCCAACCTGGGCAAATAGTTCCCGAGATCCTATCTGGAAAACACCCATCACAAGAAAGGGCTGGTGGAGTGGCTCAAGGTGAAGACCCTGAGTTCAAGCTCTAGTACTGCAAAAATAAATAAATACTTAAAAATACAGATGTAGCCTGGCACAGTGAGTCACATTTGTAATCCCAGCTATTTAGGATTACCATTTGAGGCCTGCCCTGGCAAAAAAAGTTAGTGAGATCCTATCTCAAAGAAGAATCTGGGTGTGGTGGTATATGTCTGTAATCCCATCAATGTGGGAGGCATAGGAAGGAAGATTGCAGTCTTGAGGATTATCTGAGCAAAAAAAAAAAAGCATGATACCCTATCTGAAAAAATAACTAAAAGCAAAAAAGACTGGGGGTGTGGCTCAAGTGGTAGAACACTTGCCAGGCAAGGGCAAGGCCCTGAGTTCAAACCCCTGTGCTGTCAAAAAACCCTAAAACACAGATGTATGTGATGCCATTCAGTGAAGAGAAATGTAAATAAACAAAGTGTAGTATTAAGTCATAACTTCATGAACTAACTGTAGTCCGTGCTGTACTGGTGTAATAATTCTGTAGTCACCTCCTGTTGCTATTGTGGTGTGGCATGCGAGTGCACATGTTGTAGGTGTCTGTGAAAAAGGCACAGGACACCGCTAATTGCTGTGTAGACTGTGTATCTTGTTACCACTTATTTTCACTGTGTTTTTTGTATGTTGCGTATAACACAGAATGTGTGTGGGTCACTCTTACTGAGGCATCTTGCCAACTTCTGGCTGTTAGCAGTTGAGGTTTTGAGGAGTCAAATATTACACTTCAATTTTTGATGTGGGGGTGAATCTGTCCCCTGTGTTATCCCCCCACCTTCTGAATTGTTCAGAGTCACCTGTATTTTTCCTTGTCTTGAAAAACTGTGGCGAAGCACAGATTAAACTGCTCTTGCCAATGAAAACACTTACCCTTTTTTGTTTCTTTTTACTTTTGAGTTTTAAAATTTAGAGACTGGTATTTCAGTTTTTTTTTTAAAATCACATAATAATCTTTGAGCCTTCAGCTTTTGATGACATGTCATTACATGCCATAAATCTAATTCCTTTTTTTCTCTGTTTCTGTTGCAGGGGACTAGAGAGCTGAAGGAGAGCCAGTTTCCCCAAAATTGGTAAGTACTCTCACTATGCAAGCATAGTGTACCTGATGCTAGTTGGAATGATTCACACATTCAGTGATTTTTTTTTTTTTGGCACAAAAAAAGCTTTCTTCCAGAAAATGAGGCTTTGCCATTTGCACTGAAAGTGAATTTTTGTTTAATTTCACAGTCATATCTCAAATGCATTTGTGTTTCTAATAATTCTGCTAGGCTTGCATGTTCCTGGATTTGATAACCTGTTAAAACATAAAGGCCCCTCTGGCCAAAAATGTCTAAGGTAGTGGTTAGGACTGAGAATTCAGTCAGAAAATTCAAAAGTTAAGATTCCCATTGTGTTTTGTATTACTTAGTATGCTGTTAAATTCGATGGCCTTAGCGGATGTGTAAAATGGCCAGGTAAATGGAACTGTAGGAAGCTTGGCTTTGAAGTTTAGAACCCTTCACTGTTTATATACTTAATATTAGATTGGCTTCAAGTCTGATACTGTGTTTTTAATGTGTGTTGTTTTGTACAGTTTTTTAAAAAAAGGAAAAACTGAAAGAGAGAGAGATAGTGTGAGGCATATAGGCAAACACATCTTCCCCAATTTCTATTGTAATAGATTTTAATGTCTTGTAACTTATCACACTTGCTCATTTCTTTTGAACGTCTAATTTAAAATCACAGATTGCACAGGGCAGTCTAGTGATGAAGCATCAAAGAAATGCTAACTTTATTTGAAGAGTGTGTATTATTTAAAATCTCGAATAAGATAGCTGGAATTGTGTAGTCTCCTGTGCAAGACTACTACTTGTTAAAATCTTCTCTCTCCAGTAGTAATTAACTTAGTGGGTAAAGTAGATATAATAGATATTTGGGTAAGGCTTCTTTTTGGTATTTTATGGTTCTTGAGGTGTCTCTTACCTTTTAGGGATGGGGCTTTGAACATGCAAAGGAGACACTTGAACAAATTAATCTTGCATTTTACTACTGTTTAATTTTACTTGTCTTTCTCTTTTGGAACCTTGTAAGACAAATAATCAAGATCCTATAGCCTTTACTTTGTGATATAATAGAATCATGACATCTTAAAGGAGGGGACCTAAAGGGCCATCTCTACAAGTCTTTTACCCTGTGTGGCATTTTCTTTTTCTATATCCCTGACAGTTAGTATTTAATCAGCTACATTAAAAAAAAAAATGTAGGTCGTTATTTTCTGTAAGATATTCTGAGGAACTCTAGTTCCACAGAAACTGCACAAGTATTACTGAGGTGGGGCTGGGTGGGAAAGGGGTTCTGGGGTCAAATAATTTGGGAAATGCTGCATTAAACAAAGTTAAACAGGTTTCTTTACTGCAGGACTTCTCAGAACCTTTAATATGCTAATGTGCATTGTGAATCTCCAAGAGGGGGATATGATATGCAGCATTCTTGAATACTTCTAATGACAGGGAGCCCACTACCTCATAAGGTAACCCATTCCTTTTTTGTACAGCTCTAAAATCCTTAGTTCTTTATATTGATCTGAAGTCTATTTCCCGTAACTTTACGTCTATTAAGTCTTTATTGGTTATGCTGAGACCACCACACTGTCCTGTGTGATCCTTTGTGTGGTATGTATTTATAAGATTCTGGCTAGGCTTGTCTGGACACTTTTTAAAATCACTAAATACTTTCCAATAAATGTGATAACCAGTTCTAAAATCTTGGCCTCATTGTCACTATGCTTTTATACACTACTCTCGAGCTTTCTTCATTTTGAATTTCTGTAAATTTTAAATTTTACTTCGATGTTCCTCTTTTGGTTGGGATAATTTTAGTAGACAGGCTTCATTTCTATAAAGAAAGCTGGGAAATAGAAGACTTGCGTGTGTGCGGCAGCCTGGGCCGCCTGCTGGCAGGGAGAAGTGCAGGACCCTGCCGCAGACCTGTGGAGGAGAAAGTGTGGGAACCTGACCTGACCCCAAACACCACAAAAGCCCTGTCGTATGAACTGTGTATGTACTCCGTTTTTAAAAAATGAAGGACCTATCCTCTTCACCCCAAACCTAAACAAACAAGAGGAAGAAAAGAGGGATAATTTCATCATTTAATAATTGGGAAATGACATTAACTGTTTTTATATTTTGGAAACATGTAACTAGCTACAGTGATTTTTGTCAGTAGCCATCCTACTAGGGTTTGACAGTCGCCTTGCTAGATACAAAGGGCAGGTAGCCTCTGAAATTAGGGTTGCCAAACTGTTGTGCAGGAACATTTTCTGTTGAATTCTGTGGAGTGTCACCAAGAAATACCACCCTGAAACTAAGTCAGGGTATGTTGGAATTTGTTAAATGATAAGAAAACAGAATCAAGTTTTTTATGTTATTTCTTTGATTCATGTTAATAATGTTTAAAATTCTCAATAAATACTATTAAAAGAATTTTATTATTTTTAGCATCCATGGTAATTTTTAGCACTATTAGTTAACAATCAAAGATAATTGTTTTATCTTGCTGTGTTACTACAGAATTACTTAGTACTCGGTAAGAATTGTAACCTGGTATTTCAGTATTGGGCATGGGACAAGATGGAAGGACATGTAGATGCCTCCAGACTTTACTTTTTCCTATTAAAAAAATTAAATCTTCTTTAAACGTTGTTGAGAACATAGATCAAAAGTAAAGGAGCTTTCCATCAAATAAGTGCATGGTACAGAGAATGCAAAGCTGTCTGTTTTTAGGGACAGTCTGGGGCACACTCTTACGGATTTATTGTTACTTAAAGTAGCTTGATTGATCAGTCAAGTTCTTATTGAAAGAGGGTTTATGTCAGTTTAGTAACAGAGCAAAATATTTCTAAGCAGTAAAATCAGAGTTACAGCTTTCCTACAAGTTATAAGAATTATACTAAAAGTCCTAAAAGTCACAGATCTTCAAGCAAAACTACTGAGAAAAATAGAGAATTTGTTAATTGAAATATACTGTGTTGAGTTTTACTAAAAAGTTGAAGCGTAAGACTTGATGGCTTACAAGGACTTTTCATGTAGCTTCACTTTATTTAAACCTTGTAACAGTCTTATGAAGAAGGAAATATTATTCCCATTTCCCAGTTTACAAGCACATAAACCCTGAGGGCAAGAGTAGTCTCATAATGAACAAGTAGAATTAGGTTTTTTGTTTCTTTGCTTTTTTTGGGGAATGGAACAGTAAAAGTTCTTTCTATACCACCCAGCTTCCTTTTTTAGTGGGATTTAATTATTTCTTTGGTTTGTGGAAATGTTGCTTATTTGTTTGTGTGTTTTATTATTTGAAGGCAAGATGCCGTTGGGTGTCCCAGTGGTTTGATGTGTGCAGTTTTGAAGACTGTGAACTTTGACATGCTGTGGTATGCAAGTGCCCTTGCTGATAGTAGTGGACATAGCTGTTGGGTGGTGCAAGGCATTGTACTAGGATAAAGTGTGTCTGTTACTGTTTTGTGAGTCTGTTTATATTCACCTTGCAGTAACTGATTTGTTACTATAATTTATTAGAATTGGCCAAAATATAATAAATCTTCTTTAACAAATTTAGAAATTCTCTTTGATACTATAAATTACCCCCCAAATAGTGTTCAGATGATGGCAGATATATGTGTGTGTCTTGTTCATTTTAGTCTCCTAAAATTCTTTACCAGATAGAGACCTTTCTGAATAAGGATTTCAAATGAATCTTCTAATCCTTCATAAGTTTTTCTGTACTAGTCACTATGTTTTTTAACCCTTCAATTTTATTTTTAAGTAAAGTATGTAACTGGCATTTGGAGTCCTTGCCAGATAAAACTCGATGCCTTTGTATAGCTCTAATAATCAGATAGGAGTCTGATGGAGGAAGTAAAAGCTGTCATCTCCTCATTAACTTGAGTTGCAGGCTTATTGTCAGGAGAAGCACTCTGACATTTAGTCTCCAGGTTAAACTGTGACTTTACTTTTTCTTTCCTTGAGCATTTTGTTTGTTTAGTATCAAATTTTCTGATGCTTTACCCATCAGTCCTCACTTATTTATTTTTCTTACTTAAAAGGAGGTACATATTTTCATGAAAAATTTTGAAAATATTGATAGCTGAAAAGATGAAAGTAAGTAACTCAGTGCTATCACCCAGAGATAACTATGAGCAAACTATGAAGTGCTTCCTGACACAAATTCTAGACAGCTGGGAGTAGTAGTATTTTTTATAAATCTTCAGTTTAATAGATAAGTATCTTAGAATTTACATTTTTGTTTATTAAAGATAGCTGGTTTTAATGTTTGTTGGTCATTCTTTCTTCTTCTTCTTCTGAGAATTGCTTTTTTCATAGATTTTTGTTACTAATTTGTGAAAGCCCAAACTACATAAACAATATTAACCCCGTATCACATGTATTATAAGTTCTGCATAGTTTTAACTTGCTGTTTGTTTCCAGAGTGTATATGAGTTCAGTAGAGTTGTGTGTTACATGTTATAACCAGAAGTATAAAATAAGCCTTTCTGTTTTTGAAAAAACTTCTTCAACTTCAAGGTGATTTTTGATTTAACAAGAATTATAAGGAATCATTTTTGGATACATTTTCTAGTAGAAACTTGGAAAAATTAAAACCACATACTGTTCTAAGGACTAAGAAAGTTAACCAATATAAGTTAAGAATTTGTAAGTTATATAAGTTAAGAATTTGAGTAGGGAGATTAATTTATTATTTAAAATTAAAGTAACTGTGTAGTTTTTTTTTCCCTTTTTGTTTTTTTTTGGTTTTTTTTGCAGTACTGGTGTTTGAACTCAGGGCCTTCTGCTTGCTAGGCAGGCACTCTGCCACTGGCCACTGCTCCAGGCCAGTAATTGTAGTTTTAACATCAGGAATTGCACATAGAGATGGCTTACATGACAGCAACCAAAATCTTGGTCTAAGTCAGTTACTAAATGATTCTAGTATTTATTTATTTATTTACTATTTTAGTTCCAAACATAATAAATAATTAGTAGCTAAATACCCAGGTTTGTTTATCATCCCCTAAGTGTACTCTTTATGAATTTTTTTGGTAACATTATCATTCTGTGGTGGGTTTTCCTGGCCTCCACAGGTGTAATTTTGAAGGGCTTGTACCTTGGAAATGTATTCTTTCTTCAGGTTAGAATGTTTCAATATTAAGTAACCACAGAGTATGAATCCTAGAGGAGACGTGGCCAATGGTGTTTTAAGCCTAGTGAGATTAAGCAAATAAAGGAAAACTCATATTCATAAGAATACTTCCATAGTTAATGATTCTATTATACATCTGTTAAATAAGTTTTCAGAGGATTATCTGAAAACTTACGTTGAATGTGGACATTCACCATATGTAACTGATTATTAGAAAATGTGAAGATTGTCAGTCTCATTGTATTGGTGTGAGACAGTGGTTCTAGTTTTCTGATTGTTCCCTTCCTCAATGCTGGAAAGCTGTTCTAGCTATACGTTTTCTAAGTGCAAGGAAGAAAAGAGATTTGTAATAAAGTTTAAACTTATACAGACTTTTGCTTTGGCAAAGTACCTAAAATCATGTCTGATTCCACATTTAAGAAAATAAGAGTAAATTGAAGGAGAAATTAGCCATTTAGTTAAAGTGCAGTAGTGATGAGTGGAGGATAGGAAGGTAAGGCTGGTGTCACATTTGTGGTCACAAATTTAAATTTTGACTTGTCTCTGCAGGCAGTTGTGCAAATAGTCAAAGAGATGCACAGGCAAGTTTTAAAAGAAGATGATGTTGATTATCAAGCTGGAAACATGCTCTCTGTTACTAGACTATCTCAAGTACCACACACAGTAGAGACATTCTTACACATCCCAGTTGTAACTGTGAATATAGCACAGCTACACTGCATTGACTTATCTATGTTAAGTATTTCAATCTCTTCTCTTTTCTTTTCTTTTTTTTTTTTTTTTTTTTTTCGTAGTGGGGTTTGTTGGTAGGCAGGTGCTGTACCACTTGAGCCACTCTACCCCTCTCTCTGTTAAGTATTAACTTGTTAGATTTAGAATGGAAAAGGTAGAGGATGCTTAAATTATACCAGAATTTCCCCTTGTCTTGAATTTCTTTGTTTTTAAATTAAAGTAAAAGCCCAAGCAAATAAAAGTGCCCTAGCAGTGTTAACTTCTGAGAGACCCCATTCCTAGTCTACCCTGATTCTTAAAAACATTTGGGTTGTTAGTTTTTCTTCCTAAGTGCAGCATGCTTTGGGTGATGACAGTCTTCCCTGCTGCTCTCCCTAGAACAGAAGTGATCCTGTTTGGCTCTGTATCTTCAGTATGTAGCATGTAACACAGTGCTGAGCACATAGTGGGTGTTTTGATGTTTCTGTGATAGTGACTTTTTTGTTTTTGTTTTTCTTAGTTATTTGAAACGTTGTATACTGGAATGCTCAAAGAATAAAACCCACAAAGTTTTGATACTGATACTGTTTTGGGAAAAAAAAATCTCTTTAGGAGTTTTGGGGATTTTTGTTTTGTTAGAAAAACTAGTATTTCTTAAAGTTAACTTATTTTATTTAACACAAATTTTTTTATTCTCTGCATAATGATCCCAAACATTCTCTGATCTATACAGCTGCAGCGACAAGAGGAGCTTGTCATTTTAAACAGAGGCTGAAGAAACTATAGAATTAGCAGGCAAGAGAGAGTGGAGAAGGTAGAGGATGGAGTTGCAGACTCTCCAGGAGGCTCTTAAAGTGGAAATTCAGGTTCACCAGGTATGTTGCATTATTGATTTCTCCCATGTGCATGATGTAATGATGAGGATTAGTGAACAGGTCCATCTGTGGGTTTTAATACCTTTTAAAATAATTTTTAAGACATTTATTCAAGAGTCATGACATTTGTCTATTATCACTGCTCACCAAATGCACTGGTACTACTTATAAGAACTTTAATAAAATATTCCTGACTTTTCTAGAGAAAAGGTGTGAAAATATTGTTTTACAAACTTTTTTGTTGGTTTATTTTAAAGACTTCATTCATGGGTTGTAATGTTAAGCTCTACTACCATATATACTGAAGTGAGTGGTTTTTTTTTTTTGAGCAGTACTGGGGTTTGAACTCAGGGCCTTCCACTTGGTAGGCAGGTGCTCTACCACGTGAACCATGCCCTACCCGTTTTTTGCTTTAGTTATTTTTCAGGTTGGGTCTCCTGTTTTTTCCTGGGCTGGCCTTAGACCCTGATCCTCCAACCTATGGACCTACAGTCTCTGGCACAGCTGGGATGACAGACGTGTACCATCATGCCCAACTTATTAATTGAGATAGGGCATCTCTAACTTTTTGTCCTGGCTGGCCTTGACCCACCATCTTCCTGATCTCTGCCTTCCAAGTAGCTGAAATTACAGGCATGTACCACCATGCCCAGCCTCTTTTCTAAAGTTTTTACTCGTTATGTGAGTCACCTTTATGCCTTGGATCCAATCTTTGGCAAAGAAAATCTGATAGCTTTCATGGATGTTTAAATCTCAAATATTGCAATTTTTATATTTTACCTTAGGTACCCAGACTCAACAAACCTTTAAAATATTTAATTATAAAAATCCATATAAAAATAAAATATGTATAATTATGTTTTTATAGTAGGATAATGTTAAAATATTTAACATATTTTGATTTGTATCTGAATATTTAATGAATATTTAAAAATAAACATACGCAATCATAGCCAAGACAGAAATTTAGCCGGGCACTGGTGGCCTATGCCTATAATCCTAGCTACTCAGGAGGCAGAGATCAGGAGGATTGCAGTTCAAAGCCAGCCTGGGCAAATAGTTTGGGAGACCCTATCTTGAAAAACCCTTCACAAAAATAGGGCTGGTGGAGTGGCTTAAAGGCGAAGGCCCCGAGTTCAAGCCCCAGTAGCGTGCACGCACGCGCACACACACACACACACACACACACACACACACACAAACACACACGACAGAAATCTATCCATAAATAACTAAGCCATTAACATTTATTGTGTAAATACAGTATCACTATTTATGTCTTTTTTCTAGACATTAGCTAGCATTAGACTTGAGAAACACACACATATATAATTCTTGGTACTCAAAAGTGCTAAAGTACCTTTGAATGTGTGACATTTGTGAATGTGGGAATGGAGAGGAGAAAGGAACTCCTTTTTTTTTTAATCCCTGTGGTGCTGCAGATTGAACCCAGGGCCTTGCCCCTGCTAAGCAAATGCTCTACCACTGAGCTACATCCCCACTGGGAACTACTTTTTAAAGGTGTTTGTTCTTGGGCATAGTTTCTCTTGTTTAATCACCTCATATAACATTAATTTCTTAAATTGTTGAGAGATTGTGAGCTTTTTTTGACAGCTACTAAACTTACACACTGCCCAGTATTAACATGGGTGAGAATTTATAAAAAAGCTTCAGAGGTGCTTAATATGCGTGTATGGACGTGTGTGTGTGTGTGTGTATAAAATTTCTTAACAATGTTTTACATTAATGTAATAAAATATTTAATATGTTTTAATTTGTATATATTGACTTGAATGTATAAAAATAAACAGAATTTTAATCAAGGCAAAGAGCTATCATTTTTTACATTAGGTCTGTGTGTTCAGAACTGCTGCTGCTTGGGACCCTGTTAACTTTTGTCCAGTAGCAGGTCACCTTGTTGGTATGCTTCTTTTAGTATATAATAAATAGTATGCACTTCATTTATCCTTGCTTCCGGTACTAACTGAGGAAAGTAAAAATTTGTTTACTAAAAACCTTGACTTTTTTCTGGATGAAAATATTTTAATGTAGAGGAGTGGGGAGTATCCAATTTGGATCAATGGTACTTACAAAAGCTAAATTCATAATTTGTGTGAGGCTGACATCATCACAGAAAAGAATTTTGGGAATATAGTAATCAATCTGAAATTTGTGTGGCTCAAAGATAATTTTATAATATTGCGTATGTTTTTATTTTGGTGGTACTGGGGGGTTGAACTCAGGGACTCATTCTTGCTATTAGTGGTGCTCTACCACTTGAGCCTTTCCACCAGCCTGATATTGTATATGATTGTTAGAATTTTTCCTCCTTTCAGATTTTGTGATGGCAAAGTTAACATTCTACTTTTAGTTCCTCTACACAAGATAGGAAAGAGTCCCAAACATGCCTTTTTTGAAAGACTCATGACCTAAATTGAACTTAACTTTTAAATAGAGTTCTTCAGTATTTTTTTGTTTTATATCTTTAGTTCAGGCATACCAATTTAATAAACATTACAATTATGAAAAAATTTACTGAACTCAGGGCCTCACGAATGCTAGGCACTCTACTAGCCCTTTTGTTTATATTTTGTTCTTTGTATACACTTGTTATTGAACTCAGAGCCTCACCAACTTCGGGCAGGCTGGCCCTCCAAACTCATGATGTTCCTACTTTGGCTTCCAATTAGGTGGGGTTACAGGCATGCACCATCTTGTCGGCTGGAAGTTAACTTCTGCTCATTATGTTTTCTTTAGGTGTGGGGAGATACAATGATGTTCAATAAATATTTATATTACACTGGTCATCTTCTGGGGGATGCCACCTTTTGCCTCCCTTTCTTTGACTGTTATGTGGATTTGTTGGAGTCTGTCAGACTATTAACTCCATATGGACTGGAGAATAGTATAAAGCAGAAGCTAACAAACTTTTTCTGTACAGAGCCAGATGGTAAAATATTTTAGGCTGTGCAGGTCATTTATAGTCTCTGTCACAATACTCTGTAGTTGTTCCTCTGTCTATAGACAAGTTAGCTACACAGTCAGTATATAAACAAATGTGTGTGATTGTATTCCATAAAACTTTATTTACAAAAACAGATGGTGGGTTGGGTTTGGACTGTTGGCTGTTGTTTGCATATCTTTGGCATAAAGACTATCATGAAAAATTGCATTCGTGTAGTAGGAAGAAACTTAACTTTGACAACAATGTCAGCTTAAAGTCACTAGGGATTTCGAGGGTGTAATAAGCTGCCCAGCATGACCTGTTCTACCCCTGAAAGTATGAAATACAGTTTAACTGCTTAGATGTAGAACACTTGATTTATTTATTTCCTCCAGAGGTGGAAAGTTAGTGTGGTTGTCATTCAGTTTTTAAAATCCAGTGTCATGGAAAAAAAGCCTTTTCAGCTTCAAAAGGTAACTTTAGTATAAAAGCCAATTCTCCAGTAACCAAATCAAAAAGGATAGCCAGACTCTTTTGATTGAAGTGCTGTTAGATTTGAAAAAATAAAAGTTTACATATAAATCCTTGTGTCTCAGTTCCACTGAACCCTTGGAATGTGTGCTGTTACTAGTGCGTAGATTAAGACTAGGCTATTGAAGATCTATTTAGTGATGTGCGCTTTGTGGATTTGGAGGTCACATAGTTGGCAAACTCAGCTCCCTCAATGTATCTTAGCACCAAGAAGAAAGGGTTTTGTCCAGTTCGAATAGATGTCAGAAGTCATTCACCAAAGATTATACATTTACTCAAGAGGGATTTCTTAGGTTGTTACAGCCTATTCACTCATCTTAAAATTAGTCCGGTGAGTATATCACACAGCAGATCCAAAGCAGTAAATTTGAGTTGGGGTTCACAGCTGTTAGAGGAGGCACAATAATAGCAAGATTTGTTAGCTAACTGCATGGCATTAAGAAGTAAACTAAAAAATTAAAATGAACAGAACTTAAAATATCAATTTAGGGCCTTTTATTGCAAAGACCTTATTGTACAGTTCATAAGACAGTATTTTCATAGTATTATGTCTCTTAAGCAATAAGAGCTTGACTTTTTCTGTTTAATAAAGTAGATGAATATATTATATATTTTAGAAAACTTTTATTTTATAGCTAAACAATTTAAAAATGCCTTGTTACTCAAAGGTGACAGATTTTTTCCACTATATGAAAAATCTTAGATACTTTTAGGAATCAGCCTTCTGATATTCCTTTATCTTTAAAATTCTTCTGTCTGTAGTTATTGTTACCTTTGGGCAATGATATTTTTACCAATTGCGTTAGGTCAAATGACATTTATTTTTGTTTTTTTTATATTTGTTGGGCTTGTGTTTTCCTTGTATTAGGGTAGCATTTTCTTCCCAGAGAAACACAGGTAGGTAGTTTTGTGTTGTTCCTACACTTTCTTATTCTCAAACACTAGCATTGCTTCACCGCACATATCCTCCCTGTGTCCTCTTGCCTGAGAACAGACCTTAGCAAAGTCACATCTGACACCAGGCTCCTTCTATTGTAAGGACCAGACCAACAGACCTGCCAAATCTGTAATAGCTGTGCACAAACAGGCCTGTTTTTTATGAGCGAGCTTCTTTCTAGGCCTGGGTTGGGACTCCTGATAGTTGATAGTATTTTAAAAGGATGTTTGACTTTTGGAGCATACACCTTATTTAAATTATCTCTCAAAAGCCACCCTTCCTCTCCCATGTCTCCATATTTAAAGATCAGGTACTCTTTCATTTTAAATGTAAAGTAATAGTTTGATTCTTTTTTCTAGAGGAGTGTTCGTTCGTTAGCTTTTTACATAGATCATAGAAACTTTTTAGTCTATTTTGATTGTGGTGTTGCTCTTTTATTTTTTGTGGGGAACTTAAAACCCTGATTGGTTTTGGTTCAAACCTGATTAGCTAGAGAGAGTTAATATGTAAGACTGATGGTTCTTTTTTCTCTTCTTTGCCAGAAACTGGTTGCTCAAATGAAGCAGGATCCGCAGGTAAAATATTATTGTTATTCACTTAACTTTTCAATTAAAATGACTACAAATATTAAAAATGTAGATGGAACTTAAATTTAAAAAACTATTTCATCCCTAGCAGCAAATATTTTCAGTACATTTTTCTTCATGTTTTCTAGGCTTGGAAAAAAAAATCCATCCATTCTATTATAATATAACTGACATTCCATCTTTGTTACTGTTATTTTCCTTTTATGTTAATTGCCTTGAGTATGTTGAGGAAAAAAATTGAGAATTAATTGTCTTCATATAGTTTAAATTTCATTTCCAGAAACTCAACTTTTTCAAAATCAGAGTTTATAAGACTTTCTGTATACTCACGCTTGCTGGAAAATGATCCCAAACCATTCTCAGTTACATGAATTTTATGTTATAGAAAATTTAAACACTGAATTTTACTTGTTCAGAGTTAGAAGTTTAGAATAATTTTTAAAGAAGCATTTTATATTTGGAAAAAAAAAACCCTAAAGAGGATATCAAAGTAACCTTATATAGTGTAATAACCCAGAAAATGTTAACTTTTAAAGTTTTTTTCATAGGATTTTTGGACTCTAGCATTTTAGCCTCTATTTTTGGCAAGAAGTTGTCCCAAAAAAGTTACCCTGTCTTCCAGTGATTTTTATGTATTAGACCCACTGTCTAATGGTTGTAAAAGAGACACTTGGTCACATATTTTTCTTTATAAAGTCAAATTCTTAAAGAATGGTACTGAGGCAGATTGATTTTCTATTTTTTTTTTTTTTTGCAGTACTGGGGCTTGAACTCAGGGCTACACCTTGAGCCACTCCACCAGCCCTTTTTTTGTGAAGGGTTTTTTTCGAGATAGAATTTTGTTAACTGTTTTCCCAGGCTGGCTTCAAATTGGGATCCTCCTCACCTCTGCCTCCTGAGATTACAGGCATGAGCCACTGGCACCCAGCGCAGATTGATTTTTGAAGTGGAAAATAATATTCATCTTTACATATTGAGGACTTAGTTATCTGACTATACTGTTTTAACACAATCCATTCATTCTGAGCTGGCATGTGTAGTCCATATTTATTCTGTTTGTTAGTCCAGCTTTCATGAGAAACTGCTTTTTAATTTTTACTTTTTAGTATATTACAGTTTAAATTGGATTTAGGGAGCTGCGAGACAATAGACTCTAGACTAACAGATTCTTTCCTGTTTAATGTAACCTATATTCTCAGCAGCTGAAGTATTCTGAGAAGTGAGCATTCCTAATGCAGCTGGTAATCATGTAAGAGGACAGTTTTGATCTGAAAAATCCAAGGGGCAGGGACTTGTTGGATAGCATTATAGATGATCTCAGAGAAGCCCATGTCAAATACACTTTTTATTTAAAAAATCCAAATGGAGTAAATTTGAAACTCAGGAGATGAGGTAGATGTGTACCCTGACGCTGACGGAAGACCAGGCAGGGTGGTTTGAAGGAATCATGTTTGAAATGAAAGAATTTGTTTGAAATAATTGAGTAAAAAGCATTGGGTTGTGTTCTGTCTGCTAGTAGGCTCTCATCCTATGTTAAGTCTTTGAAAACTTGAATTTTGCATTGCTATCCCCCTTGAGTAAAAGGCAAGCATGCTCAGTGTGTCTCATCTAAAATAGTGTTCTTTTTTTGATTTCTAGAATTTTAGAACTGAGAAAGGGCCCTGGTAGTCAGTGTGTTAATTTGAATGATGTGGTGTTAAGGCAGTTACAGTACTGACAGCTTTTCAAATCTAGGCTAAAATAACAAATGTACTTTACTAAATAAGGGAGAGGATGAGTAGAGAAAAACCTCTTATCTTTGTTGATAATGCTGCAAAGCATGCCAGGGTATGCATACTTAGAGCCTCCATTTTCCTGTTTTTGTCTGATTAATGGAGCTTTAGGTTTTCAGTCAACTGACATTTTCTATAAAGAATAACAATGTTTCAGTAGAAAGTTACTGTTACGGTGCAAGATGCTAAAATGTACAACTTCTTGTAATTTAAAACAGTTTCAAAGTGGATACACCTATTTTGTGCTTGGAGCCCACTTTTAGGATTTGCATATTAGGGGTTGATGTTATGATTCTAATTTAATGCATGACAAATTTAATTGACTACATGCTTAAGGTTGCTTCATCATTTGTAATACAGTATGCATATTCTTCTTGCTACTATTCTGTTAACAAATGAATATTTTTCTCACAGATATTTTTTCTTTCCAATCAGAATGCTGACTTAAAGAAACAGCTTCATGAACTCCAAGCCAAAATCACAGCTTTGAGTGAGAAACAGGTAGCGGAAGGGGGGGGCGGGGCATATTTTTAACATTGTGTTCTAAAGATATGTCTGCTTGAGGCTTCTAAGAGAACTGCTATTTTTCCTCATGTGTGAAAATAAGTGTGGGCAGCCAGACTCGGTTTCAATTTTGCTTGAGCTCTGTTTATCTATTTTTATTTTTGGTAGAAATCAGTCTCTAGAGTATCCCGAGAGTATATGTTACTGGCAAATATCTAAAAGCAATGTGGCAGGCTGCCGTTCACTGTGTTAATTAAACTCTCTAGTTTACCCATAGGGGAAGGGGTAAAGAAACTTAGTGGGAATTTGTGGTAGAGAATCCTGGAGCTGCCGTGTGTGTCTTGTTTCCTGTTTTAAAGGCTCCTGAAAGGCTCTAGCTGACAGTTAACTTACTATGGAGAGAAGAGCTGTTTGTTAAGTAGGTCTCTACAAGTAGGTCTACCATCCTAAGTATTGTCACACATCTATGTTAATCTTCACTAGATATTGACCTACTGTTTGAAGACACTTTGGTGGAAACTTGGTAAGACTTACTCTATATAATAGGGCAAGAGAAGAGCACCTCACTTTTTTCCAAGGACAACTGAAAAATACTGTTTGGAATTTTTTTTTTTTTTTTTTTTGGTTGTACTGGGGCTTGAACTCAGGACTTTACACCTTGAGTCACTCCACCAGCCCTGTTTGTGTTAGGTATTTTCGAGATAGGGTCTCGTGAACTTATTTGCCTGGGCTGGCTTTGAAACGCGATCGTCTTGATCTCTGCCTCCTCAGTAGCTAGGATTACAGGCGTGAGCCAATGGCACCGGTTTGGATTTTATTTTATTTTATTTTTTAATGTTGATCTCCACTTCACCAATTCAGGCACTTCCTGCCACCAGGTGGAGTGTGTCAGTGGATAGAGCTATAAGTAAATGTCTTAGTTATCTGATAAAGCATGTGTTTTCTTCTTTCTTCCCCACTACTTTCCTTCTGGTTAAAAATAACATTTTCTCTTATAGGTAACTATGTGAACCACAAGGATGAAGTGATTTGTAGTTTTAATTCACGCTAGTGACGTCTTACTGAAGATTTTTGATGAAACAATCCTCAATAACTGTTTTTATGTTGTTTTTTTAAACTTTTATTTAGTAAATAAGAGCAATAAGTAATTTATTCCCAGAAGTTTCTGAGTGTGTCTGTCTTGTGTGTTCATCTAACTGAGGGGACAAATACATTTTGGGAACTGTACAGAATAGATGAACTAATTAGTTATCTTCCTCAAGCTGAATGAGCAACTGCTTTTTACTCCTCCCTCCCATTGTTTTGCTTCCTCATCTTGTCTTCTGCACGGATAGCAGATATTTTAGATTAGGGAGTTGCCAAAGTAAAATTGAGATGAGGACGGGATGGTGGGGAACAATTTGTAAGGAAGAATATAAACAGAGTTGTTAGTGTTCTTTTGGCTCTGAATGTGATTCAGTTGTCTAACATCAAAATGATGTGTGTGAAGGAAAGTGTTCTACCTTTTGCGTTACGGTAGCAGTGAGCCTCCTTAGAGTTTCAGGGTTAGTTGACAAAATGCCAATGAGTGAGTCACTTCTGCTGAAAATTTTCATGTGTTACAGCAGGGAAAGAAGATGAGAACCGATTAGTGGAATAGGGGAGGGAATGCCACCGCAAAGTTAAAACAACCCAAGTCTTACATAAAGGAAGAAATTGCATTATTTGATTTTTATGTTTCTGAGAAGTAATGCAAAATTTGGTTTATTTTGTAACTTTTCACTCCTTTTTTTCTAGTAGAGAAGTCACTTCGTAGAAAAGTACAGCCATCTTTGTTCAGGAAGACATTTCATCAGGTGGTGTACTAGTTGTCATCTAAACTAAGTTTGGATTTGGAATTTTTAAAAAATTATCTAACATAAGGAAAACCTTAAGTATACAAAGAAAACTGGAGTCAGAAACTGAAATGCAGTTTTGGCATTTTTATAACATTTGCTCAACTATTAAAAAACCTTCTTGATGGAACAGGAAAACATTTTTTTTTAGGTAGGATTGTATTGGAAGGGAGCACAGCTGTAAAGTGTAAAAGCTGATCTTTCCTCAGACTTATTTCCAGCATGGAATGCTGCTATTGCTAGTTCAGCTGTAGTTTAAAATTGTTGTTTAGAACAAGTTCTTCATGCTTTATGCCCATCTTTTTGTTTTTCCTTCTCAAAAGATCCACAGCCTCTGGCCAAACTTACTGATTTTCCTTCACTTTAGTATTAAAATCCAAATTACCATACTCACATGACTAATACTTTAATGTAACATTATGTTTTTATTGTGAGAAATTTAAAATAAGAAAATCATGAACAATAATGGCTCACTTCAGAGTTAAGACTGATGAACTCTGCGTCATTCTTTTTCTGGTGCATTTTTCTAACATTCATTTTAAAACTTAATTATGCAAGTAATAGATGCAGACATTTTCTTATTTTGCTTTATTAAAAATATAAAGCATTGCAGGTAGTCACTGATTCTTACAGTGGACACTTACTGGTTCTTACTCATTATTATGGCCTCAATCTTTGATACTTACTCACTTTTTTCCTCAAGGCTGGTTTTGTGGACTAGGGATATCGCTCAGTGGTAGAGTGTTTGCCTAGCATGCTTGAGGTCCTGGGTTCAATCCTCAGCAGTGTAAAAAAGAAAAAAAAAAGACTAATTATATAATGATGCTCTTTCTCAGGAAAATATGGTCCTTAACGAGGATCCTTCAGTGGCTAAAACTCAGTGACTTCCACTGAATTCTTGCTTAAAAGGTTCTGGGGCTTTCCAATTGTAATTTCAGATTTGCGCACAGAGACTCTAGGGCAGATTTTGAGGGCAGCTTCTTGACCTACAGTGCTTTAACTTGTGGTTGACAGTTTTAACTCAGGAAATCTCTAGACTATACTGAATAAATAAACTATATGTTATGTATTAAAATCACGGTTTAGTGACATAGAAATAGGCTCCTGATAAAATAAATGAAAAGGTATATTCAACTTTACATGCATTATAATCCTATTTTTGTGTTTGATCGATGTATGAATCTATATGGGCATGTAAATTTGTATAAAAACAGTGTCAGTGAAAAATGTTGGAAGGTGGTGATTTTATAGGTAGTTTATTTTTTTCAGTGTACTCTATGTATATTTTCTAAATTCTCCATAGTATGTTTTGCTTTTAAGATCAGAAGTAAACAAAAAATACTATTTTTTAAACCCACCCTCTTGTCTATGCCAGGGGTAGCATAGACATTTAAAAATCTCATTTCTCTTCATGATTCAAGAAGTACTCTAATCAGAGAATTAAACAGTTTTAACAGTAGTAATGGTAAAGGGCAGAAGCAGCCATTAATTTCCTTAACAGGAAGCATTCTCATTCTGTACTTCCCCACCCCTTATATTTGACAGGCATAAATGATCCTTTTCTTGTCAGAATAGAGAAATTTTGATGTCGGAGCCAAAAACGCTCAGTTGCTCTAGTGCTTTGTTTTAATTCTAACTTTTTAGAGAGCCCCCCCTCCTCCAGGCATGGAACTCCAGGCATGCTAGGCAAGCAGTCTGTACCTCAGCTATACCCCTGGCCCAAGAGGTGATCTTAACATTCCAAAGATTATTCCTTGTCCCTGTGGGGATTCAGGCCCAAGTTGCATCTTTGGTTTTCCCTACTTAAACAGTTTGCCAGCCTTTCATCTGGAGGTTTCACCTTACTTCCTCTTAGAAGCCATCCTTAAAACACTTTCCTCCAGTGAAAATCAGCCATTTCTACCATAATCTCATTGAACCCTTCATTTTTCCTTCATATTAGTTATGCCATTTAAGAGTCAGTTCATCTTGGAAATGACTGAAAAACCCCAAATAAAGATGGCTTACACAAGGTAAAATTTTCTTTCTCTGTCATCTGAAAGCTCTGTAGGTGGACTGGGGTTGGTGAACATGGTTCAACTGTGTCAGTGAACTCAGGCTCCTCCTGTTTGGTTGCTGTGCCATTCTCAGCATGATGCTTCCAAATTATAGTCTAAAATAGCAGCTCCATCTGGTCAGAAGGGGGAAAGCAACAGTACGGAGCCCTTCATTTGAAGAATTTTTACGGAAGTTGTGTGTACCCCTTGCACTTAAATCCCCTTGACTTGACCTTTGTCCCATGGCCTCAGCTAGGAGCAAGGAGGGCTGGGAAATGTAGTTTATTTCGAGGGACTAGACTTGAGTAAGAAATGGGAAACAGGTACTGGAAATAATTACCAGTGTCCACTACATAGCATATCACAGTTTGTAATTATATATCTGTTTACGTGATTACTATTTTTAAAATAAGTCTTCCTTATTAGATTGTTAGTTTTAAGAAGGCAGGGAACACGTTACTTCTTTATTCCTAGTATAATATTTAACAGAGAATAATACTTAGCACAGAAGAAGCATTTGTATTTCTTAAATGTATTTTATCTAACTGATCCTTCTCTGCTTATAATTCTTTTTTATTTTAAAGAACAGTGCATCTTGCTTTTTAAACTTAATGTATTATGAATACTTCCTTACATTTTTTTTGAGTATTCTTTGAGAACTTTTTTTTTTTTTTTGCAGTGCTGGCCTACACCTTGAGCCACTCCACCAGCCCTTTTTTTGTGATGGGTATTTTTGAGATAGGATCTCTAGAACTGTTTGCCCAGCTGGTTTCAGCTGGTCCTCCTGATCTCTGCCCTCTGAGAAGCTAGATTTACGGGCATGAGCCACCAGCACCTGGCTGAGAACATGATTTTTTTTTAACAGCTTCAAATATTTAGTTGTCTGGTTATATTGTAATTTAAAAAACTATCCTTCTTATTATTTGATGATAGGCTTCCCTCCCCCCGCCCCAGTTTTTTGTTATTATAAATGTTGCTATTATAAGTACCCATATATGTAAGTCTGTGCTTCTCTCTGGATTGCCTTAGGACAAATTCCTAGGTATACGATTCCTGGGTATACTGGTCAACTATTGCCATAACAGTTTTACATAGCAAACCACTTTTATTGAGTGGGCAACAATAAGAAGAATTTATTGTAGGTTATCTGGGGGGTTTCTTGCTGTAGGCTGTACTTAACTTGGCCCATCTGTTTCAGTTTGGGTTGGCAGAACCTGCCTCCAGGCTACAGGTTTGATTAGGTCAAATGTGTTCATTCAGAGGCCTGGCATGAAGGGACAGCAGCTACCTTGGGCAACATGGTTTATCACCAGAGCACAAGATGTAGGCCAAATCACCAAAACACGTTTTGGATTTTACCGGCATCAGACTCTTAACATGTCATTAGCCAAAACAAGTCATGTGACCACATGATAAATTATATAGATATATAATCTTAAAACAGAGATTGAAAACAATAATCCATCTGACCTCCCTTCGATAAGACGGTATAAGAAAACTTTGCTTCATTAAAAGTACACAACTCTTTCTGTAAGTGGCCTGAAATGACCTGTGAAAATGGTTCCCTACTCTATTGAGCTAGAAACTGTACAAAATTATGCCAAGCAAGTGGTTCAAGTCTTCGTCTTCACCTTAAGAACATGTCAGAAACTGCCATGGCCATCAAGGGTGTACATAGCTGAAAAGCCACCAAGTATATGAAATAAGTCACTTTGAAGAAGTAATGTGTGCCATTCCAATGTTAACAATGGTGGAGTTGGTAGGTATGCCCAGGCCAAACAGTAGTGGCTGGACACAGGGTTGATAGCTGAATTTTTCCTGCACATGCTTAAAATGTAGAGAGTAATGCTGAACTTAAGGGTTTAGATAGAGATTGTCTGGTCATTGAACACATCATGTGCATAAAGCACCCACAATGCACTGCTGCACTTACAGAGCTCACAGTCGGATCAAGTCATACGTGAGCTCCCCCATCATGTGCAGATGATCCTTACTGAAAAGAAGAAACAAAAAGTTACAGTTCAGGAATAAATTCAGCAGAAAACAAATAAAAGTAAAACATAATTAAATAAATAAGAAACCCTTTTGCTACATAAAATAACTTTCAGAAAAGGCTGTTCCAGATAATAGAATATATAAGAGCATGTAATTTTCCCCAGAAAAAAACCCTGTGGAGGGAAAGAAGCACTTTGCAGATCTGGAAAGTGGGTTAATATGTACTTGATGCTTATCTGGAGGTGCACTTTGCATAGCATTTGCCATTGGTCTGTGGTGTCAGTATTTCATAGTATCATTTACCCCTTCTTTTCTTCTTAGTCCTTTTTAAAGAAGTTGACTCCTTTGTTGTCTTTGATCTTTTCCTGTAAGTTTGCCTCTCTGATGCTATGTTTAAAAGTATAATCTTTGTTTCTTATAGATGATTTTAATCTAGTAGCAGTGAGATAATACTTTTCTTCATTTAATAAATAGTTGTCATTTATGGAACCAGTCTTAATTTTAAATTTGAAAATGCTTAGTAAAATAGATTCCAAAGTCTTTCGCAAGGTTTCTGTCCCTGCACAGAACAACATAACTTAAGCCCAGTTAGGTGTATTTGTCAGCTTTGTGTTACTGCAGCAAAATACCTCAGGCAATTAGCTTTTTTTTTTTTTTTTTTTTTTTTTTTGCTGTACTGGAGTTTGAACTCAGGGCCTACACCTTGAGCCACTCCACCAGCCCTTTTTCGTGATGGGTTTTTTTGAGATAGGATCTTGCAAACTATTTGCCCACTATTTGCTGGCTTCAAACTGTGATCCTCCTGATCTCTGCCTCCTGAGTAGATAGGATTACAGGTGTGAGCTACTTGTACCTGGCGGCAATTAAGTTTATAAAAGGAAAAGGTGTATTTAGTGTACAGTTTTGGAGGTTTGAGTCCAGGAACAGGTGGCCTCATTGCTTTGGGCCTCTGGTGAGGGCAGCACATCATAGCAGGAGAGCATGACAGAACAGACTCCTTACATCCTGAGCCAGTAGGCAGAGAGCATGAACAAGACCAGGGTCCCACAGTCCTCTTCCAGGGCATGTCCCCAAGTGACCTAAATACCTCTCATTAAGGCCCCACCTCCTAAAGGCCCACAGCATCTCTCAGTAGTGCCAACCTGAGGACTAAGCCTTTAACACATAGGCCTTTGAGGGACACTGCCCATTTTCAAACCACAGGTAGCAGTTGTACTACTTACATATGGGGAGTGGATGGAGGGGCACCAGGAGTTTGGCTCTGTAACAGGCTTGTTGATAAGGTTTCAGTCATTAAATAATGTAATATCTGTTTCCTTCTGTATGAAGTGTTTTTATAATGCCTTTTAGAAGTTAATGATCATGTGTCTATTAAGTACATCCAATTTTGGTTTTTTTAGGGAGGTGAGCTCTATTTAAATGGAAATTTTTGCCTCTAATAGTGGTGGTTAACTTCATCTCAAATGTAATCTTTCATGTAAACTACTACTTTGCTAAGGAGCCAGAGAATTTCACATTTAACTCAGTCATGAGTGTGTCATTGTAATATATAAATTGAGACATGGATTTTGTGAATTAGCTATTGAATGTGTAACTAATCAGACTAGAATTCAAAACTAGAATCCAGATCACTATAGTCCTCATTTGGTTTTATTTAGTAAATGACTCTGTAGGTTCTTATTTGTACTCCTCAACTCTCGCTTGGCAGGTAGGTGGGAAGCAAGTTTGAATGTGTTAATTCATCATGTGTTCAGGAAGTGTGAGGTATTTAAGGGTGTCCATACCAAGACTGTTCACCAGTTAAGATTCCCACTCAAACCATTCAAATCACCCCTGTTTTTTTACACAGTGATATTCTCAGAGTGCTTCCTGTGCTAGTGTTTTAGGAATGTTTAGTAATGTTCTCTTCCAGTTCAGAGCAGCTTCAGTTTCAGAAAAGGAAAACTTGTATGAAATGAAGTTCTATAAACTAGTAAATGAGCCTGGGACCAGTAGTTCGGAAACCTGATACAGCCTCTTTTGCAGCATTGCTATATAACTTAGAAAGTCCTTTGCTAAAAAGTGGGGTCAAGAGACGTGAAAGAGTAATGGGGTGATTTGATCAAAATACATTATATGCAGGTATGGAAATACCACCGTGAAACCCCTTTGTATAATTAGTATACACTAGTAATAATTAAAAAAAGAAAGCCCTTCATTACCCTACCCTATGCCTGCTTCTCCACTGAACCCATTCATACTCTGTCCTCTAGACTTCCCAAAAGCTCACAGATTCTTGGTTATACTCTGTTGTTTTCTTGGGCTGGGGTGCTTTTCTATCTTTATCCTTAGTGTAAACTTAGAGCTGCCTTATACCTTTCTGTCAGCAGGCCCATTTACAGGACAGTATAGTACAGAAATAGCCACTCAAGAAAGTCTGAAAACAATTGTGAATAAATCAGAGTGCATTAGTAAGTGACACGTAAGTGCTAACCATATATTACATGTTATGGAATAGTATGTAGCTGTTAAAAGTGGGTGCTTAACTGAATGGAAAGATAAATGGAAAGTGAAAAGCACAGATTATAAAATGTGCAGTATAATTCTGTATTTATTTGAAATATAAAATACTAAAAATCATGCTTTAATTTGTGCACTTATGATCATTTATAGTTGAAAATGTATGGGAAAAGGTCTAGATTATCTAGAATTATTTTACACAGAACTGTTCACAGTGATTACCTCTAAAAAGAGTGTTCAGAAGGCTAATGAAGGAAGTTTGGTGCTTTTTTTTTTGTTCCTGGTACTAGCGTTTGAACTCAGGGCCTACACCTCCAGCCACTCCACCAGCCCTTTTTTTGTGATGGGTTTTTTCAAGATAGAGTATTGTGAACTATTTTTGTGTTGGGTATTTGCTGGCTTCAAACTGTGATTCTCCTGATCTCTGCCTTCTGAGTGACTAGGATTATATAGGCGGGAGCTGCTGGCGCCCAGCTAAGCTTGGTGCTTTTCCCCTTGTATATTCTGTTATTTAAATTTGTTTTTATAAGGAATGTATATTGTTTTTTTAAACTACTGATGTACAGTGTAAGAAAATTACATATGTAAATATGTGTTTATATTTATATGTACGCACATATGGCCTAGATACATTTTTACAAATTAAACACACGGGTAACTAGCACCCATATCAATAAGCAGAATATTAATGTCACCACAGAAGTCTCATGTGCTTTCTTGAATTCACTACCTCCCTCCACCAGTGACTTCTGACAACATAGATTGGTTTTGCCTATATAAGAAATCAAACAGTGTATACTCTCTTTCTGTCTGGCATATTTTGTTCAAGATTATGTTTGTGAGAGTATATCTGTTTCTTTTGGGGTTTAAATTTTTATTGTGAAATAATTATAAATTCACAGGAAGTCTCCTTTTGAAATTTTAAATCACTAAAGAAAAAAAAGTTTGTCTCTGGGTTTTTGTGTCTCACATGTCTTGGCATAGTCAAATGGTTTGTAAACAAAGTTTCTGGATCTATAACTCTTGTGTAGCTCCTACCATACATTTTAAAGTACTGGTATGCCAGTCTCCCTCTCCAGATTGTAAGCCCTATGACCGGTGTTCCTTCGCCCTCATATGTCTGGTGTGTAGTGCGTCCCGTGCAGTGGTGCGTAAGAACATTTGCTGAAGAAAAGCAGCAAGTTCTAGCTGTACCTGTGCCTCTCACTGCAGGACTTGAGCTGCTAGAGTTCTCTGAACTGCTTTCCTGATCTTTAATGCGAACATTATAATTTGTACACCAGATGCTTTTACTTGTGTATAACAGAAAACCCAACTAAAAGTGGCTAAAACAGGAAGTGAATTTGTTATTTCATGTAATAAGGAGTTGCTGGAATTGTTTAGCTTAGCAGCTCCGTAACACCATGAGGACCAATATTCTGGTTATCTTTTCTGCCACCCTCAGCCTGCAGTAAACATTGCTGCTTGTCACAGGATGGCTGCTGAAACTCCAGACTTTGCATCTTTACACATCAACATCTTGAGGTGAAAAGGGGACATTTTTTAAATGTGTCTTACTTGGAGCAAGGAAAACTTTAATTAGAAGCCCTTCAATAAACTTTATGTCTCATTGACCGCAATTCTGTCATTTGCCGACACTTATTTCCTGGCTAGAAGAGTGGATCCAAGACTGATTTATCCTGAAGCTGGAGTTTCACCACTCACTTGTTTAGAGACTATATACTCAAACAGAAGTGTTTTTTTGTTGTTGTTGTTAGCAGAGAAGCAGAAGGGATGGGGAATAATGGGTGTTGGAACAAGCAATTAGCATTGTCTGTCTCTGTAACACTTTTCTCTATTAATGTAAATTCAGTGTAGTGTATACCTGAAAATGTGTGCATGCTACAATTCTATAAAGTTTTAGCAATCATTAGTGCTTGTTACTGGAATCGTGGATTACTTTAGAAGTCTCCTTTTGCTACCCTAGCTAGCAACCTGCTTTCAGGGCAAGGAAAGCAAAAATAATTTTACTTTTCCTAAAAGCAGTACATTACTAGAAAGGTAAATCTGTTATAGGAAAATGATGTAATTTATTTCAAATATAAAGCACAAGTTTCAAATTTTTTATATATTTTTAATTGTCTATAAATTGTCATTGAAACAAAGGAACCTGATGTTCTTTGTTAATATACCTTTTTATCTGCATTTTCAAAGTCACAGTTTATCAAAACCCTAATAGTATTTTCAGATTTCTGATTTTTAAAATGTTGAACATTGTAAATGGCAGGCCAAATCATACGTCTTTCCATTTGTTTCTCCCGGTAGACTAGGGTGAAATAACTAGACAAGAAGTAGTTTGTTCTCTAACTACTATCTTCTCCTGGGAGCTGATTAGATGAGAGGCTACCCTACAAAATTATCTTTTAAACAGAAGACCTGTTAGTTGATTTTCTCCTGGTTCAGAAAACAAATATGTGTTCCTGTGAATCAGCAGGATTTGGCTAACTTTTCTCAACACTAGCTGTGTCTGCAAGGGAGGTGGTTGTTAGTTTCTATCAGTTAAGCACCCAGCATTCCTTTGCTCTGAAAATCGAAGCCCTACAAATCTTCAACTAGCAGGTTTAATTTGTCACCTTTTCTCCCATTCTCACCTCTATTACCTTTTAAGAGAACCTCTCCCCCTTTCCATAACAAATTATATAACTTTGACCAAGAAGGACACTCAGGGTAGCCATCAGTCCTGAACTAACTTCTTATGAACATCAAGTGATAATTACTAACTAGACTTCATCCAGAGCTTCCATCATCTGTTGGGTAAAAGTTAACATCTTCCCTGTGGAGCCAAGAACACAGAGGAGCTTATCCTAAAAAGTTGTAGTGCCTAAAGGAAAAGACTTTTATAGAGGGTGTTAACTGGCGGAACTTGAAATGTGTTTTTCTGAGTGTATGATCTTACTTATTTGAGTGCAGAAGTTTGTCATGAATTTGAAGCAAATTCACATAACATTTTGAGCTAACACACAATTGCCTTTAATTAACAATGAGATAGCAGGATTACTGTTGTTTTTTGTTTGTTTGTTTTTTTAAGAACATATACCACTTAGCAATTCACTTTTTCCATGGAATATTTATTTGATTTAAAAAAAATTCCAAGCCAGGCACTGGTGGCTCATGCCTATAATCCCAGCTACTTGGGAGGCTGAGATCAGGAAGATCATGGTTTGATGCCAGCCCTGGCAAATGTTCATGAGACCCTCATCTGCAAAATAACAAGAGCAAAATGGACTAGAGGTGCAGCTCCAGTGGTAAAGTACCTGCTTTGCAGGCCCAAGGCCCTGAGTTTAAATACCCACCCCCCAAAAAATAAATAAATAATTCCAAAATGAATGAGGTGTAAGGTTCATAGCCTGTAATTCCAGCACTTGGGAGACTGAAGGAGGAAGATCTCAAGTTATATGCCAGCCTGGGCTACATAATAACACTGTGTTACAAAAAGGAAAAAAATCTGGAGTTCAATTGCCCAGACCTCCAAACCCCAAGTAAAGTCAAGGTGGGAAAAGGTAACAGCTGAAAAGGATTTATAAATATCTGTCAAAGAAACTTCTGAGGACACACACTCCTCTTACTTTTATTTCTGTTTGTCCTGTGATACGAACCGTCAGATGAGAATCAGTGTTACCAGGTTACCTGTAGTGCTGCCCCAACGTCATCTGCAAATGACAGCTGATTCAAATAGATACAACTCTTTAAACTTCTAGTAACCTTTTACAACTTCCTTCCTCTTAATTTTTAATTTAACTTATTTTTTAGTGGTATAAACCATTTCTCAGCCCTTGCTTCAGAGTATCCTGCGGAGAAATTGACTAGTTCTCCAAAGATGGAAAGACTAATGGTTCTCTAGAGCAGGGATCAGCCCCTGGGCCTGCACCTGGGCCAAATCTGGCCTGCTGCCTGTTTTGGTAACATTATCAGAACACAGCCATACTCTTTCATTAACATATCATCCTGAGTTGCTTTCTTGCGTTACTGTGGCTGAGCTGACTAGTTTAAACAACGACTTATAAGTATGACCTTGTATTAGTTACTGCTTGATCGTTTATAGAAAATTTGCTAATCTCACTCTAGAGAAATTTAACCAGAGGGGCACTAGACTCAGAGGGAGTAAGGCACAGTCGGTGTAACAGGCTAGGGCAGAGTGAGTATCACACTTGAAAACAGGGCAAGGGCATACACTGAATAAGAAGCCCTTTGTACACACATGTCAGCCCCCACCCTAGTTTTCAGTTCATTTTTAGCACTTCATTCTCTTTTGGGTTTTAGTCACTTTTATACTGAGTTTTCTATCTTCTTCTCTTTCCCCATCTCTTTTATAGATTTATTGAGACATAATTAATGTAAAATAAACTGCACATCTTAAAGGGTCTAACTTTTGATATTGTGAAATAATCACACGATCAAGATAATAGCACAGGTATCATCTTGGAAAATTTTCTTGGATCCTTTGGTGATCCATTTCTTCCTTTCCCAGTTCCATCCCCAAGTAAACACTTGTTTGCCTCTTGTCACTATAGATTAGTGTATAATGTAAGATTTTAACAAATGGACTTACCCAGTGTACACTCTTTCTGTTAAGCTACTGTGAACATTCATATTTAAGTCTTTGTGTGGAGATGTGTTTTCGTTTCTTAGTGTACTACCTTAGGATATCTGGGTTGTACAATAGGCATGTGTGGTGGTTTTGGGGTTTTTTTTGGGTTTTTTTTTTTGGTGGTGCTGGGGCCTCAGGCTTGCTAGACAGGTACTATACCACTGGAGCCATGCCCCAGCTTTTTTTTTTGTTGTTAGTTATTTTTCAAATATGGTCTCACATTTTTGCCCAGGCCTGCCTGAACTGTGGTCATCCTTTTCTTTACACCTCCCACATTGCTGGGATGATAGGCATGAGCCACTATACTTGGCAGTAGGTGGATTTTTAACTTTTTAAGAAACTGCTGGCTGTGGTGGTACACTCTGGTAATCAAGTAGCTGAAGAGAATGAGGTAGGAATATCGCAAGTTTAAGGCCCACCTGGGCTCAATTTCTGTCAGGTGTGGTTGTGTGTGCTTGTAGACCCAGCACTCAAGAGGTGAAGGCAGAAAGATTGCAAGTTCTAGGCCAGCCATCTCTCAATAAATACATGGAAGAGAGACAGACAGTGGAAGAGAGAAAATTTTAAGTGGACCAACCCACAGGGTCCCCTGTCTGGACTAATAGTAGTTCTGAGACAAGAGAACACAGCAAATGGAAAAGAGAAAATCACCTGATAACTAATAGAAGGGATTTCCCACAACTGGAGGGCATATAATTCTATATTAATAGAATTTACAGAGTACCTAATGCTGTGAATGAAAAACCCCCAGTTCCTCCTTATGAAGGCATATCATTGTGAAACTTGACAAAAACAGGGATAAAAGATCCTAAAAGCTTCCTCAGAGGAAAACAAACAAAAACCACAATTGCAAACAGAAATTGGGACTGATAAGGCAAAACAGAAAGCTAGAAGTCATTGGAACGATGCCTTAAATGTTCTGAAAACTAGTGATTTCCAGTGTAAATTCTGTACCCAGACCATCTCTTGATCAAATCTAGGGATAGAAGACACACAAAACCTGACTCCAGTGCATACTTTTTGAGAGAGGATTTCTCCATCAAAACAAGAAAGTAAACCAAAGACATGGATCCAGAAAAGAGTGAATCCAATACAATAGAGATGATGAAAAATCTCCTGTTTGATGAGAGAAAAACCTAGATGACTATTGTACAAAATGTTTAGAAAGTAGTCAGTCAGATTGGGCAGGGGGCTGGAAGAATTTAGGAAAAATGTAGCAAGAAAAAAAAAAGGGACTGATAAGTATATGATGTGTTTTTAGCCATTCTTGAGAAACATTTTATAGCTTCCTTGGGGAGTATGGGAAGAATTAATGATAAAGCAAATGACAAAGTGAGGCAATTTTTAGTTCTAAGAATAACAAAATGTACAAAAAGATAAGCTTGGTCATAGTACATTAGTTGTCTCACCAATTAATGTTACTTATATAATTCTAATATATGGATTTAACTAAAAATAGTGGTAAGCCTAGTGGGATTAGGGATAGGAGGGATGTTAGAAACAGTAAACTTCAATTACCTATAATAGGAATTCAGTAGGTAATGATTAAAATTTGAAAACTCAAAAGTACAACAATTTGTTTTTAAATGAGAAGGTAAACATCTGAAGAAATTGCTGAAAGAGTTGAAAGTGGTTCCTGAAAAAATAGGACTGAAGGCTTGAAGAGGGCTGACGCAAGGGACTACTATTTTTATTATAAGCTTTGTAGTATTTTTTAAAGCCACGTTGATATGTTACTTTGGTTAAAGAACTAAATACAAAAATGAAAGTCTGGGCTAACATTAGATGGGTTATTGCTCTTTGAGATTACCTGGAACTCCTGAGGCAGATTACCTGTTGATTATGCCTGGGGTCTCCCGCCCAGCCCCCAGCTGTTTCAGGGCTTCTGCTTGGGCCTCTCTAGTTCTCCCTTTTCATTTTTCTGAACACAAACCTCTTGGCCACTACAAAATTTAGTTAAGATATTACTTAGGAGTTTATAGCTAAGAAAAAACATACCCTTTGTAGTTAGTTGCTTTTCTTTTGTTGCTGGAAACTATAATCTAGGCAATAATAATAAAAAAAATTATTACTCATGAGTTTAGCCCCATTGGATATTATGCCTCTTTGGCCCTTAAATACCTTTTGGCACCACACTCAAAGCCTAGAAACCGTAAACTCAGTGAGATTAGGAATCTAGCCTGTTTGGTTCATTGGTGTATTGGCACTCAGTGAACATTTTTTGAATAAATGACTACTTCAATTATTTCAATTCCAATGAGTTCATATTTAGAGCCTACCCTTACTGAGCTCATACTTTCATAGGAGATATGGACATGCACATAATTACAGTAAGTTTGTGTCCAGAAAGGGGACATTCTTTTGATGGAGGAATGTCAGAAAAGTATCCATAAAGGAGTGATACCTGAGTTTAGTGTTAAAGGATGAGTAGGGAGTAACTGGAAAGAGGAAGGCTTTTCAGGCAGAAAAATAGTACATGCAGAATCCTAGAAATGGGAAACAGCAAAATGTGTTCAGAGAACTAGAAGGAGTTAGGTTTTTTAGGGCAGAAACTTGGTCAGGTGAGGATCAGCGAGATATCTTCTGTAGCTGGAAAACAAAGCACTTTTTTTGTACTACTGCTTTGATTATTTTTAATTACAAATATTACTGTCTTAGTCATAACCACAGTTACAACTATAACTGTTTGTCAGGCACTTCTCCACCTACTTTAAATATACGAATTCATTTACGGTAACCTAGGAGATAGGTTCTATTTATCCCATTGTATGGATGACAAATTAAGTCGATTGCCCAAGGTCACAGAGCTGGTAAGTGGTAGAGTAAGATATGAATCCAGGCCATGTGGCTTCAGATTGTTTTAAATGTCAAATAATAGTGAATAATAACATTTACATTTATTTAAAAGGTTGGGTGGATTTTACTTGAGAAGTACTTCATTAGGTTGTCAGTTAAGAGGAGAGCCATAGAAGGTAAGATGAAAGACTTATGATAGGACAAAGCTGTATCCCAGTGACCTGTAGACCCATTTCTTCGATTGTTGTTTGTTCTTTTGATTTTTTTTTTATCAAGTTCTATACCTCTGAATCTCTATAAATATTAGCTGGAAAGTCTTTCCCACCTCAGTAGCACAAGGACCTTCTTCATAAATCTACTCAAAAATCTTCCTTCTCTTTAATATCAATGAGTTAATTTATAAATTTAAAAATATGTTATATAGCATAATATTATTTTTAATCTGAATATGTACCAGGACAAGGGCCTTTTTGTTTTTTTATTGCTGATGTTTGTGTATTAGTCAGACTTTTTTGTTGCTGTGACCAAATACACAAGTCAGCAATTTAAAGGAGATTAAGATTTACTTTGGCTCACAGTTTTAGAGGTTTCAGTCCTGGTTCCTGGACTCCGTTGTTTCTGGGCCTGTGTGAAGTGGACCAAAATGGGGAACATGTAGGAGAACAAAGTTGCTCACCTCACGGTGGATAGGAAGCAAAGAGAGAAGGATCAGGAGACATGACGCACATCTTTCCAGGACATACCCCCCAGTGACCTAACTTCTTCCCATTAGGTGCTACCTCCCAGTAATGTCATCATATTACGAATCCACCAGGGGATTACTCCATTGATTAGGTCAGAGCCCTCAGGATCTGTTCACGTTCCAAAAGCCCATCAGCACCCAAGGCCCAGTACATGAGTCTGTGGGGCACACTTCATACTTGAACCACAACAGTTTGTTTCTCCCTTTTTTGCTTAGTGCTGTAATAGCAAATGTTGTTGGTGGGAAGAAATTCCTTCCTGTAATTGTTTTTTCTAATTACAGAAGTCATGCTTGTTCATTTAGAAAATTCAGTAAGGAGAAAAATCAAATTTAGCTGTGATTCTGCTTCCATGTTTTAGATCTTTTTATTCATTCATTAATACCATACATTTATATTAAAAATAAAATTGACATTGGTTTTGTATTGTTATTTTAGAAATACTTCATGTATCTTGAGCATCTCTTCACATTCTTAAATATTCTTCAGGGGTATTTGGTTTTAGTGACTTGATAGCAGCCCATCATAGGTAGGGTATCATATCATATATGGTTTACTTAATTAGTTCACTATTTTTAGACATTTGGATAAGTCCCAGTATTTAACTGTTTTATGCTTAGTTCTATACTATACATCCTTGGACATAAATATTTGTACATAATTTTGATGACTTCCTTGGAGTAGAAACATTACTGGATAAGAAGTAAATACCTGTTACATATCTTTGTATCTTAATTCTGCTTTACACTTAAGTATAAAGGGGCATTTATTAGAACCATAGAAGGGTATCTCTGGAACCCAGGGGCAGCTTTTTGGACTGGAACCAGAGTATCTCTTGTGTTTCTTTGTCTTTGTCTCTGTTTCATTTCTGCTCTCCACTTCCTTGTACATGTAGCAGGTACTGCCATATATTCTGGCTACTGCAAACTTCCTAAGTTTGTCACTTCTTTATGCTATGGAGACCATCTCAGACTCACTTGTTTATTCTTCTTTTTTTTTTGCATTTTTTTCTTTTTTTTATTATTTTATTATTCATATGTGCATACATCACTTGCTTATTCTTATCCCAGGTTTTTGAAAGATAATGTAACAAGCATGGTTTGAACCAGGTGTCCTATGCTTGTCCAGTTAACTTTCACAAGGGGACCATGTCACTAGTACTGACACGGTTAGATCAGGGAGCGCCTGTGAGACAAAGGGAGTTGTGAGGTAGGCAGATATCCCATAAAGTTTCTCAAACCTTTTATGCTACCTAATTGCTTTCTAGAAAGATTATGTCCATTTTTAGGGTCAGTTTTTTATTAAAGGAGAAATTATTTAATGTGCTGGGTGGAATTCCTATCTTAAATCTAATGAGAAGCTTTAGTGATCAATTCATTGAACAAATTTGTATTGGGCACTGTACAACTCCTGTGTGACAGGTGCCCTCATAAGTCCCTGTCCTTACTGTAGTCACATATTAGAAGTTTTACATACCTCAAACTGACCTTCAAAGTAACTTTTTTAGTCTATTTCATTTTACCAAAAGTATAACACAGTTGGATATTTCCATTCATTTTTTCTAAGTAAATGAAATTGTGAGGCTTGTTGAAAAATTTTTTATGTGTTTTATTATATACAAAGAACAATAGGAGATTTCATCAGGTAAACAAAAAAATATAAGTTATAGTCATAATTGGTAGTTTAAAAAGTCCTTACATGTTGTGATCCTCTTCAAAAGACAAAGGCCTCAATGCCTTGAATCAGAGATCTAGGCTGAAATACTAGCAGTTGAACCTTTCTCCTCTCCTTACTCCTGTGGTAGGGCAGTTGTAGAGTGTAGGAAGATGTTCAGAACATAGTTCTGCAGTTTCTGTTTTCAACAGGTTTAAGTGAGAGCCTTCACATATAACAAGACTTTATTGTAGGTAAGATGTTAGGGGCTGAAATTCTTCTCTAAGTTGTAAAAGTAACTGATGGAAAAACCTGTGCAGAGTAGGAAAAGAGATATGTTTTGAATTTCCATCAAAAACAGATGGAACACACTTTTTTCCTGATAGTGCTTTGTACCTGTCAGTCAGGTTAGCAGTTAAGTTAACCAGTGACAAACTTGAAAATGTGTTGTGCAAGACTGGAGTTTGAGAGGAAAAGTTCCTTTAGCATCAGATTTTTACACTTTCCTCCTCTGAGTCTGCTCTCAACTGGAAAATCTGTGTTGCATTTCAGCTAAGGTGAGTGGTTAGTGCCTTCTCATGAGGCCTGATCTCAGTCTGTTAGGTCCTTCTATAAAAGAACTAGGACAAGGTTTAGAGCAGCCTACTTCCTATTGGCACTTGTGAGACACCTTGCTGCTGTTACTGTAGTCAGAGTTTTAGTTGATTTTACTTTTTTCAGCATGGGTCTTATTATGGATGGCATTTTTAAAGAGGTACCAATCCTCTCCCCCTCCCTCCCTCCCTCCTTCCCTCTTTTTCTGTTTTCTTTTTCAGAAAGCAAAATAGGAAGAACAAAAAGTACAAATTTTCCTATATTTCAAGAAATTTCATTCTGTTCTGCAATTTCTAAACTAGACTGGGTTTATTGGGAAAATTAAACCCTAATGCTCTTGGCATCTGTTATATGTATTGAATTAACATTTCTGTGCATCTAGAACGAGAATTGAGAAAATAGTCACCAAAGTAGGTTCTTGTGTTCTGTGACTCAAATGAAGAATCCTGATTGAGAAAGGCTAATAGGAAACCCAGTACCCAGAGATTATAGCTGTGTGAGTGTGCATTGATATGATAACTGCTAATGTAGTTCTAAGATGGGAAATAAAGAAATCTGAGGCTTTAACAGCCCACTGGACGTGATCCAGTGGAAACTATTCTGCTGTCTGTTTCCTTCAGTAGAAAGCACAATATGAATTTGGGGAAACCCCGTTAGTTGTGGTTTTTATGTAAATCCCAACAGATTAAAGCTAGTAGCATTAAAAAAATTTTTATTATAGAGTTTTTTCAGCACTTTAACCTTTTTTTTTGCTGTGCTGGAGTCAAACCTAGGGCCTCACATAGGCTAAGCAAGTACTCTACCACTCATTTATACTCGTAACCCTTTAACTAACCAACTTACTTAATTTCTTTCTTCCTTCCTTCCTTTTTCTCTCACATCTATCTAAACTGTATTTAAAGTAAATAAAATCAGTTGTCTTTATAAACTTGATTCATTTTTAAGATAGATAAGTAAAAAGGCTTTCAGCCTTACCATTTTTGCTTGTAAATAATGTCTCTGTTCTATGGAACTGATCCCTGAGGAAGAGCACAGCAGGTTTATTAAAAGTGTCAGGATTCTTTCAAAGCACAAAGATTTTATATGTACAGCTCATTCTTGATTCACAATTCATTTTTGGGGGCAGCACTGGGATTTGAACTCAGGGCCTCTTACTTGCTAGGCAGGCGCTCTTACTACTTGAGCCACTCCACCAGTCCTTAATGGATTGATTGATTGATTGATTCAGAAAGCCATTATTGGTGGAATAAACATACAGATGGAAAAAAAATGTTTCTTAGGCAATAGAAGTAACATGTTCATCTTGAACAAGCCCAGATTAATTTGAGAACAGTTGAGGCTTACAGATCCTTCCCTTTGCCATTGTCTTTCATCTCCACATTTAATCTAGAAATACTTTGAATTAATTTTGTCAAAGGTAACTCAAAGCCGCCCACATAGCCCAAGCCAGTGAAAATGAAAAATCAGCTATGCACCAAGTCAGTTGCCAGGTAAAATGGCTTGCACAGAGTAAGATTAAAATTCCCAGCTCTGTTGGAAAGGCTTAAATAAAAAACAAAATTGCCAAATTGCTGGCTAATTTTTTTTTAAATTTAAGTAATTTCGTTTTCTTCTTACAAGATAAATCTCAGGCATTAAATTACACAGAGTATATTGTTCCCTCAAATAGGGATAAGGGAAGCTATAACCTTATTTTAGAAAAATACTCAGCATGGAAACCTTGCATTGTTGAGGCAGTATCACATAAGCTATAAGGAATAGTATTTAAATTTCAAGACTCTGAAGAAAAGGTACGTTGGAAAGTAGCAGTTCCTTGTTGCCAGGGTCCTCATTTGAAACACCTACAGAATGGATGCAGATTCTTTTTTTTTTTTTTTTTTTAATTGGTACTGGGATTTTATCTCAGGGCCTCACACTTGCTAGGCAGGCAATCTACTACTTGAGCCACTCCACCAGCCCTTTTTTTGATGGGGTTTTTTCAAGATAGGGTCTCACAAACTATTCCTCCAGGCTGGCTTCAAACCAAGATCTCCAGATCTCAGCCTCTGAAGTAGCTAGGATTACAGGCGTAATCTGGGGCGTGGCTTGTTTTCCATGAAAAGCAAATCTGATGCTTTAGAAAGCATTGATAAAAAAAATTACTAAAAAATTACTATTCAGATACTTTTAGGTAAGATGACTGTAACAGACTGGGGTACATTATTAGTGTCTAGAAGGATGACACATTCATAGTGCTTCCAAGTGTCTTTATGTTCTTACCATATAGAAGAGGAAGAAGGGGACCAGCAGGAGAGGGGAAAGGGAACGAGATAGGACAATGGGGGATGAATACATGAAAATGTTACAATGAAACTGTTGTTTGGCATAGTTAATATATGATAATAAAAGTATTTAAAGTTCTCACTGAATCAGAGATGGAAATGAGAGAGAATGCATTATGGCTATAGTTTATAAAAGAACGACATTTTGGCATTCTTACCTATAAACCACTACAAACAAAAGGCCTAGTCTCATATCACAAGATTGGCAAATGAAGGTTCATTTAAATTAAAATGAAACACTCAGGTATATCAAGTTTTTTATGATTTTTATGATTTCTTGATTCATGTGACTTTTTTTCTTATCAGCTACTGGTCCTGATCATTATTGGTTAAGAGAGCTACTTGTATGGTTTCAAGCACTGAAAACTGAAATGTAACCTTTCAGGATCTCATTCATTCACAGATAATTTATGGTATGTGTTATATAGGGGCATTCCACCTAGCTCGGTGATGAGCACAGCCGATAGGACATTTCTTCTTAAGGAGCATACCAGCTAAAGGTATATTTGTGAAAGAATAGTGATTTGAATCATAATGATTTTGTAACAGTTGTAGAAGAGTTATCAAAATATTTTGCTATCCCAAAGGCATATCTGCCTATAGACTATTGATTCTTAGCCCTAGCTTAAATCTTAGAATAAACTGAAAAGCTTTTTAGAAACACCGTGTCTAGGACTGTATCTTAGACAGTCATGTCAGAGTCTCAGGTATACAAACGTAGGAATAGGCAAGGTAACTTGAGTTAAAATTGTTTGATACTGCTCAAACTGTTAATTTCAAGGCAATTTGACATCACATTTTTATTCCTGAGTCATCTAGAGACAAGTCTGGATAGTGTTAGTTTGTCAAAGTTAATGACGTATTTGAATCTCGCTGTAGAAGACAGTACATAATACAGTTCTCAAGGATCAGTATCATATCAGTACTCTGGCTTTCAGCTTTTCCTTTTAGGAAAAAAGTGGGTTTTTGTTTTTTTTTTAAAGAAAGATGAGTTGATTGAAATTCTTTAACTCTAGTTTGAAGTGTATAACTTTAACCAGAGTCTTTTAGTGTTTAGAAATATTTTAGTTGGTCAGAAGCTTTAGGAAAAGCATATATTTTGTTTACTATATTTATGTGAAACACTGGTTATGTTTAGGAAATTCTGAGTCATGGGGTTCTTTTTACCACTTATAGCATGTGGTTATTTTATATTTAATGAAAGAAAGACTAATTGATGTCATAGGTATGACAACATCTTGAAGTAAAATCTTTAAAGAATGATTTCATTATACTTAGGCCTAGAGAAACTTTGAAGTTGAAAGTATAGCACATTCATTACTTTTCCTACTAGCTCTTGGAAAATACAGTTGTACTTTTCTTGCTTATTTATTTTCACACACCACTCAAAAGAAGATTAGAAGTTAGTACTTTTAGATATTTACTTCGTTAATAATTCTTTTATATTGATGTTTTATAGCTCAGGTACATATAGAAAGGTTTTGACTCAGGTATCCATGAGAGATGTGATCTAGTGCTTTGTGAAATCAAGCATTTACCAGATTATTAAATCATATTCCAGTATATTACATTTAATTATGAGGGTTTTTTTTGTGGTACTGGGGTTTGAACTCAGAGCCTACACCATTAGCCACTCCACCAGCCCCCCCACCCCTTTTTCTTTTTCTTTTTTTTTTTTTGTGATAGGTTATTCGTGATAGAGTCTCATGAACTATTTGCCTATATTGGTTTCAAACCTTGATCCTCCTGATCTGTGGCTCCTGAGTAGCTAGGATTACAGGCATGGGCCACTGGTGCCCGGCTAATTATGAGTTTTGAATTGAAAATGCTCTTAAAATAATAATGCTGTGGGATGGGATACATTAGTCGAGGAACTTAGGCTTTCACCTTGTTGTATAGGGTCTTTTTTTTTTTTATCTGTGTTTTGCTTCATGTGAGAATTATTCCTTTGCGTATCTCCTAGCATATGTGTTATGCCTGGATACTTACACACTTGAAAATAGAACTGTTTGAAGTTTTGCTTTCTGTGATCCCTTTGCTTAATCCACCATGGTGAGCATGGTAAAGTGGTTTGGGCAGAGATGTCCAGGAGGGTGGAAAAGCCTTGTTAACTGAAAGTAAAAGGGACAATACTTAAAGATTTACTAGGCCATTAACTGCTTTGGTAAAGGTTTCAGAGGCCCCACCAGGACAAATGATGAGAAACTGGTAGAAATAGAATGTTATCTTATCAGCACTAGCAGCTAGGAGCAATTTAGCCCCATGAATATCTTACTTCTTCTATCCTTACCTTCTGTTTAGTTAAAATATCAATGCTTCCTGTGTAGTACTTAGCAGTTTTCAATTTTGTAAAGTAAACAAACATGGCTTTTTCCCCTCTGCTCCTTAGAGTTCAGAAAACTGGTAATGCAGTGAGGGAGAGTGACTAGTTGAAGCTTATTTGGCTGGTGTGTTAGAGAGTACTCTTCTGGTTCCCAGTATAGAAATTCAAGTCAAAGGTGTTGAAGCAAAAGGAATTTATTGGCTTATTTAACTAGTAAATTCAGAGAGCTGATCTCAGGCACGGATGGATGTAGGACACTTTTTTCCTTCTTTTGACTTCATTTGCATACAGCTATCCTGTACTGGCAGAGGTTGCCTCTGGCAGCTCTGGGCTTATAACCTGCCATTTTATCTCCTCCAGTAAAGAGACTAAGTTGTTCCCCACCCCAGAAGTACCACCGTTAAGACCTGGGGATGATTTTCAGGTCTATTCTTGAACCAGATAGAACCATCCTTCCCTATGGTTAGGGAATGAGTCCCATCATTGGGTAGGCTGAGTCACATGCCACCCCTGAAGCAGTGTTGAGGTGATCCCACTCTTAACTGTTATCATAGGAGCAGCTTTGTGGGGCTACTTCAGTTTTGGAATTCTAGTAATTTGAAAGGAGGCTTAAAAGAAAAGCTGTTGTTGAATTGTTTACGTGGTCCAGCATTGGAAGAGGCTCCTGATTTCTGGACAAAAGATTTCTCCCAGTTCATCTCTCTTCTCCTGCATGCTTCTCCACTGCCTGTCACCTTCCTTTTTGTTTCTTGACTGAAGTCCATTGTTTCACCTAATCCCTTCTCTTCTCATCCCTTCTGCTGTAGTCACAGGTGAACCAATTTCCTTACTTCCCTGAATTGGACACAGTGGCCATTCTCTTCCGTCAAGGAAAGTACCACACAGTGGAGTTGCATGTCGACATGCTTGAGAACATCAGGTTAACAAGAACTCAGTTCTCCTTGTGTGGGCAAGAGCCTGTGTTTCTGAACACCAAAGTCAGAGTACCCGGTCCCAGATTTTCTCAGGCACCTTCAAGTTGGGTGTCTCTGGGGGGGTCCGAGAAGTGGTGTAGTACTAGAAATGTAGTCTTAGGGGTTTCCTGTGAACTCTTTTGTGCCCAAGACAGCTTTGAGAATAGAGTCAGGAGGTAATGTTAAATGCCCTGGTTTACATTCCAGCTGTCACTAGAATAAAAATGACCTAACTGTATTTTAGGCCCCCAGGCAGCGCTGAAATGACATGCCACCTGCTGACCTAATCCATTTCATTTCTGGTTCTAGGATAGCCAAAGCAATTTGCTCAATTTGCAGTTGACTGTTTACTCTTCAAAGAAGCAGTGATTAGATCTAATGTAAGAAATCATACACTTTATTTATCATGAATTAAAACTTTAAAAGTGGAAATTTACCCTTTTTGGAAAAGAAGTCATTTACATATGGTGTATTTCACCTCAGAGACTAACTGTTTTTAGAAAGGTACTTTTTGATGCTGTTCCCCAGGAAGGAGTACAATCTGCTGATGAAATTTGAGATAACAGAAGTGTTTCTCAGCAGCAGCTGAATGGAGCAGAGAACTAGGAGATTGCTATATTTATCTTTAGGTAAATTTTGCAATTTACTAGGAAAAAGTCTGAATAGCATACAAGCAGATTAACTCATGTTAATCCAGCAGCTGCTTGTCTGGCAAATAGAAGAGAGGGTATATGCAACTGCAGTCTTCTGCTGACACTCAGGTGCTGGACGCACTGCCTTTGTCTCAGACTGCCAAGAGCCACATATGCTGATGCGTTCCTGCTTCTTCAATTTTAATTTTAAAAAATCTTATTAACTCCTTTTTTGCTGTTTTCCATCAAAATGAAGTACTATAGTTAAAACTTGTAAATTACAATTTCAAAAGTTTGTACATTTGAACATTGTGTTTAATAGTTACATATAGTACTACAGTTGATGAATTAGAATTATAGAAGCACCTACTTCATTCTCCTCCCAGAGATCCTTATATCAGTAAGTAGCATGCTGGCAGAATTAAGGTGTCTGCTCCCAGTTCCACCCTCTTTTATTTTTTGTTACTTCCTGTGAAGCTATGGAATTTGCTTCCCTGCATGGGCTGCTCAGAAACCAGCTCTCCTGCTCTCCCCACATGCTCGCAGGCAGCAGAACAGGAAAATCACACTGATCAGCACTCCACTCAGTTGATCAAAGGAAGCCAGCCACTTTCCTTCAGCAAGACCCAGCAGTATTAGTCACTATACTTTCTCCTGCCGTGAGCAAGGCCACTGCAACGCTGCTGGCAACATTAGTGTATAAAAAGCTGTGTATATTTCCTTTGCCTTGGCCTAGGCCAAGTCAAAACAGGGCAGAAAGGAAAATGTCCCAGTAGCTAGTATCTTTCCTTTCTAAAACTGGATGTGAAACATTTCTCCCTAATGACAATCCCAAACTCTTCTGGGGAAAAACTTAAGAATTTTAATTGCGTAAGAGCAGAGCCTTTCAGCAAATTGAACATGTGGTAGCTACATGAAATATATGTCAGAATCTGAGTTTACTTTGATTGAACTAGTCATAGGTTCTACAAATTGTAACACTGAAACAAGCCACGTTTTTTAGTGCCTAATCTCTTGATTTAGTTGCTTACTGTTTGCTGGGTAGTCTTGGTTATTTTGTAGGGAACCTACAGGTCTCAATGCTAATGTGTTAGACATAGATAGCAGTTTTTGGTTCACGGCTCTTTGGAGTATGTAATTCCCTTCCTCGTAAGCAGTTGGCATCTCAGTACAGTTTACGATATGGAACATGGAAGGGACCCCCTGAGTAGGACAGTGGCTGCTCTTTGTAATTTGCAGCTGTGTTTGCAAGGGAGCATGCTGGCAGCCAGCAGCCAGCATGACAGGTGGGAAGAGCAAAAGCAGAAAGGTGGTTCTCCTCTCTTATACCCTCTTTCTGTTCCTGTCTTTTCCCCACACCTTCTTTTCCTGACCTTCTGTTTTTCTTTTCTTCCCCTTTGGAAGCCATCTGTTTCCCTCCACCAGTTCTATTTGGCTTGTAGTTGCCACTATACAGGAGTGCAGTGTTGCACCTAGCCTGTGCTTGACCTGTACTGAAGGTAGTAGGTATTTGGGCTGATGCACTAAAGGGAAGGGTGAGGGCTTATCAGAAGATTTTGTAAATTTTATATAGCAATTCCAGAGACTCGAGAAAAAAATGTATGTTACTACCTGCAACTGAGAAATGATAGAAGGCTTTTAAAAGCCTGCCTCTGCAAATTCCTTACTACTTTTTGTTAGAGACAGGAACAACATTAGTCCGTATGTAAAAAGCTGCTTACATTGCCTTGCTCTAGGCTTGGACCTAAGCGAGGGGGAGAAAAGAAGGAAAATGCCCTAATAGCCAGTATCTCCTTTCCTCAAACTTGGTGTAAAGCACTGTCTTCCAAGTTGTGAGTAACACAGGTTGTCATTTTACAGAACTAATTTAGCTATTCACCCAGTGAATGATCTGCCTTCTATGGGCTCCCTTCAGTTACTTTTTCCTCAGGCGTTGATCGTGGGAATGTAAAATGGTACAGCCACTTGGAAGATAGTCTGGCAGTTTCTCAAAATGCTATGCATAGAGTTACCATGTGATTCAACAGTTTTACTTCTGGGTATGTACCAAGAGAAATGAAAACGTATGTTTAAACAAAAACTCCCCCATGAATGTTCCTAGCAGCATTATTCATGATAGCCCAAAAAATGGAAACAATGCCATCAACTGATGAATGGTTAGATAAAATGTGGTATAGCCAGACGTGGATTATTATTTGGCAGTAAAAAGGAATGAAGTACTGATACTTGCTACAACAAAGAAGCCAGACACAAAAGGCCACATACTGTATGATCCCGTTATATTCGGTGTCACATATATAAACTCATAGAGATAGGAAGTTGATTAATGGCTGCCCAGGGCTAGGGGAATTGTGTGAGTGTGGGGTGCTGGGGGAGTAACTCCATATGTGCTCAGGGTTTCTTTTGGGGTGATGGAAATATTCTGAAGTTGTGGTTATGATCACACAACTCTGTGAATATGCCAAAAACTGTCAAATTGTTTACTTTAAAATGGGTAGATTGTATTATGTGTGACTTATGCCTCAATAAAGCTGTTTAGAAAACAGTACTACATCTTGCATTTAATTATCTTTCCTAAGGAAGCAGTGCTAGGTGAACCCATATTCTCAATAAAAATGCCAAGCTAACAACAGTGTAATGGCACAGTGTGCCATTGTTCACCCAGAGTTTTCTCTCACATGCTTTATCTAATTTGATCCCCACTAGACTCCACTGTGTAGATAGAACGATACACATTAAAAAAAAGTGACTTCTCAAGATTATATAACCAAATGGCAGAGCAAGTCAAGTATTCAGCCTTAGGCTTTCTGACTTCTCCTCACTGGCCTCTTGTCAGAACATTGCAAAGAAGCGTTAGTGACCCAGGATATTTTCACATTTTTAATTGTGCTTAACCCTTTCACCTCTCCACTATGACTAGAAAACTCACTTACCTTATCTGGGAAATGGAGATAATAATGCTTTTCACCCCAAATGTCATTTACCTTCTTCTCTTGGGAGTTAGGGATGTTTCCTATCTTGGGGACACATAATAAGGACTAATAGAAGACAATTATAAAACATCTTGCCAGACTATAAAAACGCTATGTAATAAACCATCAAGGAGAGTTGCTTTTCCTTTCTTTTATGTTGTTTAACCTTACAATCTCAGCAGGATGTAATAATAGCCACTCATATCACTTTTCTCTAAGGAGCTCAGAGCACTTTTACAGAGCTATCAAATGAAACCTTCTTACATACCTGTGAGTTAACAGAGAACTGGTATCAGAGGAAGATACTAGAGCGAAGTAACTTGCCTGAAGCCTTTATCTTAGGGTGGGTCTCTACTGTACCAGTTGCTCGTCTGTTTGTCCCTAGTGATATTTAATTGGTCAGGTACTTGTTAAAAATGAAAAAATGCTCAAATAGTACTTCTGAATCACTTTAGATTAGCTTAAACTTTATCAAGGGTAAGGCTGTTTATTTTGACATGGCTATGTCATCTTTGATCCAGGCCAGAAAACAGTTCAAAACTCCTGAGTTGAACCTTCACTATGGGGAGCAGTGCCACTGTGTGTCCTGCTGTGTAGATGGGAGAAATCCTTGATGAGTATTTGGAAATGACTCGTTTGTCTACGCTCTCTTTACATTGTGGAGTTGCTGAGTGTTACAGTGTGCTTACATGTAGAAGGCTCACTCCCCATCTGGATTATAATCCGGATCTTTACCACCATCATCATTTAATATTACCAACCCTTTTGACGAGATGATTAGAAAGGCCTTTGTGAGACTGCCTTCAAGTGGCTTCTAGTAACCCACTAGAAAGCAAGAGTGAAGCCAGACCCAAACACTGAAAAAATTCAATTCTGCCTTTTTTCTTACCTGATGTTAAAAGAATCTCTAGTTTCTTACTCTGGCTATCCTGGCAAGGTTTTTTGCTTGGGTTTATTTATTTATTTGTTTGTTTGTTTGTTTATTTGTTTTCTCTTTTGCCATATTGTTGTCTCATGTTGCTTGACGGAGCAACATCCCCCTGCACGGGGATTTCCCCTGCATATTAGCCTTGTTGGTGTGCTGCCTCGGAGGAGAGAGGGCCCCAGTGCCATTGGCACTGTCCTGTGTACAGTTGATTAAACTGCCTGCTGTGGACTTGGATTTCTACTGCTGCTGCTCACTGATGTGTGTGAATTGAGGGAAGCACATGTACGTAAGCTCAGGCACACTCACGGAAACAAACCCTGAAAATAGCAAAAGATGGAGTTGGGGGGAAAGCCTTCAGCTTTTAAATAAGCTTGGTAATTTGGCTAGCTGAATGCCAGAGCTCACAAAGCTGAGAATTGCATTTCTGAAGATAAGGCCAGGCCTTTTTTGTGTTTTTATCTTTTCCTTCCAAAATGTATTGAGTTTTAATATGGTGCTTTATCTCTGTAAGCAAGAAAAAGAGCCAGTGGTGAACTCATGGGCCAGTGGGTCCAACCCTGAGAGGAGTTTTCTCCTCATTTCTTTGGTGACCACATCTCAGAAAGTAGACCTTGTCCAGATTCTTCTTCTGAAGACATCTGGCTGTAGCTTGAGGCAAGAGGAGGGCTTTCTAAAGTCTAGTAACGTACATGTTCTAAAGAACAGATAGTGATTTCCTTTCAAATTAGTCCCCGCCCTTTCATTTAACTTATTTTTCAGAGAAAGAATCTTGATTTGTAACCAATAGTTTTTGAAACGCTTTGTAGTACTTCGAATCCTTCTTGTGATTCTGTTTACTAGGATTAAAACATAAAATGCTTGTTTAAGTAACTCTGAATAATATTTTTTAAATGTTTCTAGCTTACTTGAGAATATAGCAAGTGATTAGGCTGGGGTGATTCAGCTGCTGAATCAGGCAACCTCTCTGTTCTTCCTCCACCTATCCTAGCTCCCCTCAACCAGTCCTGGCTATGTGTTTTTATGTAAAATCCATCAGTCAGGAGCTGCTTTTTTCAGCCCCTCTTTTTGTATTAATGTCTAGATCAGTGAAGTGCTTATGCTTGTGATCTTTAATAGGGAGAAATAAGCACATAGCAGAACAAGACACTGCATAATTATGAGTTAGCATCGTGTGGTGTAGATGATGAAAAGAGAGAGGAAACCTGGGGACCCAGGTGGGAACTGTACCTAAAGGCAGAAAGATTAAAGTCAAGACCCACATGAGCCGAGTCCGGGGGACAGGAATGAACATGATATAGAATAAACACAAAAACCTTGATGTATGCTTAAATTTTTCATAAAAAGTGTTGATAAACAAGGGCCAGGCTTGGTGTGGTACATGCCTATAATCCTAGCGATTTAGGTGGAGACAGGAGGATTGGGGGTCAAGACCAGCACTGGTAAAAGTTAGTGAGGCCATATTTCAAAAAACGAACTAGGCCAGTTACAGTGGTGCATGGCTTATAATCTCATCTACTCAGAGGTGGAGATCAGGAGGATTGTGATTTGAGGCCAGCACAGGCAAAAAGCGAGACTCTGTCTCAAGAAATAAGTGCAAGTCTGTAATGTAAGCTACTCAGGTAGATGTAGGAGGTTCAGATTAAGTCTATGGCTGGCTCGGGTAAAAGAAGACCCTATCTGAAAAATGAACTAAAACCCAAAAGGACTGGGGGGTGTGACTCACATAGTAGAGTGCTTGCCAAGCAAGCTTGGGTCTTCTTGGAATAAGAATGCTTTAAAATCCACCACACTACCCCCTGCCTGCAACTAGACTTGCTTTAAAAGCTGTGATCACTGCCTTTCATTTGAATGGAAATATTTAATATTTGAAGAAAGGAGGACCTTAGATTTGGAGGAAGTGAGGTTTCTTTGGCTTATTTGTCTTTTTTATGCGTTTTCGTAAAACTGTATTTTCAAGGAGTTAAATCAATTCTCTTATAGTTAAGAATGTCAAGTATATAGTTAAGAGAAGCAGGGGTTTTTTCCCATAAATGGAATCTTGTTTCCTAATTGTGAAACCTGGGCCTGTTTGCTTAGAAATAGAAATATTTAAGAGTGAAAGCGTAGGTTTAATGGTGAAAAAGTTTGGATAGTTGTAGAAGCAAAGTTGATTTCTTCCTAATCTAGGAATGCCTGCAGGAATGCATTTACCTATGGTGAGGTTATACAGACTGCTATTTAGAAAAACTGTTTGGAAAATAAAATATGAGAGAGATTCGAATGATGCTAGGGAGGGGGAGGAGAGGTAGTAGAACGGAGTTCCCAGCAGTGTGAAGAGTGGGAGTTTCTGTTCAAAGTTCTTATTACAGATTGTGGTTGAATCAGATGACCTAAAATTTCTAATTATCTTTTTCTTTAGTGTGTATGAGTTATCTGATACTTATTTTTCTGGTAGCTTCAGGTACACTTTAGCTTAATAATGTATTCTCAATAAAACCTAAAGGCACCTGTACTGAATAGTAGTATATTTTCCAGTGTCTTGTGTTATATTGAGAGTTGGTATTATTTACATCAGGTTGCAACTTGACTTTAGTCAATTTCATTATGTTGGCTTTGCCATCTGCTCAAATGTAGTATACTTCTAATGCATTGTTACCGTATGATGAAGGTAAAAACCAACTGTCAACCAAATCCTGACCTTTCCTCAGTTTGCTTGATACACTTTAAATTAAGCTACATTATGCCTGCTATAAATCATTAAGTATATAATCTAAAGCAATTGCTAAAATCATCTTTTGCTGTTTCTGCCCTCACATCCAAATGTGGAACTTCGAATCTGAAAGGCAGGGAAATGATCAGAAACCTGCCTGCCCTTCTGGAGTCCTAAGCGGGCATTCATTTCCTTGTTGGTATATGACATTAGGATCCTTTCAGCTTGAGATGCACACATTGCATTCACGACGGAATGTTTGCTCCTTGACTTGCCTGCCTGATTTAAATATTCATACTTCACCAGAAGGAAAAAGCTGCTGACTTCTAAAAGTGGGTCAATTTTTTTTTTTAATGGCCCTTTTGGCACTTTGTAATGTGTTAATACTGCCTTAGAGATGGGGATAGTTTGGCAGAGCTCATCTTTATCACTTCAGGGGCCAAAGCTTCAGTAGGCCAGTGGAAGGAGAAAACACTGCAGATATTAATAACTAATAGACTAGGATATGGATTTTATTTGCCTTTCTGTTTGTAGAATGTTGTATATTAACCAGACAGGATTAATTTGAGAAAACTCTTTTATGTGTAGACGACTGATGACGGTGATGGGAGAGGTAAGGTGCCTTAGCCCTGTCTTCAGATGCATGGTACTTCAGAAAAGACTCCACAGCTGATAACTCTGTTTCATTTCTCCATTTGGACATAGCCTTTGAAAGCAGTCTTTGGCTAAAATAGGATCATTGTGAAGTTGAGAATCTTATTTTCACATCATTTTTTTTCAACTTAGTGATCAATTGTACTCTCTGTTGATTGAGTTTCTTATAGTGAAGGGACCCAAATGGCATTTAAGCATGAATGCCATTTTTTTATCCTTACAGAATTAGAATTTTAGCTATCTTTTGTAAGGAGGGATAGGACAGAGGATGACAAAAAGAGGAAGGTAAGAATAATCAGAGGTACTGAGGAGGAAGATCTGGAGAGCCTGATTGCCATGGGTCTTAGACCATTTGGGTTGCTATAGCAAAATGCCTTATTTTGGTGTCTGGTGAGGCTTTTGCTGTCTGCCTAATAGATTGTGCCTTCTTGCTGTGTTCTTGTTTTTAATTTATTAATTTGGCGATACTGGGGTTTGAACTCAGGGCCTCGTGCTTACAAGGCAAGTGCTCTACTGCTTGAGCCATGCTCAAGCCCTTCTTGGTGCGTTCTTAAATGACAAAAGGGACAAATAAGCATCCTTGGCCCTCTTTTACAAGGGCACTAATGTCATTCAAGAGAGTGGGCCGTTACAGTCTAATCACCTCCTAAAGGCTCCACCTTTTAGTACTGTTAAATTGGAGGTTGGATGAATCTTGGAGGCACACAACATTTAGACTCCAGCACCATGTTTTATTCACGGGACATAGGTTAGATTGAGAGTTCAAGTTCCTTAACAGAGGAAATGTTACATTCTTCAGTTCCTCAGTGTTTACAAAAAACATTCAGTGATTTCAGTCCATTCTTACCTTGTGGTCCATGACCCATCCTGTACCTTAGCCTAGACCAACTCAAGTGGTGATAAACTTGTACAGGGTTGCAGTGATAGTGGACTATCAGTGGCTTCTTTAGGATATTCTTGAATATTATGAATTTTAGCTTTCAATTTAAAATGGCTAAAGACATGTCCAGTGATCTGAAGTTGGATTCACGTATCCCTAAAAGTCTGCATTTTGCCTTATGGGGGAGTATGTTTGGTCATGAGACTTCCCACAGATCTAAGATGTGCTTGCTTTTACCATAATGATATACACTATGTTAACTTGCTGCCTTTCACCCTGAAAAATAACCGCTGTATTATTGAACTGGTATTCTGATGAATTATTTGTTTATGTTACTTTAGACATTAGTTGTGTTCCATAAGGTTATTTTGTAAATCTCAAATCATATTATATAAGTATAGAAGGAAAATTGCTTTTTTAGGGGAAGGAGAGGAATTCTAGAGATTGAACTAGGGCTTTGTACATGTTAGGCAGGTGGTTTACTATTGAGCCATAACTTCAGTCTATAAATTGACATATTTTTGGCAGTAGTGGGTTTGAACCCATAACCTTGTGCTTGCTAGGCAGATGCTTTCCCACTTGAGTTACACCCCCAGTCCTGTAGAAATTGACAATTTAAATAGTTATACAGCTATAAAGTGTTTGAAAAATACATTAGATGAATCCTGTTCTCTAGGATGGTATAGTAGAGAATTTTAAGGAATTCTGGGCCATAGTTTTACTAGAAGGGACAGGATCCCTACTAATGAAGTATTTAAGGATTAAATGTTCTGTTGACTATATTCAGATAGTTCACTGGAGAAAAAAGATGCACTATGGCTTAGGGGAAAGATCAATTATCTATACAAGACCAATTATCTACAGAATTGATTAATTAAAGAGATCAGTTTGAACTTTTTTGTGTGTTTGAAATTTTACAAAATAGTTATAAAAAGAGAATACTTCCTAATTTATTTTAAATCTTGAGTTCTAAATTGAGTAGCATCTGTACCTTAGGAATCCTGACCTAAATCTTTCTCTAAATAGATCACATTACCCGCAAAAAGAAAGAGGTAATCTTGGACTGCCTGTAATTGAAACCAAGGTAAAGGAACAACTGACTTTGAGATTGGTTAAAAATCCCAACATAAATTTGACCCAGAGGACAAAAAAATAATCCGTTTTCAGCGTGTTGGGTTGTATGCAACAAAAATTATTATTGCTTTAAAGAAGTAACCACAATCCTCAAATACTTGTTGACACAGTTATTTCTCTGAACATTGTAACTATTTCTAAGATTTCATTTGTTAATGACTTGTCTTTTCCATCCTTCTGACTTTTTTTCCTCTTCTACTGACACATCACTATGTATTCTAGAAGGCATTGTGTATATTGAGAGAGTTCAGGTTTTTTTATTGTTGTGTTGTACATTGTGACATTTTCAAAAGTTCTTATATCAAATATGTCATAGTTGAATTCACCCCCTCTATCATTCCCTTTCATTCCCTCCTCCCCATTTCTGGACTAATTTCAGCAGTTCTCATTTTTGCATTTATATTCATGTATGCACAGTATTTGCACCATATTCATTCTCCTATACCTTTCTCCACAACAACCATTTCTGCATCTATGTTTGAAACTGTTGGGGGAAATAAAGGGAAAGAGGGAGAAAAGGAAGTTAAAACTTCTGTACATATTTTTAAAAAAGAGAAAGAAATAAGTACATGTATTTAGTTCTTGTATTCACCATGAAACATCAGCCCCCTCTGACTAGGTCAAAAACCTTAACTCTGTGTGTGTGTTTGTGTGTCCGTGTGAGAGAGAGAAGTCTCCTATTCTGAGCTCCCAGTGTAGTTCTAAGAGTGAGTAGATTTCTATTTAACTAAAGAGGAAAGGGGCAGCTGTTCCTGGGCTTTTGCTATTTAATCAATTCATGAGACTCAGAGCTAAAAGAAAAAATTGCAACAAGAACATGTACAGAGTTGTCCACTCTCCAACATAATATACAGTTTTATGTAAGATACTTGAGGATTAAACTGTGAGCAAATGTTGGTTACCAGAGACCTCTTAATGTAGTCCTTCAGCACATGTGTTATTTTCAATGCACCAGGCTGTATTAGTCACTAAGCCCCAATTTTCTAATATACCACAATAATGAGTAAGCTACTGTTTTCCTCTGAGTTATTTTAGATTGTATAAGGGCTATAGAGTTCCAAGCTCTTACCCCTCCCCACCTTCTTAAAATCACCCTGCAGACATTGTACCTTCTACTTAACAATTAGACTGCTAACTTATTTTGGAATAAAAGAATTCTTTAAAAACCATTACTGTGAGTATAATATGCTGTTTTTCTTTGTGTATTACTACCAATAGTATCATCACTGTGTGTAGGTATTTTCTTCCACCTCCACCCACCTTAGCTTCCATCCCTTCATTCTTCACCGAGGTAGGACCACTGTGTTTAAGGAAATCCCACTTTCTATGTGACTTGTGTTATGTTCTATCTACTAAAATACAGGAGTAGAGTAAAAAGTCACTTGGAATTATTTCCAGAAGGAGGCACATCCAGTAATCCTGTATGTGGATAGTTCATACTCAGAAGCCAGCACAAAGAGATTAAATTCTTGTACTGAAACATTTTCGGTAACATAAAAGAACTACCCCCCTATGCTGTGCATACAAAATTGAGAAAACTCATTTGAGAAGTTTTTTTTTTTTTTAATAAATGTGTTGTTTTGGAAATCTTGAGAAGATATAGAAAATACACAGATTGATGAGCACTCAGTTTTCATTCATGCAGATATTTTTAATCATAGGAAATTTTTCAGTCTTTTCCTCTGATTTTAGTCATGGTCTCTGGAAAGCTGCAGATTATGTAGTTTTGACTGAGATCCTGATAGTGATCTGTAATTTTAGTTTGCTGTTTATAACATTGACATTTGTTTTCACTACTCAGAAAGGTGAAGTGAAATATGGAACTTAATTCGGCTTTTCTAGAGTCATAATTGAGCCTGTGCCTATCCCCTGATTTGTAAGATCTCCAGGCGTCCATGGCTCACATCTGCACTACTAGCCACCACCATGAAAAATTAAAAAAACCCAAAAAACAATATCTAAAACTCTTGGGTTTTATTTTTGTTATTGTTGTTATTTTTGGTTTTAGAACTCTAGGTTTAATTTAGACTTCTCCATGCTGACAGCTGCAAGCTTCCTGAGAATTAACTTTATAATAAAGCTGCCAGTTGCTGGTGGCTCACACCTGTAATCCTTGCTACTCTGGAGGCTGAGATCGGGAGGATTAAGGTTTGAGTCTAGCCTGTACAAATAGTTCACAAGACCCCATCTCCAAAATAACTAGAAAATGGACTGGAGGTGTGGCTCAAGTGATAGAGCACCTGCTTTGCAAGTGCAAAGCTATGAGTTCAAACCCCAGTCCTACCAAAAAATAAAATAAAGTAAAATTAAGACTGGTGAATTGCTTCCTTCGAGGTGTACTGATCCAACTTTTCTCAGACTTCCCTATATTTCACTATGCCTGGAAAACTTTTATGCCTTACAAATATTCGCTTAACTAAACCTTTATTTATAACTATAAGCAGACAAGAGAACATGAACAGTTATATGAAAAGATTTAGCAAATTGAACACGGGATGAAGCTGAGCAATCAAAACATGTTACCCACCTTACCTCTGCTAAAACAACTAATGCAAGAAAATAGGAGGTAAGTTTTTAATTTTGAGACAAAGACTCACTATGTAGCTTAGCCTGGCCTTGAACTCACAATCCTCCTGCCTCAGACTCCTGAGAGCTGTGATTATAGGTGTGTACAACCATGTCCAGCTTGAAATTTTTCATATTATTTTCGGTGAGATTTGAGAGGATGTTATTTCTTCAATAAAGCCATTCATTCTCCTTGGCCTCACAATAAATGCAAGTCCTGCAGTTCCCTGTGAGATCACAGGGTACATCTTTATTTCCAGCTCTCCTCCAGACACCTTGGGCTTCTTGCTCTCCCTTGAACATGTCAGGTCTGCTCCCTCTTAAGTGTTTGTAACATTGTTTTCTGTGCCCAGAAGGTTCTTACCTCCTTCCAGAGCCTAGATCAGTGTCTGGCATATGGTGGTTGCTCAACAAATAGCTTCGGGGGCTGGGGACATAGCTCAGTGGTAAAATGCTTGCCTAGTATGCACAAGAACCTGGGTTTGACCCTTAGCACCGCCTCCCCCTTCCCCTCAAAAACCCAAAACAAAAAATAATAAGAGAGCAAAATAAGAATATACAAATAGAACAAGGCATTGTGCACACACCTCTATCCTAGCTACTCAAGAGGTGGAGGTAAGGATGATCATGGTCCAAGTCCAACCCAGGCAAAACCAAAAGACCCTATCTGAAAAACTGAAAGCAAAAGGACTGGGGCATGGCTTAAGTGGTAGAACTCTTGCCTAGCAAATGTGAGGCCCTGACTTCATTATCCAGTATTGACAGAAAAGTTAAAAAAAAGAATATACAAATATACAGATAAACTACCAGAGAGGGTATATAACAGAATGAACTTCACAAGAAGTTGAGTTAGTAAATTAGAAGACACTTAAGAAATTATCCTGTAAAGCAAAGAGTCAAAGAGATGGAAAATATGAGAGAAAATAAACATGGAGATTAGAATGAAGGGGTTTCGCATTTATATAAGAGTTTCAAAAGAAAAATAATAAATTACAGAAGAAAAAAGTGCAGAGCTCAAAACCTCAGATTCTGAGATAAAACTCTTTATTGAATGTCAGGCGAGATTATTTGGGAGAATAAAAGGCTCATCCTGTTGCTAAAGATTTCAAGTTCTCAAAGATAATTCCACAAACTGCTCACTAGTCAGTAACAACTAAAAAAATTACTTATGAAAGTCTAAGAATCAGCTAAATATATTTTTCATCAATAGCTTTAAAGAGTAAAAGATAACTCCATACAATCTGAAAGTACAAGATTGTGACATTGAACTTTGTATGCAGGAAAGGAATCATTTCGGCATGAAAATAAAAGAAAGACATTTTTTGATTCACTAAGTACAGTAGCCTTTCTGGAAAATGTGGATATGTTTCAACCAAATTAGTTAGAATTAAATAATTAGTAACATAAAATAAAAAATTGATTATTTGAAAACATCAACAAATTTAACAAACTGTTAACTACACTAACCAAGGAAAAAAGACAGAAGATTATTCTGGATAGTCTAGCTAGTATGATATAGGACAATGAAGTGAAAAATGCTTCTGAAACTACAGATGTAGCTTGCAGGTAACACGATTGTGTACCTAGAGAAACCAGGAAAATGAGTGAATGTTACTACAACTAATAGTAGTCAGCTGTCTGTATACAAGGTAAAATCAAAACCAAAAGCTTTCCTTTAATTAGCAGTACCTTATGAGAAAAGAATAATGACAACAACTGACCAGTCATTGGGGCTCAAGAGATAGCTTAGTGATAAGGGCTTGCCTGGCATGTGCAAGGTCCTGGGTTCATACTCAGCACTGCGGGGGAAAGGCCAGTCGCAGAAGAACGGAATCTTTTAAAAGCTAGAGGCACATTTAATAAGAAATGTGTAATACCTGGACCTTTGCCTTTCCTTAGGGAAATGAAGGATTTTGAATAAATGAAGATCCATACCTTCTTTCTGGGGAGAAAGAGTCAGCATTTTAAAGAAGTTAATTCTTTTGAAATCTATATATTTACTATAATACCATTCAGTTCCAGTGGATAGTTTGGGGGAACCTAGGTGGATTCTAAAGTTCATGCAAATACAGCCAAGGAAACTTTGAAAAAGAAAAGAGGAGAATACTATGCTGTGGCCCAGATTTGTAATCCAGCCGCCTGTGGAACAACTTGGACATTCAGTCCTACAGCCTCTGCAAATTCAGTGTGTCCCAAACTGAGTGTGTTTTCTCTTCGAAATTCAACTTGTGGTCCATGGTGCTCCTTGTGACTGTTGTCTTACCTCCATCTACTATGACAATCAACTCAGAAGCCAAATGTGGTCCTTACCTCTGAAAATCATCCTTGATTCTTCCCATTCACTTATCTCTAAATGAAGTCGTCAGGGCCTGCCAGTCTTCCTCTTTATCTCTTAAATCTATCTTCTTTCTCTAATCATTATTTTACCTTAACAGCATCATTATGTCTTGCCTGGCTTTTTCAGTCTTGTGTCCCTCTCTGCTTCCAGCCTTCCTCCCTTCCATGGCTTAAACCCCTGATGTCTTCTCTTTATTTTTAGGACCAAGTCCAAAGTCTCAACATGGCCCTCGTGATGCACACCTACTTTCTCCAGCCTGCCTTTATTCCATTCTCTCTCTTTTACTCCAAACTCCAGCCATTTTTGGACTTTTCCCACTAAATGGACCTGTTTTTTTTCTGTGTCTTCAGACTTAACTGCTCCCCTTCTGGGGTACCATTTTCCTCTCCACCTTGGTAAACTCATAGACATTCTTCAAGCTTCATTGTGAAAACCACTTCTTTTTGGAGGCCTTCTTTGACCTTGAGATCCAAGTGTTAGTTCATTTAGTATAATTTCTTGTCTTTTCCTGTTTCCAATTTTTAAACTCCATGAGCATCAGGAGTTCATCTGCTATTCAAGGAGATAGTCTCTGTGTCTAACATGATGGGCTATATGTAGTCAGTAAGTACCTATAGTCAATTAATTGCTAGAATTAAAACATACTAAAAAGTTATCATTGGTGAAACAGTACAGTTTTGGCAAGGAACAAAAGAAACTCAAAAATCAAATGTTAATATCAATTGGAATTTAATATGTAATAGTAATAGTTCAGACTAGTAGAGAAAGATGGATTTCTTAATTAAATGGTATGTGAACAATTGGCTAGCCACTTTAGGAAAAATATAAAGTGAAATTTTGAGGAAGGCCTGTTTTGATTGTAAATTACAAATTCAACTGAAACTGTTTTAAGTAAAAAAGAGAGAATTATTGGGAAGATATTAAGGATCATAGATGAGAATAGCTATACAGTATCTCGTCTGGAATGCAAGAAGCAGCAAACCTCACAGACTATAAAGCTGCTAAGATTTTTTTTTTCTCTTACATCTTACATCCTCAGCTTCATTTTTCTCCTTCAGTAGACTTAACTCCATGTGGTAGAGAATGTAGCTTTCAGCAGCTTGCAGGCTTTGTCACCTTTCATAGAAATGCAAACTGTGGCTTCACTTCTGTGTTGAAAAACCTTGAAGAGGTACTTTGATTATTGTGGCTTGGATCATGTGCCTCCATCCCCATCTAAGCCTGAGAGAAATCCCTAAGTCTAGGGAGACAGGGTAATGTAGACTCCTACAGAGGCTATGTGTTTGTTTCTCTGTGTGCATGACTGTGTGTAAGGTGAATAGTGAGAAAAAAACCTTTCCCAAAAAGGAAGGTAGCACAGCCCCAGCCACTGATGGACTTTGTGGGGAGCTGGAGAGTCACTCTGATTTTTGTTTGCTCTTACCGCTATTTTGTACCATACTCAAAAATAAATTTAAAGTAGATTAAAGTTTTCATATAAAATTATTTAAAATAAAAGAAAATGGAGGGACCTTCGCTAGCATGATATGAAAACCAAAAACCATATAAGAAAAGGTTTAATAATGTAAGAGAATAAAATTAAGAAAAACATCTTGAAGGCAAAAGCAGTAAAAAAAAAAAATTGTAAGAATAGTGATTTCAAAAAAAACTCAAGAAAATTATTTTGTTCTAACCTCTCGGAAAGTGAGCATCCCAAGGGAAAAGTATACAGTGGGGGCATTAATATTCAATCCACAAAAAATGTTAAGTTATTATCATAGAGAATAAACCACTAGTAGACAATAAAAATATGAAAGATGGTCAGCCTTATATAATAAGGGATACAATTTTATTTGTGCCAAATTGACAAAAATTAAAGTATCTAAGAACAACAATGACAAATAACTGGCATGGATAGAGCAGCCAGAAGCCTTGTAATGCTGCTGGATGGATTGGAAAATGGTTCAGCCTCTTTGGAAAACAGTTTTGTATTTCATAACAAACTGGACGTGTGCATGCTGTATGACCCACCAGTTACACCCCCAGAGCAACACTGTCCAGTAGAAACAGAGAAGAAGCCACATAGGTATGTAGCATTTTCTAGTAACCACAGTGCAAGAAAGTAAACAGATGAAATTAATTTTAATTGTATGACAATAGCTTTTATTTTATATTTTTTAAAATTCAGTATATTATTATAAGTTGTTATTTAAGAATATTCAGATACTGGGCTGGGGGCGTGGCTCAAGTGGTTGAGCATCCACCTAGCAAGTTCAAGGCCCTTAGTTCAAACCCCAGTACCACCAAAAAAAAGAAAGAAAAAAATGAATATCATGATTGCAACATGTAATTAAAATTAAAAGTTACCAGTGATATGTTTTACATTTATTCATTTTCTTAGTAAGTTTTTGAAATTTGGTGTTTGTATTTTGCACTTGCAGCACATCTTAATTTGAAATATTCATGTTTCTAGTGTTCAATAGCCATATATAGCTAGTGCATACTGTATTGGACAATGTAGCTCTAGAGACACTCTTAGAGATACACAGAAGGATTGTACTGGAACGTTCATAGCAGCCTTGTTTATAATAATAAAAAAATGGAACCAGCTCAAACATCCTTTGACAGGATAGATAAATTATGGTGAATTCCAAATCCTATAGTTATAAAAGATGAATGAACTCTGGTTATATATATCAACAGGGAGAATTTCACAATATTGGAGGAAAATGCATGTCACAGAAGAATACATAAATGTTAATCGCACATAAACAGGGTTAGAGATATATGTAGCTCAGTGATACAGCACTTGCTTAGCATGCACAAGGCCCTGGGTTCAATCCTCAGCACCACAAAAGAAACTTACAAATGTGTAATTACATAAGTGGTAAAGTTTTATAGAAAAAAAATTGAGAAAGAAATTTGGAATCATATCGCCTCCTGGGCAGCAGGAAAGGGATGCACTTGGAGAGAAGTGCTTTCAGGTATCCAAAGATGCAGGTGCTAGCTTGTTCATTAGAGATATGTGTACATAGATGTACCTACGAATACATTTAAAATTGCATGCACTCATATTCTTGTGTGAATCATTAGCCATGTTTAAATCACTAGTGGCCAATAATGATGAAGAGAGATTCCATTTCACTAATCAAAGATAAGAAGTTAGAAGAATAATGAAATTTTTTGCCTATGAAACTGATAAAAAAAATTTAAAGGTGTACATGGAAGGGACAGATAAACAGGCAGTCCTTACTGATAAGAGCATACAGCCTGTATTTATTTATTCTTACTTATTTTGTGGTGCTGGGGATGGAACTCAGAGCCTTAATCCATGTTAGGTAAGTGCTCTACACTGAACTATAACCCCAGCCCTGAACTTTTTTTTTAAAGCAGCACTGGGCTTTGACCAATTTAAGCTATCAGTGAATAAAACTATGTTTTTCATTTTGATGTGAAAGAAAAGGAAAAAGCTGTGCAGTGGGGAAATTAGGTAACTGTAACCCAGTCCAATCCAGGACTTTGAACCTGCTGGTACCTTTAATCCAGCATTCATGCCTCACCCCATTTCCTTAGTTATGTGGGTGAGTATCACTTCTGAATATTTAAGGATACTTCCAGCTTTAGAGTGGAGTGTTAACAAAGTCTCTGGAAAAGAAAAAAAAAAAGATTATTGCATTCTTTTCCAAACATTGTTAGGCCTTACTTAGAAAACCAGAGGAAAAGAATCCCAGCCACTTTGGGTTTGACTTGCCTCATAGCGAGAGAATAGAATTCATTCTAGAGAATAGAATCCATTAAGTATGCAATGTGGACTATATATTACCTTGTTACACATATGTCTATTATAAACTTTTTAGAAAAATAGTGAATTTGTGCCCTGTGTATGAACAATTACGTTAAATCCTGCCAGATACTCAGTTTCTGGGTCCTGGGTGCTGTCTTTGGGTTTCTTCGCCAGGCTCTAGTTCCTGTTACCTTTCTCTGAGCAAATGGCTTTGGAGACCACTGGGTAGGGTCCTTCCAGCCTGTGATTCTTTGCTTTTGGTTTTTTTTTTTTTTTTTTTTAGTCAAGTGACATAATCAATTTGAACTGTGTTTTCTTGAGTCTAATCTTGCAGCACTATATGGAAAGGAAAAAAATAGATGTGGGAATACAGTTCTAGTCCTTTGTCTCTGACTAGGGCTAAGGAAAGGATTTCTGACCCAGGTAAGAGGCACACAGCTTGGGGAGAAATTGGAATTGAGTGTTGCAGAACAACAGTTGCAGGACTAGGACTTGTCTGAAACTGGGCCACAAGTCAGAGGAAGAGAGAATGGAAGATGATCTGAAGCTTTGAGCTGGGTAGTTAAAAATACACGGCACTAGAATACTTCTCTGATTGCACCCTTGTAGGTGAGTTTCTTGTGGAACTTCTCTCAGTGAGGTTAGTCCTTAGCTCGGTGAGGTTCTGCATTATCTGTTATCTGAAACATTTCCTCACTTGAGAGCAAATATGGATAAATAGCATTTTCTTTGGTCAGTTATCCCCATCCCCCTCAATTTCTTTCCCAAAACAGAAACTGCTCTTAGAGAAACATACATACACACACAATGTGGTTTAGAAGAAATGATCTTAGGTTCTTAAAATTGCAAATTTTACATAAAATAGTTTTATAAAATGGTTGAGCATAAAATACTATGTGAGAACAAATTTGAGATTAAGTGAAAATTGGTTTTATTGTATCTATGATGCAGTTTATTAATTAATTAATTTGTATATTTTTCCAGTGCTGGGGCTTGAACCTATGGCCTACACCTTGAGCCATTCCACCAACCCTTTTTTTTTTAAGTGCAGTAAAGATGAATTTTATTCAATAACAACTACATAGGGAAGAGTGTCCATTCTGAGACTTTATCCAGAATGTTAAAAGGAAACAGGTACCAGAAAGGAACAGGGGCTTGAATAGAACAAGGCAAGTGGAAAATCTCAAAAATCAGAGAAAGGAGTTGATCACCTGATTTTGTTAGCTGCTAGAGCTCAGAGTTAGGCTCTCACCCTCCCACAAAGTGGGGAGACAGGGCCCCTGTCTTCAGATGTTGACTGAACCAAATGGTCAATTCTTTTTTTTTTTTTTTTTTTATTCATTTGTGCATACAAGGCTTGGGTTATTTCTCCCCCCTGCCCCCACCCCCTCCCATACCACCCACTCCGCCCCCTCCCTCTCACCCCCACCCCCTCAATACCCAGCAGAAACTATTTTGCCCTTATTTCTAATTTTGTTGTAGTGAGAGTATAAGCAATAATAGGAAGGAACAAGGGTTTTTGCTGGTTGAGATAAGGATAGCTATACAGGGAGTTGACTCACATTAATTTCTTGTCGTGTGTGTTACCTTCTAGGTTAATTCTTTTTGATCTAACCTTTTCTGTAGTTCCTGGTCCCCTTTTCCTATTGGCCTCAATTGCTTTTAAGGTATCTGCTTTAGTTTCTCTGCGTTAAGGGCAACAAATGCTAGCTAATTTTTTAGGTGTCTTACCTATCCTCACCCCTCCCTTGTGTGCTCTCGCTTTTATCATGTGCTCATAGTCCAATCCCATTGTTGTGTTTGCCCTTGATCTAATGTCCACATATGAGGGAGAACATACGATTTTTGGTCTTTTGGGCCAGGCTAACCTCACTCAGAATGATGTTCTCCAATTCCATCCATTTACCAGCAAATAATAACATTTCATTCTTCTTCATGGCTGCATAAAATTCCATTGTGTATAGATACCACATTTTCTTAATCCATTTGTCAGTGGTGGGGCATCTTGGCTGTTTCCATAACTTGGCTATTGTGAATAGTGCCGCAATAAACATGGGTGGGCAGGTGCCTCTGGAGTAACCTGTGTCACAGTCTTTTGGGTATATCCCCAAGATCCACCAGCCCTTTTATGGGAAAGGTTTTTTCAAGATAAGGTTTCGCAAACTTGCCCCAGCTGGCTTTGAACCGTGATCCTCCTGATCTCTGTCTCCTGAGTAGCTAGGATTACAGATGTGAGCCACCGGCACCCAGCCTCTTATGATGAGTTTAAAATGTAAAAAGTATGTGTTTTAAAAAGATCTTTTTGAGTTTTGTGTTCAAGGTTGTTTAAAAGTCACATTCAGAAAGTAGACTAATGACAAACATATAACAATAGAAAGTAAAATAGTGGTCGTCAGGGTCAGGTGGAGGAGGGAACTCCTAGATAAAAGTCTTAAAAAGAATAGAAAGTAGCACATATGTAGGACAAACAAGTTAAAAGATCTAAGTACAATATGAGGACCATGGGTAACAGTAGTGGTTTGTAGTTAGGATTTTTTGCCAAATAAGTAGGTTATAACTGCTCTTAAATATTGGGGGATAGATAACTGTGAGATGATAAATATGTTAATTCGTTCCACTATAGTAACCATTTTGCTGTATAATGTATCTTATAACATCATATTGTATACCTTAAATGTTCACAATAAAATTTTTTGAAAAGAGTACACTAATGAAAAGTAGCTTATTTATACATTTCAGACTGGAGGAAAACCCACTTTCTCCAGTGTACCTTTTCAAGTTATTTTTTTAATGCTACTATTGAAGTTGGGTTTTAGTCGCCACTGATTCAAAGAACCTCTTGATCATAATGTTAGACAATGTTAAGTCCTGGGTAACTCATGGTTAGAAAAGACCATGCAGCATCCTCACGTAATGAAAGAAGCATTCTTGGTTGGAGCAAAGGAGCAAAAGAGAAAAAATAATTTGGAGTGTTTCGATGCCCACTGAAAAGTAGAAGCCAGAAATGTACCTTGGTCATATTCTCTGGATGGCTGTTTTCAGAGGGTAGGCTGGGACTATAAACCCGTGTAGCTTTTAGTGTATTGGCAAGACATCCTTAGATGAAGTCAGCAGTTTACTCTGTTCCTTAGTGTTTATTCTTTGTCCAACAACTTCAGTGAAGACCAACCTGCTGTATTAGTCAGATATGTCAGGGCTTTCTTCTTACAGAGGGAAGTGCATTGCCATTCAATTTTAAGAACAAATTTCCATGAGAAGGATAAGTATCAAATCAGGTTATAAACACCATCCAAAGAATAAGTCTTTTAAAACACTTTCATATTTTACTCCACCACCATCCCCAGGTTAAGGATTCACGTTCTCATTTTTCTTCTCTGTCTTTGTTATTTTTACTGTGTAACTGCAGACTAGGTGAGGTGGAGTAAAGTTGAAATACTTTTAAACTAAAAGCACTTCAAGGGCTGAGGGTGTGGCTCAAATGATAAAGCATGTACCTAAAAGCACTCCAGTAGCCATTTGTTGTTTTAAATATGGGCTTACTTTTGGAAATAATGTGGAATTTAATGCTAGGTTTTTAGGTTAAGTTTAAGAAAATATAATACAATGAAGACTTTTTTCCAAATAATTTAGCAACTTTATTTATTTATTTTTTACTCATTTTGAGGGAACATGCTGCTCTCTTAGAATTTTATTTTTTATTTCCATATGGTAAGAAAGCAAGACCTAGTGCAAAAGACCCAGGGTTCCATCTCATGTACTACAAAGACAAAATAATAATAGTACAAATAAAATTACATAAAATAAAATTTAAGCCACCCATCCTCATCAAGAATCTCCTCAAGAACTCAAATTCTTGGCTGGGTGCCAGAGGCTCACACCTATAATCCTAACTACCCAAGAGGCAGAGATGAGGAGAATCAGGGTTCAAAGCCAGCCTGGGCAAATAGTTTAAGAGACCCTCTCTTGAAAATGCCCAACACACAAAAAAACCCAGGCCTGGTAGAGTGGCTCAAGTGGTAGAATGCCTGTCTAGCAAGAGTGAGCCCCTAGTTCAAACCCAGGTACCACCAAAATCAATCAATCCATAAATCAGTCTTTAAAAAATGTAAAAAATTGCACATGACCAAGATGAAGATGGCTTGAATCTTAAACTCAGAAGGAACTGTAGGATAAAAACCTGTTTTCAGGACACTTAGGCCTCTAAAAAAGGATATAATATTGTTTGGGGTAAGCTATTATATGAAGAAGAATTTTACTCAAGTAATTATTAGATTTTGTAAAAATAAGTAAATATCAAGTAGAATTATAGGGAAAGACCAGTTTGACTTTTCTGGTTAACCCCTTCATTTCCCCAAGGTTTATGTCATCATGACAGATTTGACTCATTTACAAGCTACATTTTATTTTTTTAAAAAGTCAAGGTAAATTAGCAAGCCATGATTTTGTCAGTGTTAGACTTTTGGTTCAATTTAGAGATCCTCTGGGATTGAAAGTACGTACCTAGGCCATCAGGGGTGTAGTGATACATGTTATATTAAAAAAAAAAGAAGTAAGAACACCTTAAAAGGCAAGCTTTTAAAGTGGAAGTTAGTACTTTAACATATAGACTATTTATGGTGGTGGAGTTTGAACTCAGGGCCTCATGCTTGCTAGCTAGGCTGGCACTCTTACCCCTCGAGCCACTCTGCCAGCCCCTAACATTTACACTTTAAAATGGGAGTTATAGCTGAACCAGGATGCTGTGAAATACCTCCAAAATGCAGTAGGGAGTATAATTATTAATTATGAAGGTAATGTATGCTTATTGTAAAATCTGCCAATTCAGTAAGACAAAAATTGCCTGTAAGTTTACCACTAAACTGTGAACATGCTGATGGACAGTATGCATTATTGCCATAGAAATTAATATGAGACTGTTTTAGAAGAACCAAAACTTTCCAGTTAAAAGTTCGGGGACAACTGTGTGTGCATGTACTTGAAAACTGAAATAATTTTACATCCTGACACCAAATAAAATCTGAAGTTTGGGGGATAATTAGGAATACCAGTGAAGTTTTTGGACACTACAACTTTTTTAATTCCTTTTTTGTTGTATTTCCCCAAACCAATCCCTCAAAAAAAAAAGGTATCCCTAGAGATTTCTAGCTGAGACATTTAGTTAGCTACCTGCCTATTAAGTAACTTCAGCTGTAGTAAACATTCCCTCGTTTGTATTATTAGACTGAGTGAAGTGAGTTCCTTGCTGACACAGAAAATGGTAGTGACGTTTCTGTGATAGCTAAATTTGAAAAAGAAAAACTTTTTTTTTAAATTTTTATTTTATTCATATGTGCATACAATGTTTGGGTCATTTCTCCCCCCTTCCCCCACCCCCTTCCTTGCCCCTCACTACCAGGCAGAAACTATTCTGCCCAAAAAGAAAAACCTTTAAAAAATATTTTTATTAGCATATGACAGCTGTACAGGGGGGCACATAATGATATTTACATAAGTACTTTCAGTATATCTTTGATTCACCCCCTCTATCTTTCTCCCTCATATCACTTCCCTCCCTTCTTGAACAATGTCAACAGGTTTCTTTGTTCTATTTTCATACATGAATACAAAATACATTTGCCATTTTGCCCTCCTTCACCCTTTCCTTATGCCCACCCCTTCTAACGGGTACCCGTCCCCGGACAGGAGCTGTTTTACCTTCCTGCCCTTCATTTTTTAAAGTGTACATTGATAGTTCAGGAGAATTTTGCCTTGGTATTTCAGACATGAATATATTGTGGTTTAATCAGATTAACCTCCATTACTTTTTTCTCTATCACCCTGCTCCCCTATTATTCCCCAGCTTACAGTGCATTGCTTTATATTATCTTCGTATACAGATGCAGTGTTTGAATATTTTTCACTCTCTAACATTCTCTTTCCCTCTCCCTCCTCCCCATAGTCCCCTCAGATAGGCCACTAATACAATCATGTTCTCTCTCCCCTTCCTCTCTTCCTCCCCCATATATGTGTGTTTATGCATCCATTTATCTTATAGGTCTAGCTTCCACATACAAGGTAAAAATGTGACCTTTGACCTTTTGAGCCTGGCTTACTTCATTAAGACAATATCCTCCAGTTACATCCATTTATTATAAACAACATAATTTCATTCTTCTTTATGGCTGAATAATACTCCAGTGTATATACATCCCATTTTCTTTTTTTTTTTTTTTTTTTTTTTTGGTGCTGGGGACCGAACTCAGGACCTTGCACTTGCCAGGCAAGCGCTATTCCACTGAGCTAAATCCTCAGCCCACATCCCATTTTCTTAATCCATTCATCGTGGTAGGTATCTGTGTTGTTTCCAAAGCTTGGCTGTTGTGACTAGTGCTGCAGTAAACATGGGTGTGCAGGTGGCTGTATTGTATCCTGGTGCACATTCCTTCATGCTCAGGAGTGTTACAGTTAGATCATATGGCAGTTGTAGTTTTAGTTTTTTGAGGAATCTCCATACTGCTTTCTATAGCAGTTGCATCAATTTATACTGTTTTTGAGACAGTATAGCCCAGGCTGGCCTCCATCTCACAAATCCTGAGCTGGGATTACAGGTTTGCACTACCATAACTGACTTCCAAGAATTCATAATGTACTTATAAATAAGAAAGCGAAATATTGGCTACTTGCTCATTAAATATCTTCTTAATGTGAATTACATACTGAACCCAGGATAAAGTGAGGATGGGAAACATGTTTTAAAAGGTATTCCCTGATTTCTGATTTCTAGGAAGGAGCTTTTCCATATAGGAACAAAAGGTGTCCCCTCATAGCTTTGGCAGTTGGTCCTCAGGTGGTGAAGGTGAGGGAATATCTTTAGCACTTGGATAAAGAGCTTAAGCAGTACATTTAGTTGATTGGTTTGCTTTATTCTTGAGAAAGAGTTGTATGCATTAAAGACTTAATCAAATTGCTTTGTATCTTGGGTGTTTCCTGTGCTGGCATCCGCGTTCAGGTGGAGGTAGTACTGTTTTCCAAGCCCAGAAAGGGCAGGGTGCTCAGTTGCCTTTATAAAGGCAATTTCTTGGTTGACTGCAAGTCGGTGCAGAATTATAATACTGAGGGCTTAATTTATAGCAGAAAATGCAGGAGTGCAGACCTGTTAAACCCCTTCTACATGTATAAATAAGGTAAACAATGGCAGATCAGCATGGAATATTGTTTGATTTGAATCTTAAAAATTGTTGGCCTGTGCATGTTGTACCTGTTAGCACAGAAAACTTGTAGAAATCAGTGGATCGTCTTTGAAATGTAATAAAATCAGAGAGAAGCAGCAGAGTGATGTGAGGCAGCTGCTGCTTGGATTGGCAGCCTATTTATAATCTGGGAGGCTCGTAGCTAGATTGCCGTGCTGTGTGCTGTGCTCTCACACATCAGATAGGAATGATGATTCGCCTGTGCATGTTCGCGTGTGTTCCTGCTTTCAGTCTTTTCATTTTTTAGCAAAGGATTCCTTTTCCTGCATAGCAATGGAGCATGCTAGCAAAAGCAGATTTTTGAGTTCCAAACAGTCAACAGTCTCTCCAGAGGACCCCAGGGCATTTTTTGGTGCTTGGGGAGGACTTTTGGGGGCCAGGCATTTAAAAATGTAAGGCCTTCTCAGCATTCTTTGCGAGGCTGCCTTTGCTGAGTGAGTGAGTCATGTGGGACACAATGTCGCATTTCAGTACCTTTTGGCTATCTGTGCACGTTAGACAATAACCATTGCCAAGCCAACGTGTCTCAGGTTTTTTAATTACGGATTTAAATGCCCACAGGAACTCTGCTCATATGTTAATTCCACTGTTTGACTTTAAAGGATTTTTTTTTTTCATTTTCTAATTCCGAGTATAAAAGGCAGTGAGCCATTCAGTATTGAGACAGTTTACCACATAAACTTGTTTCAGGGGCAAGCAGGGTAGAGAAAATGTAGCTAAAGCTTTTCCACATTTTTATTCTGAGAAGGGAACAAAACCTCCTTAGTGCTCTCCCTTAGGTTTATTTTAAAGGAACCAAAATAGGCGTGTTAATAGAAATAACCTTGACACCTGTTTTCACAGAGAATCGGAAAGCATTGGGCTGATGCTCTTAAGTCCCAGGTATTGTTGGCTTTCACATACCTTGTGCATGGGATCACGTCATAGATTGTCTGTAACTGAATTTTCCATCCAGGGCACTTTTTCCCTAAGGCACATTTTACCACAAAAACACATCCTGTGCCACTGTGCTCGGGTGCTTTCAGAGCACTCTAATGGAATTTTAATTTTAAACACTGAAAATTTCAAAGCCAGTTACAAGAGTTTTGGCTATTCTGGTATTTTGGTTTATCCTTAGTCTAGATTTCTCACATACATGATTAATCAGAAAGTGGACTTCCTCTGATGTTCTATCAGACATAGAGAAAACAGGATATATTTAGATATGTTTAGATAATTTACAAAGTATGAGCTGTGATTTTCTTTTGCTTAAAGGACATTATTGACACATTAGAAAAATCTGAATAAGATCTGTATCATTAAATGTTTATTTTCTAATTTTTCCCCCCAAATTTTATTTTGAAAGAATTTTTAACGTAAAATAGAAGGTGAAAGGATTTTATAACAACCAACCAAACAGTTGTATGTTCATTATCCATACTTGCTTCATCATATGACCTTTTCTTTTTTAGTGAAATAGTAAATGACTAAGAGAAAAACTGTTTGTGGGTGGAACTGAGAGACTAGAGAATAAAATAAATAGAGAAAGGGTTAAAATTTGGGGACTTTGCTGACAGGTGCATGGGGACTTCTTGTGCCTTTGCATGTGAGCTTGAAATTATGTCAAAATATATTTTTTTAAGTGACATTAAAAGAACAAAATCAAATCAAAATATTCTCAGGATATTAGAGAACCACTCCTTCCCAGGTGAAAGGATATTTTTGTAGCCAGAACTATAAATGATTAGGTTTTGTTTATCTACTAACCTCATTTTTTATCATGGAGGGTCCAGACTTGGTGCTAGAACAGGAATGGGATATCTGTTTATCAGAAACTATTGGACATTTAACTATAAACCAAGTAAAAGTTCACCTGTTTTTTGGTTCTATCTGTATCTGAACAAAGAAGAAAGTCAATGATAACAGGGCATAAGAAGACTCCACCCTTTTTGATGTTTGATGTAATACCATACCCTGTTGGAAGATGGAGTACTGTTTAAAATAAAACTTACGCCAGGTGCTAGTGGCTCATGCCTATAATCCTAGTTACTTAGGAGGCAGAGATCTGGAGGATTGCAGTTTGAAGCCAGCCTGGGCAAATAGTTCCCAAGACTTTATCTTGAAAATACCCAACACAAAAAAGAGCTGGCACAGTGGCTCAAGTGGTAAGACTGCCTACCTAGCAAATGTGATGCCCTAAGTTCAAGCCCCAGTACCACCATAAATAAATAAACAAATAAATAAATAAATAAATAAAACTTATGCATGTGCCTGAGAGAAATTCCTTCCCCTTTACTGTAACCTGTCAGTGTTTTCTCATTTAGAGAAAACTTGTAAGTAGGCAGTGTATGCTTACTTAACTCTGGTAAAATTTCAAGAACACCACTACATGTCTGATGAATAGTGCCTTAATCCATTTTGTGCTGCTATTACAGAATATCACAGAGCAGGAAAGTTACAAACAGGAGAAGTTTACTTGGCTTATGGTTCTGGAGGCTGGTCAGTCCTAGCTCAAGGGGCTGTATCTGGAAGGGCTTCTTTGCTGTTAAAACATGGCAGAAGGTATCACATGGTGTGTGCATGTGTCAAAGAGTGGGGGTGCACAAGAGAGAAGGAAGAGGGTCAAAGTAATTCTTTTATGAGGAACCCGCTTCTGAATAAGTGCATTAATCCATTCATGATGGCAGAGCATTCATAACCACTTAAAGGTCCTACCTCTCAACGCTTGTATTTGGGGTTACAGTTCTAAACGTGAACCTTGGAGGATGCATTCAAGCCATAGCAAGTATATCAGTAATGACAATATTCTGTAAAATGAACAGCATGACATAGTTCTGCTCTTGAGTAGCTTCCTCTGAGGAACTTCAGAAAGATGTTCACTAAGAGGGAATGATAGCTTTATAGACTAGTCTGGAAAGAAGGAGTCATGGTAGAGAAAAAGAAAATTAAGGAATCATTAGGAGAGTAGGCTTGGTATAGAGTTCTTCAAGTATTAAGTGATTAGAGAAGAGAGGAAAAACTAGAAGGGGGATTAAATTAGATGGTTACATCAGAGAGAAACTTAATATTAAATGAAATACAATGACAAGAATTGTTTCAATGGAAGAAAAATAATGCTGCTTAATAACAAGAAAGCAAAAGAAAGCACTTTTGTGGAAGAAAGAAAGCTAGTAACAAGAAAAAAAGAATAAATGATGAAAGAGAAGCACGGAGAAGGGGGGAAGCAGGAAATTTATTGATCGCCCAGATATCTATCAATAGAGTGGCAGAATTAGGAAAATCAGAGAAAATAATAATTTCACAGAAAGTAGATTTATGCTTAGAAGAGGCCCTTGTGATGAGGAGAAAGGAGCAGGACCAGTGATCCAGTTTGTCCAATATATATGAAATCATAAAGCTCAGCGACATCCCCAGACACCACCTTGTCCTTTGCTCTCACAGTCAATTGCAACTGAACCAGCATTTCCCAGATTATGTTCCTTTGAACATTACTGTGTATGTTATTGAATTTCTATGAAAAAATAGCATTGTCATTAGAAAATTTTAACAAACGCTACATAGCCTTTGCCTTTCAGTGATTCTTAACACGCATTAGCACTGAAAGACTGAAATTCTGTAGTAATCTATTTAAGTGCGTTTAACTTGGCATTTAGCAAACTTACTAAACTCTTTTCCAGAACATGCCTTCTCATGTCTCAAGGGGCACCAGTATTCCTCATGGCATTATTTGGAATTGCTGATCTTACCCTTTCTAGAGAGAAGCAGTCTTCTTAACTTCCTCACCTGGTTTTGGAAATGGATTTCAGCATTTCTCAAATGTTAGTCTGGTTTCTGACACGTTGCCTAATCCCTTCTGCATAAGCTCACTTGCTCTGTGCAAAATAGCCTTGTGCAAGGCAAACATCAAAGTAGAGGGACCTGGGTAATTATCTTTCAACTGTCCTCTCTGCCAGCCCCTGCCCTGGCTTACAGAAGGCTGAGACCACTGTCTACACTTAAACTGTGTCCCTTCATAGGTCCCTGTCCTCTTTTCCAGACTGAATAATACAAATTCTTTAAACTTTTTTCACTGTTTATTTTTGAACCATTTTTTCTTTCACTAGACTGTCCACTTTTCAAGGTGTGAGAAGACATCAGCCTAAATATATTATGATAGAATCTGGTAGTCTGTGGTTATGGTTCTAAAATAGAATTGTAGCAGAATCATGGATACCTGATTAACTTTAGTTCTTTTATGCCATTCTCTCTCTCTCTCTCTTTTTTTTTTTTACCCCCCTTCAGTATTGGGGATTGAACTCAGGGCCTTGTGTTTGCAAGGCAAGTGCTCTACTACTTCAGCCATGCTTCCAGTCCTTTTGATTTTTTTTAGTTTGATTTTCAGATAAGGTCTTCTGCAAGTTTTGCCAGGGCTGGCCTTGGACCAAGATCTTTCTACTTCTGTCTGCCTCCTGGGTAACTAGAATTGTAGGTGTGAGCCACCACACCTGGCTTTCACTCTCTTGTTTGAGATAGGGTCTTCCTATGTAGGTAAGGCTGATCTCAATCTCAGGATTATCCTGCCTTAGCCTCCCAAGTAGCTGAGATTATAGGCATGTACCACCACACTCAACATTTTTTTTCATGACAGAATTTGTGTCTTAATAAAGAAGGTACTGTTGACTTACAGTTGTCTCTGCCTCACTAGAATATTTCTACCCATTCACACACAGACCTTTCTCCTTTCCCACTAAGGAGATGCCTCCCTCTTCTATTCCTGTGGTACTTTTTTTCCCTTCCAAAGTGAATTACCTGCCTATTGTCAGGAATTCCCAAAATGTGAATTGAAAGAAGACAAAGGTCTCTGTTTTTTTGACTGCTTTCTGTGCTCCTTCTGTGATGCTTGGCCTAGTGTGAGTACTGTTGAACAGTTCGTAGTTCTGATGGAGGTGGTGTTGGATGCTTGTTAATGGTTTAAAGCTTGGCAGTTGTTTTTTAAAATCTGCTTCATGGTCCCTTTCATATATTTGAAATGCTTAGTTCAGGATAATCTCTTCAAGTACACCTATCATGGTTTTAGTACATCAGAATTCAAAACAGGTCATGTTCATATTTGAGAAAATTCATAACTTGTAGAGGTAAATAAGACCAAAGAGGATGATGTTTTATATTCTAGATCATCAGATGGTGTTAGATAGAAGGGAAATAAAAAAAGTGAAAGTGAGAACCAGTTGTGTCCAAGACCTGCTTTGAAAGACACCACAATACCACACATATGCCTGGTAAGTGCTCCCACCGCTGCACACATACAAGGTGCTTCTCTCCCGATGGCCAGCCCAACAGTGTGAGAACAGCCTATCCGGTTCCTTGGTGGCAACTCCAGTAAAAAATTGGTTTACTGTAGGGTACCAACAGCATTTCATGGAGTTCTAGTGTTATCCCCAAACATGTCTCAGGATCTTACTTTGCAGACCCAGTGTGTGTGAACGAAATGCCATATCTGAGAACGTCAACAGGGAACAAAAACACTAGGAAGTGCCGCCACTGATGCCACAAAGTAGGGATCAAATGTTAGAAACGTAATCACATTTTAGTCAGAGTGTGGGATTACCCACTTACGGGTTGTCAGTAATAGGATAAATAAAATGGAGTGGTGAAAAACCTGCTTTCATAAGAGTATCTTTGCCTTTCAGAGTTGGCCTAAGTTCCTGTCTTTCAAATCAAGTAGTCTTTTCAAAATGGTGGCTGTAGACTGGGGGTATGGCTCAAGTGGTAGAGAGCCTGTCTAGCAAGTGTGAGACTCTTGAGTTCAAACTCCTATACCAACAAAACAAAACAAAACAAAAGATGGAGGAGGCGGCGCAAAAAATGCAGAGGACAGTGAAAACAACCTAAAAGAACATGATTTGAGAGTCTACAACCTGCTGGTTATCGTTATAAGGAACCTGAAAGACAGCACACTGGCTTCTTAGGTTATGTGGTCTCTTTCTGTCTAGGACATACAACACATAGGAATAACATATTTTACTTCCTTCTGTATTTCAGTGTTGTGTTTCTAAAGCAAAGTTGCCATTTAACTCTTAAGCAGAAATTCAAAAAACAAAGAAGTCAGCCAAATCTAGCCAGAAACTTCATTTTTTTATTATGGTACTGTAGTTCGAACTCAGGTCTTCATGCTTGGTAGGCAGGAGCTCTACCACTTGATCCATACCTCCAGGTGAACCTGGACTATAATCCTACTATTTTTTGGTTCCTGCTATCACCGGGATGGGCAGGTATTTGCCACTTCACCCAGGTGTTGGTTGAAATGGCATCTTTTTGCCCCAACTGACCTCAAACTCCAATCCTCCCAATCTCAGCCTCTTAAGTAGTTAGGATATAGGCGCGAGGCACCAGTGCCCAGCTAGGACTAAATGTCATTGCCAAGATTAGAATGTAGTCTCATTGCTGAAGTTAATCCAAAAGTAAAGTGGGTCTTAACAAATTTTGTTATGAGTAGATGTAGTTCAATTTATAGCATCAGTAGGAACATGGTATCCCAAAACACCAAGCCCAGAACTTATTCACAGCTAAATTCCTCTCATCCCTGCTTTGAGCACATTTTGTCGAGATTGGTCATACCCATGCGCTGTGTGGGTCTGGTTCAATCCTACTTAGTTTATAAAAGTCAATATTTTCTTTTGGTATAGCATGTATGCTTACCAATAACAGTTAGCTTTTGGGTTAGTCTAGGTCTCAAGTGAAAAAAAATAAGATGCATTTTATGTAATAGCCAATTTTCATACAACTTTATTAGAAATTCAGATTTCAAGTTCATCAGAAAGTACCTTTACCACCAAGTTAAAAAGATGACATTCCTTCCCCCTATTTCCTAGAAAGCACTAAAAAACAGTTTGTTCTTTTCCTCTTCAGAGAAGATAAAGCAAAAACAGTAACTGAGAAATTAGCATCCACAAAAGTTAAAAAATGGTGTCTGTGAATTTCAAAGACTCAAAATTAAAAAAAAAAAAAAAAAAGTAGATTAGGCTTCCAGATTGGCAGGCATTTATATCATTCTCCTTTTCTTTCTCTTGCCCTATCTTTGACCAAATGAGTTTGTCTTTAAACACAATTTCAGTTTCTTCCATGATTTGTATATTCTTGCTGCTTACAATGATGACACATTGATTTTGTCATGAAAGTTTTGAGCTGGGTAGCCTTGCACTGAGATGTTGTTTCAGAAATTGGCGATATGTATCTATAAGAGTGGGTGATGGTGTGCTGTGAGCAGTGCCATTGCACAAGTTGTCACCATCTGCTCCCACCTGCACGCAATCTTGGTACAACATCCTCATTTTTTTTCTATAATCATGAATTGCTGTCTTTTTTTTTTTTACTTTTTAAAAATACTTTGATGTCCATGTTTTGCTCATATTTGCTAAATTGTCTTTTGCCAAGTCATGTGATATATATTTGTAATTATATGGAATCCCTTCATAAGAAATTGACTCAAATAGGTTAGTGGGATTTAAAAGGCATTTGAATGGACACATAAATTATGCCCAGACAGCTGTTTCAGGATAGCTATTTCTCTGAATTGATAAGAAATGAAGTCCTTAGACAATTTGTTTTGAGTTTTAAGAAGATTTTTTAATTTTTCCCCTATAGATTTGCCCGACTAGCCATACACACCAAAGGTTAAATGGTGACACTATAAATTCTACATAAGATGGTGGTGAGCCTGAGCCCAGACCTTCAGGATGCCCAGCTGACAGATCCTTAGGGTGTTCTTGGAGGTACATTTTGGTGCTTTTATAGGAAGCTTTTGAAGCATTGGGGCACATTTTTAAATGCCCTACATCTAGTTAGAGTAACAAATCTAACCAAAATAATAGATTTTCTTTTTGTGTACCAGTTGAGATTACAAAGTTGAAAAGGCAAAAGTACAACATGCAATTTAGGCAGCTGATTGCATTGTACTGTGCTGTTTGATAGTGTGTTAGTCACTTTTTCTCTTGCTGTATAGTATATCTGACATAAACAACTTAAGGAGGCTTATTTTAGCTCAACAGTTTCAGTACATGGTCCTTAGCTCATTGATTCTGGGCCCATGGTGAGGCAGAACATCGTGTCAACAGGAGCATGTGGCAGAGGCTCCACACCTCATGACAGCAAAGAGAGGATGGGACCAGGGAACAAATGTAACCTTCAAAGACACACCCCCAGTGACCTACTTGCCTCCAGCTGGGCCTCACCACCTGCCAAAATAGTGCCACCAGTTAAGGACCTAGCATCCAACACATGTGGGGGACATTTCATTTTAAAAGCATAGCAGATTGTCTTTTCTGGTGAACTCTGGTTTGTTGTTTTTAAGGTAAAGATTAGTTTTTCCTATCAGTCTGCATATTTAACAGTTCTCTGGGAAAAAATATTTTCATTTTGATTTGTATTAGTTTTGTTTATTTTGTAGAAATCAGGAAGAAAACGTTACAGTAAATGAAGGTAATGATCTCCTTCCCAGTTTTGGTTTTTGTTTTGTTTTTGAGGTTTTTTTATTTAAGGGCAACTGTGTCAGGAATTTCAGCTTGCCAAATAGCTTCGTTGAGCACCACAACAAGTAGACGGTGCCATCAGCCTATATACCTAGAGCAAGAAGAGAGCACATTTAAGTGTGTTTGCAAAGAGTAGTTTGTGGGCTGGTTAGCTGTTTGTATACTTTAACATATCTTACTTTAGTTATGCTGAGTAATTAAAAATACCTCATGTATGAGGTGATAGTATATGTCCCCTTTAAAAGTGATCAGCTGTGTATATATTATGTACTGTAAAGTCTCATTAAGTTTTTTCTCTATAGATACATATTTACTTAACTTTATTTTTGTTGTTTTGTGTATGTATGTGTGTTTGTGTGTGTTGCTGGGGATCAAACTCAGGACCTCACACATGATAGGCAAGTACCACTGAGCTATACCTCCAGCCTTGTTTTTGCTTATTTTTGTAGGCATTGTGATACTTCACCCTTAAAAGATGTCAGTGTTTATTTTCAACAGTAAAAATATCACACTTAGGAAACTTAAGATTGATGTAATACAACTATGGTAAAAGTCCGTTTTTAAAATTTCCAATCCATTACATGCTGACTGACACTTTTGTAAAATACAACAAAATGAATTACTAGAAAGTAAAAATTAAAAAACCCAGCCTATATCAAAGTACAAGCCCACTTGTTTTGTTATTAGATTCAAGACATAAAATTACTTTGTTAAGTTACTATAAAAATTCCTAAATGTTGCCAGGTGCCAGTGGCTCACACCTGTAGTTTTAGCTACTCAGGAGGCAGAGAGCAAAAGGATCTCGGTTTGAAGCCAGCCTGGGCAAATAGTTTCTCGAGACCCTGTCTCAAAAAACCCTTTGCAAAAACAGGACTGGGGAGTGGCTCAAGGTGAAGGCCCTGAGTTCAAATCCCAGTACCAAAAAAAATTCCTAAATATTTATTCTCAAGTTTTGTACTTAACTCACCAGGGTAGATAACAGTTTATAGTTCAGCATGAATCTGGACTTCACTTTTGGGTAGCACTAATCAAATGTTCACATTTCCCTAGTTAGTTACTGTTATGTTCTCCAGAGTAAGGCTTTTTATTTTTAATCTTGACTCCAATTAAGGATTACTCATTGCATTTGGTTGCCATTTCTCTTTGATCTTCAGTCTGTAAGTTACCTGCCATTATTTTGAGGGGAAATGTTGTTTGTTGACAGTTTTGAAGAGTTCAGGCCAGCTGTAATGCTGAATATTCTGTGATTTTTATATGTTTTTTTCTTACGATTAAATCCCAGTAAAACATTTTTTTTCTTTTTCTTTTTTTCTTTATTCATTCATTCATATGTGCATACATTGTTTGGGTCATTTCTTCCCCCTGCCCCCCACCCCTTCTTTCCCACCCCCACCACTTCCAGGCAGAACCTGTTCTGTGCTTTTCTCCAATTTTGTTGAGAGAAGACATAAGCAATAATAAGAAAGACAAAGCGTTTTTGGTAATTGAAATAAGGATAGCTATACGGAGAGATTCCTAGCATTGTTTCCATGTACAAGTGTATTACAACCCAGATTGATTCATCTCTACCACACCTCTTGACTACTTCCTGGTCACCTTCCCATATTGACTTCTGTCGTTCTAAGGTTACTGTTTTAGCTCCTCTGCAGTGGGGACATCAAACACTTTCAAGTTTTGGGTTTCCTACCTTTTCCTATTCCTCCTGTATGCGTATGACCCAAGTCTGATGATATTCCAGTAAAATGTTTTTAATGAGTACTTTATTGTGCCTCCATTGTATCAAGGCATAGCATGTCGATCTACCCCATCATTGGTTGAGGTAGTGTGCAGTTTATTTTTTAAATGGTTTCGTTTTGCATTCTAGCTGATAGAATCATACAATGATTCTGTTCAGTTCAACAAACATCTGTGAAAACTACCAAGTTCAGGCACTGGACTACATTCTCAAGATATCAGTGGCATTGTAGAGGAGACAGACATATAAACTACAAATCGCAGTAAAAAAATACATTATGGCATGTGCCATTGTAGAGTTATAAGTAGGGCACTCTGTGAGTATAGAGAGGAGAGATTAATCTGGGTAAGGAAAGGGTTTATGTAAGAAATGGTATTTGATCTGTCATGAAGAAAAAGCAAGGTTTACACAGGAGAGGTGTTTAGTGGGACAGAAGGGATAACTTAAGTGAGGGTACAGAGGCAGGAAAAAGCATTCCACTTCTGGAAGTACCTGCTAATTCAAATACTTTAAGGGGTGGATGTAATGGGAGGCGAAGTATAGTGGTTGAGGCTGTACATGCTTTGCCCATGAGTTTAGGCTTTATTTCATAGTTACTAGGGAGAAGATGGTGGGCAGTTTTAAGGATTGAAATGGCAATGGTGAGATCTCTTTTTGAGAAAGATATTCTATCAGCAAAATGATTTGTCTGCCTTACATGGAGAGGTCCCAGTTAGAAAGATACCCTATAATGTCCTAATATGAGGCCTCAATTACAGCAATGGGGTAGAAGTACAAGACAGTGCCAGGACTAATGAGATGCTGAGGAAGTGAATAGGCCTAGGGCTCTCAGAATGATGAACTACTCTGGTGCCATTAAGATGGGAGACAACTGCAAGCCAGGAAATGATGGTGTGTTTGGTTCTGAGCAGGCCATTTTTTGAGATGTTGGTGGGACATTATGATGGAAATGTTTATCATACAATAGGGGTTTGGGTTGTAAGGCCAAGGCTAGAAATTCAGCTTTGTTGACTTCTGCTCTGTCCTAGGCACTAGGCAGGTACTCTTCCGGTATTACCTCATCTCATCTTCACAGCTGCCGTGTGAGGTAGACAATAATATTATAGGTTGAGCATTCCTAAACCCAAAACTTGAAATCCACTGCAGTCCAAAATCTGAAACTTGAGTGTCAACACAGCACATAGAGTATTTTGGATTTCGAGTTTCCAGATAAAGGATACTCAGCCAGTAAAGTCTGTGCTACTATTCCAAAATCCAAACAACTCTGAAAGCTTGAAACACCTCCTTTCCCAAGCATTTAGGATAAGGGATACTCAACCTACATTTTCATTTAAGACGTGAGTTAACTGAGACTGAGGTTAATTAACTTGCATGAGGCCATACAGCTAGTCGTGAGGGCCAGAATTCTGTCCAAGTTACATGTGCTTCAAGATCCATGAAGGAGGGAATTGGATCATTGACATTGAATGTAGTTACATGGGGAGTGAATATAGACAGGGAAAAAGGAGGGTGCAGACAGAAACCTAAAGCCACCAGAAAGTAAAAGGGTCTAAACTGGGGGACATAGCTCAAGTGTTGTCATGCCTGTTGGATTTCAAGTTTTGGGTTTAGGGATGCTCAACCTATAATATTATTGTCTACCTCACACGGCAGCTGTGAAGATGAGATGAGGTAATACCGGAAGAGTACCTGCCTAGTGCCTAGGACAGAGTAGAAGTCAACAAAGCTGAATTTCTAGCCCAGGCCCCAGTTACTAAAAGCAAATAAACAAAAAGGGTCTAAGAAGGAGCTTTCAGGAACATGGAAAAGAGAATCAAGAAAATAGAGACAGGACAGCAGTTGCACAAAGAGGACAGGAAAGACAAAAAATTTGGATTGGAGGTGTGCCTCAAGCAGTAGAGTGCCTGCTTTGCAAGGTGAAGCCCTGAGTTCAAATCCCAGGCCCACCAAAAAATAATAAAGACAGAAAATTGAATAGGGAAATTGATAGGTGATCACATAAGGGTGAGTAGAAGTAGAAGTAAAGATGGCATCAACTTCAGGTAGAGCCTCTGGACAGGTTCCAGATTCTTTCCAGTATCTCTGGAGGAGGTGTTGTCAAGTCAAAAGGACAGGGGTCTAGGGTGAGGGAGAACATAATATAAGGGGTTTACTATGGGTCTCAGGCTGACAGGAAGTAGGGAAGCTGTGACTAGCTGTCTTTCAGAAATCTACAGAGTGAAGGACCTTGAGTGTAGTTTGCTTCTAATTTTTGTGCATAAAGTTTTGAACGTAATATTATGCTTAAGAAGCTTTTGGTCTTTTGTGGGGGAGGGGCGCTACTGGGGTTTGAACTCAGGGACTTACTCTTGCTAAGTAAGTGCCTCTACCACCTGAGCCACACATCCAGACCTTTTTGCTTTTATGTTAGTTTTTAGTTATGGTTCTTGTGTTTTTTGTCCCGGGGCCAATTTGGACCAAGGTCTTTTGAGTAGGTGGGACCTTAGGCACCCATGCCCAACTTACTGGTTGAGATGAGGTCTTGGTAGCTTCTTGCCTAGGCTGGCCTTGAACATAATCCTCTTGATCTCTGAGTAGCTGGGATTAGTAGTAGGTATTAGCTTCTGCCTCTGGCATTTTTCATGTTTTGGTATGTTGCATGTGCAGAAAAGAAGGCAAGTAAGTGTTAAAAGTGATTCCTTTATCTTTGCAGTTAATCAGTAAATAAAAACAGCTCTCAGGCTGAGTATGTAGCTTAGTGGTAGAGTACTTGCATAGAATACTTGAGGTCCTGGGTTCAGTCCCACCCTCTTCCCCCAAATAAAACAAACATGCTTTAAAACTAACTCCCTTATGCCAGATTTATGGACATCCATGTATTTTAGTTTTGGGAGATTTTGCTAGTTAAATACATTGCTTGAAAATCATTTCTTCTCTGTAGAAGTGAGAGAAGAGAAAAAGGCCTTAGCCAAATCTCATGAATTTAGAAAGGAAAAGTAATGCTTGAAATCCGAGAACTCTAGAACTAGAAGATGTTTTAGAAATCACCAGTCTTCTTATTTCAACAATTGGTTCATTGAACTCTTATAAATGCCTTACCACTCTGTAGGCTGAGAAGTGAAGTTACCAATTAAAGGTTAATTCTTGTCTTCCAGGAACTCACAGTCTAGTGGAAAGATCACAGAGCTCAGTAAGTCCTTGAAGAAGTTTGCTGCTGAAGGGAAAGAAACTATCATTTAATAGATTCCTGTTTTCTTTTGGGTACTCTTCTGATGGGGGGGTGTAATGCAGAGAAACTTGAGCATACTTGTTTACCAGAAGGAGTCAGTAGAGGCATGCCGTGTTCACAGGTTACTTTAATTGTTCCAGTGCCCCCAGCTAATCATTATTATACCCATCCCACTGGGCATGTGAGAGGTAGACAGAAGAGGGGGGGACAGTGAACTTCCAAAATAAAGGGGAAACAAAGTCACAGGACTACATTTATTTTGCTTTCTTGTTCTCTGACTTCTGCTGGTCAAGGCTTTACATGCTGGTTTAGGAAATCTGCTATTTCTTCCAAAGTTAAGACTGTTTATGGTTTTGTTTTGTGATTGTGGTTTACTTTCAGTATTACGAATTACCAAAAGATGTGACTCCAGAAAGCGTACTCTTTGTTTTTTTGGTGGTACTGGGGTTTGAACTTAGGGCCTGATGCTTGCTAGGCAGGCACTCTACCACTTGAGCCACTCTGCCAGCCCCCAGAAAGCATACTAAATAGCCAAATAAAATCTTGAGTTGTCCACACCAGTGTTCCCACCACTGCAAAGCAGAAAAGAATGTGGACATTAGAGTCAAATAACAAGATTTGGGCCCTGGATTTGCCATTCGCCTGTACAATTTTGGACAGATCACTAAGTCTACTTGAGCTTCACTTCATTCTAGAAAATAAATATCTTCATAGGATTGTTGCAAGGTATAAGTAACATAATATATTTAAAAGAAGTGGCTTTGTAAATTGTATTATCAATTACATTAACAGAATGCTGACATTTTAAAGGTAGTTGTATGCCTTGGACTGGTATACCTGGTCCCAGGTGACTTCATCATTTCTGCAATTAACTCTGAAAACTAGGCTTATCTCCCCTCCCACCACCCCTGCTCATTACTTCTAGTGTGATATTAAGTGACTAAATGAATATTCCTCAGACTTCTGAAAATTTTTTGATTCTGGGCTAGAAGCATTAATAATCTTTGGTTAGAAGCTGAATAAATTAGGATATTTGCTTAACAAAATCACTATAAATCAGTGTTCTCTTTCTCTACTTTTCAATGAAAAACTGAATGCCTAATTTTACAGGCCAGAGAAATGTAAGGTGACAGAAGAGTTTTGTACTAGATGAAATGACCTTCATCCTCAGGGACCATACATTGTGGGTCAAAGGATAAAACAGAATCTGTGTTAGATTTGTTAAAAATATGGGCTCTGTCGTCAGACTGCCCAAGGTAGAACCTTGTCCTGGCTCTGCCACTTTACTATCTTTGGAGCCTTGGAAAGTTACTCTTCTGTGCTTTAGTTTCATTGTCTGTAAACTAGGTGCTAAAAATGCCTGCCTCATTGGATTGCTTGACTATTATAATACATGTGCTTAGAAATATGCCTGCCATTGTAAGTACTACAGCTGTTTGCTGCTGTTACTGTGCACTTTGCACACTTGATGTAATAGGAGTTTACACATCGTTCTGGAAATAGAATAAAGAAGAGTTTTATGGAGGAGTTGGAACTTTACAGTAACTTCCAGGATGGATGGACAGAGTTGGGGAAGGAAAAGAAAGTTACTTCAGGACCAGGGACATAAATAAAAGCTAAAAAACGGGTACCAGTGTGTTACAGTTGCACAGCATGAAAGAGACCATCCTGATTGAGGGGTCTGATCAAGCTGTGGGGTGAATATTAGATCAGTAGTGAAGTGAGAGTAGGGAGGCAGACAAAACTATTAGGCTAAAAATAGTATTTCGTACTTGCATTCACATTTAGTGAATCTACCAAAAAATTACATCATTCAGTAGATTTGGTTACGCATGATATATAAACACATTTTTTCATATTCATTTTATAAATAAATGTGCCAGGACTCAGAGCGCTGTGACTTGTCTAGGAGCACCAGGTTTTTATACTCCACACTCAGTCCCATTCCCACTGTATCTTGCTGATAGATTGGACAGTGAGCCAAAGTGCAACCAAGGCATACACTTTTCCTGCCTTCTGCCACTGACCCATGGAGTTTCAGGCCATTGGTACTTCTCTAGTGAAACACATATGGACTGTGATGACATGTGTGCCACCTGGTATATATCTTACAGAAAGCAAAGAGGAATTTTGATTAAATTTAGCTTATCTTTTCAGAATCCAGTCAGTGTATAGCCCACAGTGCCCCAAAATCCATAATATGGAACTCTCTGTTTTTTTTTTTCTTTGATCCCTGGCACCGAAAACAAAAACAAAAAACAGAAACTGTGGAACACTTGCAGGTTACTTTTCTGAACTTCACTCTGTTGAGTAGAAAAACAATGAACATGTCCTTTCAGAAGTTCCTTTCTGTTCTTACTGGAATGTAGCAATCCCCAGAAATACAAAGAAAAAACGTAAAAGCAAATGTGCTGTTAGGAATGTAAATAACACCACACAGATGATCATGATAGACCATGTGCCTTCTTAAAGAGTGACACTGACAGAGGAGCAAAGCGGAGGAGCCCATTATCCTAAAACTTACAGATGATAATAATAAATCATATTCACTGAGATTAAAGAAAGAATATACACAGGTACGCATCTTACATCTTTATGATCAATTGGGGTTTAAATCACTTGTAACTGAGTAGGAGGGAAGAGGTTGAACTGACCAAAGCAAAGTATACTCACAGTGAGGTGTATCAAAAAACCCCTTTGAACATTGACTTAAGATTGTTACACAGGTACAATGAGGGGTACTTGTGGGAGCGGGGAGGGTGAAGGAAGGATACTAAGGTAAGGGAATATGGTTGATGGACATCATATGCCTGGGCTAGATAGAAGAATGAGACCTCCTGCAGTTGCTTTAAGTGGGATGGGAGGGGGTTGAGGAAGAGATGGTGGGGGTGATTTAACCAATGTACAATAAAAGCCTATTCAGAATTGTCACAATGAATCCCCCCTGTACAACAAATATATCCTCACAAAAAATCAGTGTAAATCAGAATTGTGACGGATTTAATATTAATGTTAGCAGTTTATTTTTAATGTGAGTAAAATTAACAGGAAGACTGTGATAAAAGATAGTTGTATCTTTTGTAAAGTGGTACCAATTCTTGGCTCCAGAGCTGTTCCTGGCCTCCTTGAAGGTGAGGGCCCTTCTTCTCTTCCTCTCACCATCAGTTTGCATTTTGCATGTGTTGTTGGGCACACAGTAGGCACTCAGTATGCTAGCACTGGTAGATGGAGCAGGATGTGAGGCAACATCCACATCATGTTTGGAAGGAAGAAAGGTCACTTTTTCGATTTGTCACCCTGTTTTTAAGTGTTTTCATCATAGGTAATCATCTGTAAAATCACATTGGTCAGCACTGGGGAGAAAGGATTGAATAGTTTGAGGCCTGCCTGGGCTATACAGTGAGACCTCTCAGAACAACAACAAAAATTTAAAAACAGTTGCAAAAACAAAACCTTGTGAGATGTCTAGCAAAGACTAGGCACTTTAAATAAACAATAGCTTTTGTTACTGTTATCTTAAAATTTTATTGACTGTTGTTTTGGCTGAATATTTCTGGGGTCTTCCAAATACATATTGTTATAATATATTGCTTTCTTCTTTGTGCATTTTGAAGGAAATATTTTAAAATATTTTATGCTATTTTTATTGTAGGCAAGTTTGTCACATTAGCATAGTTTCCTAATAGTACTATCTATTTTAAAATAAGTTACCTAACCAATTGAAGAGGTGCTGTAAAGGAGGCTCAGCTGAAATCTCCCTGATCCCACTAGATGGCGTTAATTCATTAAGTGATAACTTCATGCTGTATCTTAGGCAGACAGTGCCTGTGGGAAGAGTGATTTTGAGTATCTTAGACGGTGAGTGTGGCAGTATATCTTAGACTCCTTGCTATATATACAGGGCGATTTGTGGAGGTTTTTCAGAAAGCTTAGGATGACCAGAAGGCATAGTTATTCAAACAAAACAACTTTAATAAGCTATGGTATTTCATTGGATGGTTACTGACTCTGGCTTTGACTTAGCCTTTGCCCTAACTGTATACCCAGCTAAAGGATTATGGACCACTTGTTTCTCATTGTTTATTGCCCTATTATCATAATTCCTGTTTTGGGTGTTTGGAAACCAAGTGAAAATGGGAAACATACTTCTTAAAGCAAGTAATTTATAACAGTTAACTTTAAAAATATTTAGTTCTCATGTATAGGAACTAGATCAACAGTGATCTTGAGATGTTCTGGTTCTTTGATCATAAATATAAAATAAAAGCAAATGTCTCGGTTCTTTAATTCTTTCTTGTCTGAATCTGAATTGTTATTTACAAAGTCCATTTTATATTAGATAGTCCACTTTCAAAGTGTAAAAAGTGTGCTTTTCTGCAGTTGTTTGTAGGCTCTAAAAATACTTGTGTGCTTTATTTACTTTTTCTTAAGAGTTCTGAAGTTGAAATTTTTAAAAGAAATAATAATGAATACATTTCAAATGCTAAAAAGCAACATTCCTATGTTTTGTTAGAAGTGGTTTTTTCCATTTGTGATCAGATTCATTTAGCTAGAGAAGGTTGTTTGGGAATTGACAAGATGACCCATCTTTAGCTGTGAAAGGTTAATTGTGGTATAAACATTATTTTTTTTATTCTTGCCAGTGGGAAGTAGGTGGTTGTGCTGATGGTTTAACTATTTCCCGTGTAAAGCAGTTCAGATTTCTTAATAAACAGATTGCTGATTCGTTCATTTACTGGTATGTAATAAAAAACTGAGAATAATCAGGGGCTCTTGCCAATGGAGTCAAAATAACTTGTTTTAATAAGTCTGAGCAGGAAAGTTTGAACATTTGGCTCCCATTAATCAAATTAATATCTTAAATGAGGATTTTGCTTTTTCTTATAACCTTAGAAAGTTTCAACCAAAAAAAGTAATTCCCTAAGGTTTAGTTTATACAAGTAATAACTACATTGTGACTTTTTTTTTTTTGGTGCTTACGAACATAAGTCTAATTATACCTTAGATATAATTAGTGCTTATGGGTATAAACAAGTATTAAAATTTTAACTGCATAATCACATTTTTCATAGTCAAAGAAGTGATGAGTGATGAGTTTGTGATGAGAAAGAAACGGTATTATAAAGGGAAAAAAATAATCATTGTTGCATAGCATTTGAGTTTGTTTCCCTGTTTTGGGGGATAAACATAAGGAAGAATGGGAATAACTTTTTAAGTGAATATAAATATATGTGTGTTGTGAGTGAGAGGAAAAGATGGTCTTCTCAGAAGGCAGTAACTCTATTTACAAGCAGATCTTGGGTGATGAGTCCCTTAGTCCTGAGGAGACAGCTTAAAAGGGAAGCTATCCAGTCCTAGCAGGATCAGCTCTCATCCACAGTAAAGTTTACATGTTATAGCAAAGTAAATACTTCTGTGCCTCACAAACCAATGTAAAGGAAATAGGTGTTTTTGTTGGATAGGAGGTCAAATGAGCAGAGTTTTTTAAAACTGTGATACTGAAGAAAAGCATATAGGATATTCTTTGGTAGCCCTTGATCAAATATTTTAGTTTAAAAAATATCAACACTTACATATTTTAAGTAGCTTTAAATATTTAGAGCAAGGACTTCCTTCTGTCATCTATTCCCTCTGCCATTTCTTACTTATTAAAAGTAAAATCTTTTCTCTTTCGTCAAAAAGTACAGGGATTTTGTTTTTTGTTTGTTTTTTTACTGTGTATTTAAAACAGTTCAGATTGATTCACTTTCACTTTATTGTACAGAAATACCATCCATGACATGAGACTATTTCTTAGAAAATTGATTGTTACAGCCAGGCCTGGTGGCACATGCCTGTAATCCCAGTACTGAGGAGGCTGAGGCAGAAACATTGTAAGTTCTCTAGGCTATATATAGCAAGATCGTCTTTAGATAGATAGATGAACAGATAGAGAAAATTGACTGTTGTTAAAAGTTCTTTTGCAATGAATTACTTGCTTTTTATGAAAAACCAAAGGTGATAATCTGACAGAATTTCTTAACAGTATGTATAATTGGATGATTTTTTAAATTAAAACATAAAAATAGTATTTTTGGGGTACCATGTGATGTCTCAATATATATTTACAGTAAGCCCAACTTATCTGTAGATTTATTATAAGTGCTTTTGACCAACGGCACTCAAATATGTATAGTAAATAAATCAAAAGAAATTTCAAAACCAAAATTCTTAAATTGTCATACACACTTTGTGCAGCTCATTTGATGGTAGAGATGTTCTCAGCCAGTCCTATGTTATCTCCTATTTTGCTTACATTGTTATGTGATCTGCTGAGGGTTTCTTTTCCCTTTGTGTTGGAAAATATGCCCCCCAAAAGCAAGGTAAAAGTTAATGTGCTTAATCGAAGTGATAAAGTAAAAACTTTAGGTTTTTTGGAAGGTGAAATTGCTTTAGGGAAGTTGGGTGGTGCTATGGGAAAACTGAGTCAAGCATCTGCAGTATAGCAGTGAACTCTGTGCATCCTCAGTGATGGTCTCCTTGGAGCCACAGACCTGCAGGTACCAAGGGTCTAATGTACACTGTGTAATGCTGAAACACAACTGTCTTCTGGAAGAAGCATTTATCATTTCTTTGGGATGAAAATACACAAACATCCTTTCTTCCAGCTTATTTGAAATATACAGTATGTTATCATTGTCTATAGTCACCCTTATTGCTCTCTTTTAGCTATTATTTAGTACTCATTGATCAGACTCTTTCCACTCCTATTCTCCTACTTTCCCAGCCTCTCAAAACTTTTTACATAAAATGGAATAAGAAAAAGGAAGATTTTATTCATTGGCATATCTTTTTAATTTTCTACTTTGTGATTCCATTTCTTCAAAATACAACTGTAATTTTGAAGCAGAGATTCTGAAATTACCACTTTTCTAAAAATACCACTTACAGCTGAAATTTAATATCTTGAATCATTTTTGTTCTGGAGATGATACATATTTTTATAAAGATGTATTTCTAATGGAAACAGCACTGAGGCTTCTGAACTAGGGAACCTTTCCAAAACAGGCTGTGGTTGCCTGGGTAAAGAATAGGTTGCAACGCTCAAAAAGGAAATCCTGGCATAGGAAGCAATTGATAAGGGCCAATGTCTACAGTCTAATGAAGCTCTTAAATGTACTTGCGTGGACCTGCCTGCAAAAGCTCACCAGTGCTTCTCAGATTAAATGCCCTATACCCTGTAGTATGCTGAGCCATGTTCAGGCCTCCATCTTTGCTTCTGTTATACATAATATGTCCTTCTTATTTTTGATCTTCTGTAAGTACTAGGCATCATCCTGGTGAGAACTGCAGCCTCTTCTCACCCTTCCCTTTGTGTAAATGTCATCATTGTGATGGGTATCAGGGCAGCTTCATGGAATCTTAAAAATCAAGTTCATCAGTGTTGTTCAATTATCAACTTATTATCTAGTGGCTTCCTTAATTCTGCGCATACCAAATATTTTAGTACTCTTTAATTTTATGAAAGGTTTTCTCTATTTTCTTTTAGCAGACTGTGAGGGGATAGGTACTATTCTCTTTTTGTAATGGTAGAAACTAATACTGAAAAGAGGCCAGTGATGACTACATTCACATGGGTGTGTGACAGGAAAACTAGCATCGTAGTCTTTTACATTCTTTAGCCTTCAGCCTAAGCTCTTTCTTTCATACAGTGCAAATACAAAGTTTTCTTAGTTCTTTTTTATTTAAATAGAACTCTTCATATAGAGGTTTTCCTAAGCAAGAAGTATCTTTGTTTTAAAAGTTTCTACTGAGGAAATTATTTTACCTCTGTTTTTACAATCTCAAAGTAATCTTAAAGGGCTTATGCTGTTTGGGGACAAGAAAAAGTCACAGAAACACACCTGATGTTGCAAGTCCAAAAGAGTTGGAAATCCTAGAATTCAATCTTTAGTAAAATTTCTGTAGCAGGTACATATTTATTAAATTAATTTGTTTTATTTTAATTCATTTAATTTGAGCTGTGTTTTAAGTTCAAAAAATACTATCAGTTTACTTAATGTTAAAGCTTGGGGTATTCTTGTTTTGTTCTGGGAGTTACATTTCCTGTTACAATAAGGAATTTTGGCTTTTGGGAAGAAGGAACTTTATGAATAAGTGTGTAGACCAGGAGCTCTGTGGAGGAGGTGGGTGTATGTGTGTGTAAACTCCCTGAAATGTGTGCATATTTCGTATGGCTAATCTTGCACATTTGATAATGTATTGGGGGTTAGGGTCCTCTATGATCCTTAAAGAACATGTGACACTTCCTCTCCCCAGAGGTAAAATCTATAATCTAAATCAGTTTCCTTATTAACTTTGAACGTAAAGCATTTTCCTCCCCAGTGAAGAAGTTACATTTGAATTCCTTTTTTTTTTTTCTCAAAATTGTGCTTTTAAAAGCTAGAAGTGTTTGCTGTGGGTTGCTCTCAAATCATAATTTATAAATGGAAAGAGCTATGGTTGTGATGGAGAGCTAATAGATTGCCCAAGTTGTAGATAAGTACAAATTAGAAATGGTTTTCTTTCTGAAGCATTGGCCTTCCCATAATTATGTTGAGAACTGTGTATTCTAGTTGTGAAGATCAGATAGAGAAACACATTGTGAGGATGGATGGAGCAGAGGAAAAGTTGCACAGAGGAGCCCAGCTTACCATTAAAACCCAGCCCAGTGTGCAGGGTTGTAATGATTTAAATCATTTAAACATTAAGTGAAGTAGTAATTTTCCAGTAGTCAAATTTTAATGAAAGCATTTACTCATGTAAATTGGAGTTTTATTTTTATATATTAGTTTTACTGTTTTGTTTATTTTTACTAAAAATAGTCCCTCTTTATATTTTCTCATGAAATCCTTCAAAACCACTTCTAGGAATGGCATCATTTTGCCATAAGTATTTTTGTTTTCTCTCCCATCTAGTTTTTATGAAGTAGTGCTAACTCTGCTTTAATTTGATTTGGCATTCCTGCAATTGAACATTTGTAAGTATCTTGTATTATGGCCCATCTGGGTTGTCATAGAAACCAAAGACCTCCATCCTCTTCCCTCTAGTTAAAAATGGAATGCAAACAGGGCTTCAAAGTGACGTTTTTCTAGTAGGAGTGACAGTCCTGTGAAGTACAGAAAGAAAGGCTTCTTATTGGTTTTGTTCTCCATGGCCTATCATACCAGTTAACTCTGATAATGTGCAGCTTTTCTTTTGAAAATCTGGCAAGACACTAATGGAATTTTTGAAATGTAAGCATCAGAAAAAAAAGAATGTAGTTAATCCCTTTCCTGCTCTTATACAAAAATGCAGCATGAGCCAGCAATGTTTTTGTTTTCCTCTTTGTGTTATTAGCTGGTCTGTTGAAGCCGTCGTACCCTTGGCAGAAGTACTAATTAGTCACTACAACTTGGGCTTCCATTATTATTAGTCCTAGTATTTATTTCCTAGGTCAGATGAATGTGGCTTTATCTCATTAAAGTCTACAGCCCTGTTGGCTAAGTACATGGCAATAATGTATTAGAATAGGAATTTGTTGATATGGTAATATCTATTAGCCTGTCATTGTACCTAGTGTTAAAACTTTTTTTTTTTTTGAGACAAGTTCTCACTATATTGCCCAGGTTGACCTTGAATTCACTACGTAGCCCACATCAGGCCTTGATCCTCCTGCCTCAGCCTCCTGAGTGCTGGGATTATAGGTGTGAGCCACTACACCCCGCTCTTAACATCTTACAGCCTCACTTCCATCCACCCTAGTTGTCATAGACTCTTCGACTTTACCTTGGTGTTTTTTTTAATTTCCAGGTTTCCTTCAGCTTCTCTTCCAAAACCTTACAGAGTTTTAAAATTTTCTTCTTAGCCTTCTGTGATGTTTCTGTTTCTAAAATGCCAGTGTATTATTTCAGTTGTGTTAGCGAAATGTTTGAGTTTTATGGTTTAAGATTTGTTGAACTATTGATGTGGCATTACTCAATGTTTAGAATGTCAAATTCTTTTTTAACATAATTTTATATGATTTTTTTTGACAATACTGGGGTTTGAACTCAGCCTCATGCTTGCTAGGCAGTTGCTCCACTACTTGAGCCAGTTCTTCAGCCCTCTTTTGTGTGGGATATTTTTGAGATAAGGTCTCTCGAACTATTTGCCCAGGTTTTAACATAATTTTAAAAATAGAAAAATGACACTTACTTAGTAATCTCTGAATATAAATAGTGAAAAATTAACACATAATTTATACCCTAAAAGGAATATTTCAGAATGATAATATTAAAATCATCATTAGACTATTCCCATCAATGGGTTTTCAGTCAATTTTAAATCTCTACTTAATTTTTCAAAAAGAAAACATTATAAAGTTTGATACCTAGTTTTGGTAATTGTGTTCTTATCTTTAGTTTCATATCTCAACTAACTCATGGTCATTTTTAGCACTGAATTTAGAAATGTCACAGTATTACCATATTTGAAGAAAGAGACTCTGCAAGTTCCGACAGCATATGAGTAAGAGGTAGGATTTAGCTGCTGTTGTATCTGAAGATGAGAGAATGTATTTGCTAAATAACACTGTGTTCCTTGGCATATAGGACAGAATTGTGGATAATTTGTTTTCACAGCATAGTGTGGGAAATGACGTAGCAGTTCCTTCATACAAAATACGCTGCTTTTTCTTTTACGGTTTGCTGCCTTCACTTACAATTTTCTAGGGTTTTTTTGTTTTATTTGCAAGCATTAAGCAGTTGAGAGGGTTAACACACTAACCCCCTTTTCCAGTCATTTTAGAAATTAGAATCTCCCCATAATCATTATTTCCATTTGTCCATGTCTGTTTAATAACTTGGAAATGCTGCTAGCTGCTTAGTGAATGTCATATTGCTGCCAGCCTTGCAGAGATTGTGGCTTTCCCTTAGCACAGTAGGCTAGGACAAGCCTTGTTATTCAGTACTGAATGACTCATCCTCGGGAGAAAAGTTAAGATACATGTGAATGTTAGAGACAGGAAGAAAATGAAACACGATGAATTTCTTGTCCACTAAGATGCAGAAACTCTCATGAAGATACCAGTCCCTTAGCATCCCTGTGCTTTGTCATCACCAAATAAACAAGAGAGTATTTGGTTCTTTCAAATCTGTGTTTTAGCTGTCTTTCTGCACATTATCAACATAGCCTTCCTCCTTGAGCCTCCAATCCAGTAACTCCTTCCAAATTGTACATTTTTGTCCTATGGGCAGATTTTTAGACTTCCCTTTCCAAATAAGCTTGTATTTTTAAGTGCATTTGTTAGAAACAGGAAGGATTCATTTTACATTCTATTCTCAAACAGTGTCCTTAAAATTAAAGAATAGAGCCCAGTGGGAGTATACACATGCCTTTTCATTGGGTGTGTATTAATTTACCTATGTAGAGTTCTATAAACAAGCACTAGCATGAGAACTTGTGTTACTCCATTTCTCCAAAGTAATAATTTTAATTACTGTTGATAGCCCATATTTATTTTTTTAATATCCTTGGTTTTAGCACGACTCAAAACGTATACTTCCTCAGGTTTGACTTTGTCTTCTGTGTGTAACCTGCTTTCTCTATTTAATGTCTTTCTATTTACATAGTTTTTTTTTTTAATCTTGTAATAATTTGCTTGTTAATACTCTAAAAAGAAGTGCAATAGTTCTTTTGTAAAAATGCTTTTTTAGGTGACATCTTCTGTCTCCTGAAATACATATATAACCTTCTTAAAAAATAGGCATATAAACTTCTTTTTAATATTGTGTAACAACATCTATAATACTATATGCTTCATTAGGCATGTTCATTACATATTGTCTTCCAACCGTTTTCGGCCCATCAACATTGTTACTTTCAAAATTAAGATGAGATACTGATTAAAGTGTTTGCAAAACAGCAAACAAATTGATAGTTGTGGATGATTCAAAGGATGTTCTGAGAACCTTCCATAATTCTGCATTAAATTTGTGTGTTAATAACACAGATGGGAACCCAGCTATGAATAAGTTAAAATTTTAAAACAAAAAATACCAGAGTAGTTTGTATTTATAGTTCATACTCTTGTCCTCTAGGATTCTGTAATCTTTTTAGCCTTTCTCCACAGTAGTACATGTATATTCCTGAGTCGCAGGCTGATTGCTGCTGATGGTACAAAAATGTTTTGATAGGAGCAAAACTGTGCTTCCTCCTTCCTCATGAGCCCAATGTTCAGAGATGACCTGTTTGCACATGGGTCTGTGGTGTATCGTTTTTTTGGTACAGCAGCAGTAGAATAAGGTCTGACACTAGTTGATTGAAGTGGTAATTTTAGATTTTGATAAGAGGACCTATTGTTGGTGAGGGAGGTTGAAATTGCAGAATGAGTTTGCAGCATGCGGCACGTCTTCCCAGCAGCAGGTTGATTTGTACCGTGAGACAAGCAGCACACATAAACAGATGGCCCAACAATGAGTCAAAGCAACAGATCCCAAACAGGTAGATTATCTTTTTGCCTGACTCTTAACGTGCTTATAGAGAGTGGAATTTTAATCTGTCTGCCACTCTGAAGGCTGAAAACAAGCATTTAGTGAAAGAAATTGTGTTCATTGAGAAATGAACTGTCGCTGGAGAAATCCAACTGTCACTGAACTGGATGCTGAAAAACCAATACTAATCGGGAGCTGTTTCACATAGGTATGAGCAGGCTTTTCTTTTGGCACGTGCTTATCCAACATCGTTCTGCTGAATGTTCCAATACGAAATGCTCAGTGAGAAAGTATTAAAGTGATGTCTTCAACACTGGGTTTTTAAGAAGTATAGGCCATTTCATTATGAGCACACATCTCATATTAGAGTAAGGGAAGAATGCATTTTTAAAAAGGATACCATGGGTAATCCCAGCTTCTCTGGAGACTGAGATCAGGAGGATCACTGTTCAAAAATCACTGGGCAAAAAGCTAGTGAAACCCTCATCTCAACAAACAAGCTAGGTATGGCAGCTCACTCCCAGCTGTGTGGAAGGTATAGGTGGAAGGACTGAAGTCCAGCACAGGCCACAGGCAAAAAATAACTAAAGCAAAAAAGGAATGAGGATGTAGTTCAAGTGCAAGGCCCTGAGTTCAAATGTCAGTACCATAAGAAAAAATAAGATACCTTGGTGGTAAGTGTCATAAAAATATTAAAAATGTTCAGCAGTGTAAGTTTGTAATGGCATTAAGCAAAGGAAAAATATTCTTGATAAGATCTTCAGTTTCATACATCGAATACAGGAAAAAAAGAAAAATATAGGCAAATTCCCAAATAAAATCATCCATCTTCAAAATGTACACATAAACAAACACTTTCAGAAGTACTAAACATCTCATTAATTTTCAAAAGTAAGATCTTCTAAGTTTTCTATTTCTAGAAGTGTTTTAAATATGGCATTTGATGAGTGAGATGGTGGTTCCACGTGAGTTCTGTCAGATTATGTCGCATTGTCAACTAACATCCTCAGTGCATTTGTGCCCAAAGAAAGTAAGTTACTAGTGAGCAGCATTGGTAGGATAACTGTTGCTCTTCCTTAGATTATGGTGGTGAGGGACGTGCCCAGAAACACAGACTCCCACGGTGGAAACCTTATTCTTAGAAGCAGGGAGGAGCTGTGAGTGCCATTGGTTAAGGCAGAGTTTCCTAAACAATTGGGATCCTATTCAAGATTAATTGTGCTAGCACCTCCTTTCCAAATGGGCTTTCAGTTTATCTGCTCAAGCATGTGCACCTAACCTTTGCTTGGGGTAGAAAAAGCACTAATCTACCTTTGTACATATGGAAAGTAGTGTTCCTGGTACTGCATTGAAAACTCCAGGAGAATGCATTATTAATGAAAAAGGGCTCTCTCTTTCTCAAAAAGGGCAGTCATTTATGTGGCCACCGTCAAGAAGGGTAGACATAGGCTTAGTTCTGGTTCTTAGCCAGTTTATTTTTTAAAGTGAGCTACTGAGTAATAATGAAGAGAATAGATGGGCGAGTAAATTACCTTCACAACATGCAGTTTGTAGATAGCACCGTCTTCTAATTGTAGTATAGGTCACCCTGTAACTATGTCACCCTATAAGCTTTATATTGAGTACCATGTATTTCTTATAGAATGCCACATTATCAAAGGTTAGAATAATAATAAATGAGGAGTTTTGATATTATGAAGATTATCAGAAGATTTTCAGATCACATTTGGTTTAAGTAAGCTCCTATCATTTGTTTACTGAATTCCAGCTTGATGTTTCTGGTTTGTTTTTGTCTACACATGTATAATTGAACTGAATCTGTGTGCCAATAAGTAACAGAGCTACGTTCAGCTTCTGCTTAAGTCTGCAGTATTAAAGTATTCCTTTTGTTGCCTGTGCTGGTCTTGCAGACTCTGTAGAGCCTTATCAAATGCAGCCAGTTGGTGCTGCTGGTATGAAAGCACAGGGGAGCTCTCATGTGGAAGGTTAATGGAGTGTAATTATAAAGAAAAATGAACTGCTCAGCCACTCTATCTCCCTCTACCTGCACCAGGAGTGACAAGTGCTCTGATCTTTTGTAAACCCTGGAGCAGAGGTTTAACCATCTAAAATTATGACAGTATAACTGTCACACAAATAAACACCCTGTGAAGTATAGGTATGGGTACACACCCCTGTGTGGGAATGAGTCCTTCCTGTTACAGGAATCTCACCTAGGAAAGGAACACCTTCAACAACTAAGAAAAACTGCTTGTTACACACTGTACTTTTGTGTGTCACTTCTTCTTTTCCACTCAATTTGTCCCATTTTCTTTTCCTAAAGGTGAATTCTCCTCTCTGATTAGTAGCAAAGCAGACCTCTGCACATAAATGGGTCCATTTCATTGTATCTATCAGACAACAAATATGCCTGCTTTCTCCATGCAGATCCCATCTCACTTGCTCTCACAACAGCCATCCTTAAATCAACTGGATGTTATTTATTTGTGTATTTATTTATTTACTTAGGTATTTCATGGCATGGACTGGAGCCCAAGGCATTGGCATGCTGGGCAAGCTGCAATCCTACAGAGCTGCTCTGCTACACCCCTAGCCCTGGGTTCTTCTAAGAGACATGGAAATAATAATCTCTTCTCACTCTGGGCATCTAAGCAGAGAAGATTGTAGGAAGCTCAGGCACCATCTTGAGAGATAGGCCTTTCTCCCAGGATTTCCATATAGTACCAAAATTATGTACATTTCTAAGGGCTTACGATAAAGAAGATCCTTATGTCCTTCAGTTGATAATATCATAGGGAATATTTAATAGGGAAATGCAATGGAGGGACAAAGACAGAGAAAGACCAGGGAGGTAGTCAGGGTGTGATGACTAGACAAATCTGTCACTAGTGGCACATTGCCACTGCATGTTACAAAGTTGCCCTATTATTAGGACACCTGAAGGGTGAGCTAAGCAGAGCCAGGTTGCTGGGTTGTGGAGCTGGGTTCATTTATTTAGTGCTTTTGTCAACTCAGCACAAAGTTGAAATAAGGTGTTGCAGAATGATGCAACAACAACAAAACCACTGATATCTTGCTCTTACAAAGCTTAAAACATAACCACTGTTGGTGAGGCTGTGCTGCCTACTGAGATAAGTAAATTCAGCAATCCCATGCATTAGGCCTGTGGAGACTAAGCAGAAGTGATGGCTGTGTCACTTGCACAGCAGTCCAACTGACTGAGCCCTGGTCTTGCATGATAGGTGGGGGAGGGGCAGCAGGATTTCTAGCAGCAGTTCTGAAAACATGGAGGCTGATTTTAAAACCTCTCTGTGTGGTTTATGATGGTACTTCCCAAGCCCCTTTGCATATTGCTTTGGCCATCTATGCTCTGTTTTAAAGAAAAAAGAGCCCTGTAGTTTTTATGACAGTATGATAAATCTGTTAGTGAACAATATTTTTAAATCCAGTTTGGTACTAGTGGTTGGTAAGTAAAAGTTTGCTGTGATTACTCCTTTAAAAATGCACTAGAGCTCAACATTTTCCCAGTCTAAATAGTGCCAATGTCCATCCATTTATTAAAGTTATTGTTGCAGAATTGGAGGTTTTTGCTCAAGACTGGATAGTTAGCTACAGAATCTTAAAATTGCCCTTCATACTCCATAGATGAAGTATATCATTCGCAGTGTGTTGGCTCCACAGTGTGTCCCTGCTCAGCTGCCAGAGAGAGTATCTTGGATGATAGAAGTACAGTCTTCTTTCTGGCATTTTGACATTTCCAGCTCTGTCCAGTTCCTTTAAGAAATACACAGAGCAGTTACCTCGCAGTTTGCCTTGGAATGATCACCATTGGTGTGATCTGATCTAGAGCCATCTCTCTGGGCATCTCATTTCCCACCTTTACTACATTCTCTTGTTCCTGCCCTGCTCATCGCCTTCAGCTTGTTGCAGACAGAGCCTGTCTGCTTCCTGTAACGTTCCTGTATCTAGAGACTGCTGACCAGTAAAAGACAGCTCCCCCTTGGCCCAGCTCCCCACACTACTATACTGTACATTCAGTTAGTCTGCTTGGATACCACCCAGCCTCCTGTCAACCCCAGAGAAGTTGGCTCAGAGAAATGAGCTCCATCGTTTTGTTCAGTGAACAGAGTTTCATTCAATTAATTTTTCCAGAGGACAAGGATTCCATGCTCTCATCCCCATTTTACCTTCAGGTAACTGTGTAACTTTTGATTGGTCTTTAGTCACCACACGCCTCATTTTCCCATCAGAATCAATGGCAGTTATCTTTTTTTTTTTTTAATGGCAGTTATCTTAATCCACACAGTTATCTTAACTCCACACAGTTGTAAGAATCTATTTGTTAAGAGGATGTGAAAATTTGCAAGTGTAAAGTGCTGCATAAACATGATTACTTAAGTTAAAAATTATATTACTGGAAAGTACTTGGTAAATAGTGCCATCACTTATTTGAAATTCACTCAAAATAGGATTCTTGAAAAATTACTTAGTCATCCATATGTTTATAACATGAATCCTTTTTTTCTTAATCTTCTAAATTAAATGATTTTTAAAACGCCCAGTACTCTGAAGCAAGAACCAAAAACGGTCAGATGTTAATTGTAAGGATTCTGGTTGGAGTCCAAGTCTGTCATTCCCTGGACAGCTTCAACCAAGGTGCTTTCATTTTTTGGACTTCTCCTGTATGGTTGCTTAAACAACTGCTTCCTCCAGGCCTAGAAACCCTGAGGCTCAATGATAGAGACATAGAGGCCAGTACATCCTTACATTGGTTTTACATGAGGAAAGATGAAATTACCTGTAAGGTACTTTAAGCTGTTTTTATAAAGTTGGCATAGTTAGGGAACATAATATTACTAAATTTTTCACTCTCACCTTTATTTTTTGTATATAGTTGTCTTTCACCCTATATCCTCAGATATTTTATCTTGCCATATTCTTCTTCTTTGAACTCAGGAGCTCACGCTTGCCAGGCAGGCATTCTACCACTTGAGCCACTCCACCAACTTGCCATATTCTTTTTGTTACTTTTTATGTTTGCATCTGTGCACTAGAGTCTCTTTCATGATGGGAAAATTGTGATTAATCAAAGCCCATTTGAATTTTCTGTTTATCTGAAGTCCCTTTTGACTATCTCCCATTGTTGAATTTTTTTCTAAGTAATATTTAATTCCATTTTCATCTCCTAGTAACTGCAGTTCAGTAAGTGTAATTATTGCCCAGGATTAAAAATTGGTAGCTCCTAGACTTTACCTAAGAGCAAAGATATTTTGTTTGACTCACAGTGTTAAAACTAACTCATTCAGTAGTACCTTTACATAAGGCTGATCTTAGTCCACATTACTTCCTGTTATCTTACACCTGGCCTGCTTCATCCATGTGTGTTACCTTTGTCAGGTTACACTTCAAGCAGAATAGTCATTAGTTCACATGCTCACAGGAGTGAGTCTTACAGGGGAGGAAGGTATACATCAGGAGATTGCATTCTTGCCATTTAGAGACTCAGAATTTTAGCAGAAGTCACTAGACTGAACAGAAAGACTTGAGAGTAAAATTGGGATTGGGTAAAAACTTATTATGACTTTTCCGTCACAAAACTGATTTACTGACAGATGTGAAACTAGAACCTAGATTTTCTTGACCCTTTGCATTATTTCTACTACCTGATAGTATCTAATTGTTCTTCTAAAAGCAGACTGGAGGGCTTGCCTACCATTCATGAGGCCCTAGGTTTAACCCATGGCCCAGACAGACAGAGAAATCAGCAAACCAGAGTGGAGGAAGGGGAAAGCATATGCATTTTATTCCTAAGGGGATTATTCATGCTTTTCTTCTGTATTGTTGAACCTCTTTAATAAAATTTCTAGTACTGATGATTTAAACACAGAACAACAACTTTGCTTTGAAACGTTGAAAGACGAGCTCAGGTCTCTTCTGCTTCTGATACAGAAAACTCAGGCTAAGTGTAGTGCAGAGCATCTTGTGTCACGTGCCGTGCAAGAGCCAGTCCTTCAAGTTAGCCAGCACTCTAAAGAGGTCATGGAATTGTTCCCTTTGAGTTATTTTATCAGCAGTCTTGTCAGAAGGTAAATTTTTCACTGTTCATTTTATTTTTTAAGTGGTTGTAACAAATACTTGGTGATAAGTTCAGCTACCAAAATTGTGAATACTTTGTGAAATTAAGAGATGCTCACTTAGTAGCTTTAGAATCTTAAAATTTATGTGTTTATGTTTTTTCTGCAGGTGATAGAAATTATTTTGAGCATCAAGAGTATCCTGTTCAGGATATACTTTAGTTAAAATACTTCCCAATTAAAAATGTCAGTGTTTAGTGATTTATATTTTGTTTAAATGTAAGGAAACAGTATATTTCATTTACAGAATATTTTCTACATCATTTGTACTACCTGACACAGAATATTATTTTAATATTGTTGCCTTTCTCTTGCTCTCAAGAAAAAACTGCCCAATTGAGTATGCCCACCCATGTTTTAGTAGACGTATTCCGCATAAATTGGGTTAAATGATCTCTTAGGTTTGCCTCTTCCAGCATTGGTTCTGTCCTGTGTTTCTGTAAAAAGAGGGCTTCCTACATTATCTCAAATGGTACCCAGGGCCTGGAATAGGCACTCTTTTTTTCTCTGAGCAATGTTCCATAAAATTATAGGGATTTGGGGTTTTGTTCCTCTCTCCTCCCTCCCATTTTAGGGTCCTCACTGTACTTAAATTGTACTTTTATGTCTAGCTTGTCAGGGACAGCTACTATGTAACCATTTCCAATCATAATTCTTCTGTGTGGAAAACCATAGCAGCTTCAGGGCAAGGGGATGAGAGAATTTCAACAGTGCATGAGACAAGTCTGATATTAACAAGGCAGTACTGCCTTTTAAGTTGTGGGATAGAGCCCTGAATGCTGAATGACAAGCCGTGGTGTGTACTTGCAGCAGTATTCTGTTGACAGACAGTTACAGAAGGATATCCATCTTCCTGAACTGGAGCTTAATTTACAAATGAATAGCCTCCACACCATAGCTCACTGAGGTACAAACACAGCTGGGTACTTTTTATGATAGCAAACAGCTGAATTGTACAGATTGTGAATGGTTCTTACCTGATGTCCTCATTACTGTGTCTAAGATCTTTGCTGGGTCAGTTTACATTTAAATTGAATATCAACTTTATATATTCAGAATTATGAACAACATAAAGGTATAAGAAATCTGGGCCATACCTACATTTCTGCCTACACAAGAATATATTCCATAATGTGTTCAGTTTCTGGGCTTAAAAATGCAACAGGTAGCATTCCCCTTGTGAGGTTTTTTGGGAGGAAGGGGGCAGTTCTCAAAACAAAAACCCCACAAAGCCAAACTTAGTAAGAACTAACATTAAAACATTTGATTAGATGTTTAAAAAAAATCAAGTGATTGAAATATAATTGACATTGGAAATACAAGTGCTCTGAGTTGAAAATTCATGCAGACAAGTAGTAGTATCTATTGGTTACCATCCCTTCTTTTCACATTGCCCTTGACAGTTTCTTAAGCACTCTCCACCTCTAATGCATTTGATCCTTAACATTTTCTGAAGCAAATAGGACAGTACAGTATAGCTTAATGCTTCAAAGAAATACAGAAAATTTAATGTAAGCCAACTGGTTTCTGACTTTGGCCTGCTCCGTCTTTTATCATAGAGAAGTATGTTATAACAACTTCTTTTTATTCTCTTGATATTGTTCAGCTCCAGCATTTTATACAGTGTTGGGGATCAAACCAGGGTCTTGCATATGCCAGACAAGTGCTCTATCACCAAGCTGTACCCCCAGCAACCTCAGCATCTTTGTGTGCTCACATTGGGATCTGTAGTTCTCCAGGGCTCACATCTCCCTTGAGTAGCACAGCTAGCTACATGACTTCCTGTTGGCTGCAAATTAAAGTCAGTCCCCAAGTTCTTAGAAGGGCCCATAAATACAGGCAAAGTCTGATTATAATGATATTAGCAGTGTTTTGTCATCATACATACCAAATTGGGGGAGAAGATAGGGTTGTGTTTACCTGTTAAGAGTGTGAATGAGCTAAAGAAGAAAAACTTAAAGTACGTTTCAATCAGGCTAGTAAATAAAGGTTCTAAACCCTGCAAAGATGGAGTGCAAATCCCACTGATGTGGATAAAAGGTCTAATCTCCTGTGCCAATGGGATGTAAAGCCCACTGATGGTAAATTCCTGTGTGTGTGTTTCAAAAGAAGAGCAAACCCCAAAGAATTTTGTAATTAAAACAGTAAGCCACAGTCTAATCAATATCATGACATACATATTCTCTACCATCTGTTAAACATCCATGCAGAAAATTTTGAACTTTAATGAGAAAAGCTCTGATCGTGTGAACTGTTCCTGCTCGTTAATTCATTTATATTGTACTGTCCACATTTCTTGACACCTTTCAAAACTATACAAAATAATTATCTGTTCCCAAATCTCAAAGCCAGGCTACAAATCCTCTTTGTATAAGATGTGGTTGTAGGATGTGAAAACACAAGGAAAAAGATGGGGGGCAAAAAAAAGATATGATTGTAATACTGCCTCTGACAAAGAGGTGGTACTTTAGGATGGATATGGTGGTACACATCTCTAATCCCAGCTACGAGGGAGGTCAGGAGAACTGTGATTCGAGGCTGACCCAGGCAAAAATGAGAACCCCTATTTGAAAAAATAGTTAAAGCAAAATGGGCCAGCGGTATGGCTTACGTGGTAAAGTACTGCCTAGCAAGCACAGAGACCTGAGTTCAAACCTTAAGATTGCAAAAAAAAAAAAAAAAAGGAAAAAGTGATTAAAAAATGACAAGCTATACTTGTCTTACTCCAAAAGTCAATCTCAAAGAATTTAAGGAAAACCTTCTAGTATCTTACAAGATGAATAAAATACAATTAGTTTTAGCTAAGCATATTTTTATAGCTCTTGCCACCAGCGTTCCTCCTACTGTTCTGTTATATTCTCCATTGAATTTTGTTTATTGCATTAAGGAAGGAGTTTATTGCTGCTTTTTCTGTACTTATGTTCATAAAAGTGAACAAAAAATGTGATTTTGTTCATAAATGGTAGAATCTTCACTGAATTTTCTGTTGCCTTTAAACAACACATACCTTTTGCTATAGATTATCATTTTGTCACTAATGTTATGTTAGTAATGCACACATACTCTTTTTTTGTTTAGTTTTTGAGATAGAGCTCATTATGTAGCCCAGACTGGCCTTGAGCTCTGCCTCTGCAGTGCTGGGGTACAAGCATGTATCACCACGCACAGCCACACATAGTATTCTTTAGAGGATAATTGTGTGGTGTGTTCAGAAGACCATCATATCTCCTTCTGTCCTGTATCCTCAGTGTTGGTGAACATTGGCATTACTTATAAATGCAATGTTGAGTTTCAGTCAGATGATAGAAAGGGTTTTCTTGAGTAATTCTTTGTTTTTTGTTTGTTTTGGTGGGGAGGTGCTGGAGCTTGAACCCAGGGCCATGCTCTACCACTGAGCTACTCCTCAGCCCAATTTGATAAATGCTGGTATTAACAAATACAAATTTTCCAGGTTAGATTTTCTGCACACACAAAATTTAGTATCTCTGGCAGGTCCTGTCTGAGGGTTGCTACCAGTGGGAGGGGGAGGATCTAAGGAAAGGGTGCAGGAGGGTGAATATGGTAGAGATACTGTGTCCTCATGTGTGAAAATGGAGAAATGAGACCTGTTGAAATTATTCTAAGAATTGGGGGAGAGAGGATAAAGGGAGAGTCATAGATGGGGTGAATTTAACTAAGATCCATTGTAAGTACTTTTGTAAATGTCACAGTGTATCCCCTAGTACAACAATAATATAATAAAAAAAATTATAGTATCCCTGATTTTATTTTGAGCAATGGATGAGTCTGAGCACCTGAAAATATTTTCACTGCACTTCATATGTGAAGATGAGCAAGACTGGTTCTTGACTTTCTAGATTTGTAAAAAGTTACAAGTCTTTTGTCAGCCCCTCATATAAAAGATGAAAGTTAGATTATCATATGGTATGCTAATTTGTGGAGGGAAAAGAATAAAATTTTAAGGTTGTATTATACAAGAAGATGTCGTAAGTGGTTTTAGCTTTCTCATAATTGGTACAAAACAGATAATGCTGTATAGAACACACACAACTTGGGTGTGTTAAAAAGCACACTGAATGTCACAGTATTGATCACTGTGACAACCTATCTTGGAAACTGTGACTTCAAGCCGTGATAGATGTCTGTAAAGGATAGGACCTTATGCCTGAAGTTCTTTTTGAGAGAAGCTTTCTAAAATTTGCATGCAAATTTCTTGATGGAAACAAACTGATGGCTCAATTGAAGAAGGGGTGGGACTGTCCTTTCATTTCTCCTCCTCTCATTTCTATATTGACCATGGAATTTAGAACTGTTGATTAGTGAATAGGAAGTGAACTCATGTTCTTTTGTATTGGACTCTCCCTCCGTATTTTTCTTCAGGATCTGTCTTGCTGTCATGCAGACATGTTGATAGTATTGCTGGATGTCACAATATTGATCACTGTGACTACCTGTCTTGGAAACTGTGACTTGAATTGTCAGAGGCTGGGTGAACTCTTCTGCCTGAACAAGCCCTGATGAAACTCAGTGATGCGAGTGTCAAGGGAATCTGAGGCTCAGTATTATAGGCTGGGCTTCTGAGGCAGTTCTTGACAGATGGATTGAAGGGGGTGGAACTAGCCCTTCTGAAGGCCTGCTACACTGGCCTGCTGTTTATAGAAAATACATTAAGGAGAGAAGATGATAAATTATTAACATTTTTTTCTCCCTTCCACTGCCATTCTTTCCACCTTTACTTTTTTCATTTCCTTCTGTTTTTTCCCCTTCTTTTTTAACTCCTTTAAACTTATTAGTGAATGTGAAATGGGCACTTTGTGAAATTTAGCCTTTTCTTAAAGCTTTAGGATAATATTCTAAAATAATTAGCTATATTTCAAGATCTCCCTTAAATATGAACACCATTGAAAATAGACTGCTTGCTTCAAGTATAACTGGCATCAGTCATGATTCAGTGATCAGCAGAAGTCATAATTTCTTTAACATACAGTAGTGAAAGTGTAGGCTCACCTGCTGTGGAGACCAGCACTGCACTTTGTACAGTGGGCAGTGAGAACTCTGCTTGATCCCACATGGATAGGATATAAGGAATATTGTGACTATCTTCTCTCATTGTCACCCAGAACTGGTGCTGACCTAGATCCAGGTCCGAAGTGTTCTGAGTGTTTTGTTCACCAGAGTGGCAAGACAACTAGAGCAAGACAGGACTGTAGGACTTAGAAGAGCTGCTATGCATGACACCTAGTCCCTGAAAAGATGGCAGAGCCTCTGTGCCTGAGGAGCACCTCTACTGCATAGCCCCCTGTACTTACTGGTTTTCTGCCTGCAGTCATATGTATTTAAGTGAAGGGAAGCAGCGGTGCCTCTCCCAAACCTTGATTTTTAAAAAAATTTCACAGATATCCACAGAGGTGCACAACTGTGCCTGTTGCTTTCTTCTAACCTTCTAGTACCCTCAGGAAGGAGTGGGGGGGTAATGTTTTTCTGAGTGGCGTTTGAAAATCTAAAGAAAACTTTACCCAATTCATGTGATCTGACCCGTGTCCAATCTGCACAACTCTTTCCCTTTTCCCCTCCTCTTGAAGACTGATGTAAGTTTGCAAGTATTTGGATCTTGGTTCCTTTTGCTAGCACCAGCAAGCTTCCAGGGCTTTGTTTCAAGCCCTGGGGAGGAGCAGTTGTGAATGCTGTGTGACTCACTTGACTCCCCCTCTCCTTTGTGGATGTGTTTGGTCGCCACCTCGCTCAAGGATATGACTGAAGAGTACTCCAGCCCGCACCCAGCTCTAGCTCTTTCCTCTGCTGTTCCCTGCTGTTGTGCATACCTTCATTGTAGTTTACTTCAGTGAGGCAGTAAACAGGAGAAAAACGTCCTGTCCTTCTGTGCCTGCTATAGTAATTACTTAGTTTCCTGTGATGGCTGTGTTCAAAGTCAAGGTTGTTTTCTCTTTTTCTCTCCCTTCTAGTAGGTATCACACTTTGGTTGTATCATTTCACCCTGGTTTCTTTCCTCCATTGTTTTTTTAAATGGTCCTTGGAGTCACTTTCTCTGCTGATGCTGCACATTAGCTAGATTGTCGGTGCAATTGATATCTGATGGGAAAGAGGACTGACAGTAACTCTAAATAGTTACTTCATTTTAAACATCTAAATGTTCCAGCAGACACAAAAGTGATAAAAACTACATGTAAAACTCAGAATTGTCTGCAGCACCACTATTTCTTCCCCTCCTTCTAAACTATAGTACTTCCATTTTTCTACCTTTTATACTTGAGAAATAGAATTTTGAACACTTGAAAGTTAAATTTTGTAAGCATTTGATAGTTTATGAATTTACATTTTTATTATTCTGTCAATGGTTTCTACAAAGACTTTGGACTCTGAATTTTTTTAAAAAGTGCTCAAAATGCCAGTGCTAGCAGGGTGTAATGCATAGCAGAATCAGTTCCCCCCTCAAAAAAACCCTGACTTTTGTGTGGTATTTCTAATGTCTAAAAGGAGTCAACACAATATAAAACTCTCAGCCTGTGACTCACGCCCATAATTCTAGCTTCTTGGGAGGCAGAGATCAAGAGGATTGCAGTTTGAGGCTACCCTTAGCAAAAAGTGAGACCTATCTCAAAAATACCCAATGCAAAGAAGGGCTGGCGTAGTAGCTCAAATAGTAGAGCACCTGCCTAGAAAGCGTGAGGCCCTGAGTTCAAACCCTAGTACCACACACACTCAAAATGTACTTAATTTTTTTAAAGATTCGTTGTGTAAACATTTTAATGTTCAAACATGTTGGGCAAGTAGCCTGCAGGTTTGGATTTCAGAGAATGTGGGTGATAAAGTTGGTTAGAGTTATAGTAGGAATCTGATGATTAATCTGGCTGCTATGGTTTTACTTAACCCTTTACTTAAAGCTTAGTATAAGGCTCAACTAGCATTAAACTTCTTTTTCTTCATCTGTACTAGAAAATAGCAGTCTTTTGTTATCAGAAATAGCACACTGCAGCTGATCAACTTACCTGAGAGTGTGTGAAAGGAATGATGTTTGTACTTCTTTCTAGCCATTGGGACAAGGGAATTGTTTGGCCCCAACCTGGCCCTAAACATTTATTACACTCCATATTCTCTGAGCCATTTGCTGGTCTTCAGTGCCATCACTTTGTACACACACCATGTGGAGAATGAGGGCATTACTCGGCAACATAGTACTCAGTACAGAATATAGTTGTGAACAAAAGAAGTTTTTGCCCTTTCTACACCATGTTGAAGTTTATTAGGCTAGGGCCTGGGGATATAGCTCAGTGGTACAAGCAAAAGCCCTAGACCCAAACCCCAGCACCTCAAAAAAAAAAAAAGAAGGGACAAGGGGGATGTATTTTATAGTAATGAAGGTATCTAAAAGCACATCTTTTGGGATTTGAACAAGACCTAGAAAGTTAAGAATCTTGAACTTTAAATTTTCATCCCACATAACTAAATCCCTATTGTGCCTAAACAAATATTTATTTCTACAAATTCCCAGCAAAGTTCTACTCAAGAGTTCAACATTTCAGTAATTTTCAATGTCTGTTGTTTATATTGCGTATTGCTGGAATCAAGGTTTCGTTTTTGAACATCTGTTTAATATTTCTAGCCGGTGTATACATGGTGTTTGTTTGATTAGAAATTAGTAACGTGCCAATCCAATTATTCTGAGTTCTTTAGTTCACAGTATTTATCATTCTGACTACATTATGTATTACCTCATTTTGTGCTCATATCTACCCTAATGGTTCTGTTACCATCTCATCTTATAAACCAGGACACTGAAACACTAGCACATTTACAGCTGAATTGAAGCACTATGGCTCCAAAGTTGTCTCTTACTACTGTGCTATTTTTCCCTTCTACCCTAGCATGCTAAACTAATAATAGTCAAGAAATTTGAGCTGGGCATGGTGTTGCATGCCTGTTTCTGGCAGCACTTGGGAGGCTGAGACAGAATTGTGAGTTCAAGGCCAGTCTGAGCTACACAGAGAAAACCTGTCTCAAAAAAACTATATGCATCAGTTTACCTTTATATATAAAAACCATTGGTTTCATATTAATGGGAATGTCTGTTAAGTTCTTTGAGCCCCTCAAATGTAGAATCTGTAAGTTTTAGATGCAACAGGTTTAGTTGAGGTAGTTATAGAACTACAATAGAGGAATATAATTGCTGCATAAGTCCATGCAGCTGATCGGACAGCATTCTGACGGATTTTTTTTTTCCCTTCATTTGGTAGAAAAGAGTAGTTGAGCAGCTACGGAAGAACCTGATAGTAAAGCAAGAGCAACCAGACAAGTTCCAAATCCAGCCATTGCCACAACCTGAAAACAAACTACAAACAGCACAGCAGCAGCCACTACTGCAGCAGCAGCACCACCACCACGCCCCGCAGCCAGCCGCACCCTCTCCCAGCCTGACTGCTGCACAGGTAAGAGTGGGCTGGCACCTCCCTCGGGGCTTTCTCTCCTGTGGGAACTTCACTGGTCATGCAGAACTGAGCTCAGATAGCACTAAAAACAAAAAAAGTTGTGCTGGTTACTTTTTGCGGCTATTACTGGGCTAAGAATCAGTTGAAACTCACTATAGAAGAAAAGAACATTATTAAGGAGCAAAAGTTAGGGAAAACTGGTTAGCAGTCTGCAAAAAACTGAAACTAGATCCATGTATATCACCCTATACCAAGATTAACTCAAAATGGATCAAGGATCTTAATATCAGACCCCAAACTCTTAAGTTGATAGAAGAAAGAGTAGGAAATACTCTGGAGTTAGTAGGTATAGGTAAGAACTTTCTCAATGAAACCCCAGCAGCACAGCAACTAAGAGATAGCATAGATAAATGGGACCTCATAAAGCTAAAAAGCTTCTGTTCATCAAAAGAAATGGTCTCTAAACTGAAGAGAACACCCACAGAGTGGGAGAAAATATTTGCCAACTATACATCAGACAAAGGACTGATAACCAGAATATATAGGGAACTTAAAAAACTAAATTCTCCCAAAACTAATGAACCAATAAAGAAATGGGCACATGAACTAAACAGAACTTTCTCAAAAGAAGAAATTCAAATGACCAGAAAACACATGAAAAAATGCTCACCATCTCTAGCAATAAAGGAAATGCAAATTAAAACCACGCTAAGATTCCACCTCACCCCTGTTAGAATAACCATCATCAGCAACACCACCAACAACAGGTGTTGGCGAGGATGCGGGGAAAAAGGAACCCTCTTACACTGTTGGTGGGAATGTAGACTAGTACAACCTCTCTGGAAAAAAATTTGGAGGCTACTTAAAAAGCTAGACATCGATCTACCATTTGATCCAGCAATACCACTCTTGGGCATATACCCAAAAGACTGTTACTCCAGAGGCACCTGCACACCCATGTTTATTGTGGCACTATTCACAATAGCCAAGTTATGGAAACAGCCAAGATGCCCCAGCACTGACGAATGGATTAAGAAAATGCGGTATCTATACACAATGGAATTTTATGCAGCCATGAAGAAGAACGAAATGTTATCATTCGCTGGTAAATGGATGGAATTGGAGAACATCATTCTGAGTGAGGTTAGCCTGGCTCAAAAAACCAAAAATCGTATGTTCTCCCTCATATGTGGACATTAGATCAAGGGCAAACACAACAAGGGGATTGGACTATGAGCACATGATAAAAGCGAGAGCACACAAGGGAGGGGTGAGGATAGGTAAGACACCTAAAAAACTAGCTAGCATTTGTTGCCCTTAACGCAGAGAAACTAAAGCAGATACCTTAAAGCAACTGAGGCCAATAGGAAAAGGGGACCAGGAACTAGAGAAAAGGTTAGATCAAAAAGAATTAACCTAGAAGGTAACACACACACACAGGAAATCAATGTGAGTCAACTCCCTGTATAGCTATCCTTATCTCAACCAGCAAAAACCCTTGTTCCTTCCTATTATTGCTTATACTCTCTCTACAACAAAATTAGAAATAAGGGCAAAATAGTTTCTGCTGGGTATTGGGGGGGGGAGAGGGAGGGGGCGGAGTGGGTGGTAAGGGAGGGGGTGGGGGCAGGGGGGAGAAATGAACCAAGCCTTGTATGCACATATGAATAATAAAAGAAAAATGAAAAAAAAAAAAAAAAAGCAAAAGTTAAATGACTTCCTATCTGTCTGAACAAGTGGGGAAAGGTAGTTAATGACAAAGAAAAATCACTCTATCCATCCTAACAGAATGAAAATTTTCTTGAATTTCTGGAGGTGTTTATTTGTTCTTACTCTATGAAGTTTGTGTCCCTTGACTTCTTCTGGAATTGTTTTTCTGGAGTTCTTAGAAATTATGTATGGAGCTAATTGAGGATCAGTGCTCTTGGGGCCAGATGGATAGAAACATTCAGAAGAGTGGTATGTTTTTATTGTTCATAGAAATGAAACATTCATAGTTAAGTCCTCATATTCATGAGGATATGAATCTGTTCTAATTCATTAATGGAAATCTGCAATGAGAACCACAGAGAAAAACTCAAACCAAGTGGGAACTTAATGTTCTACCGTGATGTAGCTGGGAAAATGTTTTTACTGAGAAGTGCATTTAAACTAGCATAGAATGTTAGAATATGAACAATGAAGATAGACACAAAGGGCATATCTGGAAATGGTGTTTGCTTAAGAAACCATTAAAGCTTCATCTCCACACACTTAAGTATGTGTGGACATACCTATTAAAAAGGGACTAATGAACAGTGGTTCTTGATCCTTGAGGATCATAGATCTCCTTAAAACTATTAAACGCTGTGAATCCAGAGCCTTCCTAGTAAGCATGGGTTTGAACCTGAGTACTAACCCTAGTACCTCCAAAAACAAACAAAAAATTCTCTTGACCAAGACTGTATTGCTCCTAAAAGACTGCTTGTCAGATTACTTTTGTTAGCATTTTAAACGGTTGGGTTAGGTTGTTCTCTTTCCAAAGTGCAGTTGGGTTAGAGTGTTTACATGGAAGGAGTGTGGTAGAATTTGATATTTACTGACACATAGGAGTTTCTGTTTTAACCCATGGAGATTTTTCTGTTCAAGTGACATCCCATGTCATACAAATCAGGATGATGATGATTATTTTTTAGGCAGTACAGGTAATTGAACTGAGGACCTTGCACTTGCTAGGGTAGGCATTTTACCACTTGAACCACTCTACCAGCCCTTTTTTGTGTTGTTTATGTTTGAGATAGGGTCTCACTTTATGCCTGGGCTGGCCTGGACTGAGATCCTCCTATTTGTGCTCCCTTGCATAACTGGGATGACAGATGTGTGCCACCGCACCAGCTATTACTTGAGATGAAGTGTTGTGAAGGCATTGCCCAGACTGGCCTCAAATCACGATCCTTCCAGTCTGTCTCTCAACTAGCTAGGATTACAGGCTTGAGCCACCATACTAGTCTTAATGAGGAAATTTTTATAAAATACTTATAAGAGCTGTTTCTTCCCTTGTCATGTGAGTTTCCAGTGAGGTGGACAGTGAGGGTCCCAGGACTATCCCTAAAACAGTATTGCATAGCATCTGTCCATCTAGTAGCCCACCTGATGTATTTAATTGATTATCTAACCTTTGTTTTATTTAATGCAAAGGTTTAATGTTAAGACCCAAAGGATCCTCTAGGTTTTTGGTGTTTGTCTTCTCAGCAAACTTTCATTCCATGTTTATTGACTGCTTTGTATGTGTTAGATTCTGATATACAAAGAGCAGTGGACCCTGTCAAGAATCCAGTACATTATGATAATTTTCATTCATTCTATAAATATTTATTGAATCCCTGCAATGTACAAGCACTGCTAGGCAATGTGGAGGCTATATTCACAAAAAGAATTCATATTTTCAAGAATTTTAGAAATTTAGAGTGCCAGGTGACATAGTTCATACCTATAATCTCAGATATTCAGGAGGCAGAGATCGGGATGATTGCAGTTTGAGGCCAGCCTAGGCAAAATGTTAGCCAGGCCTCATTGCAAACCAATAAACTGGGCCTGTTAGTGCACACCTCTAATTCAAGCTGTGCAGGAGGCATAGGCAGGAGGATGATGGTCTTGGGCAAAGGAGAAAAAAAAAAAAAAAGGCTCGAGTCTGCCTAGCAAGCATAAAGCCTTAAGTTCGGACCCCAGTACAGTGTGGGGGGGGGGAAGTAGAAGGGGAGATGCAAGCTCCTAACAAGAGTAAAATAAAAGTACAGTGAAGACACCAAAAAAACACCAGAAAATGGTAATTTTCATTGGAAGGATCAGAACTTTTGCGCAGGGCCTTGACAAATGAATGGGATTTCAGTGATGGAGCAGAGAGGAAAAGGATCAAAGGTACACAGAGTAATATGAACAAAAGAATGGAATCAAAAAAGTGGATGCAAAGCTGGGGGTGATAGGACACACCTGTAATCCCAGAACTGGAAAGGCTGAGGCAGAAGGATCAGGGGTATATAGCAAGACCTTGTCTCAGAAACCAAACAAAAGAAAACCAAAAAAATGTAAATGCATGTTGTGAGAATAACATGTAGGCTGGTGATTTTGGAGTATAGATTCCATGAAATGATGGAACAGGGAGATAAGGCCAGAAAAAAGCAGAAAGGGGCTGGCTTGTGACTGAAGCCCTCTAATGCATGGCACAACTCGGGTGTTGTGGCAGTCATAGGAAAGTAATTAAAGGCTCATAAGGGCAAAGACAAGGGGAACTTATACATGGCATACATCCAGGCACAGAAAAGGCCACAAGGAAATCTTTCTGCAGAGAGGGATGGTTAAGTCCAACATGGGCTTATATGTAGATCTTGAACTTTTTTCAATCCACAGGAAAAGTGAACAAATAGAACACTCAAATGTAAGTATACTCCTCAACCTACATTCACACCCTCTCTTTTTGGTGGTACTAGAGGGTGAACTCAGTGCCTCACACTTGCTAGGCAGGCACTCACCATTTGAGCCAAACCCTTAACCCTTTTTCTTTGGTTAGTTTTTCAAATAGGGTCTTGCATTTATGCCAGGGCTGGCCTGGACCAACAATCCTGCTATTTAAGCCTCCCACATAGCTGGGATGACAGGGGTGTGCTTCCACGCCCAGCTTTTATTGGTTGAGATGGAGTCTTGCAAGCTTTTTCCCTCGCCTGGCCTTGAATCTTGGTTCTCCCAATCTTTGCCTCCTGAGTAACATGATTACAGGCTTGAGCTACTGCACCTGCCTGTACCCTTTCATTTTTAATGACAAAATGCATATGTAAAGAAGAGTGCAGTTAATAAAACCATACATAACAGAAACCCTTAGAAGCAAAGGGAGGGAGAGTTGTGTTTGTGGTTGTTTGAGTGTATAACATGGTGGTCCACTCAAAATTAAGCAGATAAGCTAAAATAAATGCGTAGATCAATTAGAGCCCATAGTAATAATTCCTCTCAGTTCTGCTTCGTACCCTGGAGTCCATTTGTTTTAAATCTGTATTTAATATTTTACAGGCTAACAACAATAATAACTTAGGAAAATAAAAAAATGAAAAGGATTTTGTTATTGTTATTATTTGCCATGTATTTTCTGCATTAACTTCTAGCTTATGCAATTTGGATTTTAACAAAATTGAAGTATTTTATTAACTGTATGGCAATGCCATGTTTTCTTGAAGATGATCAGTCATAAAATCATATTCTTTATTGTTGGACACCTATCCTTGCTGCATCTTTTTTTCCTCCTGCCGGGACACTTCAGACATTTTCATTAGGCTTGGATTTCAAAGTTCTTGATTCACTTTCTTATCTAAACTCTTACCACTCCAAGAGTTTGATATTCACTAATATTTGGAATATAATAAGCACCAGAACAGGAATGAAAATCTAAGTAAACCTATGTGGTGTCAGTAAGAGTTACTATATTCTTCAAGGAGTTTTCATTGAAGCATTCAATATTAGGTCCTGTTCCTTGTATCACATAGATTAAATAGATGCTACAATACATGTCATGAAACCAGCCACAGCTAAATGTTTATAAACTAGGATAAAAATGCTAACAAACTTGTCAAGTTGCAGTGTTTTTCAAGTGTTGGATTAATGGAAAGGTGGATTTTAGGTATAATCATTTTAGGATAAGTCAAAATACTGACAATGATGTACCTGAACTAAGTGTGTTTCAAACAAAAGTTCATTGACCTCTTGTAAAGCAAGAGGCGGGGGATGTGATCAAAGTACATCACATGCATGTATGAAAATGTCCCGATGAAACCCCTTACTATGTACAGTTTGATATATGCAAATAAAAAGAGCAGAAATAAAGCAATAACAGTAGGCGCAACCGTTTTTAAAATCCATATCGATTATGCCTCCCTGAGCTTTGCTTACACAACCTGTGGTAGCACCAGGATTGAACATTGTAAATCACAAGATAAGGCTGACATCATACTATCTAAAATCTCCTATAGCTCAGTGGTACAGTGCTTGCTTAGCATGCTCAAGGCCCTAGGTTCTGTCCCTAGCCCTGAAGGGGGAAAAGCTGTATTGTGCAGTGAGCCCTTGCTCTATACTATTGTGACATTTCTGATGATAAATAGCATTTAGCTTTAATTTGGTTTTCATCCCTAATAGAAGTAGATGATCTGCTACTCACAAGTACTCCATTTTACATTTGAGGAGGCAGTGAAAGAGAATAAGCCATTCCTGTGTTGTTGTCTTAGAGAAGAAGAAACAAAGATTTGGGTGATTTTAATTACAGGCATGAATAATGATTATTGATTAAACTATGATGGGATAGATGAGGCCAGATCACTAAGGTTTGTTTTTGTTCAAGTTTTTTAGTTAAAAGAAAAATAAAAAATGTTAAAAGATACGTGTATGTGCATAAGGCAGCAAAGGGAAATAGTTACTTACAACTAGACAACTTAATACACAGGTCCTTACTTACACACTGAACTAGAAATTCAGTGGGAAGCAGGTGAGTGGGAGGTAGGAGTGGTTTTTTTCCACTGATCTTAGAGCAGTGCTGTCCCTTTGGCCCTTCTGCCATGTTAAAAGTATCCTCTGTCTCCACTGTCCAATTTGGTAGCCACTAGCCACATGTGGCTACTTGAAATGTGGCTAGTGCAGCTGAGAAACTCATGTTTAATTTTTTTATTTAAAATGTAAATAGCTACATGTGGCTAGTAGCTACCAAATTGTATGTACAAAAATACAGAGTAAGAAGAAACAAACCAGTAAGTTGGACCAGATAAAATTTCATACTCCTGAAACATCTGTATCTTGAGTAACTCGTAGCACCAGATAGATACGTGTGCCATGTAATAAGGTGGTTTCTGTTTTCTTTGTAACTGGTGCTTGAAATAATTCTGGGAAAAAAGTCTAGAAAAATACGGCTTCAAAGCTGTGATAGCACTTACAGAGCATCAGTCAAGTCCTCTCACTTCAGCTCAGTCTCTGATCGCTAAGGCTGTTTGAAACTCAGGTGTTTGTTTCCACCTTGTCATCTTCGCTGAATCTTTGATCACTTCTGTAACCTTTCTCCAGAGTAAAGATTATAGTGACTCAGATCCCTTTGGTATCAAGAACTGGTATGTCCTATACTAGTTGATTAATATGTTTCGTTATCTAGAATTTGGGATTTACTACCTCTAAAAGTAACAGTTGTAATAATCCTCATGTGAGTTTCCCTTCTACCTCTCTAGGGTAACATGCAGAAAAATGAAAAGACACTGTCCCTTCCCCCCTGCCTTTGTGACAGGAGGCAGGTAACCGTAATTATATGATGGCTTTGTTCGTATTGGTGAGGTTGCAGCAACCTGGAATAGAGATGATGTGTACCTCATTGATTAACAACTTGTATGCAAAGTAATTGACTTTAGGCCGAGAATTAGAAGAAACCAGAAGAAATAAGTACTTTCATATTCTAGATCTGTGAACCCGCTATTCATCTCAAAATCCTGTCCTTATGTTAGTCTGTAATGATAACAGTGAACTTGCCCATTTAAAAGTGACATTAATTTGAGAACTCTAGCAAACTAGACATTGTCTTTGTATACAGTAAGAAGTATGCTCTGTGTACACAAAAGAAATGCTGTTATACAGAGAAACTTGATTGGTTGTGAGAATTACTGCTTTGTTTTTTGGAGTTCAGCAGTTTATTATTTAGTAGGGTCACATTTCAGAGTCCTAACATGTGCTCTTCATGTGTCCTAGAAGACTGTGACTACAGCTTCTATGATTACCACAAAGACACTACCTCTCGTCTTGAAAGCAGCAACTGCGACCATGCCTGCCTCTGTCGTGGGCCAGAGACCTACCATTGCTATGGTGACCGCCATCAACAGTCAGAAGGCTGTGCTGAGCACTGATGTGCAGAATACACCAGTCAACCTCCAGACGTCTAATAAGGTCACTGGGCCTGGGGCAGAGGCTGTCCAAATTGTGGCAAAAAACACAGTCACTCTGGTAAGCCAGCAGCTGCTACTCATGTGTGCCTCATGAGAGTGTTCAGGTTGTGCATTTGTAGAGTATGTCCATTTTTGGTTAATGCTGGATTTCTCAGTTCCCAGTATTCTCCTGGCATAGCAAACTCCTGCTTGGGCCTGATAAAGGAGTGTAGCATTCCTACTGTCTGCTCAGTTGACTATAGAGACATCCTCATACCAACGACCAGATTTAGTGCACTGTATCTGATCAAAGTGTGACTTTGGTTGGGGGGATGTGTCCTTTAAAGAGGCACACACTGTTTCATTTCTCTTTCCCTCCATCTCATCCACTGTCCTCCCTGTGAAACGTGAGTGTTTAAACTCTTGTTTTATATTACTGCTTTGGGGGAAAGTTATGCTAAATTCTTCTAGTTCACCATCCCTTTAAATTCAGTGCAACTGGAAGTAAACCACCTTTCTTAAAATATTTAAGAAGCTCACAAATGAACACACCAGTAGCCAAGTTCTGTAGGAAAAAAAAAATTCCACTGGAGGAAGTCTCAAGCAAGAATTGTTCATGAGATTTCTAGGATCAAGTCATTGAGAAACTGGTATTCTCAGAAGCTTAGGGGAACTATATCCAAATTTTGATAAAATTATCTTCTTAAAATCACAACTTCTGAATAATAACCAATGATGAGTGAAAGTAGAGAGCAACAAAGTAAAGCTTTGCCACTTTCCCAGGAATCCTTAGAGAAGCGACCAGATCACTGTCAGATGCTTGAGAGTTAGAAAATTCTCGATAGGAATTAATTTTACTTAGGATCTGGTCTTGACTTTTAAAATATATAAGTGCATGAGTTCTTGAGTATCAAAGGAAATTGTCTAAAATTGCTAAGCCCATTATGTTCTGCATGAGGTATGTGAGAAAACATACGTGGTTGGTTCACTTTCTGGGATAAAGCTTGCAGGTGGAAGAGAAAATGTTTTCTAATGTAGTGCTAGTTCAGATGGTTAACTCCACAGTTAGCCGGTAGAAAATAGTGTCTGATCCAGAGAATATATAGGAAAGTACTTTAAGAATGTCTCACTTTGATATCAAACTATTATTTTTTCTCTGGTTTATTTACCTTTCTCATTTTTTAGCAGGTTCAGGCAACACCTCCTCAGCCCATCAAAGTACCACAGTTTATCCCTCCTCCTAGACTTACTCCACGTCCCAACTTTCTTCCACAGGTGAGTAAACCAGTGAGAAGCCAGGTGATGGATTACCTGGGGAAAAAATCCTCACAGGCCCTTTCTAAACAGCCTATAAGCAGGCTTTATCAGCTTAGCTGTCTTCAGAGCCCATTTTGCTAAAAATTCTGCCTGCCAGTTTCTCTGCCAGGAAGCAGCGAAAATCATCATGATTTGTTGGTAGTGCAACAAATGCAGGTAGCAGGGTGAAGTAAGGGAAAAGAAAATTCCCTGAACTTAAAATAATTAATTTAATGCACTTATAGGTATCATGATATTAACTTGCTGGAAGAAATTAGCCAAAACCTATCTGACTGTAGAGAAAGACTGCAGTTGCTTTTTCTTACTTTCCTATTTGCCAAAAAGAATAGAGAAGGAAGTAACAGCCGAACTAACCAATTCAACACCTTGCTTACAAAAATTGGGGAAGGGATTTTCACAGAGAACTGGCTACCCAGGCTCAAGCAGCACTATTGCTTATATTCTCCTGAGATTGTTATTCTGAGAGCAGTTAGGCTGAGCCCCTCATTTTCAAGGCAGAATGTCAGGATTATCCCACTCTGACCTTGAGGGTTATTGGCTTGCCTAGTAGAAAGGCCAAGGGCTGGCAGAGTGGGTCAAATGGCAGAGCACCTGCCTGACAAGTGTGAGACCCTGAGTTCAAGCCCCAGTACCACCAAAAAAAAGAAGAAAGAAAAAAAGGCTGAGAGTTGGTATCTCAGGGCCTAGATTTCAAACAGAGAGAAAAGTGTTTTCTGACTAGTGTTGTAAATGATTTACTAATAACCTCTGGGGAGGGGTAGACATTGCTAATATGAGATAAAATGATTCAGTCATTTATCAGATAAATCTTTAGTAAGTACCTTGGGTAGTAAGCACTGTACTAAGCCACTGTACTATGGATATGCTAGTTTTCAAGACAGGTGGTTCTCTATCCTCAGAGAACTTCAGAAGTACTACATAGGCAATTACAGTGCCTGTTAAGGGAAGTTCCAAGGTAGACCAAGAGTATTGTGGGAGGGACACTCTGCCCATTCTTGAGAATGTTAGTGAACATTTTTTCAGGGTTGTCTTGAAGAGTTAACATTTCAATTCGAGACCTAAAATCCTTGTAAAGTTAGCCTAACAGAGTTTTAGAGGAAGAATAAAAATGTCCCGAGTAGAAAGTAGATCATACATGCATGTCTGGAGTAGAGAGATGTGTGTAGGCTCAATGAACCAGAAGATTTGTTGTGGCTGAGCCCAAAGGGCCAGGAGCTTGACCTGGGCTAGATTTAGAAATGAGACTGTGGATTCTTGCAGCCTATGCAGCAATCTGGGTCTATCCTAGCAACACTGGAGATCCATTAAGGCAAGTACTTAACATAATCAGATTTAGGAAATTCCCTCTTGCCACTGTGCAGAGAACAGATTGGAGATGGTCAGTACTGTGGGGAGGAAGCACAGAAAGGGCGTTGTCAGTAATGATAATAGCTATGCACAGGTACTATGCCAGGCACCCTACATGGGTTGTCTGCTTTAAGTTTCTCAGTAGGCATTGCTCTTTTTTTCAGTAAGGGATCTAAGGCTTAGTCTGTGTTTTCAAATGGTGGTTCATAACCTATTAGTAGGCTGTGAAATCAATTTAATGTGTTGATGTTTCATGAAGTTTTTGATTTATAGAGGTATAAATACATGTCTGTGTGCAGTAATACCAATTTCCTACTGTTAAGCTAATAGCACCCTCCACAGGGTCATTTTAAGTTAAGCTGAATTTGCAGACTTACAGGGCTATCATGGGCCATACTTGGTACCCTTCTACTTGGAAATGACAGACGGCTGAAACCACAACTTTCTATCAAGATAGCATCTGATATTTTTCTTTAGTGGGAGTTCCATAGCAGCCCATTCAGCATTCCCTATCCAGGGATAACTCAGGTTCAAACAAATGTGGCCTCTATCCAGGATGGTGGCAGAGCCATTCCAGCATAAAGCCTTATGCCTATGGGAGCCAATAATATCTTATGATATTTCCATAGTCTCAGCATTCAAGATCCCCCACCAAGGGATATAACCAAGTTACAAGAGTCACCCTACTTAGGAAAGCCCAAAGCTTTCAAGTATTTGTAGTTCCACACATCCAGATTCAATTAGTGACCCCTAACTGATTCAACAAAAGGGGTTTTTATCATGTGTGCCTGGTAACATAGTTGCACTATTACCCTTATCTGGTTTCTGAGGGAACAGAGCTAGAGAATTGACTGAGGATCATACTCTCAGCAAAAGGGGAAAGGATTTTACCCATGGGGTCACAGTATAAAATACTAGCTTAGAACAATCAGATACTGTCTGAGATTATATAGTTTATAAGTGTTAAACCAGAATTTGAACCTATTGAAGGTTAACCCTATATATATATATTTTTTTGGGGGGGGGATACTGGGATTTGAACTCAGAGCCTCATTCTTGCTAGGCAGGCTGTCTACTGCTTGAGCCACTCTGCCAGTCTTTGTGTGTGTGTGTTTGTGTGTGTGTTGAATATTTCTGAGATAGGGTCTCATGAACTGTTTTCCCAGGCTAGCTTTGAACCTTGATCTTCCTGATCTCTGCCTCCCACATAGCTAGGATTATAGGTATGAGCCACCAGTGCCCAGCTAAGGCTAACTCTATATTTTTAAGCAGTTTGGGCTTTTGTAAAATCAGTTTCAGTAAGCAAACATAAGCTAGAGTAGTGGCAGTGAAGATAAAAAGTAGATCTGAAAAGTATTTAGGAAATAGAGGTAAAGTAGGAATTGTCAAAAATGATTCTGAAGTTGGATGTGGTGATCTACCCTTGTAATCCTAGCACTCTCAAGGCTGAGGTAAGAGGTTCGAGTACAGCCTGACTACATAGTGAGTTCAAGGCCAGCATGGACTACATAAAGTGACTTCACGCCTTCCAAAAAAAAAAAAAAAAGAATAGTTCTGAACTTTATCAAGAAAAGGGCATTTACTGGGATGATTAAAAGAGGAACAGAGAATTAGATGAAGAATTGAGTGTGAGACATGTTGATTTTGAATGTCTTGTGAGATGTCCAAGCAGACATGTCTAATAGGCAGTTGAATCTGAAGTTCAGGAATTTCCTTGATCCTGAAATAAAAGTGTGAAAGCCTTTGGTACATAGATGGGAACTGAAACCATGGGCTGGATGAGAGCTTCCGGAAAGAGTGAAGACATTGGAAAGGAGAGGGGAGTTCCAGGACATACTACTGAAAAATACTCACATTTAGGATTGGGCAGGGAAGGAGTAAGCCCAAAAATGAAGTAGAGAAGGAGTAGCCAAGAGGAAGAAGTTCCAGAGTACCAGAAATGGGAGTGAATTGAAGCTGTAGAAATGTAGAAATTTGGAACGTGAATTAAAGCCATTGGCAACAGTATTTCCACATTGGGCACAAGTTCTGGGTGGGACCAGTCTCTGGATCAGGCCTTTGACCTCAGCCTGAAAAGGTAGCATCGTGTAGAGAGGGAGCTGAGGGTTTAAAATCAGTACTGGTTTCTAGGGTAGCATTTGGGTCCTCTTAGGAGTTGTTGAGTCTTTTGTACGATTATATGTTCTGAGATCTGTAGAATTAATAATGCTGAAATTAATATTAATAAGTATTTGTATTAAATACCATTTCATGTATATAGTGTGGAAGATTTGATGTGTTTTAGACTTACAGGACTTGAGAAGTTTCTTTAAGTAATACAATAATTATTCTCTTTCCCCCCATAGGTTCGACCCAAGCCTGTGGCCCAGAATAACATTCCTATCGCCCCAGCACCTCCTCCCATGCTTGCAG